>NC_049916.1:9947944-10689815 GCF_001411555.2 Juglans regia
ATGGAAGAGCAATGTAATGTGAATGTGGGAGATGGATTGGATGTGGGAGATAGTGTGAATATGGAAGATCGAGTAGATGAAGTGAATTTGGAAGATGGAGTCAATGTGAGGAATGGAGATGGAGTCAATATGATATCCACTTCTAGTAGTGGTCTTTTTGAATCATTCGTTTGGGAATGAATTTGATGAGATAGAAGACGTCGAAGCATTTCACAAGGCGTATGCAAGACGAAGAGGTTTTGCAATGAGGATCAACCATACTCGATTATCAAAAGATGACAGAAAACTAATTGGAGTAGACTATGTTTGCACAATGGAATGATTTCGGATTGAAAGTCTCAAACAAAGAGAAAGAAAAATTCCTAAACCTGCTGAGAACAAGATTGGGTGTAAAGCAACGATGTGTATAAAAAATGATGGTGAAAGGTGAACAATATGCAAGTTCGTGCCTGAACACAACCATGAGCTTCTCACACCGAGAAGTACTAACTTGCTCCATGGATATAGAGGAGTGACACATGTCCAAAAAAACTCATTCTCACTTTGAATGAGTCCAGTGTACTGACAAGGAAGATAATATCGTTGTTGAGCAAAGAATTAGGTGGTGATTTTAACATTGACTGCATTGGTAAGGATGCTGAAAATTAATTTGAAAATAAAAGAAGAAAATTGCCTGAAGTGGGAGATGCACAAAGGTTGTATGCCTACTTTCTTGATCGACAGTATAAAGAACCTAAGTATGTGTACTCCATGTAGGTTGATGAGAATGGGTGTATGGGAAGTCATTCTTGGGCAGATGCAAGGTCAAGGGTTGCATATCAATATTTTGGGGATATTGTCACCTTTGATGCGACGCACCTCACACATATTTATAAGATGTCATTTGTGCCGTTTTCATGAGCTAATCATCATCACCGAACCATAATGTTTGATTGTGTGTTGTTAATCAATGAAACAATTGAATCCTATATGTGGTTATTGAGAACATGACAAGAAGCAATAATTGGGCGTGCCCCTTCAACCATAATTACTGATGATGACAAGGCCATGGCCAAGGCCATTGCAGAGGTATTCCCAAATACAACTCACCGATTGTCCTTGTGGCATATTTTACAGAAATTTATAGAACAGTTGGCACATGTCTATAACAAGTTTCTAGACTTTCAAAAAGAGTTTTACCATTGTATCCATGAGACAATAACGACTGATGAGTTTGAGGAGGAATGGAGTTCAATACTGGTGAAGTATGGTCTAGTAGGTAATGATTGGTTGCAAAATCTTTATAGCCAACGAGATAAGTAGGTTCCAGCTTACTTGCGAACAACATTTTGTGCCAGTATGTCAACCGCGCAAAGGAGTGAGGCCATCAATAAATTTTTCAAAGGTTATGTTCGTTCGAGCACGATGTTGAGTGACTTTGTGCATCAATATGAGAAAGTCTTAGATGCACGTTATTTTAAGGAGAAAGAGAAGGATGTGCAAACGAAGTCGATATGAGTGATTTTCAAAACCTTTCACAAAATTGAAGAAGAGGCGGCTAAAGTTTATACAAGAAAGTCTTTCATGATCTTTCAAGATGAGCTATTCAATAGCCAACGATACAAATCAACCAAAGTTCACAAAAAGGGTGAAAGTAAGATGTATGAAATGACACCTCATGGCAAAGAAAAACCTATTTATTATGTGAATTTGGAGAGTGGAGAAACGAAGAAAATATGTACATGTCATATGTTTGAGTTTCTGGGGATTCTTTGTAAGCATATCCTATGTGTCCTTGGCAAGAAATCAAAATTAGATATGTTGCCACATCATTATATTCTAGAGAGATGGACAATCAATGCTAAAAGTTGAGCTATACTTGGAATACCAACTTCTGAGGGGCATGTAATGACACATGATGATCCAATCATGTGAAAAATCAAGTTGATGATGCAATTTTACGATATTGTAGAACTTGACTCTCAATCAAGTCAGAAAATGTTCACCCCTCTCTTGCCTTAAACAAGGTCCACAACGAAGTTGTTTTTATGGAAGATATTCAAGAAAAAAAAATTAGAAGGCAGAGACATGTCAACGAATGATTCCCAAATGTTAAGATCACAAGTTGTATCAAATTTTTCACGTAATTTATAAGATCTTCAATGGGTGCCAACGAAAGGACGACCAAAATCTTTGAGAACAAAGAACCCAAAAGGGACTCAAACAACAAAGAAAAGGTGTTGTAGCATTTGCAAGATTGAGGGTCATGTGAAGAACAACTGTCATTCCATGAGGTATAGTACTTATTAACGTTTTTGCTTGTGTTTTAATCTAATCACTTCATTTTTATTTGGTTTATTGTCTTTTATGTAGGGGTCTTGGAAATATAACTGAAAATCTATCTCAAATCTTGGATCCTTACTACAAACATGAGATTAGCGTTTAAGTTGGTTTTTTTATGTTATAGTTTTGGTGTTGTTCTTAGCAAACTTACAGTTGATTTTTTTTATATTACAGTTATAGTTAATGAGAGTGGAGATAAAGGCTTATTTGGAGCAGTACTTATATCTGGACAGATGTTAGAGTGTTTATAAAGGCTTTTTCTTCTATGTATTTTGAACATTTGGACATAAACTTAGTGAAAGTGCTGTTGGTGATTTGGAACTGATATGTATTTTTTTCTTCTATGTATTTGGACATAAACTTAATGAAAGTGCATTCGGTGATTTGGAACTGATATTTATTTTTTCTATGTATTTGGAACTTCTATGTATTTGGACATAAATTTAATGAGAGTGTTGTCGGTGCAGATGGCTTTTTCTTCCATGTATTTTTTCTATGTATTTGGAACTTCTATGTTGAATATTTGGACATATGTTGAACATCTGGATAGATATTGGAACTCCTATGTATGTTTCATCATTAAGCTTTTATGCTTGGTGAAAACTAGTATCTAACTCCCATAACCATAGGTTGGAGAAGTACATTCAATTATAATTGCATTCAAAAAGTTCTAGTTTGGATCATTACAAAATTTAATAACGAACGGCCTAACAACCATAGGTTGTTAGCATTGGCTGACATACAGGATAACTGATCAAATACAAAATAATTACAACACAAAACACAACCATGACAATAATAAAGCTTTTAATGTTCCCTTGTACTTCTTTTCCATAACTTTAAATTTTGCTTCTTCAACCATTATACATTCTTGATTGATCCTGTCGTTCCTTCTTTGAGCTAACTCCAATGTCATTTTGCAACAATTGTTTTGTTCCATTTTACGATCAATCCATTAAAAAAATCTGCATTGATTGTTGATCTTATAGTTTGGACAATTGAAAAATTGTCTGCCAAAACTAATATCTTTACCAGACATCATTAGCTTGGATGGAATCCCACAGTAGAAAAGTGGTCTCTCTAAAGCAGCTTGGTCTTTTACTCTTGAAGTCCAAGAACTTGAACTAGCACCACTGTCAATGTGTTTCATATCGCTTGAAAAACTAGCACTGCTGTCAATGCAACTGCACATGTAAAAAAGGCAAAGAGTTCTCTGAAGCAATGCCATGATAGAAAATAAATGACATGAGAAAGCATACAAAAAACAGGATGTTTTGTAAGATGATGCACCATTTTTAATAGCTAGAGGGGCCTTTCAATTCCCAACACAAACCTTTGAGATGTACTTTGCACGCCATAAGCATATTAGTTCTTAGAAGTCTGTTATGATCATATTGGAAGAAATTTTTTGAACTTTTGGAGTTCTTGGAGATGTTTTAAAAAGAGACAAAACATTGAGAATCAAGGGTTGTGTTTTAGTGAAAAAGCTTGAAACATTTTATTCAAAAGTTTTGTGATTTAGTGAGGTGGATTTTTGTTGGTTGTTTTAGTATGCTATTTGGACATAGGATATAATTTTCTATGTTGCAATATCTTGGTTTAAGCATGAGAAATGAGGATTTATAGAATTGCAACAAAAATAAGAAAAAACGGCCTATGTGTGTTTTGGCCTTGGTGCGTTTGTCATGGTTGTGTTATGTTTTAAATTTTTCTAATTAGATATTTGGATTTATGACAAAATTTACATGAGAAATTTTGGTGAGTTTTGGAGTTAGGATGTAAAATCCATAAGTCATAGGTAAAATTGTCATTTTTCCACATGTAGAGGGTAAAATAGTAATTTTACTCTAAGATAGTATTTTCATGTTTTTAAGTTATTAATGATGATGTTTCTAATGTTTAGAAATCTCTGCTTACAGTTTCTCATGTTTCATTCATTTCTCCATAACGCGACAATCACTGTAAGTTAGCTTCTAACTTACTGTCAGATCTCTATGTATGTGTGTTATAAGGGAACTGTTGGCTATATTCTCATGTTATTATCTATGTCACGTTATGCCATGTCAGTGTATGTTATCTGCTACACATTATATTATGCCATGTCTTGAAATGTTATAGGTTACATGCTATGCCATGTATGAAATGTTATCTATTACATGTTGCTCCCTGTCACGAAATATTTTCTATTAGCAGTTATGCCATGTTACAAAATTTTATCCGTTACATGTTGTGACATATCATGAAATATTTTATGTTACATGTTACGCCATGTCACGAAATGTTACATGTTACGTCACAAAATGTTTACCTGTTTCATCTTATGCCATGTCATTCATCTCACATTCATGTCATGTTACGTTACGTTATGTCATGTCGTCTGTCATCTCGTTTCATGCCACTTCATGTCTTAAGTACAGAGTGTGTCTTGAAAACAGTATTTTCTCAGTCAGTCAAGCCTGGGATACAGGTTACGTAATCACTATGATTGTTCGAGTATTTCTATTGATAATTCACGCGAGGTACTTCTAGCGTAATCATTTTGATTGTTAGATTACCTTTACTTAATTGCTCTCCTGGCATATCATTCTGATTTTGAGAATATCAATAGGTACTCCTGGTATAATCATTCTGATTGTTAGGGTATCTCATTTAAAATACTCATGGTGTAATCGTTCTGATTGTCTAAGTGTCTCTGACGGAATATGTTGGGAGGACTCATTCTGATTGTTCACCATTCCTAACGAAACAAATGGAGAAATAATCTTGATTGTCAGGATTCATTTCAGTTTCACGTTCAACTCATGTTCCGTTTTATGTTTAGTCATGTTAAGTTTTAGTTCAGTTCAGTTCACGTTCAGTTCAAGTTCAATTCATGTTCAGTTTCACGTTCAGCTTTATGTCATGGTTATTCCACGTCAATTCAATTCATTTCATGTCGGTTCAAGTCATGTCAATGTATGTCATGCTATTTGTCAAGTCATGTCAAGTTTACTCATGTTAATATTTTGCATTCATGATTTTACTATCATGCATGCATCTTTAAATTGTAAGTTTAAGTTGTAACAGCCAGCTAGAAATTCACTAGTGGGATTTCTATTTACCTTAGGAACCTCGTGAAAACCCTTTAAGATTTTACAAATCGACCAATCGTACAGGTTTTAGTCTGTTAACATAGTTACTATTATCACTCACTATGGTGCTAGAAATATGAGTTTAATTATTTGAGGTAGTTAGAAGTGTCAGAATGTGTTTTGGTCTACGCCATTAGACTGAGTTGATTATTTAGGATTTTATGGCACAATAGCTCATTTTCATAATTTTGGACGAAACGCCTGTTCGAAATTATGAAATTATTTTTTAGGGGCACTTCGGGATTGAATTTCAGTAAACGATTTTCCCTATAGGTTAATATGAATATTTAGAATTTTTCAGTACTAAGTTTATTATGCATTTCTTCGGAGTGAATTGTAACCTCGATAGGCGCATCCAGTGCAGTGTTTTCAATTCACTCCAAAGAGTTTTATTTGGACATTTGGCAAGATCTTAGCCACTCATAGTAAATGGTATTAGACACTTGGCACAAAGAGGAACCATTAGATATATTTGTGAAGGAAATCAAGGTGTGAGATCATGCCACCTAAGCAAAGCTTTGTTTCATTTGATCAACCAAATTGTGCCAGACCAAAGAGGGTTTCAATCCTAACGAAACCCTAAATGGTTGGAATCCAATTGAAATCCCAAAAGTTTGGTTGAAACCGAAACCCTAAACGGTTTCTCCAAACCCTAAAGTTGGCCTCCAAACCCTTTCTAATCCAGTTTCTAGCATTGTGTTTAATCACTTGATTAAATCACTTCCACATGCTATTACTTAATCAAATCCATATTATGAAATCATTATCCAACCTTTTAAACCTTGGAAATTTGATTGGGCTAAGAAAAATTGGTTTTGGGCTTGATAGCATCTCAAACCCTAACCAAACCCCCTTTAAACCCCAAATTGAAGCCCACTTGGTTGAGGCCCACCAAGGCCCACGAATTTGGCCACCTTGGCAAATTTTTTTCAAGAAGTTTCCTCCCCCACATGGCAGACCATCCACTACCATTGGCTGCACCCATTAGTGCCTTGATGTGAAGGAGAAGTCCACTCCATCAACCTCCATCTCTCACAACTGCTGCCATCAGTCCTTTGTCCTCATTACTCTCCACTTTATGTCACATAGCCAACTCCAATCAAGGGTCTTTCATGCCCATAACTTCTCCCTCTAGGAGTCTAAATTTGTGCAAGACAAACTTCTCTCCATTTTATCAATTCTTTCCCCCGTTCTTAGAGAGAAACCCAAAAGAGCTCTCTTGGGCAGATTTCTGGGTCTTTTTACGTGGTTATTTGTGACCCTTTGTAAGTATTTTCTCACAATGACTCCTTCATAAAAGTTGTTTTGCTTTGAGTATAGTTTCCGTGGATGTCTTATTAGTCTCATTAAATGCTCATTTGGTCAGTGAAAAGTATTTTTAACCATGGAAAGGTCATTCTGGGCGTGAAACTGGAGAGTATGTTATATTTTAAAATTTGTTACCAAGCTAATGGACATATCTTGGCCCGAAAATTATATGGAGTGTTGTTAGCATGTGTTTATGAATTTTCATTGAGGTTTTGTTGCATGCATAAAGTTTTTTATGATAGATTTTCTTAGATTAGAAACTTGAAATCTGGAAGTGGAAAAACAGTTTTTGTTTTGTGAAAATTTGAATATTTTGTGGTTTGATCTTATTCCAAAGGTTTTGATATTTTTATATGATGATCCCAAGCCTCTTATATACATGTTAGGATGTTATTTTGAAGATATTTAGCTTTATTTTTAAAGATATGATTTTCTATGCTAGAGGATTTCAGTTTAGCCTAAGATTTGATGTTTTTGGGTTAGATCCATGTTTCATTGAGTTTTACTCATGTGATTTTAAGTTTGATAGTTTTTTTTTTATGCAAACATGTACTTCCTTCATTAATACCAAAAAAATCAGTCATTACAATGTTTTTCCACAAGTATATCATTAGCAATTTCTTGGACTATCCTTTATCCATACCCTTTCATCAACAAAATTAAGAGCTAACCTTGCTAGTTTGTGTGCTGTGTTGTTAGCTTCTGTATACACAAAACGTAAATCCCAGTTCAATCTCCCATTCATAACTCTCCTCACATCATCAATAATGCAACCATACTCAGCCTCTATCTCTTCCCCACTCTTAGTAGCATTCACAATTAATAATGAGTCCCCTCCCAACAAAACATCTGATAATCCCAATTCAGTACAAAAGATTACTGCCCTCCTTAAACCCAGGGCTTCAGCTACATTCGGGTTAATATTATGATCAAATCTGGAGCAGAGACAAGCAAGTATCTCTCCATTTGAGTCCCTGACAACCACTCTAATTCTCACCCAATTATTCTTAGCATCCACAGCAGCAACCCAGTTTGCTTTCACCACCCTTTCACCTGGTTTTTCCCATTTAGACACACTTCTATCATCATTTCTCCTCACCTGGTTTTTCTGTAGTTGGTCCTAGGCCATCTTGAACTCTCTTAGTCCCTGCATTGCAGCAAGAATAATAATTCTCAGGTGATCAAATTTTTTTCATACAGCATTGAGTTTCTTCTCATCCAAATCTTCCTCATAATACAAGCTACCATCTCCACCTCTTCTACTTTGAGAAAAGCATTGAGTTTCCCCCACAAATCTTCAAACACAAAACCTGAAGCACACCATTTATGCACTGGACTTTCACATTCAGCCCACACATTTGAGGTAGCTGGGCAGCTCCACACAGCATGCATAATTGATTCAAGTTCCCTCTCACATATTGGACAGCTATCAGACTCAGTGATATGTTTCTTGTACAGATTTAGTTTTGTAGGTAGCAAATTATGAGCTGCCCTCCACAGGAATTGCTTCACCACATTTGGGACATTTAAGCCCCATATCAGCTTCCATCCATTTCTAGCCTTATTTCCCCTTGAAGTTTCTCCTTCCCTCTTCCTCATACTTTCATGTTCTAGATGATAAACACTCTTAACAGAGAACTTTCCATCCCTTAAGCACCCCCACACCATTCTATCTATTGTTCCCCATTTACTCAAGGGAATCCCACATATAGTTTTAGCTTCCTCACCGTTGAAAGTGTCAAAGATCAGGTCCTTTTTCCACACCCCAACATCAATATCAATAAGTTGCTGCACTTTTGCATCAGCCGGCAAATTTTTAATTGTTGATTGTACACAGTGGGAGGTTTGAGTTGGTAGCCACTTATCCCTCCAAATACTTATATTACTTCCATCTCCCACTCTCCACAAAAGCCCCTTTTTAACTAACCCCAATGAAGACCACAAGCTTCTCCATATAAATGAAGACCCATACCCTAGATTTGCATCAATTATCCCCACCCTCTTAAAATACTTTTCTTTCATTATCTTTGCCATTAAGGAATCAAGTTGTTTCAGCATTCTCCAGCATTGCTTTGCAAGCATTGCCCTATTAAAGCACTCAAAATCTAGGAAGCCCAAACCTCCATTACTTTTTTATTCTCCCATATTAAACCAACTTCTCCATTGGATCTTCTTATCATTCTGTTTATGGCCCCACCAGAATCTTGCCAAGAGGGATGCTAGTTCCTTGCAAAGTCTTTGTGGAAGTCTAAACACACTCATAGAAAATGTAGGAATTGCTTGAACCACTGCTTTCAATAATATTTCTTTTCCTGCCTGTGAAAGGAAGGAGTTCTTCCAGCTACTCAGTTTAGCCCAAACCCTTTCCTTCAAATTCTTGAAAGTATTATATCTTGATCTACCAACCATGGTTGGGAGACCAAGATATTTTTCATAACTTCCACAAATAGAAACCCTTGCTGCCCTCTGAATAAGTGCCCTAGAAGCTCCAGTAGTATTTGAACTAAAAAACATAGAAGTTTTCTGCATATTTAGGCATTGACCCGAGGCTTGTTCATAATTCTTCAGTAGATTTTTAATTCTCATCCACTCCTTTACCTTTGCTCTTCCAAAAATTGCACAGTCGTCAGCAAAGAGTAGGTGGTTGATCCTTGTTCCCCCTCTTGAAACATTCACTCCCCTTATTTCCCCTCTAACATTAGCTGCATTAATCAAAGAACTTAACCCTTCTGCACAAAGGATAAATAAGAAGGGGGAAATAGGATCCCCTTGTCTTATTCCCCTTGTGGGTTTTAGAATTTTCCCGGGGTCCCCATTCACAAGGATTGAGTAGGTCACAGAGGTAGTACACCTCATAATCAGAGATACCCATCTATCTCCAAATCCCAACTTTCTCATTATAGCCTCCAAGTATCTCCACTCCATCCTATCATAAGCTTTTGACATATCTAGCTTGAGAGCCATGCTACCAATTCTACCTTTTTGTCTTGTTTTCATCGTGTGCAAAGATTCATAAGCTATCATCACATTGTCCTTTATAAGCCTTCCCGGTATAAAGGCACTTTGGTTGCTGGAAATAATGGTAGGTAGTACTTTCTTCAGCCTATTAGCAAGTGTCTTTGAAGCAAGCTTATATAACACATTACATAAGCTAATAGGTCGGAATTCACTTGGAGCTGAGGGGTTTTTAACTTTAGGGATCAAAGCTAAGAAAGTATTATTAACACATTCATCCAACACTCTCTCCCCATTTAGGAAATTCAACACAACCCTACTCACCTCCTCCCCCACAGTGCTCCAATGGGCTTGATAAAAGCAAGCACCATAACCATCAGGACCAGGGGATTTCAGAGATCCCATGTGTTTCAATGCTTCCTCCTCTTCAAGCTTTGTAAATTCCTTCTGTAGCTCTGTATTCATCAAGTCTGTCACTCTCGGTTCCAGCTCCTTCAGACACTCTTCAATAGCTTCTGATGTTGGTTGTGTAGAACAAAAAATTGAATGGAAGTAATCATAAAAAACCTCTTCAATCCCTTATTTCTCTGTCACCATTCTACCTTCAACGTTTTTATTTCCTTTATCAGGTTCTTTTTCCTCCTATGAGTAGCATATGAGTGGAAAAATTTGGTGTTTTTGTCACCCAATTGATACCATGTTTTCTTAGCTCTTTGTCTCCATTTTAAATCTTCCTGCTCCAACAAAGACCCCATCTCCTCTTGTAGCTTTCTAATTAGTTCACCATTATGTGGCCCCTCATTTTCTTGTTCCCTCTTCAACCTCTCGGTTTTCTGCTTCAAAATCAAAGCAGCCTCTTTCTCTCTTGACTTACTCCACCTAATTAAGCCTCCTTCACAACTATTAAGCTTTCCTTGAATATTTCTACCTGGATTTTGATCTATTTCAGCCCTCATCCACGCCCTTTCTACCACAGATACTCTCTCCTCATCCCTTGTCCACTTTGCTTCAAATCTAAATACCCTTCTTTTCTTTTTATACACAAAATTTTGTTGTCTCAAGTCTAGCAGTAATGCCTTATGGTCTGATTGAGATACTGTCAGTGCTTCCACCATTCTATCACAAAAAATTTCAGACCATTGGAGGTTAGCAACATCCCTATCAAGCCTCTCCTTGGTAAAAGTACTATCCATATGCTTGTTACTCTATGTATATTTGTTGCCCTTCCACCCCAAGTCAAAAATACTACTATCTTCTAAGGCTTTCCTAAAATCAACCATCTGAGCCTTTGGCCTAGGTCTTCCACCCATTTTTTCATCTTGACACAAAATCTCATTAAATCTCCTATTACACACCATGGCTTACCACTAGAAGGATTTAACAAAGACAATAAATTCCATGTGTTTTTCCTTTTACTAACCTCAGGATGCCCATAGAAGCCAGTGAGCAGCCATGGCAGCATCTTGTCTTCACTCATGACAGTAGCATTAATATGGTGTTGAGAGTAGTTGAGTATCTCCACATCCGTATTCCTGCACCACAGCAATGCCAGGCCCCTTCTTTTGCCCAACGAGTCAACAACAAAGCATCCTTCCCATCCCAATCTCCTCTTGATTCCCTCAACATTACATGCTACTAGTTTAGTCTCCATCAAGAAGACCATATTGGGTTTCTTATCCTTCACCAACAGGAGAAGGTTTTGAACTGTCCGGGGTTTCCTAAGCCCCCGGTAGTTCTAACTGAGTATTTTCATTATTATTGGTGGGGCTGACTAGCAGCCTCCACCAAAATCACATCGTTTCTAGTAGCCCCATCCTCCTCATGTACTTTTCCTTTTTTCAGTACTCCCTTACTGCATTCATCAGGTCTCTCACTTCTCAGTCTGCTTTTTCCTCCAATTATTGAATCTCCTACATCTTTCTTATCCACTACTCTAGCCCTTCGCTTCCACCTCCTTCTCTCCACTCCCCCATAAGTTTCAGTCATCTCTTTGTCATAGTCTAGTTGCTAGAATCTGTTCACTGCACAACAGCCCAGAGGCTACTCAACTGTCATTCCTCCCCTGTCGACCCTCTCTACTTTCTCCCCTGTCTCAGAATTTTTATCAAGCACCTATTGTTCATCTCCACCCTTTGAGCCCTATGACCCATTCCCCGCATCCTCAGTCTCCTTCTCACCCACAGTAGCAGACACATGATGAAAATCACCATCACTCTCACCCATTTTCTCACTAAACTTGCTACTAGAAAACTCCAAGGACTTCCCCCTTCCAGAATGGCTAGCCCGAAGCCATACTCCGTATTGGGATTTATCACTACTGCCTTCCATCTCCGTACAACCTTCTACACCATGATAAATTTTACCACATTTAAAGCACAGTTTTGGGAGATTCTCATAGCTCAGAGGAATCCATATTCTGTTGCCCATCACAATAGTAATTCAACCCCTTGTAATCTTTTTCCTCAAATCTATCTCGATTTTAACACGCAAATAACTTCCCCAACCGATCCCATCTTCCCTTATATCTACTTCTTTCACACTTCCAATCGTAGCTCCAATACGCATCCCCACTTCTCTTGTCATACATGCCAATGGTAGATTGTTTAGATGTACCCAAAACTCCTCATAGTTGAATCTCATTTTCTACGGGGGAGTTAGACCATCAAACGGCTTCAAGACAAACAACTGATTATCGAATAACCAAGGCTTACCCTCCAAAACTCTATGTCTATCCTTCTGATTCTCAAACGATATTACAAACATGTTTGGAACAATATTATAGAAAGCGAACGAGCCTCCCAGTCTCTAGATTTTGTTCATAGTAGATCTAATCACCTCTTTATTCACTTTTCGGTCTGATAACAATTTCCCTACCAAAATTTTATTCCACTTTTCTGTCTCCTTGCTCATATAATCTACACTTACCTCAATCACTTCATTTTCCTCTTCCGTGAGCTTAAGTTTGTCCCATCCTTTCTCCAAATCCTCCATTGTCACCTTACCCCAACCTTACTGGAAATAAAACTAGGGCAGAGTCATCCTCCCTCACTCAACAGAGCAAGCCGAGACTATTTCCTTCATCTGGTCTTTCTCCATGAGATGTTTTAGTTTGAAGATCACATGTCTTTAAGCCAAGGATCAAGAGATTGATCAAAGTTAGTTGAAAGAAAAGTTTCTGTTTTTGGGTTTAAAACCAAAAAAACTTCAAGTGTTGTTTTGTGATTTTGGTGACTTTTGTTTGATAATTTAAATCATGGTTGATCTTAGGATGATGTTATAAATATGTTAGAAGTAAGATTTGATTTTTTTAGAATTCTTGGAGATGTTTTTATTTAAGGCCAAAACTTGTGATTTAAGGGTTTACTTTTTGTTAAAACGTTTGGTGTTGATGATTAGCTTTTCTTAATGGATATTTTAAGTGTATTTTTTAAACTTAGGATAGGAAGATCCTTGTTACAAAATTTTGGTTTAATCATGGTTTTGAAGATGGAAGAAATTGCAACCAAAATAAAGAGAAATTGTCTATGAATGTTTTGGCCATTGTGAGTTTTCCATAGTTGTGAATGGTTTTAAATTTTTCTGAGTTGATATTTGAGTCTAGGACAAAATTTACATGAGGAATGTAAATTTTGGTAATTTTTGAAGTTAAGATGTGAAATCCGTAAGTTAGGGATAAAATGATCATTTTCCCACATGTAGAGGGAAAATGGTAATTTTATTCTAAATTATCCCTTCTCACTTTTCTAATTGTTAGTAATTAAATTTATAACTTTCAGAATACCCTCTTACAGTTCCTCGTGTTTCGTGCTTTATTCTCGTAGAACACGACTATCGAGGTAAGTTAGCTCTTAACTTACTATCAGTTTACTGTGTATGTGTGTTGGGTAAGTGAACTACAATTTATGTTCGTATGTTGTTATATATGTCATGCCATGCCATGCCATCACATGTTTCTCTATTACACGAATTATTCTGTCACAAAATATTTATCTGTTACATAATGTATTCTATCTCGTGTTACTATATGTTGCAAGCATGTCACATTACGTATTCTATATGTTACATGTATGTCATGTCACATAATATTCACTGTCACATGTTATGCAATGTTACGAAATATTGTCTGTTATATATTATGCCATGTTACGAAATATTGTCTATTACATGTATGTCATGTTATAAAATGTTGTTTGTTACATTTATGTCATGTCTGTCATCTTACGTTCATGTCACGTTACACTACGTCAGGACTTCTGTCATTTATGTCATATTCATGTCACGTCATGTTACGAAATGTCATGTATGCCAGTTAAGTTATTCATGTCCATCACAACCCTAAGCACTATGATAAGGTAATATCCTAGTAGAACTCTTTTGTTCACGCTGGAGTGTCTAAATAGTTGTGAAATTTCCTGAGTTGACGAAATACAGTCAATAGGTTGCAAATGGGGCCTAACTAGCTGGTCACCGGAGCGCGCCAGGCACTAACGCCGATGGAGCCACACTTTATGTTACGTGTGTCTACAACAAGTGTGGCACAAATAATTCATGGGCCACAACAACTGTGGAGCATGAAGTATGGAGCCACAACAACTGCGGAACATACACTACGTGAGACACAACAATTGTGACACGTAGAATACGTCGGGCCATAGCAATTGTGGAGTATATATTAACGCACTCACAGCTGGTATAGACACCTGTGTTGTGATGCGGTAATCGGCAGGGACACACAACTCAAGGGGACCCATGTAGCACCCGTATGGTCACTTTATTAATTAAGTCTATTGAATAAGATTTCAAATTCATGTATTTTACATTCAAGTCATGTTTCACGTCATGTTATGTTCAAGTTTACGTTCATGTCAAGTTTCAAGTTCATGTCAATCATGGTAACCCCATGAGATAAAAATACGCAATCATGGTAACCCCATGTGATAAGATTACTCAATCATGGTGACCCAATGAGACAAGAATATATTTCAAGTTCATGTTTATGTCATGTTATGTTCAAATTCATATTCATGTTATGTCATGTTCACGTTCATGTTATATTCCAAGTTCATATTAATGTTATGGTATGCTCAGGTTCATGTTATGTTCAAGTTCATATTCATGTTATGTCATGTTCACGTTCACGTTATGTTCTAAGTTCACATTTATGTTATGTCATGCTCAGGTTCATGTTATGTTCATGTTCATGTTCAAATTATGAATGTTCACGTTCATGCTATATTTCAAGTCCATGTTATGTTTCAAGTTCACGTTTATGCTATGTTGCTAGTCCATGTTATGTTTTGAGTTCACATACATGCCATGTCACGTCAAGCTAAGTTTCAGTTTCAGTTCAAGTTATGTCATTTATGTCATGCTATATGTCAAGTTATGTTATGCTTACTTATGACTTTGATTATGCATTCATACTTTTACTGCCATGCATGCATCATTAACCTGTGTGGAAGTTTCCTGTTAACTTGCTGAAATTTGTAATCAAATCTCACCGTGGAAGTTCCAACTACCATTCCCCCCAAATGATAGGTGATGTGTCACGATCAGAGCAGGGAGCAGACACTAGTAGACTAGAGGAGGTTGACCAAACGCCATAGACGCAACAAGGAGTTTGCAATCTCCATAGTTAAGTATTTGGATAGTATTCCAGCATCGTTAGTTGAGTTACGCGAGTTACTTAACAAACTAGCCCATTAGTATATTTTGGCAATGTAATTATGGAGCCAGGTCTCCGTTGTTTTGAGATTACAGTTTTCTGAGACTTGTACTGTAATCGTGGATGTTTTAAGTATGCATGGTTTATGTTTTAATTATTTGGGATATTATAAGTTTGGTGCATAGTATTGCTCAAAAAAATATTATCCGCTGCAAATATTGCAAATTTGCTATATGCATGTTAGGAACATTGCATCTTATATGTCATGAACGGAGGCAGGTAACCTTGTGTTGCATGTCTCAATGCTTCTGATGTCCATCCGATCCCAAGCCGAATCTGGGGCCGTCACATAAGTTGTTTGTTAACTTGCTAAGATTTGTAATCAAATCTCGCTGTGGTAGTCCCAACTACCATTTCTCCCGAAATGGTAGACCATGTGTCAGGATCAGGAGGTGCACCAGAGGTTGTTCGACTGGAGACAGTCAAATAGACCGTGACGACACGACGCGAAGCTCATAGTCTCAATTCTTCGATTTATCGTTAATATTATTGCATCCTTGATTGAGTTGCGCTAGCTACTCAATGGATTAGCCTAGTAGTTGCTTTAGTTCTTGCTTGTACTTGAGGAGCTCGGTCTCCAGTACTCTCATGATTACAGACCTTTTGGACTTATGCTGTAATCTTGAATGTCTATCACATTCAGTTTATGAATTATGTTTCAATGTTTTGGGATATATTTAATTGGTGCATAGTATTGCTTAAAGAAAAAAATAATCCTTTGCGAATATTGCATATTGCTTGATCCATGTTAAGTGCATTGCATCTTTATTTGTCATGGATGTGGGCAAATAATCTTGTATTGTATGTCACAATTGCTGGGTGGCCTGCAAGCCGTACTGGACTCCACGACCCTAGCAAGTACCTACCAGCCTCCTTTGTGGCCACGCTGTCGCACTAAAGGCTAGAGGGTTCTTCTTCAAGTCTATACTTCGTGTCAGGAAGGGGGGAATGCGCCCACTATCTCAACTCTCTGGCCTGGAGGTGGCTCCTCGCGTTGTTGTCACTTATGGTTGTCTCTGTACCGCCAACGTGCCATAATCTCGTGCAGGGTGTGTGGCGCGACGAGTAGCAAAGTGCTAGGTAACACTACCGTTCCATCTCACCCTAGTACATGCCCCGCGGGCTGGGGCTCGAGTCTTTGCCCATTACCCATGTGGAGTTGGGCCGTGCACATCTTAAGTAGGCCCAAGGGCTTTTGCCAACCCAACCCAAGAGGGGAATCCCCTTCCAGTTACCCCACAAATCCTCGTCGCACATGTTTGACAAGGATTTTTGAGACGCTCCCAAATTCCGCTTGGGATCGGATGGACATTTGAAGCGTCGAGACATGCAACACAAGGTTACTTGCCCCCGTTCATGACATATAAGATGCAATGTTCCTAACATGCATCTAGCATTATGCAATATTCGCAGCGGATAATAAATTTTTTTTCTTTAGCAATACTATGCACCAAACTGAAATATCCCAAATACCTAAAACATACTTCATACTTAACGACATACTAAACAACTAAGATCACAATAATAGTCCATATGGATGTGATCAAAAGAGTGCAGGAGATTGAACTCCACAAATACAAGTAGTAATCTGAGGTAACTACTATATTACCATCTACGTCGCATCGTCGCTTAGTCGACCGTTTCCATTTGGTTGATTTCCGGTTCTCCTTCAGATCCTGTAACAAAATCTACCATTCGGGGGGAATGGTAGTTGGGACTACCACAATGAGATTTGATTACAAATCTCAGCAAGTTAACAGAAAACTTCCACACAGGTTAATGATGCATGCATGGTAGTAAAAGCATGAATACATAATCAAATCATAAGTAATCATAGCATAACTTGACATACAACATAACATAACTGACATAACTTAAACTGAAACTGAAGCTTAACATGAACGTGACTTGAAACATAACATGGACTTGAAACATAGCATGAACGTGAACTTGAAATATAACATGGACTTGAAACATAACATGAACATGAACATGCATAATTTGAACATGAACTTGAGCAAGACATAACATAAATGTGAATTTAGAACATAACGTGAACGTGAACATAACATAACATGAACTTGAAACATATTCTTGTCTCATGGGATTACCATGATTGCGTGAACGTAAACTTGAACATAACATAACGTGAAACATGACTTGAATGTGAAATACATGAACTTGGAATCTTATTCAATGGACTTAATTAATAAAGTGACCATATGGGTGCTACACAGGTCCCCTTGAGCTGTGTGTCCCTGCCGATTACAGCATCACATCACAGGTTTCTATACCAGCTGTGAGTGCGTTAATACGTACTCCACAGTTGTTGTGGCCCCACGTATTCTATATGTCACAATTGATGTGTCTCACGTAGTGTATGCTCCACAGTTGTTGTGGCCCGATACTTCATGCTCCACAGTTGTTGTGGCCTCATGACTTATTTATTTGTGCCACACTTGCTGTGGACACACGTAACATGGCACCATTGGCATTAGTGTCTGGCGCGCTCCGATGACCAGCTAATTAGGCCCCATTCGCAACCTGTTGACTGTACTTCGTCAACCTAGGAAATTTCACACCTATTTAGACACTCCAGCATGAACAAATGAGTTCTACTACGATATTACCACATCCTAGCGCTTAGGGTCGTGATTGACATTTCATAACTTAACTGACATACATTACATTTCGTAACGTGACGTAACCTGAACGTGACATAAAAGACAGAAGTCCTGAAGTAGCATAACATGATATGAACGTAAGATGACAGACATGACATACTTCAAGATATAAATGTAACAGAGTACATTTCATAACATGGCATACATGTAACATGCAACATTTCGTAACATGGCATACCATATAACAGACAACATTTCTTAACATGGTGTAACATGTGACAGTGAATATTACGTGACATGAAATATATGTAATAGATGGCATACTTAACTCAACATGACATACTTGCAATGTATAGCAATACGTGACAGAATATCTTGTGTAACAGATGAATAATTCATGGCAGAATAAATTCTGCATAACAGATAAATATGTAATGATTTGGCATGGCACAAATGGTAACATGCATACATACAATCATGACAGAATATCTTGTGTAACAGATGAATAATTCATGACAGAATAAATTATGTGTAACAGATAAATATGTAATGACTTGGCATGGCACATATGATAATATGCATACATACAATTTATTTCTCTTACTTATCACTCATACACATTAAACTGATAGTAAGTTAAAAGCTAACTTACCTCGATCGTCACGTCCTATGAGTGTAAAGCGCAAAACACGAGGAACTGTAAGAATGTATTCTAAAAGTTAGAAATTAATTACTAACAATTAGAAAAGTGAGGAGGGACAACTTAGAGTAAAATTATCATTTTACCCTCTACATGTGGAAAAATGACCATTTTACCCCTAACTTATAGATTTCACATCCTAACTCCAAAAAATACCAAAATTTACATTCCTCATGTAAATTTTGTCCTAGACTCAAATAACAACTCAGAAAAATTTAAAACCAATCACAACTATGGAAAACTCACAATGGCCGAAACATACATAGGCCATTTCTCTTGATTTTGGTTGCAATTTCTTCCATCTTCAAAACCTATGATTGAACCAAAATTTTGTAACAAAGATCTTCCTATCCTAAGTTTAAAAATACACTTAAAATATCCATTAAGAAAAGCTAATCATCAACACCAAACTTTTTGTAAAAAGACTCAAACTTTTTAACAAAAAGTAAACCCTTAAATCACAAGTTTTGACCTTAATAAAAACATCTCCAAGAATTCCAAAAAATCAAATCTTACTTCTAACATATTCATAACATCATCCTAAGATCAACCATGCTTTAAATCATCAAACAAAAGTCACCAAAAATCACAAAACAACACTTGGAGTTTTTGGTTTTGAACCTAGTCCAAAACAAAAACTTTTCTCTCCACTAACTTTGATCAAATTCTTGATCCATGGCTTATACACATGTGATCTTCAAACTAAAACATCTCATGGTTTAAAAATGTGTCCTAAAGAAGATCCAACCATCAAATTTAAAATCACATGGCTAAAATTTAATAAAACATGGATCTAACTCAGAAACATCAAATTTTAGGCCTAACCGAAATCCTCTTGCGTAGAAAATAATATCTTTAAAAATAATACTAAATATCCTCGAAATAACATCCTAACATGTATATAAGAGGCTTAGGATCATCATATAAAAATATCAAACCCTTTGAAATAATATTAAACCACGAAATATTCAAACTTTCACAAAACAGAAACTGTTTTTCCACTTCCAGTTTTCAAGTTTCTAACTTTAAGAAAATCTATCATCAAAAGCTTTATTCATGCAACAAAACCTCAATTAAAATTCATAAACACAAGTTAACAACACTCCATAAAATTTTCGGACCAAGATATATCCATTAGCTTGGTCAAAACTTCCAAAACATAACATACTCTCCAGTTTCACGCCCAGAATGACCTTTCCTTGGTTAAAAATACTTTTGTCCTATCAAATGAGCATGTAATGAGACTAATAAGACATTCACGGAAACTAGACTCAAGTAAGAACAACTTATGTGAAGGAATCATCTTAGGAAAATACTTACAAAGGGTCTAAAATGGCTACGCAAAATGTCCCAAAAATCTGCCCGAGAGAGCTCTTTTGGGTTTCTCTCTAAGAATGGGGGAAAAGAAGTGATAAAATGGAATGAAAAGTGCCTTGCAAGACTATAGACTCCTGGAGGGGAAAGTTGTGGGCTGGAATGACCCTTGATTGGAGGTGGCTATGTGACATAAAGTGGGGAATAGTGAGGGGCAAAGACTGCCTGCAGCAACTGTGAAAGATGGAGGTAGATGGAGTGGATTTCTCCTTCACATCAAGGCACTATTGGGTGCAGCCAATGGCAGTGGATGGTCTGCCATGTGGGGGAGGAAACTTCTCCAAGAAGCTTTGCCAAGGTGGCCAATTTCGTGGGCCTTGGTGGGCCCCACCAAATGGGCTTCAATTTGGGGTTTAAAAGGGGTTTGGTTAGGGTTTGAGATGCTATCAATCCCAAAACCAATTTTTCTTGGCCCAATCAAATTTCCAAAGTTTAAAAGGTTGGATAATGATATCATAACAAGGATTTGATTAATTAATAGCATGTGGATGTGATTTAATCAAGTGATTAAACACAATGCTAGAAATCGGATTGAAAAGGGTTTGGAGGCCAACTTTAGGGTTTGGGAAAACCGTTTAGGGTTTTGGTTTCAACCAAGCTTTTGGGGTGTCAATTGGATTCCAACTATTTAGGGTTCTAATAGGGTTGAAACCCTCTTTGGTCTGGCACAATTTAGTTGATCAAATGAAACAGAGCTTTGCTTAGGTGGCAGGATCTCACACCTTGACTTCCTTCACAAATCCATCTAATGGTTCCTCATGGTGCCAAATGTCTAATACTATTCACTATGTGTGGCTAAGATCTTGTCAAGTGTCCAAATAAAACTCCTCCAACCTAATTTGGACATTTCACACTGTGATTTTGAAAACACTGCACTGGGTGCGCTTATCGAAATTACTATTCACTCCAAAAAAAATACATAATAAACTTAGTACTGAAAAATTCTAAATATTCATATTAACCTATAGTGAAAATCGTTTACCGAAATTCAACCCCGAAGTACCCCTAAAAATAAATTTCACAATTTCTAACAAACGTTTCGTCCGAAATTATAAAAATAGGCTATTGCGCCATAACATCCTAAATAATCCACTGAGTCTAATGGCGCAGATTATAACGCATTCTGACACTTCTAACTATTTCAAATAATTAAACTCATAAATCTAATACCATAGTGAGTGATAACACTAATTATGATGACAGACTAAAACCTAAGCGATTGGTCAATTCGTAAAAGCTTATAGGTTTTTCACAAGATTCCTAAAGTCAATAGAAATTCCACCAATGAATTTCTAGCGGGCTGTTACATCCTCCCCTCCTAAAAAAAAGATTTCGTCCTCGAAATAGGACGAAATCGACGCAAGTATAAACATAAAACACACTCAAAAGAAGAAATTGCTTACCAACCTACTGTCCATCACCTAATGCCTCATCACGCTCATGCGGCAGGTAACGTTCTTCTTGATGTAACGCTTTCCTCTCGTAGTCAACACTAACCATCAACTGGTTACACAAAAAAAAAAAAAAACTGCCGCTATAACATAATGGTATAACAATCCCAAAGGTTATTGCCTAAACTTAATGACTTCTAGGCTGACCTTCTAGGATACTGAATCTTTGCTTAAATGAAATCACTATTCTTCTTACTATTCAAAGAATTATCCACAACGTATATATGTATATACCATTCTTAACTCTCTCTCTCTCAGAACATATCAATTTGGACTGGAAGCCTTCCACAAAGTAGGTCAAGTCGTACCAGTATACTCTCCACATCTAAAACTTCAAGCATTCAGCAAGTTCAATTTGGAAGAATTTAATCCATACACAACTGAATTCACATTCTATTTCCTCAAGGAATTATATCTGCCTAGGACCAGCTTACTCCTTCATAATCACCACGAATCGTTCCTCTAATTAGGTGGTACCTCAATAAACGATTAGCTATTAACCTCAACTCAAGACTTTCTCTCTTATGATTGACATAGCTCTTCTATCCATCATGAGCTGCCTGTTATTCTGACTCTAATCCAAAGAATTTGTTCCTGCTGTTCACGTAAATCCTCAAGACAAGATTTTACTCCCCATATAAATGTCCCCAATATAAGGGCAATCTAGGTTTCCACAAACATGGTGCTTCTCCAGAAACCATTTATTCGCGATTGGATAAAACTATTATCATAAGTGAATCCTACTAAGGCTAAAGTTTCTCCCACTTTACTCTTCCGAATATAAATTCTTTTGGATCCTCAAAATCAAGACAACTTCAAATATGCGAAATACAAATTCATCAACCTTCAATATCATTCTTCCAACTGCTAAAGGGTATTCTATATCTACATTGATATGAACAATAATACTCTTAATGAGAAATGTTACTCTTACCACCTGGGTAACAATTCGGCTTCTGAACTAAATTCGCGTGTAATACCACAATCACTAAAGACCGGGACTCACTTGAATCAATAGTGTACAAGTTACAAATTTCAATGACTTGACATTCTCCAAAATAGCAATAATGCAACAATACACGGAAACTAAAGTACAAAGGGTCAAAAATTGCCACGTAAAATGACTCAGAAATCTACCTGAGAGAGCTCTTTTGGGTTTCTCTCTAAGAATGGGGTGAAAAAGTGATGAAATGAAGTGAAGTATGTCTTGCACGTAGACTTTTGGAGGGGGGAGGTATGGGTTTGAATGATCCTTGATTGGAAGTGCCTATGTCACATAAAGTGAAGAATAGTGAGGGGCAAGAACTGCATGTTGTTGTTGTGTGGTATAGAGGGTGATGAGGTGGATTTCCCCTCTCACATCAAGGCACTATTGGGTGCAACCAAGGGCAATGGATGGCCTGCCATGTGTGGAGGAAACTTCTTCAAGAAGTTTTGCCAAGGTGGCCAAGATTCGTGGGCCTAGGTGGGCCTCAACCAAGTGAGCTTCAATTTGGGGTTTAAAGGGGGTTTGGTTAGGGTTTGAGATGCTATAAAGCCCAAATCCGATTTTTCTTGGCCCAATCAAAATTCCAAGGTTTAAAGGGTTGGATAATGATGTCATAACATGAATTGAGGAATTAATAGCATGTGGAAGTTATTTAATTAAGTGATTAAATATAATGCTAGAAATTGGATTAAATAGGGTTTGGAGGCCAACTTTAGGGTTTGGGGAAACCGTTTAGGGTTTCAGTTTTCAGTCATGCTTTTGGAGTTTCAATTGGATTCCAACCATTTAGGGTTTCACTAGAATTGAAACCCTCTTTAGTTCGACACAATTTGGTTAATCAGATGGAAAATAGGGTTTTGCTTAGGTGACATGATCTCACACTTTTATTCCTTTACAATTCATCTTATTGTTCCTCTTTCTGCCAAGTGTCCAATACTATTCACCAAGTGTGGCTAAGATCCTACCAAGTGTCCAAATAAAACTTCTCTAACCTAATTTAGACATTCCACACTATGATTTTGAAAACACTGCACTAGATGCTACTATAAAGATTACTATTCACTCCGGGAAATTGAAACATAAAATTTGCACTGTAAAATCCTAAATTTTCACACAAACCTAACTGTGCAATTCGTTTATTGAAATTCAATCCCAAAGTGCCTCTAAATAAGCAAAACGCATTTTCGAACAAGCGTTTCATCCGAGAAAACTAAAAATGAGACTATTGCACCATGAAATCCTAAATAATCAACGGAGTCTAATGACATAGACCATGACTCAATCTGACACTTCTAACTACATCAAATAAATAAAAACTGCACTTCTGGCACCATAGTGAGTGATAACTATGGCTGTGCTGACAGACTAAAATTTACGCAATTGGTCAAATCGTGAAAACTTACAGTGTTTTCACGAGGCTCCTAAAGCCTATAGAAATTTCACTAATGAATTTCTAGCGGGCTATTACATATATATCCACCAATTTTATGCAGATCATATTCATCGGTTTACATCACTCACATTGGAGTCTTGAGTTTTAGTACTTCATAAAACCTATCATGTTTGCATATGGGACAAAGTGATTTTGTTCCAGTTAAAGCTTTTCTTCATGTTATGGCATGTGTTGAGTGAAACTAGTGGTCACAGATTTCCATCTACATGTGTTTCGATGTACATTTTTCATGAATACCATGCATGTATCTACTTCAAACTGTTCTGGGTGCATGTTGAAATCAGATAATTGCACCATGTAGATTATATACTGAATGTGATCGTGCAGGTAGTTGTGACGATTAGATATGGGGTAGTGTAGGTCTTAGTTATTGATGATTTTTTTGGCACAAAAACTATCAAGCCAGAATAAAAAGAATCTGGAAGCAACACACTCAAACCATGTAGCAGGATCAAAGTCATTTCTAAGGCTCATCCAAGAGAATGTAAGGGTCGCATGGTAGTGCTTAATTTACGAATTCGTATTACAATTTATTTTGACAGTAGTCATTGTAAAAATACAACAATGTCCCTGCTGATGAAATTTATGGGCCTAACTCATCTCATAAAACCGGTTGTATAAGAGAGGATTGCTCATTGCTTATAAACATGCCCAAGACCTTGTCCACAGTCAATGTGGGATTATTCCTCAACACCCTCCCTCACGTGCAGGCCAGTATTTTTTCTGGTCCTTGTCACGGGGCAAGTAGTGTAGGCCCACATTCGTCCTATGGCAGGCTCTGATACCATGATGAAATTTATGGGCCTAACTCATCTCATAAAACCGGTTGTATAAGAGAGGATTGTTCATTGCTTATAAACATGCCCAAGACCTTGTCCACAGTCAATGTGGGATTATTCCTCAACACCTGCTTCTCAACTAAAATTAAAAAAATCCCAACGACCATAAGCAGCTATAGTTGGACTGACCGCGGTCTGAATTTGGTTGAATAAATGAACATTCCAACGACATATATCGATTTTGTTGGGAAACAAGATTGTTTCAACAAGCATCATTTGGTTGGAAGAAAGCTTCCAACGTCGAGATGGAGTGGTTGGAAAAGCTGGAAATTGCAAGGGCATTATATCGTTTGCAATTTATTGCAACGATTAGAAACCTGTTACGAACACTGACAATTTCAACCATGACGAGTCGATGGGAATGCAAAGCAACGACACGGACATGGGACTCATCGAAAACATCAACTATTGCAACGTTAGTGATTTGTTGGAAAATAATCAATTACCAACGACTTGGGAGTGGATGCAAATGGAAGTTCATTATCAACGATTTTCCAAGTTGTCAGAATCCAATTAGCGAGGACGATATAGTGAAAAGCCCACGGAGGGAAATCGTTGCAAATCACTACAATTAGCAATGGAAATAATTCTCTTTGGGAATTCGTTTTGGCCACGCGACTTTTTCCACGATTGATCAACGAAGGAATTTCGTTGTTAGTGCAGCTGATCGTAGACCAGCCTTGGGGTATTCCTTTTACACAAGAACCATACTCTTTCCCTTCCTTATCTCTTATCTCTGTTGTTAATTAGAAAGCAGCTATGATATTACAAAAGGCATCATTACTTTGACCAATATGCAATCCTATTGTTTAAAAGAGCATGATCAATAGCCCTTTGTATTTGTTTAAAGGACTAATCCTACATGGTATTAAACAAATTGAATCAGATCACCTTTTTCATCCATCTCAAGTAATGAATGATAGATGTCATCCCATGAACCCACCACGTGTCAAATTATTTTTTCTTATTTTCAAAGTATGTGGGTGGTTGGCTAGATCCGACCACCCATGTGGCGAGACCATTGGGGTTGCCAAATTCAGCCACCACGATGGTCGACCACGCCAGGGTTGGCCGGCAACCCCGTGGTGATCACACACCTAGGGTCCCACCATTGACAAGTGCTTTTGATAAAATATTGCAAGGAATCCATCTGGTCCTGGAGAGCTTAAGCCACTCATGTGAAAGAGAGCTTCTTCAACCTCCAGTTAGGAATCAGGTTTGGTCAGCATATCATTTTGTGCAGAAGTCACTCAAGCCTCCAAGGATGCAAAGCATGTTGCAAGATTGCTAGGGTTAGAGGAGGTAAACAAATCTGTAAAATAATCTTGGAATAAGTTACTAATTCCCTCTCTCGAGCTAGTTACTTGTCCACTGCTATCAACTAGTTTTTTAATCCCATTTGTTTTTCTCCTATGTGAAGCACACTGGTGAAAGTATTTTGTGTTTCTATCTCCCTCACTCAGCCATCTCTATTTTGCCCTTTGCTTCCACTTGATATTTTCAGCCTCAAGAATTCTGTACACCCCTTGTTGCACTTGCTTGATCTCCTCAGTTAAATGGCATGCATTCCTTTCCTGTAATTTGGAGAGAGAGTCCATTTGTTCATTGACTTCTCTCTTTGAGTTGCCAAAAGTTTGCTTACTCCATTATGACAGCTTTAGTGTACAGTTTTTGAGACCCTCAACAGTGAATTGCATTTTGTTTGCAGCCAACCTAGGTATCCTCCAAGTTTCCTCAACAGTTTTAAAACATTCATCCCTTAGTGACCAGCTAGCCTCATATCTGAAAGGCTTTAGGTATCTGTTTACAGTAGGTTGCAGTTGTTCCTTAGCAATCCATATAGGATTGTAGTCTGAGTTAAGTGCAGGGAGAGTGAAAACTCTCGAGTCATTGAAAAGGTCTGACTAGGCATTATTGCAAAAAGCCCTATCTAGCCTTTCTTTGGTGAAGGCCTCCCCTTGCCTACCATTTGACCAAGTGAATTTGCTTCCAGAGTAGCCCATGTCACTAAGTCCACATCTGTTCACAGCACGTCTAAGAGCCTCCATTTGATTATAAGGTCTCAAAGACCCTCCACATTTCTCTCCATAGCTCAATATTTCATTAAAATCACCTACACACAACCATCCTAGTGAGATTGTAGGTTTAAGTGCCTATAGCAGTTGACAGCTTTCATGCCTCTTTGCTGTGATTGGATTGTCATAGAACCCAATTAGGTGTCAGGGAACACCCTCCTTCATACCCTTAACTAACAGTGAGATGTGGTATTGAGTATATGACAACACCTCTGCTTCTATTTCTTCTTTCCATAGGAAGGTCAGGCCTCCACTAGAACCTTTCGAATTAACCACAAAACTATTTTCAAAATTCAACTTCCTCTTGACAGCTTCCACCTTTAATCTATTGCACTTTGTTTCCACTAAGAAAACAAAATTTGGGGCCTTATTTTGCACCATTGTTCACTGTCCAAGGGTTCCCAAGTCCTTGACAGTTCCAATTTAGACACCTCATTGCATAGGGTGGGGCTATGCACCAACCACCGCCACACCAATTCTGTTGGCACATTCATCAAGCACCACCACATTTTTTGCTTTTTTAGTAACCTGTATTGCATCTTCTTCAATTGTCTGAGCAACATCCCTCTTGGGGCCACTTGGACAGCTTGCATTACTCTCCCCTAAACCAGCTAAAAGACTTTCAAAGCTTTTATCCCTGGCTTTCCTCTTCCAACTAGCTCTTTTTTTAATTTCTCCAGGGCTTGGACCTGGTCAGAGACAAAATGGGCCAAGGATGAAACTTGGGCCCTCAGGTCATGGTTGCTCTCGAGGCCTAGGGTTGACTTTTGGCCATTATCTTTACAAGCTATGATTGGCTCATATCTTGGACAATCTGATTCCTCAATGCCTTACATGAGACAAGCCCCTCCTGCATTAAAGGTCTGCTCAGAACTATCCAAAAAAGGCTCACTCAATCTTTCCTTAAAAGGCCTCTGGGTTGTCTATGCATAATTCCTAAAAGAAACCATTTTTTCAGTTGTCATCACAGTGGTTGCAATGTCAACATCAGACAGACCAGTTTCCTGAAAATCTATTTTTGACTTAGGATTGTTGTTTGGACCTTCATCCCTATCCTCCCCTCCCTTCCTCCATGACTGTCCCTCTTCATTGTGATGAAGGTCTTCTTTCCCATATTTCTTATTTGTGCTATCACTTTCCTTCACTGTTGGTGCTCACATCCACACCCCATATTGCAGCTTACTACTTCCAAGTGAGCTAACAAAACAACCTTGCTTAGCATGCTTTGTCACCCCACACTTAAAGCAGAAAATGGGCAGACGTTCATATTTAAGAGAGACCCAAGTCTTCTTGCCTTCGAAAGTTAAGAACACCCCCCCTGAGGAGAGCTTCTAAGATGTTCACTTCAACCCTTATCCTCAAGAACTTCCCCAAGCCAATGCCTCTGTCATCAACCTGGACAGTTATTACTACCAATATTTTCACAATATGGACTCCAACATCACATGTCATGCTTGCAAAAGGCATGTTATAAGTAGGACTGTACAAAAAACCCGAAAACCCGACCCGACCCGTTTCCCCGAACTAAATCGACCCAAAAACCCAACCCGTGCACGTTTAAAATCAGAAACAGGTATTACCTGTTACTCGATTTTAACCGATTTCAATTTTAGCCCCGAACATACATGTGGTTCTGTGTAGCCCGAATAAAAAAGTATTTTGAAGCCCAAAATTAATGCTTCAGTGAGTGTCCTTTTAACAATATTATAATATGGCATTTGACCGTTCAAGAATATTTTTATATTGAGCTCTCTCTCTCTCCCTTAAATACCTTTCATAATTCTTATATTAATCATCTGTTTCAAAAAATTCTCGTAAGTCACTTAAAAAAGAAAAGAAAAGAAACTGCCCGTGAGTCTCTCTCTCTCTACTTTTTAAACACCATCTCGTCATCTACCTCTCTCTCTCTCTCTCTCTCAACACAGCCAGGTTTGCTTTCTGAAATTAGTTATGTTCCTCTATGTTCTTACACGCATTTTGGGAATGAAAGTTTCAAGAACGAAACAGAGCTCTCTCATATTCAAGCTGGCGATCGAGAATCAAGAAACCACAATCCGGGAAATCAAGCCCAACAACAGGAGAATCATGGTACAATAACCATATTCCCTGTTTCTTTCATTTGTATCAGAGTCTTTCTTATTTTGTTTTTCTTGGTTTTTCTTCTGGATCTAGTCAATGTGCTCTCTTTTTTTCTCTGCTATGATCATATTTGGCATCCGGTCCCATCTGATTTCGATTTTAAGATGATTATCGCGTGGGTCTGATTGTGATTTGGAATTGGGTTTGTGAGAGAAATCTCCCCCAAAAGAAAAAAATAAAAAAGAAATAAATTCGGGTAATCAGTTAACGGGTAAGGAAAACGGGTAATCGGCTAACGGTTAATCAGTATGAAACAGTCTCGGGTCGGGTCAGAATTTGTTGTTTTCCGGGTCGGGTCGGTGAGCAACCCTAGTTATAAGCTTGCACCCAGAACTCTTCTTTATTGAAAGGAAATTCATTTTTGGATCGATTACCTTCAAAAACTTGAAGACACAGCAACCATATGTCAAAGGACCATGGTCTGCCACGTATAACATGCTGGAGATCCTTCTCTTGGTTAAACTCAATCAGAAATTTGTTCATACCAACTTCTAAGAATTGAAACCAACTCTCACATCTCCATACTTTGGTCATAGTAGTCTTGAATGCTTCTCGATTAACTTGTCTTTCTACTATAATCATGGCCAATAAACAAAACTTACCATGTTGCAAAGCTTTGGCAGTAGAGTTGGGAGGTAAAAACACTACCCCTTTTTGACAAAGGCCTTCCCACTGTTTAGCTAAATCCTCCTCCATTATAACCTCTTCAAACCAGCCAAGCTAGTCTAAGAGACTTAACTCTTCCTCCCTGCAAGGTGAGGACTCGTAGAGAGAAAAACGTCACCCTGCAAGGAGAGGACTCGGTTTTGTATTTTGTTGTAATGCTTTTGAGTTGAAAGACTCTAAAAGCAAATGTTGGACTTTTCTAAAATGGTGGCCAGTAGGGCATAGTACATGTTTCTGTTCATCCCTTGTTTCACTAAGGGAACCCCAAATATGGTATAATATTTAGCCGTAACTTTCAGTCCCGAAAACTTTGAATGTAAATTGCTCATTAAGTTAACTTCTATCCAAGTTATTCTTGTTATGCAACAGTAAACAAAACTCTCTTGAGTAGCATAAACTAAACAAGCCATCTTAGTAATTACAAAGGATATACATACGCAAATGGTAAAAAGCAATTCTAAGAATTGTTTCACGCTCTCTCAGTACACACAGATCAGGTTGCACGGATCCTTGCCTTCATGACAATCTGCAGATTGCCTTCACAATCATGTCAGAGAACCCAACTCCAGTATGAAAGATTTCCTCTTCCCTGCAGCATTTCTTCAGTAGGTAATTTAAGTGTTCTCTGTAGTGATGCTCTTGAATTTTCTACATAAACTCATTGTCCCGGTCTATTTGAGCAAGTCGTGGAACTTCAGCATCACCTTGTGAAATTGATCGGTGTGAAACATGTTGAATTTTGGGTTGATTAAAGCTGTAGTTCATTGGTCTGGTTGATCTGACGACATTTTGCTTGGAGTTTACTGGTGGTTCCCTTTCTCCAGTTACTCCTTGGGTGAAGTTAACTGATGCTGAACTGGAATGTTCTCTTATTACACTGAAGTCCATGTCATTGAACATGAGGTTAGCAACTGCTCGGTCGATGGCATTGGTCTCAGATTCCATCGCTTTCTGACTTGCAGGCCTGCATGCATATAAATTGAGGTTTGATCAAGAGAAGCCAACTTCAACTGCAACCAAGACAAGGACCCGGAGACTTCATACAGATTACATGGATGCTAATTGCCCAAGAAGGGACCTGACAACCACATATGCCAATGTAATGGGATTAACCGTTAGAGAAATGCTACAGCCACAAAGAAATTTCACAAAAGTAAACTTACAAACTAACGTGGTTTCATGTGATACGTTAAATTTACTTTACAATAATACTAACTTTATAATCTGACGTACCACATCAAGCCATGTCAATTTGTGAATTTACTTTTGTGAAATCTTTTTGTGACTAAAGCATTTATCTACCTGTTAATGCAACAGAAAAAGTTTTAATCCATGTGAGAGTAGAAGGAATTTTTAAAACTTGGAATGAAGTGGATTAGTTTTATTGTTAGAATAAGATTAATTCTTCAGGAATCAAAGCAATGGTTGGCTGTCATGCAATAGAAACATAACAATGAAACAAGATCTGTCCTATTGCCACCGGTGATGCCTCTGGCTTGTAATTTGACTGTTGGAATGTCAATGACCGTGAGTAGCTTACATAGGAATTCTGGAAAGACTTTACATAATAATATAGAAATAACACAAAAAAAAATGCAGTGACATTGAATTTTACCTCATTTTTATATCATGTAGTGTCCATGGAGGGGGCTTTTCAGTGTCAAGATATCCACCTTCCTCCTGTGTTGCCATGTCATGGTGTTCCGAATTCTTTGCAAGGCGGTACAAAGCATCTCGAAAGCAAATCTGAGTCTTCTCCGTCAACTACATGAAGTGAAATAGAGAAACATTGATGAGCAATATAATGGTGTTTACCAATAGTAATATAGATAAAAAGCTTTCGAGTTCTTAATAATTTCACCTGTGCTGTCACCATCTCAAGCTCCTCCAATACAGATTCTTCAGGTGATTTTTCCTGGCCCGAGTTTTCATTCAAGCTATTCTGCTCAAACGAGACAATGTCTTCTCCAAACTGCCCCTTAAGAAAATCGAAGTAATTGACTAACCAAGGTTAATATCTTGTACCAAGTAATGAAAAAATAAACTTTGGTAATAAAAGTAGAACAGATAATAGTGGAGAGAACATATACTCCCTCCCTCCCTCCCACCCTCCCTCTCTGCAGTTCGATTATGTGTACCCTGATGAAAGGATGATACGCAGCATGCAAACTTCACACTAGTTGCATTTGGGTAGAGAGATATTCTCATGTATTCTGTGAATAGTAGTGAAAAAGTAATGAAAAAGTAATGATAAAAATTGAATAGTAGTGAAAAGTAGGTAAAAAGTAATAATAAAATAATGAATAGTAGTGAGGTATTCTGAGAACCCAAACTATGCATTACTCTGTTTCTAGAATACCAGTCTGCTCAGGTTTATTATTGTAGGTTCTACAAAATGAACCTACTACATCATCCTGCTTATGTGCAACCTGGTGGACTAATTTCAAGTTCTTGTCAAATATTTTCCAATGAAATAAATTATACACTACCTTAAGTACTCTCAACTATTATGGCATTCTTTACTGGATAAGATATTTCCACCTGGGGAAAATCTAAAGAACAACCACAGCCTAGTTCTCTTAACTTGTTTCCAAATGGAAGAAGGGAAATAAATATTTAGATATATAAAAAAATTTCAGTTTCAGAAGTTTAAGGATTAAAATAGGAAATTATTGTTATTCTTCATCATCCTCTCATGTAATATCAAATGATTGGCAGATGAGTGAAAAATAACAATAGTTTAATAATAATTTGATGCCGCAGCAGGGGATAATAGAAGGACAATGATTAATAAGATGGTGAATACCATTACTCTTAAACTAACCGTTATAAAATTCTAACTATCGCGACAGATTTCAATCGAAAGAAAACCCAACCAAGGGGGCAAGAGTACTCCGATGCTCACTTTGCAGCTATGAGAATAAGGATCTTTGAGTAGAACTTTCTACTAGAAAGAACCATAAATCTCAACCGTTGAAAGTGCATCCAACATAAATACTGGTTGCTTGACAGATCATATATCATAACAATATTAAAAAAAAAAAAACTCTTCAAAATCATAAAATGCATGGAAGCATAAGATTCATTTCTATGCGTGCATCACTTGAGATCAAGATCTTGAAATAAAGAGCAAGGTGCTTATGTAAATTCTTAGAAAACCCAAAAGAAGAGTTTAAGCACTGCAAATGTAGAAAGTGAAGCCACATTGAACCATAAATTCCTGCTACTGGGCAGAAAAGATAAAATTTCAGCAATCCAAACATCAAAATACCTGCCAATACCAGAAGCTAAAATTGGTATTGCAAAAGCGGTACTATCAACGAAGTCATCCAATATGTGCTTCTTCAATATATGATTGCATTTACATGTTCCACTGATCAGGCTAGTCTGCAGACCAGCAGTTAATGACTGAAACCAGACCACTTAATAGTTCCAGCCATTCAACTACGCATTCTAGTCCAGGTTTTGTAACACCAATATTAATTGATAAATTATAATTTACCCAGCAGATGGGAAAAACTAACCTTTATTGGTGCGCAATCCATTTGCTCTGAGTTGCATGGATTAAACTGCACAGCAGTTGCATCTTGATTATCCCGCCCCATTAATGGAGAGAAGGCATGTCTTTTGGGATACTTTGATTTTCCTACGGTTTTGTTTACATCAGTCCACATGCGTCGTGAATCTAGATTGTCACTGGGCAGCCCACCACATTGGGGGGATTCGGGAGAAAATTCAAATGACCCATCTATAGCTTCCATCTCAGGAAGATCTTCAAGTAAGGAGTTCCTGCATTAAGGGATAACCAGAAGAGATTAAGTCCAAAAAACAAGATGAATACATCATTTACATGAATATAACATGCAGCGCTTTGGACATTGTTTGTTTATTGAATGGCTCAATTAAGTTGCAAGTGGCACACAATATATAAATGTATTTTTGAAAAACGACCATCAAAGAATATGGGAAGTCCTTGACAAAACTGATGGTAAGTGATTAGCTCGTGCTTTTCAGATTTTAATTATCATATCAATGGTGACATGGTTTTAAATGGCCCAAGTCCTGATTGCAATTGGGCATCTGAAAATGCAATAGATTTTTATGTCAAGTTAAAGCAGCTGACGTCATTTCCTACATGCAGTAAATCAAGTTTATAGCAGATTTTACGCTTGTACAAGAAAATGTCATTCGTCTGTTCGACTCCTTCTAAGTCATCAAGCTGGTAGTCTGGCCGATCATGTGAAGGTGATCTCCAGTAAAAAGCCCCCTCCAACAAACCTTCACATATGCTCGAGCCATTGGAATCATCTTTATCATGGGAAGTATCCAACTCAACTTCATTGTATAAACTGTTTCCATCGAAGCTGGGTTCTTGTTCCTTCAAATTTGAATCCTTGAGAAAGCACTTGTCAGGTGACCCGATCCTTTCAGATGTAGTTGTCCCCCATTTGGACCAGCTGTCAGGCGATGGGAGCCTATCTGATATGTCTTGACATTGAGGGACAACAAACTCATCGATTCCATTCCCATAATACCAATCCATGAGACACGATCTGGGATCTAAAAGAAAAAATGAAACGAGCATAAGATTGAATAGCCATAGCAATCAGAAACTTATCATGAACTCGTCAATTACAGATTAAATTATCATTACGGAATACAAATCAATTTTTAATATAAGACAGAACAGAAAGATTATGTATTAGAGGCGATCAAACAGAGCCTTAAGAATAATATATTGATATACATACATACATACATACATACATACGTACGTACGTGTATATATAGACATAAAGTGTTCTCTATCCTTTGTTTCTTTTCTCTTTCTTCAAACGATAAACTATAACACTTGTTCAATTACTAAAAGGAAGAACCGAAGAAAATGAGTATAAATTACCCAGTTTAAACCTAGTTCCAGAATCAGATTACAACAAGAACAGATGTATCAAGTAGCTATAAGTAAGAAATTCATAATATTCAAGGAAAACAAGACGAATAATAATAGATTTACCCTATCAATTTCTTTATTTTTAATTGGACAAAAAAAAAAAAAAAAAGCTTTCCTCCACCAAGACGAGCATATGTATGCAGCTTAGTTGAGTGAAGGTTCAGAATAATATATTCTCAAATGATAATTCAAACTTTGGAAGCTTAATTTCTTCTCTTTCCCCTGCTTTTTCTCAGCATCCAAAAAACAACTCTAATTTAACCAAAAACAAATTGAAGCCCAAGAAGCAAGGTATCATCGAAAAAGTAATGAACAAGAATTTTACAAACAATACCAATCTTCAAGAATTGTGTATTCTATCATGCAGATGAACATAAGTGCTTCAATTAGAAGTACAAAGAAGTTCAAGGGAAACACTCACCTTGCGAAGCGTAAATGAGAAAATGAGGAAAACCCAGTTCCTGACTCAGATAGAGAAATCAACTCAGATCAAGAATACCTATAGAAATGAGTGAAACTTTGATGGGTTGGTTATGCTTGGTGCAGGAGCTTTAGAGCGTCTCAGATAGATTGGAAAAACTAAGGCAAGCTGTGTGGTTTTAAGAAGCCCAAATTAGTATTTTTAATGAGCAAACAAGTCTATATAATAAAGCAAGTTGGACAGAAAGCAGGAGAGAGTCACAGTCAAATGTGTTTTCCAGTTTTGTGGCTGAGGAATAAGGTAGGGAGTAGTGGCTGAGAACCCTCCATCTAAAACTACACTAACATTGGACCACGTGGCAGTATCATCCCACGTTTTGGAGACGAGGAACAGTTTGGATTTTGGCATGAGGTGCCGTGTGACCTGGCGAGTGGTGAGTTGCATCGTAAACTTTAAAAGAAAAATGATTTACATATAATACTTTTTACAGTATTTTATATAATTATATTTTAAATAAGAGATATTTTATGAAAACAACTTTATTTTATAAAAATATTTTTATTTTATAATATATTATATAATATATTGTATTTATATCATTCCTCAAACCTTTATTGCCCTAAAACGATTCGTAAAGGTTAAGTTTGGTGAGAGGCAGACAAAAAACAGCTGGACTGACCCCACTCGGATTGAAATGGAATGAAATATTCAAATATGTGATAGAAGAATTCGGATATAAAAACGATTTGTGAGGTATGAGATAATAAATAGTAAGAAAATTTTTTGATTTAGTAATAATATATTTCAATCCGAAGTGACGCTCCAGCCAAACCGATAAAATTCATTTTAATAATAGACTAATATATGGTTCTGTCTTGATATTTTAGTTTGAGTTTTGTTACTCAACTTTTATTATATCTTTTATTTTTTATTTTTTAAAATTTTTAATATTTTAAAAAAAAAATAGTTTATTCTTTTTAAATTATTTTAAATTTTTTATTCATTATTTATATAATAAATATTTAATAAAAAAATAATAAAAATTAAAAATAATATAGAATGTAGAGTATTAAAAGATTGTGAAGATTTTTTTGTTTTAATTTTCCTGTGTTTATCTCATTCTTCTTTTTTTTTTTTTTTAAATATAATCCTCTCTCCATCCTCTCACAAGTTTTCACCACCGACATCTATGACTTTCTCATCTGATATGAATCGAAAGATCGTTGACTCACTTCTGCATCAAAAACCTTATTTATTTCACGCTTCCAGACATCTATGGTTTATAAGTACGGTATGTCTCCTCTGTTTTAGAGCTTGTTTGAGATTAATACAAGAGATAGAGTTTAGTAACAACGTTTTTAAATGTAAAGTGTTGAAGTCGTGTTTCGCATCTAGAGTAGGGTCACAGTTGCCAATATTACGCCACCTGCAACAAGGAGGGAGAATGGGCTCCAGTGACTTTCAAAGTAGCTCTGATTCCAAAGTTAGTGAAGAACACACGAGTAATGGGAAAGCTTAGAATTAGGGAAAAATGATAAAAAGTGTTCAAAGAGCCTTCCCGTAAGAGGGATGGCTATTATTTATATCTGATTCGGACTCTACTGCCGAGGGAGGTCATAGAGTGTCATGTCGTACCTGACCTGCCACCACTCTTCCCCTATTATGACAGTGTGTCAGTCTGCAGCTCAGACTGTCGAGGGAGATCGTGGCATGTCAGGTCGTGCTCGATCAGACCAGCTGCCACCATCCTACCAAGACAGGGTGTCAGGTCGTGGCCGAGCCATCCTTCGTACTCTGGCAGCGCGCCGTTGCGTGTCATGTCTCCTGTCATGCACATTGAATGCGACATGCCTTGGGTTTGACGCACCCACGATGGGCACATCCAGCCGTCTGCGTACAGTGGGGTAGTATGCACGGTACCTTATGGCAGGGTTCAGTAGGTCACCTAGTCCCGAGACGAGGCTCTTAGCATATTCGAGCTTGGTGCCAAAGCCTTTCCAGATAGATTTACGGTTGAGGGCTCGATGCGTGGTCTCCCAGTCTGGGCTTCTAGCCCACATCAGGGTTTCTTCTAAGGGCCTGGAGTTCTCATAGCTTGATCTCTTTGGGCCTGAACCCTTCTGAGATGGGCCCCCCTCACAGTACCCCGCGAATTCCTATCACAGACATGTGGTGGGAATTCAAAACACCCCCAACAATGGTGCTATCCGTTTGGCTTCCATCACTTCAAATTCCCGAGGCCATTTGTCTGTTTGATGAGTTCCTTTTTTTGGTTCCCGTTTCCCTTCCATCTTTTGTCTTTAGTGGGTCGTCCGCCAATTGAGTTCTCAAGCTTACCCGTTCGGCTTCTGTCGATTCGGGTTCTCAAGGCCATTTGCCCGTTCAATGAATGCCTCTCCTCGTTTCCCATGGTCGTTCCATCTCTCGACGATTGATTGGACGTGCCGACTGTCTTTTTCTCCAAGTCCTGGGACCTCATTGGACAGTGCCCCCTACTCACCTGACACAACGGTTGCTGGGCACCGTGTGGCGTTTACTGATGTCATCGCTGTCAAGACCACTTTGTTTCCCGTGCACTCTCCAACCTTCCTTTGCTATATAAAGCATGCTTCTCCTTCTTCTTCCTCCATTTCTTCCTCCCACCATTCTTCGTGTTCCTGCCACTTCTCCAAGCTCCTTCTCCAGCCGTCGTGCCTTACTCTCCTTCTCAGGCCTTTCGTTCCTCTTTGGCCACCGCCTCTTTCTTCTTCCTCCAGTGTGACCTTCCTCCACTTCTTACTTTTATGTCGCTTCTCACTACTACCATGGCACCCAAGGCTGAAGTCGTTGCTCCGGGGGTGAGCACGAGGTGAATCCTGACTGCCCTGCATCACGGGTGGCCCTTTTCCAATTAATGTTTGCCAATGGTCTTCACCTTCCGTTCTGCAGTCCGGTTTGTGAGGTTCTTAATTGCCTTAGGCTGGCCTCGGCGCAGCTCCATCCCAACACGTGGCGACTCCTGGTATCTAGCTGCGTCATCTTCCAAATGGCACTTAGTGGGATTGCTCAGGAGTACCCTGACTTGACGGCTCAAGAGTTCTTGTCAGTGTATCGCATCAACCGCAAGCTGGGGAACATTTGCAATTTCTAGGTCGGGAGGAAGAGCAGAGTCCCTCCGAGGCCGCGAGCGAGGAGGGAGAAAGAGGAGGAGAGAGAGAAGAAGGAGAGCATTCCAACTTCTTCTTGCAATCGGGTGACGAAGAAGAAGAAAAAGAAGAAAAGGAAGCAAAGGGAGGTCAAGGAGATGTCCCTTCTATTGTAACCAGAAACCTAAAGGGGGTAGCCGGGTCCACCTCTCCCCACACCAGGGCCGCTCCCTCTCCGCCTTCCTTCATTAAGCCTAGCGGGGCCGAGCGTGAGGGAACTTCCCAGGATCCCCCTATCGTCGTAGAGTTAAGTGATGACGACGATTACGTAAGACACTTGAGGCTTTCTAGATTATTTGATTAGGCTAGATAAACTCGTAGAGGAAAAATTGTGCTTGAAATATTACGTTGTATACTTATATTTTTATTTTTTATTTTAATGAAAGTAGTGTACATGAGAAAGCCACGTGAATATATAAGTTTTTGGTGAGTATAAATAGCATTGTCCTTTAAAAAAAAAAGTGGGCTTCTAGCATTTTTTAAATGCATGAAACACTTGTTATAAATTTATCAAACATTCTATGTTTTTTTCAAAAATAATTTACAAACTGTTTAATCAAACTCTCAAACTCAAAACTAAACAAGTGCTTAGACATCTTTCTGCGTAAAATTCATTATTTTATTTATTTTTTGTTAATTTTAAAGTTACCAAAAGATTTGGTTAAGTTTGCTTTGAAAAATAATTTGGCTTAAAATATTATGTCTATGAATGTGTTTTGGGTTAGTGAGCCAATAGAGAAATAATAATTCGACTCTTAATAGTAATAACTATATATATATATATATATATATATATATCTTAATAGTTAAATTGAGGCAAGCTGTGTGGTTTCTAGAAGCCCAATTTTAGTATTTTTAATGAGCAAATAAGTCTATATAATAAAGCACAACTTGGACAGAAGGCAGGAGGAGAGAGTCAAATGTGTTTACAGTTTTTGTGGCTGAGGATTAAGGTAGGGAGTAGTGGCTGAGAACCCTCCATCTAAAACTACACTAACATTGGACCACGTGGCAGTATCTGGTCCCACGTTTTGGAGATGAGGATCAGTTTGGTTTGGCACCTCGTGCCGTGTGACCTGGCGAGTGGTGTGTCGCATCATAAACTTTAATGCCCTAAAACGATTCTTTTGGTTAAGTTTTGGTGATAGGCAGACAAAAAACAGCTGGAGTGACCCCACTCGGATTGAAATGGAATGAAATATGTGATCCGATAATTCTACTCATAAGAACTTATTTTTACATTCTATATCTATAAAATTAATGAGAAGATATTTTGATTTGGTAATAATATATTTCAATCCGAAGTGACGCTCCAACCAAACCAATAAAATTCATTTCAATAATAGACTAATCTATAGTTCTGTCTTGATATTTTAGTTTTCCTGTGTTTATCTCATTCTTATCTTTGGTTTATAACGGTATGCCTCCTCTGTTTTAGAGCTTGTTTGAGATTAATGCAAGAGATAGAGTTTAGTAACAACGTTTTTAAATTTGAGTTTGGATATTGAGCTGAACTTAACTCTTTATGAATAATAGTAAATTAAATAGTAAAGAGAATTATATGAGATCTATCTAAATTAAGTTTATAATGTATTTGAATGTTAAAATGAGTTTCATACTTTTTATGAAGAATTAAAAAAAAATTATAGATCTCACGTATAAATATGTGTTAAGTTTAAAAAGATTGTGAGTCTCACATGTAAGAAAATTTTAAATTGAAATGAGTTTAGTAATTTGAGAGTTTAGTATTTAAATATTAAACTCAACTTAAAATTAAACTGAACTCAATTGTATCTTGTAACCAAACACAGCCTAAAAATATAAAGTTTTGTCAAAAAGTTTTCACCTAAAAAGTTGACTATTATTGTATAGCAAACATACGACAAAGTGCTTTTAAAATTGTCAGGGATGGTTTCAAGCGCATTATTTCTGAAAAGCATTTTTCAACTTTATTTTAGAAAAAGAAAATGCTAAATGTAATCACAAAAACTTATTTATTCACGTGACTTTTCACAATTTTATGCCGTACACTTCACTAAAAGGACACTTAAACTTGTTGGATTATTTGATTAGACTGAATAAACTCGTGGAATGAAAGTTGTGCGTGAGATATTCCGTTGTATACTCTTATATTTATATTTTATTTATTTTTTTAATGGAAGTAGTGTACATGAGAAAGTCACGTAGATATATAAGTTTTTTGTGAGCATAAATAGCATTGCCCATTAAAAAAAAAAAAAAAAGTGGGTTTTTAGCATTTTTTAAATTCATGAAACATTTATTATAAATTTATCAAACATTCTATGTTTTTTTAAAAATAATTTATAACTCAAAACTAAACAAGTCTGCGTAAAATGCATTATTTTATTTATTTTTTGTTAATTTTGAAGTTACCAAAAGTTTTGGTTAAATTTGCTTGTGTTTGAAAAATAATTTAGGTGAAAATATTATGTCTATGAATGTGTTTTGGGTTAGCGGATAAAACCAATAGGAAAATGATAATATGACTCTCAAATATAACGATCAAATGTGTTCACTCATATATATATATATATATTAATAATTGAAAAAGTGATTATTAATAAATTTATATTTTTTCTTAATGATTAAAAATATTTAAAAAATACTTTAAAAAAAACACTCATTTATATTATATTAGTGTGCATATTTGAAATGCACATTTGTACAGCCTAGCATTATCCAAACCAATAATATCAACTGAGACCGATCGGCATCGATGGATGTTTATTATATTCAAATGATTTAGAGCCATTGGAACAATTAATAATAATATCCTCTTTAGGTGTCTGGCCAATATGATTACCTTCATCAAGATAAATGGCTATTTTGGTCATTTCAATGAGACACGTGGAGGTTTAACATAAATTCAAGATTGATGTGACTGTAGGGTGAATTTGAGGAATGGAGGAAGAAGTTGGCTGAGCGCATGTGAGGGGAGAAAGAGTGGGGAAAGGGAAAAAAAGGTGTTGGTTGGTCAGATTTGAGTATATGGGGATAACGTTGGGGATAACGTGTGACAACAAACGGACAAAGGTACCGCAAGACTCCAAGAGGACCACAGCCACATATTAATTTGTGGTGCCAAAGGGATTTCATTTACTTTTAACTTGTTCTTTCCCCGACACAGCAACAGTCAACATCCCTAAATCTACGACATTTCAAATACAAGACATTATTAGGCAAGCACAAACCAAATAGATTCATCCAAGGGGCCCCCCCTATGATATGAGTGGACAAAACTCAAATATTCAAGCCTAATGATAAGATAACTTCTATTTATAAAATTGCTGTATTTTTATTAGTTAATACGATAGGATTTGACTAACAAAAGAAGCTTAAAAATTAGGTTTAGTTTGTTTTTTACATATGAGATGAGATAAGATGAAATAAAATGAGATATGATAAGATAAGATGCATTAAAAAATTTAAAAATTGAATAAAATATTTTAAAAATATTTTTTTAATATTATTTTTATTTTGAGATTTGAAATTGTTTATTTTATTTTGTATAAAAATTTATAAAAGTTATAATTATTAAAAAAGATGAACTGAGAATAATTGTAAAAATAAACAAGATTTTCTTATGAAAAAAAAATATATATATCTTTCACACTAACTTGAAAGGTGTAAAAACTTCTCGATAGAAAAGAAAGCCCAACATCATGATTCATGCACAAAGAACCATCTAGTCCAACACATGATGTCTCATTCTTCTATCTGTAAATGATTAAAAAGCTAAATATCTTGAAGGTAACCTATGATTAAAAAATGACATTTTTTTTTTATTGTTGACTAGAGTTTTAAAATCTATCAAAGAATGATGGATGCTTAATTATTTCTCAATTTTCTTTATTAATTTAAAAGTGCAAAAGTTTCCTTTCTTGAGAAAATTTTAAGAGACCATATAATGAGTGAGAATTGTGTATGGAATCTCACATTACTTGAGAGAGAATTTCTTGCTCTTTATAATGAGTTCAATATAACTCCAACTGTACTATTTACTAGTCTTTTTCGAGTAGAGCCCAAATGTGCTCCAATACATGCTCCTTTCACAAATTTTAAATTCTATCCATGGAAGATCAAAAATCATAGCAATTTAGAAACCCTAAATCCCTCTTATTACAAGAGTAATGCTAATTACAATTATATAATGTGCAAGTCTTGTTTAATACACCTTATATGAGTTTCCCATGATGTTACCATATGAATTTGTCAAGTAAATGAAGTCTTTAATCATCTCAGCCGGATCCCACTATCACCGTTGAATATTTAAATTTCGGTGGAAACCAACTAACATCACCACTAGACATGGGCCTCAAACATCGATTGGCAACTAAACAATCTTTAAAGCCTAGTTTGGATTCTGAGAATATGTATTCTCAAAATAGTAATGATACGTGAAATGCGCAAATGCCGTACAGTCACTTTGAAAAAAAATAAAATTCACTATTAAAAAATTAATTTCTTTTCATGTAGATCTTACATTTATTCACTTTTTTCAAAACGACTGCATGACGCTTGCATACTCACGACTGCAAATATCATTTCTCTTCTCAAAATACTTCACTACTATTTATTACTTTATTATTACTTTTTACTTACTTTTTACTACTATTCAATATTCTATCATTACTTTTTCATTATCACTTACAGAATACCAGAATATCTCACTACCCAAACGGCATAGCTTACAATCAATTAATTTCCGTAGTAGTTGGTCAAGAACACCCATATAAGCTGCTGTTAAAAATGCTGTGAAAAACCATTGGGTACATATTAGGCCGCACCAGTGCCATAACTTTTTCTCAGTATATCTTCCGAACAATCGAAGACATTCGTTTCCCTATGTGAACGCATTTGGTTCTGTAGTTTTAGAATACTGGAGATCCCAAGTCCCCATCTCCGCCACTGCATATGATCTAATAATAAAGGAAAGCAGGAGGCCTGCAGAAATGACTCGAAACGTTTGACTCCTGGAATCAGGTCTTCCAGTACAGGGGCTGACGCCAAATACTTTTGAGTTGCTTTCTGTCCGAAGCCCTCACCGAAATCTATCTAGGATACCAACTTTCGAAATATATTGCACTTTCACTCTGGCTATACATATATATATATATATATATATATATATATATATAAACGCGCGCACTCTGTAAACACTTGCAATAGAGGCATTAATGTTCCCCAAAATCTGGTAGTTACATTAAAAACACCAGAAAAATCCATTGTGGTGGGAAAAATACGATGCGCACATGCTTTTAATTAAAGATTTAAGTGCAACCAAGAACGTCCCTCAACTCTTATCATATCAGCCAACAGCATCTAAATCAACTTCGGCATCAGTCTCTCCATCCATCATTCCCGTCTCAACCTCAGCATCAGCTTCTAACTGACCTGCCTCTTGAACAACATCAGTGTCGGAACTTTGCTTCTGATGTTCATCTGGTGTTGGAGTGCCACCTTGGGATATATTTCCAGTTGCCGTGGCATCAATATCCATCTGTGCTGCCGAGGCTTCAAGATCAGCTCTGATTCCCTCACCATCAACTTCACTTGCAGGAGTAGCAATCTATGTCCAAAAATAAACGATTATACAATCTCAAGAAGAAAAACTAGAACAATGGTGAGGTGATTCATCAAAGAGAGGTGCTATATAAATCTTCTTTGAGCCCTGAGCAAAGGAGCAACATCCACTCAAAATCACTGGTCATTTTATGTCACTAAATATCAAAATTCAGTCATCTCTGGAGTTAAGAACACAGTATAAAGTGCTGAATGAGAATTCCCTCTTTTAACTGAACCATCAAATATGTTATTGCTCTCTTGAGGTCTATTTTGATGCCTACAAAATCTTATTGGGTATGCTCATGTTTGGCTTCTAATTTGATCGTTTTTTTACACCACTTCCTATGCTTGATGTTGACATAAATATGCTGATCAATGTCTAAAATTTAAGAGCTTGACATAATGGCTGACACCACTATTTAATATTTTATTTTCCCAAACTATCTATTACTATTGCTATTTGTGCCCAAACCCACAACTTGGCATGTAAAAACACCAGAGTTTTGTGTTATAAAAGCCCCATGTGCGGCATGCTAACTCCCTTGTAATAATTTCCAATACCTCCCTCTCCTTCTCTCGTCCGAAAAAGATAAATTCTTGAAACCACCTCTCTGTGGCACATATAATCATCATAAAATTTTTTTTTTTTTAACCCCTAGGGGTTGTCTCAAGTGGTAAAGGTTTTGATCTTGGTGGTATGCTCCTTCCAGATCTAAGGTTTAAATCCTCTTGGGTGTAAACAATTTTAAGGGGCCATCAGATTGAGGGAACTTCTCCTTGAATTACCTGAGATGCATTTGTTAGAAACTGCTTGCCAAGGGCCTGTACGCCCCCGGGATTAGTTGGAACTTTGTTCTCGGACACCTGGTGCCAATTTTTTATTTTTTTTATTTACGTTACTTCGATATTAAGCAAACAAAATTTTCACTTTACAACTTGCTTTTCAAACCTAGGCACCATTGCAAACCTTCAATTCATGCCAATATCATAATCCACCATTTTGAAAAATAAAACATCTCAACTGGAAAATTAAATACTGCAAAGCTACCTGATTGTCCTCAACTTGTGGTGCAGCACCCTTTGTTTCTTCCTTCTTAGCTCGCTTAGACTTGTCGTTTGGCTTTGCTTGGTATTTTGACCGAACGTCAGGTGGCAAAAGTTCTAAAGGAACAACACCTTCAATCCCATGGTCTGTAAACTGCAGCCAAATGTACATAAACTCATTTTTTTAAGTGATTATTCGACAATATTCAAGTTAAAAATACATTTCTAAAATTAAACATACTCTAGAAAACCCATCCAAGTCCTGTCTAGCTGAAAATCGAAGACCTTTCCAACAATAAACCTGCAGAAAAAATAGACCATTCTGAGAACAAAATACGCTTGAATATTAAGTTGCAGGCCAGCAGTCAATGCTAATTGCAATTTAAAATCCATGCTCTACAGCATACATCCAAGCATGTGATAAAGCCTTTGAATTAAATGTGAAGTTCTATGGACTAACATCAAACTAAAATTGGACGTGAAGTTCAAAGAACTAAAACTCACCCGATTATTTTTGTGGTGATATTCAGCTTCTATTCCAGCTGATGCATCCATCTGTAATTCCAAGACGAAATGAGTAATTCTGAAAATTGACAATGAAATGAGGCCTAGATACAAAGAAGAAACATTCATGGTAACTTAGTTATATGAAAGGGAGAAAAAAAATTCGAACATATCATATTTAAATGTTAATTGGAGTTAATGACGCAAGGGTGCTTACGTCTTCAGCCAAGGGTTTCCAGTACTCCATGATGGAAGGTGTTCGGACACGTTGAGGATCAGTCATTGCATCCTGAACAAGTTAATAAGATCCTAAGCAATAAATAAATAAAATTCCAGAAGTGCTGAATCAAGACTATAACATCAAGTACATTTGTAAATACTTCTGAGTATAAGTCTATTTTTTTAAAAAGTAATGTTCTGAGCATACGACTATTATAAGCACATCTGGTGTTATCCAATGATAAAGGTAGTCAATGGAGTGCAGTAATAGAAATGAAATATGGTAGTAAGTGACTTGGATGGAACTCTGATGAGGGGAACAAGAGTTCCGGAGTTGGATTATAGAAAAACAGAAGAGATTGGGTGTGGTGATTAATCCGTATGGTTACACAGATGAGATGAGATGAAAGTTGAATAAAATATTATTAGAATATTATTTTTTAGTATTATTTTTGTTTTGGGATTTGAAAAAGTTGAATTGTTTTTTGTATTTTGTTTGGGAGTTTGAAAAAGTTGTAATGATTAGATAAGATGAGATGAGAAGGTTTGTGAAAACAAACTAGGCCTGTGTAAGCCATCCCACCTATGTCTCTCTTGCTTACTTTCCAGGTTTTTCTTGCCCTCCACTCCCTCTCTCACTGGGTGTATCTATTGTACACTCCCTGTATACTTCAATTATGCCTAAATATTCTTTTATCATGAATAAAACTATAAGAAAAAAGAATGTTATAGTCCTAGAGCATTTACACACCACTGGAGGAGATCATTTAACCTTCCAACCAAACAGACAGACTTAATATAGCCAGTGATACAAATTACAAGTTATTAAGATTATACCACGCGATTTCATCTAACTCTCTTAATTAATAGAATCAATCATCATCTTACTTATCAATAAATAAATAAATAAATAATCTAAGACCTAGTCAAAGTGGCAAGCTATACCTAGTAGCAGTCATAAGAAAAAAAAACTCGAAATTCCAATTAAGTCAGTGTTTTATTTTGTATTTATGGAGTCTGATGTCTGGTTGGCAAAAACCGGGGAAAGGGTTTTAAAAATCTGTACAATCATGTGGATACGCTTACCAGTAATTTTCTCTATGCTTGGTTAACCCTAATCATGTAGGGCTATATATAATGCTTTATCTATAAAAAATAATTGTTCATTAATCCTATTTTGTCTTATAGTGTAACGTAAATGGATGTACCTCACGTTGAGCAAACCGCATATATGCAATGCTTTGCAATTTTTTTTCAACTGTTTTCTCTTGTGTTCCATGTGTGTTTTCAGAAGGGATTTTCTCACAACAGTTTCTGGGTCTCAAATTATTCTCAATCCACACTTCAAGATATATATATATATATATTCATAAGTAAACGAGACATAATCAAAAGTCAGCTAATATCAAGAAATTCAACACTTAAAGATATGTTTTGTGCGCTTTAAAAAAAATGGATGCCCATTCTGCCACCAGATTTGTACCATGTGGCTGGCATAAACCAACCACCACTAAGTAATTCCCTTTATTTAATTGGACTGCCTATCTCACGGATCATTCAGTCCAGTGTGTCAAGTTTGGTTTATGCACTGCAAACACGTAGCTAACTTCTGTACTGAGATCCTAATACTAGCCCACAATCAAGCTAACTGCTATCCTTAACCAACCTTTTCTCTAAGTCCTTACCAGACCATGGCTTGCAACTTATTGGGTTTCACCTACACCATATTCTAGCTTCAACCTCATCTGTGCTCCACTTCCTTTTGTCCTCCTAGTTGTATTAGAAAATTATTTTACACAAAATAATATCAACTTGGTCCTATCATTCTGCTGTCATAACACTAGTGCATAAATTATCATCCTTTTTATTTCTCTCCAGAACACTTAATTCTTATATGCATAATTGTTTTTTTTTATAACTAAAAATATTATATATATATATATATATATCAAATGGAGTAACCAAGTACATTGAATGTATACAAGAGAACACCTTGCCCATAATAGAAAACCTCTAATAACCCAAAAAGCACGTGAAAAACAACCCAAAATACACCAAGCCCGACCTCAACCCCTTGCTTCCCGTAGAACTAAAACTCTACCCAAAAACCCCATTCCCGTCTGCCCTCCCTTTGGCAGGTTTGGGGGGTGAGATAAGAATTTTTTATTTTAGATGAAAGTTTAAAATATTATTTTTTAATATTATTATTGTTTTGGGATTTGAAAAAATTGAATTGTTTATTATATTTTGTATGGGGATTTGAAAAAAGTATAATGATGAGATAAGAATTTTGTGTTTTGTCTCACCCCCCAATCCAGCCCCACTTCCCTCTAGTTGAGCTACCACCCTTAGCGTCGTAGTTGATTGCTGAAAAAAGACGCTATAACTCCCTGCTTTTCTTGAAACTTGATTTGGTTTCAAGTGCGCGGCTTGCCTCAATCGCAGTAATTAGTTCTTTAAATTGGTCTTCACATCCTCCATGTGAAATTCTCACAAACTGCTGAATCTCATTAACTTTAGGCATAATCCAATCCACTATTGGAGGAAGAGAGACCAGGGGAGCCACAATATCCCCAAACACAGTATCCAACTGCACTCCCGACTCTAGGCTTTCCTTTACACAAGGCACCAACGCCAAATCCATATTCAAATCCCGTACCTCCTCAACAACTCCATTGGTTCTCTCCAATGGTATGACATCAAGTCCCTTCACCTCCAATGTTAAGCTAAAAAGGGACAGTTGCCTCATCAAAAACCAAATTTGACCTTTCATTGCAACCTTCCCTTACTTCAAGTTCATTTTAAGAATGAAGCTGCACATCTTTTTCTCAAAAACAACAGTAAGTGACGACGATGTGTAACATATGGAGGCAACTTCTGTCACAATTGCAAGGCCAGAGCAAGATATCATTTGATTTGGGAGGAATAGAGGCTAAAGCAAAGAGGTTATTGACAGAGTTGCTGGAGAGAAAACCCCGTTGGGTTTGTGGAGCCTAGTTTGTTAGTGTGTCGGCCCAATTTGATGACCCAACCCAACAATGATGCGTTATAGTTTTTTGGCGGATTTTCAAGGAGACTTATGCCATGGAGTGCAGGCTTGGGCCGATGCACGAAAATTTTTGGCACTGTTTGCGATCAAAGGAAGCGCCAGTAGAAAGTTCACTCAATGTTATTATAAGTGCTATTAAAGCCTAAATTGCAAGCTACTTAAGAACTTCCAAAAAGTTGTTAGAACTCTGATGAAGCGAAGCAAAGCAAAGAGATTAGTGTTTTCTAGTGAGGAAAATTTTCCACGGGAAAATAATCTATTACCTATAAATTTGTGAAACATTTCCTTTACTCTCATCAAGCCACCTCAGCAATTTCCAAATTACTTTTAATTTTTTTACTATTTTATTGGTTCCTTAATTTTATTACCGTCTTAATTACAACACCAAACTTTCCACTTCACCCATTGTGATCATTTACTTACCCATCTCTTACACTCCCCCTACTACTTAAATGGTCATTTGTTGCATAAAAGAGACCATTCGACTTTCAATTCGCAAAAGGCCTTTCAATTTCCACTTCCCAAAAGACCCTTCGGGTTCCACTTCAATTCTAGGTACTAGGGGTATAAGAATTCCTGTCCAGACCAAAAAAACTGACCGGTTTCGGTCAGTCCAAACTGGACCGATTAAGGAACCAGTCAGTCTCGATCCAAGAAAGTAGGGAAATTCAGTTTTCGGTCCAGTCTCGAGGTGGGGTTTTTTAACCCCAAACCGGACTGACCGAATTTACTATATAAATTTCTATTTAAAAATTTACATCATATTTTAGAATTTTTTAAGTAATTATATAAATTGAAAGCAAGTAATTATGTAATTTTCTTCTAACCTAATTATTTATGCTTAGATTATATAAAAGATTGAAGGCTAAGAATTTCAAGATAGGGTATTAACTATTAATTATTGATAATACACATAGTATTAACTTTATTAATTTATTACATTTAATTAAAATAATTAATTATTCAAATATATACTTAGTTAGACCACTTAGATTAAATCATTCAATTGATTACTTTTTTTTTTTATCATTTTATACAACCTTTTGGTCAAAAACTTGAAAAGAAGTGGAAAAAAAGACCCGGACCAAAATATCCCAATAAGACCAACCGGACCGGACCAAATCAGTCCGGTCCAGCCCAAAGGTTTAATAATCTGGTCCAGTGTTTTGGTGGACCGAAAGAATCGGTCCAGTCCAAAATCCTCCTCCAAGACTGACTAGACCGGACCGATTACACCTCTACTATTTACAACATTAAATCATGGTTTTTTTATTTTTCTTTTCATTCAATGAATTTAAGTACTTTTTCCTGTACATGGTGCGGGTGTGCATCTAGTTTTCATTAAGTTGTTGATCCCTGTCCCTCTTCCCAAATTTTCAAAATATTCTTTTTCTTTTTTAACTTCCTGGTTTAGTGTAGAAATATGTTTAGCTAATCTTAACAAAATGAATGCATAAAGAATAAAAGCGTAAGGAATGAAGTTTAATTCCCCTTTCTGGCCTGCCAGACCAGTCATTCCCAAAAGGTCCTATACCTCATTATTTTATTTTTATCAGTAAATAAGAATTTTATTAAAATAGGCGAAGCCCTCTACCTCGTATTATTTTTATTCTAACTATCCACCATAATCCTGCGTTAAGACTTTAGTAATGAACACTTTCTGATTGTAACTGTCAAAGTCAACCTGGATTTCTTTTTATAAATCAGGAAAAGGGCCTCACCTAAATTTAACAACAAAAGGTAATTACTAGATGGTTAAATCACAAGCAACATATCATCATTGATAAAGTTGGTGGTTGCTACTGTCCAACATGGAGACACTTTTGAAGTAAAACTTGCACAAGAGGGACCTTATAAGGTTAGTTTGTTGCCTGTTAAGAAATAGAGAAGTCGCTTAAGAATACACACCGGATTCTGATCTGCCCACTTCCACAGCTGAGAAAGTTCTTTATTTCCCAGTCTCCACCTTGGTCTACTGCAGTATTACAAACACATAATGTATAAGTAAATCTAGATGTACTGCATTCAATAGTAAAGCCATATATGCTAGGAATGTCTTCATTTTTAATTGTAAGCATGAGTTTGAAGAACGAAATAATGCAATGCAGAAGAAAACAAAAGAGAAATGATGGGTCTACAAAGAGAATAGCAAAAGCTTTCTTTTTTGTAATTTTCTTTGTAGACCTAGCATTTCTCAAAACATAATAGTTGGATTGGTTAGCAACGCAGAAGAAAACATAAGATAAATGATAGGTCTACAAAGATAATAGCAAAAGCTTTCGTTTTGTAATTTTCTTTGTAGACCTAGCATTTCTCAAAACATAATGGTTGGATTGGTTTACACAGTATCATATGCTGACTTCATGGTCAACACCCTCGGAATAGCCATATTGACACTCAGACAACTAGATGCCATAGCCATTGCTCTCAGCACAGTGCCAAACAAGTATCTGAGTTGGACACAATAACTTCCTACTCTGAAAACAAAAGACACATGTCCTTAACTATACTAAATGTCCATATACTCCATCTCCAAAAATAGCTAACCCCTAAGACACTGACCAAAGTTGTAATATTCTCGTATCTCCTCAAATATTGCCAGAATAAATTAACTTTTCATTCCACACATTGGTGGAGACACAAAGTCCAAATGATTAGAAACTAAACACTCATTGGAAGACAATCCTCTAAGGGCGAATTTGTGTGCATGTGCCCCATGTCACAGGTTCAATTCCCTCTGGGATCAAACTGCAATTTAAGTGGGAGGCCATGGCGTGGGTTGTTGTGCTAGTCTCCCTGGGGCTTTAGGTTCCATGGATGAGTCCTAAGGACTCTGCCGTGGGGTGGTTCCCCCGTCATTAAAAAAAATCATGAAGTTACTTGCAAACTCATCCAATCAACAAGGATAAAGCTTGTAAACAATATTTTCATTTCAGTTTTAATACATCATAATTTTCGGTTGACTGATTCCTATACTGATGTAAAGGACCACTGCATAAACACCATCACCCAATGCCTCGTTTAAGCCCCGGAAACATGGATTACAAAGAAATGATTGATTTTTATCTATATCCTTCCAAGAATACCTCTTAAAACCCATCAAAAATTTACCAGCATTTATTGTCGTTAGAACCAAAAAAAGTCAAAGGACCATACTCAGTTACTTCCATACCGCTTTTTAGCTCCATCTTGCACTGTTTTCTTCTCTAGTGGTTGCTTTTCAAATGCCGGACAACCATCGCGTTTCCACCACACCTAAGGGACAAGAGATTTGGTACCAATTGAGTTAGACAGCAAACAAAACAATTTTAAAAATATTTAAGTGAGAAGGGTGGGTGGGGAAGATTGATAGCATGCTCACCCAATTCTTCTCTCGTTCTAATATGTGTTCAGTTTTACTGAGAAAATCCTTCCCTTTAGGTGGAGTCATTTCAAGCAGCTTTTTCACACGCTCCTCGCATGATTTTATTTCTTCTTTCTGGAATCAACAAGGAGTCATTCAAGTCTATTGTAAAGTATTACACACCCATGGATACATCTAACATATCCCTGTTACTATACAATTCGGAAGTTATAAGCTAAAATACAACAAAAAGCAGGATGTTGGCAAACACAAACATAAGATAAAGATAGGAAAGAGCATTAACCATGCTTTCAGATGGCAAATCTTTCTCGTTCTTTCCTGGAGCCTACAAGCAAATAAGAGTTTCATAATCTACTGTACAGATACAGAAAAACAGAAGGCACATATAAGGATTTTAATTAAAACCTTCAGATAAACATTACCCTCAGATAATCAAACAATATGAGGCACTGCACCAGAATATGGCGTCGAAAGCTTGAATCCTTCAACTGCGGCCCAAAATATATTTATATAAATATACTGATTTTAAATGAAGGCTGAAGCTATTCTTAAAAAGTCAAGAAATATAAATTCTTTTATGAATCAGTATCAGAGCTTCTAAACACTGCTTACTTCTAAACCCATCAGTTTAGTGCTTGTAAGATATTTAATGCTGAAATTTGCTGCTTCTTCCTCCAAGTTATTAGCGTCCCCCTCTTCATCACTTAATGGTTGAGATTCGAATGTATTCAAGACAATCTATACATCTCAAAATCCAAAAGAATAAGAGGTAAATAATGAAACATCAAGATCAAGTAGATCATAAAACCTATCTCGAGATGAAAGGTTTACCATTAAACCGGATGTGAATTTCTGCCACTTTGCAGGAGCAGGAGTTAAAGAAGCAGGGTTGCAAAAATATTCCTGAAAGCCCAGACATCCATCAGAAAAATTTAGCCAAAGTATGAAAACATCACATATGTCATCCATCTAAGCTGTCTAACTGAGACAATTTTCAATAGAGGTATTGAATCCCCATGTCACACTCATGTTTTTGAGATCAGGGTAATCATACGAGCAAATTCTGCTCTGACATGCTCATACAAGCATGAAATTATAACAGCTCCGACATAAAGAAACAAATTTTCGAGGGGTAAAGAAGAGTGTTAAAAATATTCCTAATGCCACATGCTCACATAATCATGTTGGCACAAATTTTCCTTACTGCATCTCATGCAAGTTGAATTGTGCTCAAATTTTCTGTAACATCCAGATTATTGTTTGAGCACAATTCAACTCCACCTCAGACATCACTGCACCACCACGAAAAGCAGGTGAGCTCTCTATTCTTCCTTCGCAAGTCAAGGCTCTCTCTCTCTCTCTCTCTCTCTCTCTCTCAACTCAGTGCCACCCGATACTGCCAATGGTCACCCAGCTCCATCTGATGACGCACAGAACCACCACCAGCCACTCCCTTCACATCAAACGTTGCCCTTTTGTGCCACCCAGCTGTTCATCTGCACTTGCACTGAGCTACTGTTTTGGCAATCAAACCGCATGGGCTACCCTTTTCAGAGCTTAAACAGAAACCACATGGGCTACCCTCTCTTGCCTGCTTTTGTTCTTTAAGTGTCCTCCCGTTGGTCTTTTAAAGCTCGCAAGGGATGACTTTGCTCAGCCGTTGAACCACTGCCGCATCTTCAAGCCTTTGCCAAATTCCTCTTGGGGCAGGACACTCTCAATTCATGCGCTCTTGGTACAAACCTCTCTCTTTCACCGAAATCATTTTGAGCTTGCTAAGCTTACTGTGTAATTGTATCACAAATGCTTTATTTTGATGTTAAGTTTGAGAAGTTAATCTGTTTTGATATCGGGTACTAGGTTTTAACTCCAACTGCGGGAGGATAACTTAATGGAGGATATGGTTTACGGATGTTAAAAGGAAAAAAAATCTTTTGCAACTAATTTATATACATATATTATTTTAGGGGATGTAAATATCTTTTTTCTTCTCAGTAAACAAACTTTTATTGATAATAAGGATAGGCAATAACCCAAGTACGCGGGACATATACAAGAGCATCACCTATGCTTCATGATTTAGTAATACATGAAATTCATGTAAGTTCCTACCACTAAAATCTATTACAAAACTCCAATGGAATAGAGCAATAAAGAAGATTCTAAGCTCATCCATTGACCGCTTACGATCTTCTACCATTCCTCTCTCTCCAAATGCACCACCATAGGCATATCATAACCATCTTCTAGATTGCCACAATCTGTGAGTTGACCTGGGCCTCTCCAAGAAGCTAGAAGATCGATCACTCTTCTCAGCAACACCCAAACTAGTTTCATCCTAGTAAAGATTTCATTCAATAAGGTCATGGCAATCTCACAATGAAGTAGTAGATGGTCAACAGACTCCCTACTCTTTTTGCACATACAACACCAATCCATGACAATGATTCGCCATTCCTTAAATTATCTAAGGGAAGCCATCCATACAAAGAATATTGTCTTTAGAGAAGCCTTAGTCTTCCATATACTCTTCCACGGGAATGGACTTGCGTTATGCGTGGTAAGGGACTAGTAAAATGAGCGAGAGGTGAACTTCCCTTTCTTTGTATGACGCCAAGAAATCTTATCTTCAACTTCCCTCATCATTCGAATGGAATACAAAAGCTTGTATAACTCCGAGAAGGCATTAACTTCCCAATCTTGCGCATATCTAGAAAATTTAATATTCCACTAGAGAACGCCATTGGATAGGTCTACAAGGTCTGCAATAAAGGGTTCTTGCATTCTTTCTATACCGAATATTTCAAGATAAACTTTCGTGAGCACCCTCTCATCTTGCATCCCAATATGGAGAACCCAAGGGGAGGCCGAGATATTCCATTGGTAAGGAAGAAATCTTGCATCCCAATATGGAAGCCATACTCTCCACATTAGGAACATATACCCCCAAAACTACTTCTCTAACTTTGCAAGGCTCACCTTCAATCTAGAGACAGCTTCAAAACAAAGGAGAGACCTCAAGGTTAGGGTGTCATCGGCAAATAAGAAGTGTGATATGTTGAGATGACCAATATTTCTCTCCCAAACTGAGAAATCATATAGTAATCCACCCTCCACGACACCTAAGATCATCTAAATAAAAGCTTCCATCATGAAAACAAATAGTAATGGGGATAGAGGATCACCTTGTCTCAGATCCTGGGAGCTTTTAAAAAAACCCATTGGTGTGCCATCCCATTCACCAAGCTAATAGGCCAATTATCTTTTATCTCAATCACACTCGATGTTTTGGGAATGAGAGCAATGAAGGTTGCATTGAGACTTTTTTTAAACTTGCCATTTTTGTAGGACCCCATGAAATCGTCTTTGATCACTTTCCAACATGTTTGAAAAAAGGTCATTGAGAAACCATTTAGGCATGGAGCTTTGTCCCCCGCAATACTTTTTAACACTTTTGGGATCTCCACCTCTTCAAAAGGCCTCTTGAGCCCCCTTGCTTGTTGTGAATCAAGAGCATTAAAAACAACTCCATATAACTTTGGTCTCCTAGAGAATTCTTCCGACAGTATTTTCTCATAAAAGTTAACCATGCAATCCGAGATCTCAAGGAGGTTTGAGGTAGGCACACACACCACTCACTATCAACGTCTCAATGACATTGTTTCTCCTATGTGAATTAGCCATCCGGTGGAAGAACTGTGTGCATTATCACCCTCCTTTAACCATAGGGCTCTCGATTTATGTCTCCAAGATATCGCCTCCAATAAAGAAACCCTCTCAAGTTTTGTGATCAGTTGCATTTTACGAGCCCACTCAAGTTCTATAGATATTAAAAGTCACAAGATGAAAATCTATCTTGGGTGTCATATGTAGCTCCTTTTAGATGAAATCTCATTCTTCAATTTAGGTAGTAAATGTTTGATTAGAATGTTGACACAAGTATGGCTAGTTATTATTGATGTGCTCATCATTACAAGAAGCAAAATGGTAAGTAGTTACGATCGCACCTTTGAATGCACGCATGTACAAAAGATTGTCTTTATTTATTTATTATAAAGGTAATCATGAGCATGTCTCTTTTTTGTATTTGCATCACTGTAATGTTCGGTGCTGTAAATTGTTGTATTGAATGTTCCCTGCTGTAAAATGTTGTATTGAATTATTATATGATGTAAATGACTATTTCCTTGATAGCCCCATTGATGTACCTCTCCATATAAAAGCATGTGTTTGTAAAGAAATTTTATGAATGCTTCCGCTTGCCATGTCATTTAAATGTATTATTGTGATAAATGAATAACCGAACGATAAGAAAAGACGAGGCAATGATTAAAAGAAAAAGATAAACAATTGGATGATTGTATGTCATGTATGATGACAGATGATGAGAATTGACAGATGATGGTTGACGGATGACGGTTGGATGACAACACCAGGATGATTCAATAGATGTGTGCCTAGTAATGACCATTTCCTTTATGATGACGTTTCACTGAGGCTTCAGGTGCAATGATGATCATCAAGATCACCAACCATGAGCACGGGGGGTAATTGTATGAATGTTAATGGTCTGTATAACAACCCCTCACTTTTCAAGTCTTCATGTTGGTCTTAGGCAAGGAGACCCATTGTCACCCTAACTGTTTATTTTGCCGGAAGAAGTTCAGAGTAGGTTGCTGCATAGAGCTTTTGACTCCATAAGTATAAGGACATTTCAAGAGAATAGGGGCTGTCCTTCGGTGTCTCACCAGCTATATGTAGATGATTTGGTGGTGTTTGTGAATGGCACCAAATCATCCTTAAAATCATTGTTTCAGGTTCAGAGGTATTATGAGAAGGTCCCAGGGCAGCTTGTGAATAAATCAGAGTCTGCTATGTTCTTCTCTTCAAAGGCATTGGCCACTAGGAGAGCTATTGGTAGGTTGGTTATGGTTTTATGGAAGCTAAGCTACCATGCACTTGGGTATTCCAATTCATAATGGGAAGTTGCTTTCCTCCATGCTTGATCCATTAGTGACAAAGATAAGAAACAAACTAGCTGGGTGGAAGTCATGTTTGCTCTAGAATGGTGGGGAGTTAGTCTTGATAAAATGTGTTATCGAGTATGCCTACATATCTCTTGTTGGTGCTTCATGTTCCATAGAAAGTAAAGCAAGATTATTTCTAGAATATTTGATACGTTCTTCCGGGGGGATGCTGCAGGCACACAAAAAAGGAAGTGGGTTGAATGGTTAGTATGTAAGCCAGTAGATTGGGAATTCAAGACTTGGGAGAAGATTTTTTTTTTATTGGCACCGGGTGTCCAGGAACAGCATCTCGACTAATCCCGGGGGTGCACAGGTCCTCGGCAAAGAGTTTCCCACAAGTGCACATTGGGTAATTCAAAGAGAAAATCCCCTAGTCCGATGGTCTCTAGAGATTGTTTGCATCCAAGGAGATTTGAACCTTAGACCTGAGGAGAGCATACCCTCAAGCCCAAGGCCTTTACCACTTGAGCCAACCCCTAGGGGTTAAGACTTGGGAGAAGTTAAAAAAAGCCCTACACAAAAGCTGGCATGGTAGTTTATGTATGGACATTCTTTGTGGGCAAAGTACTTTCCAGCCAAGTACCTTAGAGTTTCTCATCCATCTTTAATAGCTTCTTCCAGACTTGACTCAAATCTGTGAAGACCTAGCCTATTTCTTATTCCCTCGATCGTGAAGGATACGGAAGGGTTGATGAGAGAAGGAAAATTGTCATTCTGGCATGAAAACTGGTCAGATACAGGACCATGTATTGTGCTGGTGACTTTTCTGAAGGTGTTCGCTTCTTTGAAGGACTTCTCAGGCTCAGGCGGGCTTGTAGGCAGGAGGGGAGGGATTGGATGATGTAGTGGTTTCACAAAGCCAATTTGAACTCAACTCAGTATGTGCTTGGAATCCTCCCCTCTTATATGCTAGTGCCTCTAGGTTAGATGTAAAGCAAGGACAAATGGGATAAAAGGGAATGAGGATGTAGGTTGTGTTTGGGTAGTGAGGTGATCTCAGATATTCTGTGAATAGTAGTGAAGTAATGAAAAAGTAATGATAGAATATTTAATAGTAGTGAATAGTAGATGAAAAGTAATAATAAAATAATGAATAGTAGTAGAGTAGTCAATTAGAGTAAAGTCAATGTTAGCTAGTATTATGACCATGTTGAGCAAAGTAAATTCCATCTCTCCATCAGATATTTCTGTGATCCAGCATCTAGGGCTACCACGTATAGAAGTGAGACGTCCAAGAGTAAGTCTTCTGAAGTGGCCAAGACCGATATATGGTAAATAAAAATTGAATGTCGATGGGTCCAGCTTGGGTAATCAGTTATGTGGTGGGGGAGGGTGGTGAGAGATGAGATGGAATGGTTTTTTGCTGGCCTTCTCTCATTCCTATGGGGAGGGTACTAACTCTATGGCAGAAGTGCAAGGTTTGTTGGATGGGTTGACACTGCATGCAGATGGGTTTGCCGACATTGAAGTTGAAAACTCGAGTATTAGCTGATTGGCTATGTGGCAAAGGCTGTGTTCCATGGTTCTTGTAGAGCTTTGGGAGCAAATATCTTCTCATAGACAGTCCACGATCTTTTCCTTTAGACATGAATCGAATCAAGTGGCGGATATTTGGTGAAAACAGGAGCAAGAGAAGTATCTAAAGAATTCTATAAATGTGAAGAACCACCTTGGCAGGTGCAGAGGGGCTCTAGTAGTTGATAGAGCTGAGACACCTCAGATACATTGTAAATGAGTTTAAAAAATGTACAGGATTTTTTTGGTTCTACCAAGGGAGGCAATGTACCCACAATTTTCTCCAGCCACAAGTGAGGCCTTTTAATAAAAGTTACAGGGTTTCTTCCTCTTTTTTTAAAGAAACAAAAGTCTGATTTGTTACCACAGAAGAGTAGTGATGGTGTTGTTTTATATGTGCTGGCGATAAAGACCTCTCAAAAGCACAACAGCAATATACATGGGAGTGGCTAGCCATGCTTCCAAGTGAGGAGAATTTACCTGTAAACTCCAAAAGGTCTTATAAAAGTTGAAATCAATAGATATTCCTGGAAAAACAGGAAATTGATTGGTGTATTCGCTCATAAAGAAACTTGTACACAGTAAATAAAAACAGGAATAGATTGACATTGAAGGAAGCCAAAATGATGTTTGGAAAGGAAGTACCATCAGGAGGGTCTTTCTCATACTTTGTTTCATTTGATGAGTTAAAAACTCCTTTTATATTCACAGCTGAAAGAAATTAAATGAAATCAACAAAGTAACATAAGGACAAAAAAAGAGCAAAAAAAATAAAGGTGAAAAGTCAAGGTTGACTAAGAGTAAGTACCTGAGCGTTCAGATAATGGAAAAAAATGTGCCAAAAACATGAGAATTCGCCCACAGAACACCACATCATTTGCCTACAAATTTAAACAATCACTATTGAAGTTCTTTGTTAATATGGACATGAGGTCAGACACTCAGAAACTTACCAAAACTGGTTAGTTAGGGTTGGTCACTTTTTGCCAACCCACGGCTCAAACCTAAGGCCAGAAAGAACTCCAAAGCAAATACTTAGGCAGGTTTGGGGGGTGGGATGAGACAAAATTCTCATCTCATCTCATCTCATCGTTACACATTTTTCAAATCCCCATACAAAATATAATAAACAATTCAACTTTTTCAAATCCCAATTCAACTTTTTAAAATCCTAATACAATAATAATACCAAAACATAATATTTTAAACACTAAAACAAAACACAAAATTCTCATCTCACCCCCCAAACCTACCCTTAATTGCCTAATGCTAAAATGTTGAGTTCTAACTTCCCATTCAGCAAAAGTATGAACAAGCATAGTTGGGCAGAACCTTCCTTCCAAAAAAAGGATGCAGTAGAAATGTTCTTTTTTACATTCATGATGTTAGTGCATGCGTATCAATAATAAAATAAATTCATTTCAAAATCAAGCTTAAGATGTAACTTAGATAAGCAAATGCACTACCCACTTCCAATATAACCGAAACCACAATGTTAAATGGGAAAGAGGAAAAAGTAAGACAAATAATGCAAAAACATAGCAAACAGCAATGATTATGGGTTTCTTACAACCTTTGATAGACGACGAAGAAGTTGATTGCACGTTCTCAACATTACAAGTTTCCCGCGAGCAAAAAGCTCTTGCTGTTTGTATTGCAGCCAAATTTTATGATATAAATGTAAGTAAAAATAAGGATTACAATGATCACAAGACAGAAAACTAAATAAACAAATCCATTAAAGAAAAAGTGGTTACCTTCCCTAAAATATCTTGCTTGCTCTCTATGTAACCAAAAATATCTTTACAGTTTCTCATTGTAGACATTTCTGTCAAGTCTTCCAACAGTTGAAATATCATGCCACCTTCAACATGTTCTCTCTCACAAAGATACAGCACAATGTCTGACAGGAAAAAATGGTAGAGAGTCAAGAATTAAATTTTACAAAGAAAAACTGATTACTAAATATTTTTTAAGAAAAATAGCAATAAAACTATAACTAAATTTAAATTGTGGACTTTTGGATAAACCCTAACTTGCATCATCGTAAGCTTATATGTCATCAGCAAGTAAATTTGCTTCCTAAGATGGTGTTATAAACTGGATTTGTGTTATTTTCTACATTTTTATCCCCTACCAGAAAAGAAATTAATTTCTAAACAATCTAAGCACAGACAATCAGAAACAGATTACAGAACACCTCATGTATAGCAGGAAGAAAACTGTACAGACCGAGAAGACGAGGAATATGACCCTGAGTTTCCCCATCATCAATTGATTGCCCATACTGCATTATTTGCTCCCCTGATTGTACCGCAGATGACTGTAGCAAATACGAGCCAAATTTTATTCAGTGATGAAATCTAGCGACTAATAGAACTCCCATATGTCTAAAATCTAATACTTGTCCAGCTGATGAAGAAAAGTATATTGTCTTTGTTCTGTGGACTTTTCTGTGTTAAATAAGGGTGAAGAAAAATCCTCAACAGTACTTCCTACAGTGATGAAATGCATCTAACCTCTGAACGAGTAACAGCAAGCAACGGATCATAATCAAATTTTACAAGGAAAGAAAGAAGAACAGGAGAAAATGCAAAAGGAAGCTAAAAGGAATACATCAAAGATTAGACCATAGAACTAGAATAATCAATATAAGCAGATCTACCACTGAGTTTATTTTCTTAAGATGATAGAGGAAATAAATTTTTGATAAGATAATCTTATTAATGATGACAGGGGCATTATCCCGTTACACAGGAAATATACATGGATCCACTCAACAAACAAAAGGGAAAAGTGCTATGAAGTCTGAAACTAGAAATCCAAAAGGAAGCAACCCAATGGGCCCTCAACTCTGATACCGATCTTTCACAGTCCAAAATTACACTTGTTTCTTTCCCTACATAGACACATAGTACGTACACGCAACAGAACCATCTTACATGGAGAAATACACTGTTGGAGGCTAAACTGCCCTTTCCAACATGATAATAGCTCACTACCTGGGAAGGCATCACTCAATTGATACCAAAGAGATCAAATATCATGCTCCATAGGACGCATGCAGTCTCACAATGCAAGTGCAAATGCTATTTAGAGTCTAGGTGAAAAATACAAAGTGCAAGCGCATTCCTAACTGATGTAAAGCATGCATTTTTTTAAAATGATGAATAATAATAAGAAAAATCTAAAAATACAATAATAAAAGGTTTAAAAAGCAAGATGGCAATTAAGTATTCAACTAGTTACGTAAAATTTAAACATGGCATTTCATATAGTTCTCTCCTATTTACTAAATATACACATTTATGATTTTTGATAGCCATGGTCAAATTAATGTCCATGGTTGAATTAAAGCTACCAAAAAGCCCATGATCAAACGAGCTCAAGAATTGTAGGTTTTGACTTCTATGTTAAAATAAGCTTGGTAATATATATATTGTTTTTATAAGTAAACAATTGTATTAATAAGAATAGGCATAGCCCAAGTATACAAGGGGGTATAAAATAGGTAATACCTCTTTAGGAAGAAGAAATGGAAATAAGAAAATCATGAAATCGAGGCCATTGAAATCTACAGGTTTGGCCCATAGAAACAAACTTCTAACAATAAGTAATCTAATCTCCTCCAACGCTCATTGTCTTCAAACGTCCGATCATTTCATTTCTGCCATAGGCACCAAAAAATACAAATAGGAATCATCGTCCATACAGCTGTGATTTGTAGAATACTGCCCAAGTTCGTCCAACATGCAAAAGCTCGACTACCGTAGCAGACATAACCAAGGCTAGCTCTAACCTTCTGAAGACATCTTCCCATAACGCTCTAGCAACCTTGCAACGTGGTAGAAGATGGTCCACAGTCTCACCACTTTTTTGCACATACAGCACCAGTCCACTACAATCACCCTACGTTTTCGTAAATTATCCATCGTCAGAACCATTCCCATAGAAGCTATCTATGCAAAAAATGCCACCCTGGGAGGCCCCTTATTTCTCCAAATCCTTCTCCATGGAAAGTGATTGTTCTACGGTTGTGTGCGGGACTTATAGAAAGAGCGAACTGAGAATATACCTTTTCAAGCAGGTACCCACCACAAAGTGTCAATTCCTTGAGTACTCGATCTCATGGAGTACAAAAGTCTGAAAAAATCTGCAAAGCTGCTAACTTCCCAATCTTGGGCCGCCCTAGTGAAACTCACATAGTCCAAACTAAGTCACTAGACATCTCCATGAGGTCCGCTATTGATGCTTCTTTCTCACGTGCAATCCTGAACACAGTAGGGAATGAGTCCTTAAGGGCACTATCTCCATACCATAAGTCATGCCAGAATTTTATTCTTGAGCCATCTCCCATTACTATTCTAGTATGGCGAGAGGCAAACACCCCCACCCTCGTCTAATGTGCTTTCATACTCCCACTCCATAAACCTCATGTACCTCCCTAGTGCTCCATCCCCCCCTCCCCTCCCCCCCCAAGAAGTTTCTTGATTCAGATCGCCACACTCACTGGAAATAGGTTGGTAAATTGGACAGAGTGGTTTTTATTAGTGTAATCCTACCACCTTTCGACAAATACAATCTCTTCCAACCTACCAATCTACATTTAATCTTTTCAATTACTGCATCCCAAATGGATTTAGCCTTGGAGGCGGCCCCCAAAGGAAGGCCAAGGTAAGTCATAGGAAAAGAGAAGACCCTACATCCAAGAGTGTTAGCCAATAGCCGGATATTGTGAATGTTACCAACTAGGACCAACTCTGACTTAGATAAGTTTACTTTCAAACCGGATACAACCTCAAAGCAAATTAGAAGTGTCCTTAATGCCAGAATCTAGTTTTTTTTTTTTTTTTTTTGCCTCACAAAATATCAAAGTATCATCTATCAACAACAAGTGAGAAATGTTAAGAGTACCCCGATTGATGTCACCAACCGAAAATCCAGCCAAAAGGCCATTGTTAACCATAGCAAAGATAATTCTACTAAGCGCCTTCAACTGGCTGTTGTTCACCAAAAGCAAGTATAGTAGGAAGTACACACCTCCCCAAGCACCACCTCTCCAAGAGCACCACCTCTCCCCAAATCCATACCTCCCAAGCAAGTATAGTAGGAAGTCCCAACTAACGTGATCGTAGGCCTTCTCCATATCCAACTTGCATAAGATACCCAAATTGCTAGATTTTAGGCTTTATTTGGATTCAAAAACCATCTCATCTAATCTAATTATTACAACTTTTCCAAACTTTCGAACAAAATATAATAAACAATTCAACTTTTTCAAATTTCAAAACAAAAGTAATATTAAAAAATTATATTCTAACAATATTTTATTCAACTTTCTACTCTTATCTATCATCTAATCTCAACTCAACTCAACTCATTATCCAAACCTCCCCTTAATCAACTATCTAGGCATTCATTAGTGTTGAGTACTGATTCCAATATTTTTCTTCCTCGTATGAATGCGGCCGATAATCCTTCACCTCCGATGCCCCAATCTTCTTGAGAATAAGTGCAATAAAAGTGGCATTAAGACTTTTTTCAAATTTTCCAACCGAAAAATATTCATGGAACACCTTCATTAAGTCCTCTTTCACCACATCCCAACATGATTGGAAGAAACCCATAGAAAATCCATCTAGACCAAGTGTTTTGTCTCCTTGAAAGGCCTCTCCAACCAAGAGACATTCTGCTGCTCAATGGTCTCAAAGGCTAGCCAATCAAGCTTTGGCCTCCACCCAACTTGCTCGGTAAGCAATTGTTCGAAAAAACCAACGACATGTTGAATCACAGAAACCTTCATGCAAACAACTCCATCTATGTTCAGAATCTCAACGGTATTAGTTCTCCTATGGGAGTTAGCCACTCTATGGAAAAAGTTCGTGCTTCGATCTCCCTTCAACCACAATGCTCGGGATTTTTGCCGCCGTGAGATCTCCTCCAATAAGGTAGCCTTCTCTAGTTCTAAAACTAGCCATGGATCTGATAGGAGGACCATCATTGCCTGACTCATTCCACAAAACCTTCTGTTTTTTGCCACATTCTTGAGTTTAAAGTATCTCTGTCCTCCCTAAAGACCACAATCCAACAAGATAGGAAAATTATCAGAACAGAGTCAAGGTAGTCTTTTTTGACATAAACCCGAATAATGAGTTTCCCACTCCGAGGAGACTAAGGGTACATTTGGGTAATGAGGTAATATTAGATAATCTGTGAATAGTAGTGAAAAAGTGGTGAAAACGTAATGATAAAATATTGAATAGAAGTGAATAAAAGTAAAAAGTAGAAAAAAATAGGTAAAAAGTAATGATAAAATATTGAATACTCCACTACCCAAACACAGCCTAAGATCTGTCCAATCTAGACCACTTTTGGTTATTAGACCACATGTATGCTCCACCCATAAGAGCAATGTCCACCAACCCCAAGTCGAAAATACACTTCGAGAAATTCATCATTGCTGGCTGCAACCTACTTTCTCCCAATCTTTCACTTGGGAATCTTATAACATTAAAATCTCCACCTATACACCATGGTAAGTCCCACCAGCTATGTAACCCAGCTATCTCCTCCCATAAAATGTTTCTACTGTTGTCCAATGTCGGCCCATAAATTCCAGCAAAAGTTTATCCACCACCATTCTATCCCACATAACTACTCCACCTGAGGCCCCAACCGATGCAAGATTAACCCAATCAACATATCAACAGCTCCACAAGCTTCGAGCGGTACTTCTTGAAATAATGAACCCCCTTACTAATCTATTACACAGTGCAGAAATTGACTAGAAGAAAAGGTGATAGAAATTATACTCACAAGATTCATACGTCTAAGATTGTACAAAGGGTATTCAAGGTACCCAAAACCTCCATGAATGATAATGGAACCTTAAAAAATTATCCAGAATGATCCTCCCCCATACCATCCTTCCCCTTTTATAATTCACTCAGCGCACTCGAAGTAACCACCCACCAGAAAGTGCAAAAGCTAAAATGACTGTAGACAAACATAATAAAATAACAGACTATTGTAAACTGAATGGCTGGCATAAAACGCATAGCATTGGCCCTAAATGAACAGCTTCGATAACCACTAAACGCAGCGTCTCATTTATTCCTTCAAATGGCAATCTTTCAATCGTTTTACCCAAACACAAGAATTACTTACTCAAGTCCCAATTTCCTCCAACCAATCCTAAGCTCCTAACATTCCATCTTAGTTTCCTGCAAGTACACGATGTCCGCCTTATACTCACGGAGCAAATTTTTTATCCAAAAACTCTTATTAGCCTCATTAAGCCCTCGAACATTCCAAGATACAATCTAGGGCTTCATAAAGAAAATGTCGATCCCCTTCCTTTGGATCTTTCTCTGCTTGAACTACCCTCATAGTTGATAGACCAAGTTAATCTCTTGAGCTCCCTCTGTTTTTTGGAACCAGATTTCTTGAGCTGAGCGTGTCCTACTTCAATGGCAATTATGTAAATTACGGGTCCTAAATTAGGGTTTAGAATTATTATTTATTATTATTATTAGTAGTAGTATTTTTAGTAATTTTTATAAGATCTGTTTTGAGATGGTGATTTTATATGAGTGGGATTCTTCCACTCTGCACACCCATATATCCCTCTATTTGATTTCCAAGTCTGAATAGTTTCCTAATTGGTAACTAATTCATGCACCAAAACCCTCCCATATATACTCATACTCTCCGTTCCCCACAATTTTCCTTCAACAAACCCACAATATTCTTGCGGCCAGAACCCCATCGCATAGTTAAACCAAATTCCCTCCTATACAAAAAAGCCACCGTAGTCTTCCTCACACAAACTGAGACACTCTCCTCGCCAGAATCATCTAGAGGACGCCATCTGTTGGGCCTGGACTTGTGTTGTTAAACTGGTTGGGCCTGGTTGTATTTTTCAGAAACACCCTTGTATGTTGTTTTACATGGGCTTGGTTTTACTTGGGCAAATACCAGTCCAAAAACCTCATTTTTCAGAAAATACTTGGGAGTTAAATTATGTTATTAAGTATTAATCTTTTTACCAATTTACAGCAGTATATTATAACAGTTCAGATTTTATTTTCTTAAACATTTTGAACGTGATTAAACCTCTGTTATATAATGAGATTTCCACGGCTTGTCTAATAGACTTGTATAAAGCCTAAATTACACAACTACGTATATTTTTTTTTGATAAGTAATCAACACAACTACGTATATTTGAAAGATCAAAGATCAAATATGATATTAGCGTTTAGATGATTATATGATATTAGTAGTTATTAATTTTAGTATATAACCAAATATTACTAGATTAATTTTCCTAGCATGTGATTAATTAAGTCAAATGCTACGACACGTTTTCTAGAAATGTAGTGACGATTAGTGCTTCATATAGGTAACGAACGACGAAGTGAGATTGCGGAAGCAACACTAAGAGGTAAGTAACATGATCATAACTTTAAGTGTGCTGTAAATATTCTGTTTTTGCATGAAAAATGTGATGTTTACCTATGCTACGCTATGAACCAATTCTAGCCCCTTTTCATGAACCTTGATGAATTACAATGATATGCTTATGAATGAGACTATGTATGCCATGCTGATATGAATTGTCATGAAAATCACATGTATGCCATGTAATGTTTAGATTTTTTTTTTTTATCAGTAATGTAATGTTTAGATTATGTTATGCCATGTCTATGCTATGCCATGTTGCATAAGGCTCATGTTAATAGGCTATGTTTAATGTTATGTCATGCACAAGAGTATGTCATGCCATGTAAATTCAAGAAGTCAACATGTTCACATGCATTACGAAAGTTAGTAAGAAGACACATGAATGACAAGCAAGCTTTAAGAATGGCATTATGTTATGGGTGGGTGCAAGCCACGAACTTAAGCTTGGTCCACCACATGTAAGCTATGATGTTTTGAGGTGACATGGACCCAAGCGTGTTTCACCACATGTTATGATATGTTCTGTGGTGCCACAAACCCAAGCGTGGTTCACCATATGTTATGATAACACGAACCCAAGCGTGGTTCACTACATGTTATGATACATTATACGGTGTCACGAACCAAGTGTGGTTCACCATATGTTATGAAATGTTGTATATGGTCAACAACAATTCGACCAATGTACACATGTTATGATTGCCACTAAATAAGTGAAAGACAAGATGAATAAATTATGTACAAATGGTAGGAAATGCATGGAGTCAGTCATTCATGCATCCATTTTTCATGTATTGCCATAATTATGTTTGATTCTGCTTATGCTACTAATGAATGATCTATATATTATGTATATGTGTGACGATGTATGTAAATTTTCAAAATTAAGCCTAATGTTAAGCTAAATTAAGTTTACAGTATGATGTGCTATTACTGAGTCTTCGACTCATTTGGTTGTTTCTCTATTTTATGTTTTAATGTCCAAGATGATGATTTTGTGGATACAGTGTGGGAATGCCAAGAGTAGATTATTCTTCCAAAGACTTATACCTTGAGTAAGTGTCAGTGCCACATGGATCTAGTTATGATTAGGCAGTTGAATAAATGATTTTGATACATAGAACTAGTTTATGTTATTTGTATGTTGTAGCTTTTATATTATGAAACTCTATTATACTAAGTTAGTTGATGGTTCAATAAATGAGGTATATTTTTATGGTGTCGAATCTCTTTTTTTTTTTTTTTTTTATAAGTAAAAATTTATTAATACCAATGCGCCTGCCCCTATGGTGTCGAATCTCTTTATCAAGCGTTACACTACAAATGTACGTAACAATCCGTACCTACGGGAAGGGGTGTTACAATTAGCAAGTCATGAATTGTTCCTCAAAACCGTCACACTCAATCCCAACACAATGTTGGATTTCCTTCACCTTATGTATAACCAAGTCAGAGGCAGTAAATTGACACGATGGCAGAGAATTCAGAGGTATAGGCTCCCTATCCATCTCAATCCCTTCCCTGGTTGCCCACTGCGACTCCATCAGCGCCCTTGTCTCCTCCTCAGCAAAAACAGACCTACACTCCCACTCAAGAATATCATTCAAAGGAACTAGCATCCATAAGAATCCTTCACTAACATCCTCATCACCCCGAACCTCAGTACACGACTCATGATCGATAGCCACTGTTTGAAGAACCTTCACCGAAAAGGATACAACCGGAAACTCGAATCCTCGTTATCTCTGCTACCCATCGTCCGTTTTTGTCCATACTGTGCTGGAAAACTAACAATCCGATAGTGAGGAATGGTGGTGACCCATGTCTGGTTCTATTACTGTCAGTGTCGTTGACTCCACCACTATCGTGTCCTCCATCTCGATCGCCATCGACAATTCCTCGGCCTATCGCGAGTCTATTGGCACCACCTCCGACAAAGTTCCCCACATTGCTGCCTTCACGGATCTTCCATACGAGTCTATCGGGGCCAGCATTCATCTTTCCTTTGTCTTGGCCCACAAGCTGAAGCCCATTGGATCAGCCTAGACCTACCTTAGACTTCCCTTTGTCTTGGCCCTCGGATTGAAGCCCATTGGATCGACCCAGGATAGTTATACCTCTGGTTCGTATATAACGACCCATCTGCCACATTAAAGCCTGATATCTTGCCAGGTCCACGTTCCAAATAGCCCAAGCCCAACTCTTGTTTCTCCTCAACGCACTGTATTAGTCTATCCCTCCACTCCTGCATTGCCACCAATTGCTTTTTCATGTCCAGCAAAGTACCATGCACGCCATCTTCTGTCAAGCTGACAGCACGCCTGCTACCAGCATCTTGACACTGAGCACCTGTTGTACTACTGCACGAAGAGCCTTTCCAGGACCATATGCGTTTCCATGGCTTGCAGTAGCTCGTCCCTAGGTAGCCAACACGTCATATCGTCCTCCCTTATTTTGTTCTTGGGAGTGCACTGGTGAAGGACCTCCATGTACAAACGTGTTTGCAGTTGATTCACCACCACCAACGGCACCGTAAAAGCACGCTTCTATGTTAACTTAAGAATATTTGTTTTATGGGTCTTGAATTGATCTTTTATAATTCTTCAAAAAAATTACCAAAGCATGATTTTTGGTCTTAATGCATGCAAAATAAAATTACCAAAGTGGGCTTTTGTACATGACAAACGTGTTTGCGGTTGATTCACCACCACCGACGGCACCGTAAAAGCACGCTTCTATGTTAACTTAAGAATATTTGTTTTATGGGTCTTGAATTGATCTTTTATACTTCTTCAAAAAAATTACCAAAGCATGTGTTTTGGTCTTAATGCATGCAAAATAAAATTACCAAAGTGGGCTTTTGTACATGCGCCTCGCTTTTGGTAAGGGAAGCACTCAAAATTGGCGCTTTTGGCTTTGTGCTTAAGCACACTTTTGCCAACACTGGGTTAACTATCATGCCATATCTCCTTGTGTTGTCCAGGGCGAGGATTCTCTCAAGTGCCATTGTTTACATGAAGAAAGCCACTATTGGGGGAGCCCTAATTCTCCAAATAAGCTTCCAAGGGAAAAGAGTTCTAACATGATTACATAGAACATTGAAGTATGACTTCACTTCAAACACACCCCTTCTAGATGGGAGATCCAAACCTTTTTATCATCACCATCTCATCCCACCCTACATGAATATAACCATTCATATAAGGATGAACAAAGATCAACCTCCTAATTGATTGCCTCCCTAGTGAAGATGACGACACCCATTGAGTAGAGTCATGCTAGAATAATAGTTATCCACTGATCCGCCACGTAAGCTTCCTTCATACAAGCAATTATAAATAAAATTGGAAATGTACTTCTCAAGGATTGATCACCACACCACAGGTCCACACGTCATTCCAAGAGCATATCTTTGACTCGTCACCCAACATAAATCTAGTGAGCTGGGAAGCCCACTTCACCCTCTTCTAATGAGTTTTCTGAGGAACAGATCAAAAAGGCCCATTCATCTCATGTGAGCACAAACCTCCTCCTCCCATGCTTCAATGATTTGTGTTGATTAACACCCTTCATTGGCTCTCCCTTTCATAGGCATCATGCCAAAGTCATTTACCCAAAAGTGCCCAATTAAAGAGAATTAAATTTCTCACCCCTAGCCTACCTTCTTCAATCAGCAAATACAACTTAGCCCATTTCACAAGATGGAACTTGGTGCCCCCCCTCCCCCATCCCTCGCCATAAAAGATCCAGCTATAATTTTTCCAAGTGTTTAGCAACTCATAAAGGAAGTGGGAAAAGAGACATAATAAGTGGGCGAGTTGGAAAGTGTGCTTTTAGTCAATGTAATCCTTCCACCCTTGATAAATAAATCAGCTTCAATCCAGTTAGCTAACGTTCCATCTTTTCAATAATGTCATCTCATATAGCTTTGTTATTTAAGGGAGCTCCCAAGGGAAGGGCAAGATATGTCATGGGAAGTGAAGAGATCCTACACCCCAAAACATCCGCTAAGCTAGTCACGTTCTCAACTTCACCCACAGGACCAATTCCGACTTTGCCAAATTTACCTTCAGATCAGGTAATACTTTAAAACATATAAGTAAGCACTGCAAATAGAATAGATGATCGAGATTGGCCTTGCAAAATATATAGTGTCTTATCAGCAAAGAGTAAATGAGGGATACTGGATCTGGTTCCATGTCTAGAGCCCACTGTAAAACCAGATAAGAAATCCATGCGCTCCATACCCAACATCATTCTACTCAACCCCCATGACAATAGCAAATAGTAACTGGAATAAAATGTCCATTTGACATATGCCTCAAAAACTGATAGAGACACCCATGGGCGTACCGGTCAGCAATATTGAGAACCAAACTTAAAGAAATGCATTGTTAAATCCAGACACACATTTTATCCCAATTCCACATACATTCGGCAAATAAAGTAAGAAGCCCCAATTTACATGATTGACAATAGAGGACATAATGAAGTGGCTATGTAAATTATTGTTGACAATACACAAACGGATAAATCATAGGACCAAAATGACAACAGAAGACATAATGAAGTGGCTATGTCATTTATTGCCGACAAATTTAAAATGTTCACTGTAAATTATGGATTTCCCTGCCCTCCAAACAAAATATCTAAAAGCAGGACCAAATGGTGTGGCTGGAACTAAACTGAATGTGTTCAAGTATATTCAGGATATAGAGATTATATCAAACACATGTGATGTTTTTTAATATTTAAGAAAAAAGGAAGTACATATTTTTTTCAGGAAAAACAGGTACAAAACACATCAAATATTTCTGCGGTCTGTATCATGGAGTAAAGAAGATGATGATTTACAAAAATAACTAAGTCATCCCTTCTTTGTTCATACACAAAAGATATGAACAACTGCAGTCCAAGAGTATACCCACATAAACTATTAAACAATTAAACTTACTGAACAAACAAGTACCAGAGAGTATAACATACCACCAGTTCCTGAAGCAGGGTCCGAAGAATATTTTCCAACAATTGATTCTCATCCTGGGCTAGTTTTGTTTGTTTCTGTCAAGAAAAAAAAATCACCCATGAAGACTGAAAAAGAAAACTCTTAACAATACAAGCATGCAAACCACCAATAGGTTTGTTTGGCAGCCTGTCACATCATATAAACCACTGAGGAACACTAGTTAAAATTTAACTTGTCCAGAAAATAGCCTATCAGAACTCCCATTAAGGATCAAGCTTTGACCCCAGTTTAAAACTAGGAGACATAACAAAAACCAAAAACTTCTAAAGGTTCCAAATTCTTGTCTTTTTTCCCTCTTTTTGGGAGAAAGTAAGGCTTGCAAGAAGGTTTGCATACACCATCTTTTTCACAACTCCAAGTACTCAAATAAACTGAGTTAGGGCTCCTATGTGAGCTTACAATTGAAGAGAAAAATACTCATATTGTATTTTTGTTCAAATAAGCATACCCGCATATAGAAACTTAGCTCCTGTAAAAGAATTCTATTTTTCTTACTTGAGGTTTTACAACTTCCTGAACTGTTTGTAGTGCAAAACTTTCAGGTGGCCCAGGCTGTAGGATGGCCCTCTTGAACACTTCCTAAGAATAACAAAAAAAAAAAAAAAAAAAACAAAATAATAATGCATTGATACATAAACCAGGATTAATAAGAGGAAAAAAAAACAACAATAATAATAACAAAAAAAGGTGAAATAGTAATTACGATAGTTCACCTGGGACCTCATCGTTTTGCCATGGACAATAAGCAGAACAAAAAATAAACATATCGATTATATTTTCATCTTCCGATTATATATAGAGTTGGCAACTTCAAGAGCTAAAAATATTTTTTCACTTAAAAAATGGGCTGTAGTCCAAATGGCACTTCCACTTCCTTAAACTGGAGGTGGTCAGTGGTGGGTCCAAATCTCATAGGAGTGTAAGTTAAATTCCAAAAAAAAAAGGAGCACGCCTAAACAACCCAGTACGACAGCTAGGTCCAAACTTCGTAGCTCGGCCATCTACACTTGTTTTTAAACGAAGAGGGATAAAACTAGGATGAATACGCAGCAAAAAATATTCTTCGTATATTCAATCTCATCAGGGGGTCACTTGGTCGAAGATTTTAAGCTACTAACCATTACTAACAGGTAAAATAACCAACCAAGAAGGCTTACCATGCTGCAGATTCAACCAAGAAGCCTCGGCAGAGAACCAACAACTCTCAAACCAACAATAAGCAATCGATGCTCCAATTCGGAACCCAACCAATGAGTTCTGAAACCTAGATTTTCAGGTGCAAAAATGACATAAGACGAAGAAGTTAAAAAATAATAGTTTCTTTTCCGTGTTGTTGCAGAGATTTTCGAGAGGAAGAAAAGAAACTCCTAACAATCTTCGTTTCAAAAAGTGGTAAGCAACTCTTCATAAGTTAAACAAAACATTGGGAATCAATTTCAACATTCTGTTTGGTTTCAAAGAAAGAAACGGAGGAAGAAAGAAATTATTAATTTCATATAACGTATACCTGCCGGAACTCCAAACTTGTTCCCAATCCCTTTCCCCGACAGGTAAAACAAAAAAAAAAAACTTGAAACAACAGGTAAAAGAAGAGTAGGGCTTTATGTGGCTCAAAGTCGAAAGATACAGGTAAAATGGAATGCCGAGAGAAATTGAATTAAATATTCAATTCAGTGATATTTCTGCCGTGCATACACTGCCACTCTACAAGCTAGTCCATGCGTTGTGCACCGATTTTGTGCATTTACCACTCAAGGCTACGCAAATGAAATTGGATAAAAATGATATAAAATATTATTAAAATATTATTTTTTAATATTATTTTTATTTTAAAATTAAAAAAATTTAATTATTTATTATATTTTATATAAAATTTTAAAAAAATTATAATGATGATATCAGATCATTTGTGAAATCAAACGAAACCCAATCCACAAACATGACATGCAAAAATAGAGTTAGGGTTCATTTGGATTATAAGATAACATAAAATGATCTGTAAATAGTAGTAAAATGATTTGTGAATAATAATAAAATTATTTGAGTTAAGATGTTTTATAGAGTTTTGAAAAATGAGAAAAAATAAATTGAATAAAAAATATTGTAAATTAAAATATTGTTAAAAAATAATTTCTTAATATTATTTTTATTTCAGGATTTGAAAATGTTGAATTATTTTTTTTCTTTTGTTTGGAAGTTTAAGAAAGTTGTAATGATTAAGTAATGCTTAAATGAAAATTTTGAAAAACCCCAAGGGGTTGGCCCAAGTGGTGAAGGTTTTGGTCTTGTATCACTCATTTCAAGGTCTAAGGTTCAACATCTCATGGGTGCAAACAATCCTTTGGGACCACACTTTCTGGTGAAAAGCTAGCGATTTAACCAGTTCCGTGGATAGAAACTTTCGAGGGTATGGTATACGGAACCGGAGTTTACTCTACAGGGGTGAGTCCAAAGGGCCCTGCCTTGGAGAGATTCCCTGACATAAAAAAGAAATGTGAAAATTTAAAATTGAAAAATGTTTATGTTTGTGGTGTTTGGATATTGAGATGAGGTAAGATGAGATGTGATGAAAGACTCTTAGTTTGCGCTTGGATATTAAACTGAGTTGAATTTAGTTGAGTTGAGATGATAAAATATTGTTAGAATATTATTTTTTAATATTATTATTATTTTGAGATTTGAAAAAATTGAATTGTTTATTATATTTTGTGTTGAAATTTGAAAAAATTGTAATAATAAGTTGAGATGAATTGAGATGAGTTTGATAATCAAACTATCCAAATCAGGCCTTAAGTGGGGAGTTATTCGAATTCTCATCGGGTCAACTTATCGGGTTGGCGGATTGACCTGACACCACCTTTTTTTTAAAAACAAATTGAGAGAGAAACTTGCGAGAAATGAAAAGTGAAAACTCGTGAGCTGTTTCAACCACTAACTCACACAATCCCACTATCAATGTATCTAAAGATTGAAAGTTGAAACCCTAGAAAAGAAATCTTAAGGAAATCTTGAAGAGTGAAGAGTCAAAGACTCAAAACGGTGAAATACTAAAGCCCACGTTGACAGGGTGACAACGACTGCTGCACTATTGCTTCTAGCTTTCCACCACCGTGTCATTCGCCACGCATTGACTCGCTATATCGCCAATTCGCCATCAACATTGTCCACCGACCACCGTGGTCCATAGCATCACCATCAGCATCGTGGGTTTGTGTCATTGTCCATCCTCAACAATGTAGAAGGTAGATCTCTTCCACTCTTATTCTCTCCTTTTTTTTTCTCTTGAAAATTTCTTCTTGTTCATTTTATAGTTTATAGTGGCCTTGGTAAGGACATCTGCTTGTAACCCTCAGTTATCTATAAATAATATTACTATATTATTATATTATATGATTTAGTTGTTTTGGTTTATAATAATATATTATACGTAAATTATGTTGTTATCATTTTATTGGAATTAATTATTTAGAAGAGAACAAGAATCTACAACTTTAGAGAATTTAGGCTGGGTTTAGATACACAAACATACTTATCTTATCTCATCTCATCATTACAATTTTTTTAAATCTCAAAATAAAAATAATACTAAAAAATTATATCTAACAATATTTTATGCAATTACTATTCAAAACATCTCATCTCATCTCATCTGAACTATCTATCCAAACCCAACTAAGTGTGTGAATTTTGAAGTTGAGAGTAGGGTTAAAGATAACAGTGGGATAGAAAATAGCTTATAACTCGAGAATAAGACTCATGGCCCTTAGAAGAGCCCAAACCATGACCCAAAAACCAGAAGCCCGAACATAACCATCTCGGATGACCCAACCTAGTGCATCGCTACCACATCTTCACCCCACATATATGCACACCACCATAATAAGTTTTCTCTCATCCTCTCTCGAGTTCATGTATTCTTTCCCTTCGCATATTGACGCTTGACAGATTTTAAGACTCGGGATTAGAAGGGCTAAAGGGAAGTGAAACGTGGAAAGTCAGTGTGAGTGTTGTACGTAGGAATGGAGTTACACGAGTAGGAGACTAAGGCTAACATTTGTTTTTAGTGAGGGGAGTTAGGTTAAAAGTGCGTAAGAGTTTGGGCGAGGAAAAGCAAGGAGAGAGTTGGGCAAGGAAATGAGAGCAAGGTCATGTTAGGAGAACAAAGTAGTAGGCGAGCAAGGTGTTAAGCGAGCAAGATGTTAGGTGAGCAAGGTGCTAAGCAAGCAAAGTGAGAGACAAATTTCTTTAGACTTTAGAAACATTGCAAGCTGGGCGATCAATTAGGTTTTAGTCTGTTAGCGTAGTTGAATCCCAATCTACTATGGTGACAGAATCGCTTTTTTATTTAATTAAGGCACATAGGAGTATAATTGCACCATTAGACTCATACGAATATTTAGGATTTTATAGTGTAATAAAAAAGTTTTGAGTTTTTCGAATGAATAGTAACTTTTTAGGAGAGAGCCACATGGCATCTAGTTCAAACAACTATCAAATCACCATGTAAGATGTTCAAATACACTATGGATCACTAGAAAACTTTTTATTTAGACACATGACACAATCATAGCCATCTACTTGGAAAGCCTAGGACTATTGTAAATAGGAGGATAAAGTGTGTGAGAGATTGAGGGTGAATCAAACTTGTCATCATGCTCTCTTACACCAATCACTATTCAGTCCAACCAAACACTGCTTGGTCAACCAAAAGAGGGGTTTTAACCCTAATGAAATCCCAATGGGTTTGAGGCAAACTGAAACCCCAAAACCCTTTAGGCTAACCGAAACCCTAAACGGTTTCCAAACCCTAAACATGGCCGTTGTGACTAAGTATTTTCTCTCTTGGTTAAGTCACTTCTACATGAAACCAACCACTCAAGTATACACTTTTACACCCTCACCCACTCGTTTACATCTTGGTAGGGGTGACAATACGTGACACGACCCATTTATCCAACACGAACACGACATGAAAATAACGGGTTTAGGTTTAGTCTTAATGGGTGTAACAACCCTCTAGAAATTCAATAGTGGAATTTTTTTAGGATTTAGGAACCTCGCGAATCGACCAGTCACGTAGGTTTTAGTCTGTCAGCATAGTTAATGTTGCCACTCACTGTGGTGCCAGAAATGAGATTTTATTTATTTGAGATAGTTAGAAGTGTCAGAATGATATATGGTTTGTGTCATTAGACTAAGTTGATTATTTAGAATTTTATGATGTAATAATCTCATTTTTAGTTTTCGGACGAAAAGCTTGTTCGAAAACGCATTTTGTTTATTTTGAGACACTTTGGAATTGAATTTCGATAAAATCATTGCACAGTTAGTTTAGTGTATATATTTAAGATTTTGCAGTGTAAAGTTTGTTTTTCACTTTCCTGAAGTGAATAGTGATCTCAATAGTAGCACCTAGTGCAGTGTTTTCAGAAGCACAATATGAAATGTCCAAATTAGGTTAGAAAAGTTTTATTTGGACACTTGGCAAGATCTTAGTCACACTTTGCGGATCGTATTGGACACTTGACACCAAGAGGAACCATGAGATGGTTTGTGAATGAATCAAAGTGTGAGATTACGCCACCTGCAAAATCATATTCCATCCAACCATCCAAATTGTGCCAAACCAAAAAGGATTTCGACCCTATTGAAACTCTAAATGGTTGGAGCCCAATTGAAATTATAAAAACTTGGTTGAAACCGAAACCCAAAACGGTTTTCCCAAACCCTAAAGTTGGCATCCAAATCCTATTTGACCCGATTTTTAGCATTGTGTTTAATCACTTAATTAAATCACTTCCGCGTACTATTAATTCCTCAAATTCATATTATAACATCATTATCCAATCCTTTAAATTTTAGAAATTTGATTGGGCCAATAAAAATTGGATTTGGGCTTAATAGCACATCAAACCCTAACCAAACCCTCTTTAAACCCCAAATGAAGCTCACTTGTTTAAGGTCCACGAATTTTGGTCACATTGGAAAAACTTCTTGAGGAAGTTTTCACCCACCCATGGCAGATCAACCTCTGCCCTCAACAACCGCAAATAGTTCCTTGATGTGAGAGGAAAATCCACCTCATCACCCCCTTTCACACGGCAGCAGCAACAACCCACTCTCCTTCACTATTTTTACATTTTTGTGACTTAACCACCATACCTCGAGATGTTATACAAGGTCATACCTCCCTTTTCAGAAGTACCTGTGGCATACAGGTCACCACTTCCCTCACTTCACCACTTTTCACCCCATTCTTGGAAAGAAACCCTTAGAAGCTCTCTTGGACAGATTCTAGAGGCTTTTTGCATGACACTTTTGGAACATTTGTAGGTATTTCCTCACAATAATTCCTTCATAAAAGTTGTTTGCCTTTGAGTATATTCCATGGATATCTCTTTTATTTGATTTCATGGTCATTAATTAGTCAATAATTGTTTGAACCTCAGAAAGATCGTTATGGGTGATAATTTGGATAGTGTGTTGTATTTTGGAGTTTTTTAACAAACTAATGAACAAATCTAGGTCTGAAATTTTTATGGAGTATTGTCAACATATTTATATGAATGTTTGTTAGAGATTAGTTACATGATTAAAACTTTTGATGAAAGATTCTCTTAGATCTAGAAACTGGAAGAGGAAAAATAGTTTTTGTTATAAGAAAGTTTGGATCTTTTGTGGTTTAATCTTACTCCAATGATTTTGATATTTTTATTTGATACTCCTAAGCCTTTTATCTACATTTTAGGAAGTTATTTTGAATATTCTTGGTGTTAGTTTAAAAAATATGAATTTTTATGCAAGAAAATACTTAGTTGGGTCAAAAGTTTAATGTTTTCGACTAGATCCAAGTTTTGGTTTATTTTTATCCATGTGATTTTAAGTTTAATGCTCGGATCCACTTTAGGACACATTTTTAAACCACTTGACGTTTTGGTTTGAAGATATCACCATGGTATGCCTTAGATCAAGTGTTTGATAAAAACAAGTTAAGAAAATATTTATGTTTTTGGCTAAGTGGTTGAGCCTAGTACTTCAAGTGAGATTTTGTAATTTTTGGTATTTTTATGTGTTGATTCAAAGCACGTTAACTCTTAAGAATGTGTTATGAACATGTTAGAAGAAAGTTTTGGATTTTTAGAGTTCTTGAAAATATTTTGAAATAGGTCAAACATTGTGATTCAAGAGTTGGTATTTTAGTTAAAAAGTTTAGATATTTTTACTAAAATGTTTTGTATCTATGTGAAGTATAATTTTTTTGGATGTTTTAAGCATGTTTTTAAGCTTAAGATAAGAGGATCTTTGTTGCAATATTTTGGTTTGAGCATATGTTTGAAGTTGGATTAAATTGCAACAAAAATCAAGAGAAATGACCCTTGGAAGTTTCAGCCCTATCATGTTTTATATAGTTGTGTTTAGTTTTAATTTTTATAAGTTGATATTTGAGTTTGGGGCAAAAGTTACATGAGGAGTGTAAATTTTGGTACTTTTTGAAATTAGGATGTGAAATTCTTAAGTTAGAGGTAAAATTGTCATTTTCCCACATGTAGAGCTAAGTTAATATTTTTTTATGTTTCTAATTCTTAGTGATTAAGTTTCTAACATTTAAAACTCCTACTTACAGTTTCTCATGTTTCGTGCATTGTTTCGTAAAACGTGACGATCAATATAAGTTAGTTTCTAATTTAATTTTAGATTATTATGTATGTGTAATGAGTAAGGGAACTGTTGTTTATGTACTTATGTTATCCTATATGCCATGTTATGCCATGTTACATCATGTATGTCTGTTATGCATGATATATTCTGTCATGACCTATGTATCTGTCACACTATTTATTTTATCATGAAATATTTATTTGTTACATAATATATTCAGTCATGTAATGTTATCTATTACACGTTATGCCATGTCACATAATGTATTCTATCATACGTTATGTCATGTCACGTAATGTTTTATGTTACACGTTATGTCATGTCATGTCACGTAATGTTTGTTTGTTACATGTTATGTCATGTTACGTACTGTTTGTCTGTTTCATGTTATGACAACTCTTGCATCTTACGTATATGTCACATTACAATACGTCAAGTCATTTGTCCTTTTTGTGTCATGTCACGTTATGTCTCGAGTACAATTTATGTATCTCAAAACTAATATTTCCACATCAGTGAAGTCTGGTTATGTTTATCACAACCCTAAATATTAGGATGAGGTAATATCCTAGTAGAACTACTTTATTCATGCTGGAGTATCTAAATTAGTGTAAAATCCCCTAAGTTTACAAAGTAAAGTTCAACGGGCTTTAAATGAGGCCTAATTAATTGGTCACTGGAGCGAAGAAGGGTACTAATGCCAATGGTGCCCTCATACATTTCGATTTCATTTTATACGTACTCGTGCTGGTGCAGATACCTGACATGGGATACGTACAATACATGTGTCCACAACAAGTGCAGATACCTGTGAATTGACACTTATAATAATTGTGTTCATAGCAAGTGTAGATACTTGTGAAGTAACACGTATGATAATGCACTCACAGCTGGGGCAGATACATGTTATGTGATGCGGTAATCAATAGGGACATACAACTCAAAAGGAACCGTGTAGCACCCATGTTTCGCTTTTATTAATCACGCTTATTTATTAAATAACATTCCAAGTTCGTGTATTTCACATTCATATTCATGTTATTTAATGTTCAGTTCAAGTTCAATTCATTTTCATTTCACGTTCAACTTTATGTCATGTTTAAATTCACGTAATTTCAATTCTTCTCATGTCGCCTTTCAAGTTCAATCCATGCTCTGTTTAAGTCATGTTAGTTCATGCCTTGTTATGTGTCAAGTCAAGTCATGCTTATTTATGATTACGATTATGCATTCATGCCATTACTATCATGCCTACATTTGTAAACTGTATGTTATCTGTTAACTTGCTAAGATTATAATCAAATCTCACCGTGATAGTCTTAACTATCATTCCCCCCAGAATGGTAGATCATATGTCAAGATTAGGAGATGCGGCAGATGATCGTCTGAAGGCGGTCGACTAGACAACGATGACACGACGTAGAGCCCATCGCTTCGATTCTCCATTTTATCGATAGTTTTATGACGTCCTTGACAGAATTGTGCGAGCTACTTGATGGATTAGCGTAGCAGTTACCTTAGTTTTATGCATACTTAAGGAGCTCTGTCTCCAGTACTACTTATGTTACAGACTTGTTGGACAAGTACTGTAACATTTTGGATGCCAGTTATCATGTGAATTTCATAAAGTATGTTTACGTTTCGAGATACATTACTTCTGGTACATAGTCTTGCTAAAAAAAAAATTTATCCGCTGCGAATATTGTATATTTCTAGATGCATGCTAGGTGCATTGCATTATTAATTGTCATGAACGAGGGCAAGTAACATTGTGTTGCATGTCCCGATACTTCAGAGTTCGTCAAATCCCAAGCAGAATTTGAGGACGTCACAACAGATTCGAGTCAAAACAGGTTGACTCGTTAAGACACGATTGCTTAACGGGTTGCTAACAGGTCAACCCGTTTAAAATATTAAAATTATGTTTATACCCTTATACGTAAAACTAAAAAAATCCTAACCCACGCCACACTGGCCACACATAGTCACTCCGTCTTCAATCTTCACTCTTCAGTCACGCCACCCCCCTCATTCAAATCTCAGATTCAAGAGACCCTAACCCATGCCCATGGTACCTATGGGTACCCATCGGCAAGCCACCTCAGTCACGACTCACAAGTAGCAACCTCACTGTGAGCTCTTCAATCGGTGTCCCAGAACTTTTTCTGTCTCAAATTCTCACGACATCCTCACACAAAGCTCTTCAATCGGCTAAACTCAGAGCTCTTTTTCACAAAGCTCTTCACAACGTCCTAGTCCATCAGTCTCCCCCTCTCCTCTTCTTCACACAGAGATTTTCAATTGGCTCAACTCATCAACAGTATTTTATCTTTCAGTTTTGGATTATTTATTTTTGCTGGTCCCCCTTCTTTTCTTCATCATCTTGTTGCTTTGTTGTTGTTGGAGTACTAGTATACAGTAAAAGGTATGTATAATCTATCTACGTTGGCTAGCATTTATAACAAAATGTGGTCATCCTTTGAGATGCGAATGTTTATTACTATTTGGAGGTGTGTTCGTTTATCTTTTGACATCTAAAACCTAGAATATCCATTATTGTACATAATCAACATACAAGGTGACTACAATTTGAGCACTATGAACCTAAGTGTAATAAAAATGATCCACTATAGTACTCTTTGTTCCAATTTTCATTTATGACTCTCCACGCGATTTTGCATTAAAGTGGTGCTATAACAGTTCTATTCTATTTTTGTTCTTAGAAATGCTTGAGTGCTTGAATTTCTTTACAAATTTTAATTAAAAACAAAACTACCAATGAGTTGGAAGAAAGGCACATAGTCGATCTAAATGGAACCAAAGAAGATAGTATTTTGTAGATGAATTTTAGAATTTGTTTTGGGTTCACAAAATGATTCTATTTTGTGCTTTTATCCATAACTTTTTATTAGTAATATACCTGCTGAAATTGTATGACTTAAAGATAGACTTGTGAATTTATGATGGTTCACAACACATTCCTTTTATTAGCTTTTTATTGTTGCTCATGCATTTATTTTATACATCAGTAGTACTTGTGATGGTGCCAGCAATTACATGCTGATTTTTAATCAGTAAATTTAACGAGAATATAAATAAAGGATGTGCATGTTGTTGCATTGTAATACAAATGCATTACTATTATATATTAGCATCATGTCTTTATCTAAATTTATTTGTAATATTTTTTATTTAACTATCTAATCTGAAAAGAAAAAAAGGAAGATGATTTATTGATGGCATATGTTGTTTTTCCCCCTTCTTTTTTAATAATTGCTTTCCGCTAAATACATCAGTATATTTATTCTGTTAATTCTATGGTTTCTCACCATTTTGATTTTTCATGTTTCATTTTGTTTTGTTATGTCAAATGACTGAGGCAGCAGACGAGAATGATATTATGGAGGAGCTAATTGAAGATGTTATGGAGTTGGATATCAACAGGATCAAGGAGGACGCTTCAATTCCTTCTATAAATAATCAAATGTTTAATTTTGTGTTTCTTATTATTGGAATCGTACTTTAATATTTTTACTTTTGGTTTTATATTTGTATTGTTTATTGTAAGTTTGGACTTATATTTAATATTTGGTATTGTTGTGATTTTGATTTTTGTGTTTTTATTGTTTAGATTTTATTTTAGATTTGTGCCTTTATTATTTGGATTTTCATATTGGTTTTATTAGATGTTAATAGATGAAATTTTTTTATATTTTTTTATTAGTAGTTAGTTTTATGTTTTTGAAAGATATTGTGATTTTAATTTTTATGTGAAATAGGTTAAGACAAAACGGGTCGAAACGGGTCAGTTTAACCCCTTAACATAAAACGGGTTGAAATGGGTCATGTCGATCCATTTTTTAATTAATTAATAACGGGTTGTATCGTATCCACCTGTTATGTTAATTGGTTGTGTTAGGTTTTGAGATTTTGACACGTTAAGCTGAACGGATCGTGTTCGTGTTGATCCATATAGTATAATATTTATGACTTTACATTACACGAACACGATCCGTTAACACGATTTTCCACCCCTACATCTTGGTTGTTACAAAATTAGGATTGGACTAACCCTAACCGAAAACCCCATAGAATCCCAAACTAGACACATTTCGGTCAGCCTCCCTTTAGTCCACTGAAAACTATCAATTGCCCTTAACTTCTTCAACAAGACTCCACCACCTTACAAGGCCACATTTTAGCCACCATGCCACCTCATAATCATCCTCAAATAGTGCCTTGATGGTAAGTCAAACAAGCCACACATCAACCTCACCCACTTGGCAGCAGCAATAGGAGGAAATCAGCTGCATACTTAAGCTTTTCCTCCTCCATTTTCACAAGCCATCTGCACATTAAATGGTCAATCACTCACCCACCAAGTCAGCCCTTCATCCATGCCCCACGCCTCACCCACTTGCTTCTCCACACTTGCACATTCGATCCATTTTTTCCAAGAGGAGACCAAGAGAGAGCTTGAGAGAATTTTTGGGTAGTTTTTGCTCCTTAAGTTTCAGCCTCTTTGTGAGTATTTCATTAGCTCTATTCTCTTTCATTTTATCTAGCATTGAGTCTAGTTTACTTGGGTATGTATTGGTAAATGTTTCTGGGAGATATGGTTGATGAAATGGGTGTTGATAGTGGAAATATTCGGTTATGATGATTAATGATGAACTTTAGGAGTTTTGTGAGATTTTGATGAAATGTTGGGTAGATCTTGATTTGATTATGTGTTAACATGATTATATGCAAGTTATGATTTGGTCCAAATCATGTTATTATTTTTTATAAAATGGTTTTGCATGATTTTATAGTATTTGAAACCGGTCGATTGAAAACATATCTTCTTTTGGCTTGTTTGTGATTTTAGCTCTATGATTTTAGTTTTATGGCTTTGATTTTAGATCTAGGATCTTTGATCTATAGATTTAGAATGAATTTTTGAATAATTATGATTTAGATCTTTGTTGGAATAATGATGAACATGCAAAAGCTTGCTTTATGTTTAATCTAGAGGCTCTCGGGTTTGATGAGTATTTTTATGAAATTTTTGCTATGACATGCTAGGTTTAATACTTAGATCTAGTTAAAACTTGAATATGAGGTATATGGTTGTATTCTTTCAAGAGTTATTGCATGAAAATCAAGGGTCTAGTCACTTTGTTTCAAGTCCAAAAGCATGTTTACTCGGTTTCCAAGTCTTCATGCAAACTCAGTGCTTTATGTTGTGTTTTGTGATTTTTGGTTGATTAGTCAAGCATGCTAGCACTTATATTTGAGTGATCAACATATTAAGAGAGTTATTTATAGACTTTTGGAGTCGTTAGAGTTGATATGAAAGTGTTAGACCAATAACGTCAAGAGTTGATTTTATTTGACCTAATCTTTATGTTTTGGCATTTTATTTGATGTAATGAGTCTAATTTTTTATGGAATGTGTGATTTAGTGTTTTAACATGATTTTAGAACTAAGGATGTGATTTTTAAAGTATTTATTTCAGTTTAAACTTGTTAGAGTGTTAAATGGCCATGTAGCAACAAAACATAGATTTTAGCCTATACATGAATCGGCCAAGAGAGAGTTTGCATATTTGGGATTAGTTTTAAAATTTTCCAAATTCATATTTGGATTTAGGATGAAATTTACATGAGGAATATAAATTTTGGTAAGTTTTTTAGTTTGTTTGCAAAATCATTATTTTTAGGGGCAAATTTATAATTCTCATAAGTTGAGGAGTAACTTTTCAAATTTGACCCTAAGTTAGTAAGTTTTGTAATTAGAAAAATTAAGAGAGATAATCTAATCTTAGAATTATCTCATTTTAGCTTACATTTTATTACACTTTGCTTATGTTACGCTACATTTCTGTAAGTTAGCTTCTAACTTACTCTTGGTATTTTACGTATGTGTTGTGGTAAGAACTTTATATTTATGCTTATTACGCTTATTATAATTTTTTATAATATATCATGTCATGTCACTTATTATGGTATATAAATATCTATCACATGCCATGAATATCATGTTATTTGTCTCATGTTTATTTGTTACATGCCATGTCATATATATTGAGTATGTCATGAAATATTTCTAAGTCATGCATAGGTTTTTTTATTTTATCATGACCCCAAGTGCTAGCATGGGGAGTTGTCTTAGTGGAACTCATATGTCTACTCTGGAGTGTTTAAATTGGATGTGGAATCCCCTACGTTGACAAAGTACAGTTAACAGGTTTTAAATGAGACCTAAGTAACTAGTTTCTGGAGCAAAGTCAGACACCCAGCGTTGGTGGTGCCAAATTACAAGCTTACAAGTTCAGTTATCATGACGTACTCAGCTGGTGCAGATGTCTGTGATGTGATATTGTACTAGCAGGAGCACACGGCCTTTAGGGACTCCTGAATCATTTACAAATCAAGTAATCAAACATGTATATGTTAACAAGGTCTCATGTCCATGCAATCATGCCATGGTCATGCCAAGTCATGCCACGTTCAAGTCAAATCATGTTATGTTCATGTATAGTCATGTTATTTTCAAGTCATGTCACGCATATTCAAGTCCATGCCATGATGCATACATGTCATATTATTGACATGCATGCCTATTTATAATGTTGGTAGCTTAGGAGCTTTACTCCCTTGGATTTTATAAATCTCACTTAGTAGTCTCAACAACCATTGCCTTCTAAATAGTAGACGATGTGTCAGAAGAACGGGGATCCGACCAGCTGGGCAAAGTCGATTAGACCATGGAGCACCCACAAGGAGTTGATGGAGTAGATCCTCCATTTTTTGGACGTTATTTTGGAGATCATAGCCGAGCTGTGCGAGCGGCTCAGTGATTTAGCTCAGTAGTTTTATTTCATGTATGTACTTAAGGAACTCTATCTCCACTACTTATTTTGATACATACTTGTTGGATAAATTTTTAGATGTGAATATTATGATTATGTTTTGGGATATAGCATTCTGGTACATCGCGTATTGCCAAAAAAAAATTATCCGCTAGGAATACTGCATAGTTTTAGATGCATGGTAGGTGTACTGCATCATTAACTGTCATGAATGGGGGTATAAAACCTTCTGTTATATGTATCGACGCGGCAAGCTCAGTCAAATCCCAAGTGAAGTTTAGGGGTATCACAGGGTGGTATCAGATAAATACGTCTCTAGGTAAACCCACATGTCCCTAGTTGTTGGTATCAGAATATAGGATTGAAATTTTAGTCCCCTATTAGGCTTGAATTTTTTAAGTATTGGGTTAAGCACGTGAATACGAAACACGTAAACATGTGTTTCAGAACGTAACACATGGGCATGCCAGAGTACCCACAAACCTGGTGGGGATAACAACCAAGAGGAACAAAATCCTCCAATAGTTGGAGGATAAGGAATGACGGAAGCTATCCGTCTGTTGACAGACGTGCTCAAATAGCAACAACAACAACAACAAATGCAGGAGCATAGGCAGGAAGTTAGGGAATGCCCCTATGAGAAGTTTTTGGTGTACTGTTATCCAAAGGTTTGGGCCATGAGAGTAGATAAGTGGATGATTGATCTCAATCGAACATTCAAGATCTACGAATGCACTGAAGATCAAAAAAATGTTGTATGCTAGATATCTACTGCAAGGAGAGGCCAGTATATGGTGGGATGCGTGAAGGCAGCTTCTGGCAAGGGAGTTGGGAACCATAGCTGCCTTAACCTAGGGAAGATTATGAGAGAAGTTCAACAACAGATTCTTCCCAGAATCTATGAATCAACAAAAGACGCAAAAGTTCGCGTCTCTAGTACAAAGCAGCATGTCTGTGGAGCAGTATGCTGCCAAATTTATGGAATTGGGGAGGTTCGCACCTCACCTAATATCAACTGATAGGATGCAAGCCCATAAGTTCTAAGAAGGGCTGCAACCGAGGATACACAGCTATGTGACGTGTTTCAAAATCGAGAATTTCCAGGAGCTTGTAAACATGATGCCCCCAAACTCCGGTTGGCTTCAAATTCCAAACAGAGTTTGGGGTGTCATACAAAGTCTGGGGCAGCAAAGTGTTATGGTGAGGAAAGAATTGTAACCCAATGAATCTTAATGTCACGAGATACCCTTAGGTTTAGTGTATGATGCATATTCCTCATACTGTTAATGTAAAATAATGCTTATTTTGCTTCCTAAAGATTATAGGTTCGGTTTAACACTCGAAGATACACAATTGATAGCTTAATTGATACAAGGATCGAGATAAGTGACTATAATCATATTGAACTGAAAGGTCTTTTCGCAACAATATATAAGTAGTAAAGGTTTATAATGGTGTGTGTGTGTGTGTGCGTGTGTGTGTGTGTGTGTGTGTGTGTGTGTGTGAAAGCCTCTTTTAATTACTAGTCATGTCTCCTTGATCAATTAATGGACAACCATTAAAAAATGCACCAACAAGTTTTGTAACTTCTTAGCTCAGGTTGAAGTAATAAATCCAAACAATGCCAAGGAACAAGGTTCATGTATAGTCATGTTATTTGAATTTTGATTTATAAATATTTGTAATGAACTATATATTTATATTTTATTGAATTTTTTGTATTAAAAATGAAAACATTATGTACCAAGCAATGCAAAAAAGCCACATTTCAAATGGAACATTGCTGGAATCTGCTGAGACAACTAAAATGGCAAGTGCATACTGTTCAACTGACAACGAGAAGAAAATGAGGCTGCTCTAATATTATAGAGTCGATACAACTAAGGGATGACAGTGTTTCAAGGAACTTGTTCAACAATAATGAGAAACTAGGCAAGAAGGTTGAAAAAGAAAATGAGAAAAAGAATGAAAGATAAATCATCTTCACCCAGTGAGTTTAAAGAGGTGTTACATCATATGAGCAATGAGAGGAAGAAATTGATGATGAAAAGAATATAGAAAGAGAGATTTGACTTTATAGATCTCAAGAAGACCAAGATAGAGAAGGAAATTATATATGCATTTAGATATGAGCAAAATGAATGTGTTACAACAAAAATATTTTCAGACTCTTCAAATGGAAATTCTTGAAAAGCGTAGAATTAGATCTCCATCTTAATCTTAATGTATGTTGATATTGCTTCTTTGTGGTTGGAAGTTTTTGCTTTATTATAGTGACTTGGTAAAGAAGAGCTTATTTTACTGTGAAACTTGTTATAGAACTAACCAAGAGCTAAAGATAGTTACGTAACAAAAGAACAAAGCATGAATAACAAAGTAAGAGTCATATACGATACAATCAATATTAAAAGAAGGATCCATTGAAGAATGGGTATGGTGGATGAAAAGCAACAAAAGAACAAAGCATGAATAATAAAATGCTTGGTTTGAGATGAATAAAAACTAGTGAGTTTACGAATCTACTTATAATGGGTGAAGGAGATTGTTGAAAAGAAATTGAAAAAGGCAGTTTGACAAAATTAGATATGAGCGTAAGATACAAGAAAAGTTGTTAAAAAACATTCAATAGTTTTAAATATTATTGTTCAATACAAGAGAAGTTTATAAAAATAATAGATAGACTCTTAAATACAACCGTTAAATTCTACATAATACGACTATTGGATAAGGAAAAATTAGTCAAAAAAGATAGATATAATTTTAGATACAATATATTATGAAAAATATGATCGTTGGATACAGTAAAAGTTGGTAAAAAAACAGTTATGGAGAATTTAATATATGACTATAAGATCTTTTTAAATATGATTGTTGAAAAATTTTGTAAAAAAAAAAAAAGTTAGATTGTAATGCCCTTTTTTTTCTAGTAAAAAAACATCATTTCATCAAGGTATAAAGACATTAAGACAGGGTAAAATAGTGTTTTTTTATTTTTTTAAAAAATGAATAGTATGAATTTTTTCATCAAGTAGAGACCAAATGGCCAATACAACTAGGAATTTCCTCTAGTTTTATGATTACATCATCAATAACTAGAGCATGATTAGCTAGAACATGAGCAATCTCATCGGATGCTCTTTTAACATGTTGGACAGACCATGATTCGAATATGTTTAGAAGGATTTTTGTATCCATGGAAATTAGACCAATTTGGGACCAATTTTCACTTTTGTCTTTGAGTTCATTCACCACCTGCAAGACATTGCCTTCAAGAATGATATTCCTAAGGCCAATGTTTGCAGCTAAGAGAACAACATGTTGAGCAGCATAGGATTCAGCAAGGTGAGGGTCTGGAAATAAGGATCTTTTCATCCTTATTGATGGAATAAAGTTGCCTTCCCAATCTCTGATTGCCACACCAACTCCACTTGTATAATTTTATTTTTTAAGACTAGCATCCCAATTTATCTTATAGAAACCTTGAGGAGGTGTCTCCCACTGTGAAATTCGGTTATCAGCCAATGGAGGTGAAGTCAGAGTATGTTTTTTCAGAAATTTCATATCTTTCATCTTCTGTTTTGACTGATAAGAAATAGTAATAGGATTTGTGGAGCTCTACTTGAAAATTAGGTCAATCCTTCTCTTCCAGATCTTCCAAATCACCACTGTAAAATAAACTAGAAGTACTTCCTCCAAGTCAGGAAGCATATCAAGAACCATGTCTTTGAGTGATGTTTGAGAATATTTCTTCTTCTAAAAATGCACTGAGCTTTAAGAAATAGTTTTAGAAAATAAGAAGGGAATTACTGAACTTTTTAAAAATTTTTCTTTTCCTTCCTAAGATATAAAAGATTTTAAAGTTAAAATTAAAACCTGCTTGTAAATTAAAAGAGAATTTGCTACAGAATTCATTAAATTAAATCATAAAGCCTTTTTACAAAATGTGCATTCATACATTATATAAAACGTGCCTAGACTTCTATCACCTTTTTCTTGGACCATGTCTATCCAGACACTTCGTCCTCATTTTGTTCCTAAGAGGGGGAGGGGCATACATAAAAATAAAATGAGACATATATTCAGTAAACATTACTTCATACTATAAAAATACACTAATATATGTTTTCATTCGTACATTTATCATCCCTCTACAAAATTTATATAATCAATTTCTTTATTTGAAAACATTACAAGGTAGAGTTTTTCTTTAAAAATGTTCTCATTCCACATAAAACATTTCTCACACCTTATATCTTCCTTCATAAAAAGATAAACCATTCCATAACATTCAATTAGCTGTTATCACTTTCCATTAGTTGGTACACTATGTTACGTCCCGTATGTTGAAGTTATCAGTCTTTTGGACCCAACTATGCCTGTGGGCCCCGAGTTAGGAATCTATTTTAGTTATAGGTAGCACTAGATGCACTACTAGTACTACTTCCTCAGTATTGTAATTTGTTTAGTCCATTGGTATCATCATTCATTCAATCATTGCCTTTACATAACTTCATACATTAAAACATTCATTTCTCTTCCTTTCCTTTCATTCATTCATTCCAGTCTGATGAGTGTATGAAAGTGAACTCTAAATACCCTATTATTGGACTAAAATGCTAAAATATGAATAGAAATCATAAGAACTAATGTGTATTCATGAATTGAGTTTTTATTTACTTTGAGATACTCCTAAACATATTTTTATGTTTACTTTTAGAGTCTATAAAAGAGCAAGTCAAAATCTCGTCAAATTCAATAGAGGACTTTCAAGTAGGCAAGACGTTGGAACAAGTTAATAACTTTCAACGAGTGTAAGACTCTTCAAATAAGGATAATGATGGGGTTTGAGAGTAATTTGAATCAAGAAAAAAAAAAGAAAAAAATCACAAAAGGAAACCGCAAGAAGTCCAAGTCCGAAATTCGCTAGGAGACAATTTGGACATACTTTAATATTTTGATCATAACTTTCTACTCACACATCCGATTGATGCGATTATTGATGCATTGGAACGATATTTTAAAGGGTTACAAATTTATTTCTAATAATAATTTAAAAATTCACACTCCTGAAGCGTATACGTGGCTTTCAAGTTGAGTCCTAAAATTTAGGTCATTTTTTATGTGGGAATCATGAAGATATTAGGGTTTCTTTCCTACCCTATATAAGCATATTATTAGCATGAAATGAAGGAGTTTTTGAAGGGAGGAGGCACAGATCTAGAGAAGACAAAAATTCCATTTTTATTTTTTAGTTTTTCTATGGAGAACTAAACCTTGGGTAAAGTTCAAAGCAGAAATTGATTGGTGAAAATACTTTGACTATATTTCAATTCATAGATTAAGTTTTATTGTTTAAGATTTTAGGATTCTATTTTCTATTTGTTTTGGATATTATAAGTTTGAGACAATTATATTAAATCTTGCTATAGTTTGATTTTGTTGACTTATAGGATTATAAATATATGATTGTGACTTAAACAGACTTCTCATGCCACTAAATTTAAGAAAATAGATGAATATAATGTTATATCTAATTAGGAATTTGGTGCTATAATTATTAGTTGTGTATATCGTTTGGATTGAAAAAGTCAGAATATTGGATCTCGTTGATGGAAGCCCAAAGCTTTATTTGCCTTGTTATCGGTGCCCTAATCTCATTTTAATTACGTGCTTTAGGTAGAATTTTTAGATTCATGTCATATTATAATTTGATCTTTGTGTTTCTTCCAACTCCCTGTGGATCGATACCCTGAATTATACTATAATACCGCATACTAGTTTGGGCGTAATTAAATTTTGGCGCCATTGTCAGGAAGACGATGGAAGAAATAATACAAATAATTTATTTCAATAGTTTGTAAGTGCGGTAACTTCGTTTCCTCTTTTAGCTTGCTACATTTTTCTTTTCTTTCCTTTCGTATTATTTATAGTTAAATTTTGTTACCTTGCATGTACAAATATAGAGACGCCTTGGTTATATTTGCTTGTAAGCCTGTGCTAGAGTTAGAATCAAATTTTTTAAATCTTTTATTTGACAATCCATCTAGTTCCGAAAAAATGAGTGAACACGAAGGTCAACTCACTAGAACTCTTCAGGATTACCTCCACCTTACACGCACAGCCACACCATCATGCATCATGTTTCCAGTCAACATTCGTCAACTTGATTTTAAAATAAGGATGATACAACTACTTCCCACCTTTCATGGTTTAGAGAATGAAAATCCTTATTTGCATGTTGGGGAGTTTGAGGAAGTAGTTATGACTTTCCATAGTCATAATGCTACAGATGATGTTTTGAGACTTAAGTTCTTTCCTTTCTCTTTGAAGCAAAGAGCTGATTATACTCACTAAGATCACGATCCATAGGATCAAAGAATGAGATGACATAGGTATTCTTTAACAAATATTTTTCCAATATAAGACCAATGCTTTAAAGAGGCAGATCTCCACATTTGCACAAAAGGATAGCGAGATTTTGTATCACGCTTGGGAGAGGTTTAAGGAGTTGTTGAGTATGTGTCATCACCATGTGTATGCGAACTGACGCTTAGTTAATTATTTATATGAGGAACTTACACCTAGAGAGCATCAATTCATAGAGATGACGTGTAATGGTAAGTTTTTGTAGAAAAATCCAGATGAGGCCATAGAATATCTCAATGAGCTTGTTAAAAAAGCTCACACTTGGACCGGACCTAGTGCTACTAAGAGTACAAATAGAATACGACCTACTTGAAATCCAAATGGTGGTGGAATTTACCATCTTAGAGAAGAGGATAACCTAAAAACTAAAGTTGAGATGCTTACTAGGAAGTTAGAGGTGTTAAAAACTAAGGATTTAATCCAACACACATGACTACTCGTGTAGAGTCATTTAGACAGTGTTTTGTGTGTGGTGGGGTAGATCACCTAACTCAAGAGTGCTCCACTTTTACTGAAATGAGGGGAATGTATGAGGAATAATATAATGTCTTAGTATGTATGAGAAGTCTTTTGCACCTTTCTCAGATACATACAACCCAGGGTGGCATAATCACCCTAAATTTAGCTAGAAATCTGAAAAGCAGCAGCCTGCACAACCACTTAGAGCCTACTTCTTCTAGGAACCCCATAGAAGATATTTTACATGCTTTTATTAAGGCACATAGTAAAACTAATCAAAAGTTTGAATCTTTGATTACGCAGGTTGTTGAAGAAAATAAAGAGATAAAGAGCTATTTATTCAAGTTGATGAGCTCATTGAGTGTGAATGAGAATGACAAGTTCCCTTATCAAGCTCAATCCACATTCCAAGATCAACATATGGCTCATGAAAACTTGAAAGAGGTCAATGTCATTGTGACACGTAGTGGTAAATCCTTACATATCCCAACAACAGATAAGCCAGAGAATGTTGAAGAGGAACAAAGCAATGATAGTGCTGAGTTGCCCAATGAAGCCAAGGTAATCAAGAGCCCAGTTAAGGTATCATTTCGTCAAGTTTTAAAATCTGGTATGCGAACTTTAGATTCTAGCAATGAAATCTTGGAGAACCTTAGGCAGGTAAAGATCAATCTTTCTCTTTGGCATGTTATTAAACAAGTTCCTACCTATGCAAAAGTTCTTAAAGATTTGTACAATTAAGAGAAAGCACAATGTTAAAAAGGCAACATTTCTAACAGAGCAAATTAGTTCTCTAATTAAGCACCGAATTCCTCCTAAGTACAAGGATCCTGGTTGTCCAACCATTGCATGTAATATTGAGAATCATGAATTTGGGCAAGCGTTAGTAGATTTAGGAGTTAGTGTAAATTTGATACCTTATTCCATTTATTTGCAACTTGGTTTGGGTGAAATTAAGCTCACTTCTGTTGTGCTTCAATTGGCCAACCGTTCAGTTAAAAAACCGATAGGGATGGTTGAAGATATTTTGATCTAAATTGACAAATTTTATTATCCTGTTGATTTCTTAATCCTAGACATTACTTCTGTTGTTAACTCTAATTCTAAAATCCTCTTAATCTTAGGTAGATATTTCCTCGCTACTGCTATTGTCCTTATTAGTTGCAGGAATGCTCTAATAAAACTCTCTTTCAGGAATATGACTTTAGAGGTAAGTATTTTTCATATTACAAAAAATGATGATGAGTGCCACTATACATACATGATTAACGGACTCAGTCACACCATTGTTTAGTCCATCATTTCCAGCTGGTCGATTCTCGATTCTCTTTCAGATCCTATAACAAAATCTACCATACGAGGGGAATGGTAGTTGGGACTACCACGGTGAGATTTGATTACAAATTTCAGCAAGTTAACAGCAAACTTCCACATAAGTTAATGATGCATGCATGGCAGTAAAAGCATGAATGCATAATCAAATCATAAGTAATCAGAGCATAACTTGACATACAACATAACATAACTGGCATAACTTAAACTGAAACTGAAACTGAAGCTTAGCATGAACGTGACTTGAAACATAACATGGACTTGAAACATAGCATGAGCGTGAACTTGGAACATAACATGGACTTGAAAAATAGCATGAACGTGAACATGCATAATTTGAATATGAACTTGAACATAACTTGAACCTGAGCATGACATAATATAAATGTGAACTTGGAACATAACGTGAACGTGAACATAATATAACATGAACTTGAAACATATTCTTGTCTCATGGGATTACCATGATTGCGTGAACGAAAATTTGAACATAACATAATGTGAAACGTGACTTGAACTTGAAATCTTATTCAATAGACTTAATCATTAAAGTGACCATATGGGTGCTACACAGGTCCCCTTGAGTCGTGTGTCCCTGCCAATTATCGCATCACATCATAGGTTTCTATACTAACTATGAGTGTATTAATACGTACTCCACAGTTGTTGTGGCCCCACGTATTCTACGTGTCACAATTGCTGTGTCTCACGTAGTGTATGCTCTATAGTTGTTATGGCCTTATACTTTATGCTCCACAGTTGTTGTGGCCTCATGACTTATTTGTTTGTGCCACACTTGCTGTGGACACACGTAACATAATGTGTGGCACCATCGGAGTTAGTGCCTGGTGCGCTCCGGTGACCAGCTAATTAGGCCCTATTTGTAACCTGTTGACTGTACTTTGTCAACTTAGGGAATTTCACACATATTTAGACACTCCAGCGTGAACAAATGAGTTCTACTAGGATATTACCTCATCCTAGCGCTTAGGGTCGTAATTGATATGAATAACTTAACTGGCATATATGACATTTCATAACGTGACGTAACATGAATATGACATAAAAGACAAAAGTCCTGACGTAGCATAACGTGACATGAACGTAAGAGGAAAGACATGACATACTTTGAGATATAAATGTAGCAGACAATATTTCATAACATGGCATACATGTAACAGGCAACATTTCGTAACATAGCATACCATGTAACAGACAACATTTCTTAACATGGCGTAACATGTGACAGTGACATGAAATACATGTAACATATGGCATACTTAACTTAACATGACATACTTGCAATGTATAGCAATACGTGACAGAATATCTTATGTAACAGATAAATAATTCATGACAGAATAAATTCTGTGTAACAGATAAATATATAATGACTTGGCATGGTACATATGATAACATACTTACATAAAATTTAGTTCCCTTACTTATCACTCATACACATTAAATTAATAGTAAGTTAAAAGCTAACTTACCTCAATCTTCGTGCTTTGAGACAAAACTTAAGTGCGATCACGAGAAACGGAAAGTAGTGATTTCTAAAAGTTAGAACTTAATCACTAACAATTAGGAATATGGAAAAGTATTAACTTAGAGTAAAATTACCATTTTACGCTCTACATGTGAGAAAAAGACCATTTTACCCCTAACTTAAGGATTTTGCATCCTAACTCCAAAAAACACCAAAATTTACATAAGGTATGTAAATTTTGTCCTAAACTCAAAAATCAATTCAGAAAAATTTAAAACTAAACACAACAATCAAAATTCTATATGGCCGAAACTTACAAGGCTATTTCATTTGATTTTGTTGTAATTCTTTCAAATTTCAAAACTCATGATTAAACCAAAATTTTTCTTCTACTATACTCATAACATATTCCTAAGAATAATAATGTTTTGAATCATGAACAAAAGTCATCAAAATCATTAAAACCATACTTGAACTTTTTGGTTTCTCTTCTAAGTTCAAAACAGAATTTTTTGTTTCTAACTTGTTTTGATCAACCTCTTGATCATGACTTATAAAGAAGTGATCTTCAAACCAAAACCTCACATGGTTTAAAAAGGTGTCCTAAAACATATCCAAGCTTCAAACTCAAGATCACATGGTTAATCATCACCCAAAACATAAATTTAGCCAAGAACATCATCACTTTGGCCTAACCAAATATCTCAATGCATAAAATTTCATATCTTCGAAACTAACATCAAATATCTTCAAAATAACATTCTAACATGTATATAAGAGGCTTAGAATCTTCCAATTAAAATATCAAAGCCATTGGAATAAGATTAAACCAAAAAATATTTAAACTTTCTCAAAACAGAAACTGTTTTTCCTCTTCCCGTTTCTAAGTTTCTATAACTAAGAAAATATTTCACCAAAACTTTTAATCATGCAAAAAATCCTCAACCAATAATCATATACACATGTTAACAATACTCCATAAAAATTTCGGACCAAGATCTATTCATTAGCTTGGTCAAAAACTCCAAAATATAACACACTCTCCAGTTTATCTCCCACAATGACCTTTCTGGGGTCTAAATAACTTTTGACCAATCAAATAATATCTAAATGGAACGAATAAGATATCCACGGAAACTAGACTCCAAATGAAACAACTTTAATGAAGGAGACTTTACGAGAAAATACATACAAAAACTTCGAAACAGGCGTTCAAAAGAGGTAAAAAAAACTGTCTGAGAGTGTCTTTTGTGTTCTATGAAGGAAAAGTGTAAAGGAGAGTTGCTTTTCATGGGAAGTGGACTGGAGAGCCTCTTAAACAAGCTATGGAAAGTGATAGGACTGAAAGGAAGCTTGAGTGTTGCCCTTTTCTTCTCATAAAAATCAGTCCAAGATCTTTTCTCAAGATGGAGTGTAAGAGTGAAAGAGTGAGGTGGCCCTTTAGCTTTATACTTCAAGAACCTTCTAGGCCCTTCCTGTAAAGATCTAGTCAGCCAAGTGGGGGTACAAAACTTAACCATAAAGCAATGCTAATGTGGTCAATTTCGTGGGCCTAAACCGAATGGGCATAAAATTTGGGATTTAAAGAGGGTTTGGGTTGCTATCAAGTCCAAATCCAATATCACTTGACCCAATCAATTTTTCAAGGTTAACAAGGTTGGATAATGATGTTCTAACACAAATTTGAAGGATTAATAGCATGTGGAAGTGATTTAATCAAGTGATTAAACACAATGCTAGAAATCGGATTAGAAAATGTTTAGAGGCCAACTTTAGGGTTTTGAGGAAACCGTTTAGGGTTCTGATTTCAACAATGTTTTTGGGCTTTCAATTGGATTCTCACCATTTAGGGTTTTACTAGGATTGAAGCCCTCTTTGATCTGGCACAATTTGGTTGAGCAGATAAATAAAGTTTTGCTTAGGTGATATGATCTCACACCTTGATTCCTTCAAATCCATCAAATGCTCCTCATGGTGCAAAGTGTCTAATATTATTCACTAAGTGTGGCTAAGATCTTTCCAAGTATCCAAATAAAATTTCTCTAATCTAATTTGGACATTTCATATTATGATTTTGAAACACTGCAATTGGTGCGCTTACCGAGATTACTTTTCACTCTGAAAAAGTGAATCATAAATTTAGCACTAAAAATTCCTAAATATTTGTATTAACCTATAGTGAAAATCTTTTACCGAAATTCAACCTCGAAATGCTCCTAAAAATAATTTCACAATTTCCAACAGACGTTTCATCCAGAATGATGAAAATAAGTTATTGCGCCATAAAATCCTAAATAATCCACTAAGTCTAATGGCGTAGACCATAACGCATTCTGACACTTCTAACCACCTCAAAAAAATAAAACTCATATTTCTAGCACCATAGTGAGTGATAACACTGACTATGTTGACAGACTAAAACCTATGCGATTGGTCGATTCGTAAAAACTTATGGAGTTTTCACAAGATTCCTAAAGTCAATAGAAATTCCATCAATGAATTTCTAGCGGGCTGTTACATTATGTTTTTTTATCGGTGAAGCTAGTATTTGAGTATTTCTCTGATTAAACTTGATGGCTTCAAACGAGGGTATTCTTCATAAACAATTTGGTTATTTTCTTCTTTAATCCATTGATTAGTAGTCCTGTTTATTGTACATAATTGGTTTGATTTATAGATTTCAAACCAAGTAAAGAAAGATATATTAATCTGTATTTTCTCTAAATACTCATAATATTTTTTTTAAATATAATCTCTTTCTGCTTTTGTAAAAGTTGAGAATAATACTAATCTTTTGTGACTATTTTCTTCTTTCATATAATCTTGTTTGAAATATTCTTTGTTAATTTTAAATTCTTCTTTATTCAGGATATATATTTGGGCATCAACTCTAACTACTTGTGAATATGTAGGAGAAGAATGTTCATTTTCAGGATTATAAGAGGTGGATGCCTTATCGGGATAGTTAACAGTATATATTGGTATATTAATAATATTTTCAGGAATAATTCCCTGAATCTGTGTGTCAAGATTCTGGGCTCTGGTGTCAAAAGATCTGGTGTCAAGATTTTGAGATCTACTCCTAGAGATTGATGTAAGAACAAATCTGGGTGTATGATAACTAAAAGGTGCTGGAGAAGAATAATGTGAAAAAAATCTTCTAAAAGGTTGAAAAGTTATTTGGACTGTTCCGTCCGCTTTTTTATCTATATATTCAAGATCATCTTTAGAATTATTTTCTACCTTAAGTAATGGAGTAATGTTCTATAATTGCCATTAATTAGGGAGAGTAATTTGATTCTAATTGATTTGTTTAGGAATTTGTATATTAGAGTTTTGTGTGCTAGATTGTAATAATATACGATTAACATCATTTTGGATTGGTAATAAGAGCTTGTGGTTTTAATGTTGTTTTCATTAATTTAAACTGAATTATATATAATACTGTTAAATGATGTGATCCTTTCATAATCTGATAATCGTTTGTTTTAATATTTAATGTTAAATCATGTAAGATATTAGCATCAAATAATGAAAGAAAATAATTGAAATAACAATTAAAATAAAATGGACCTTGGAACAAGCTTGATTGTACTATTCCAAGTAATGAATCATGAAAATTATAATGTCTTCTATCTCTTAAACAGAGTAATACTGAAGTATTCAATCCACTTCTAGTGAGTGGTTTATAGCTACTTGTACTAGTCCAATATGTATGAAAGAGTATTTCTGCTCTTTGTGATGTTTAATAGCTTTCTTTGTTAATAGTTGTAACGATTCATAATCATTATTTAAATTAATGGTTTTTTCTACTATTTTAATAGTATAATTTGTAAGAAATGATAATTTAGAAGAAAAAATAGAATATTTGTATATTTGGTTTTTTGGAACATTAGGAATTGTTCAATCTTGTAGATTTATTTCTATATCTATTATACTGTAATCTTTTTTTTTTGATGTTATTAGGTTCTATGAGGATACTAGTAGTGGATTCATTAGGTTTGAATAAAGAATTCATTGAGACATGTTTTTAAACAAAGATTTCTTATTTCCAAAGATAAATAAGTAAATTAAAAATTTGAGGGAACACCACAAGGATCACCCTTAAAACCTTCCAGCATGAATGGGCTGACCAACGGATTTTCATGGCTTACCAACACAAGCATCCTAATATACTTCATTATCTTTTACTATGTGTTATCTTTGTAAAAATCTGTATCTTTATGATAGATTATTGTATCTAATTACATGTTATTATACTATAGTATTATGCGTTATTAACTAGACATTTTAACTCGTATATATCACGAAAATCAATACTATGAGCATAATAATAATCTATCATAAAATATGTCATTCAAAGTTAAATAGCAAAATAAAATAGTATAGTATGAGAACATGTAATTAAACATTATAGTATAAATCTAGCATAAAAATAAATTAGATATTAGTATAGAAATAAGTATGGTATAAATGGAAATTCATTATAATTGACTTCGAAGGTGCTAGTCCCCTCTCTCTTGAGCAGATGGGGTTTTCTCTCTATGCTTCCTAGGATCATAGAGTTCTGTCTCTGGTATCTCATCGATACATAAGAGGTTGGTTTTGCCTCAGTTGATCTTTCACTCATGGAGGAGGAGATTTCTCATTTTTGTAAGGGCCTCAAGCTTACGGAAGTGGAACAACAAGAATACTACCTAACGGAAGAGGAAATTACGTTTTATCAGGATATTAGCAACTCATGCCTTGTTGCACTGGTAGCTGCAGACAGAGAAGTGAACAAAGGAGCCTTCAAAGCAACTATGACTAGGCTATGGAATAGTGAAGGTGGGATTACTTTTAAAGATTTAGGAAGAAACAAATTCCTTCTCGAATTTTACAACTCCACCGTGAGAACCAGGGTGTTAACTGGTTGTCCTTGGTCTTTCGACAGAAACCTAATATGTATTCAGGAATGCAAAGACAGGTTAGCCTTAAAAGATATCGACTTTTCTCTAGAATCTTTTTGGCTCCAACTCCATGATCTCCCTTTTGCTACGATGAACAAGAGAACATGTGAGAAGCTCGGGACGAGTGCAGGTAAGGTCATCATGGTGGATGTTGATGAAAAAGGAAGAGCCTAGGGGGGAGTCTTAAGTGTGAAGGTGATGATTAACCTCTCTAAACCTTTGACAAGAGGTTGTGTTATTAATGTAGGAGATGTTCGCTCCTAGATACCTTTCAAATACGAAAGACTACCTTCATTCTGTTACTACTGTGGGATAGTTTTGCACTCATAGCATAGATGTTCAAGATATTTCTCAGATGGTAGTACGCATACTGAGTCACCACCTCAATATGGCCCCTGGCTTAGAGCTGATCCACCTTAAAAGCCAAATCACTACAAAACACATTCTAACAGTCCAGAGGGGAAGACCTCATGCAATGGTCGACAGGCCAACTCCGATGATCAAGAATCTGATTTTGGCGGGAATAATTTATCTCAAAAGTCAGCTGAATTCTCGCCATTAGACCCGTGTGATCTTGTGCATCCGAACTCTGCATTGGAAAAGAACAGGGAAGGTGAAGACCTTGTGTCAAAAGAGGACAGTGTCAGTTGTTAACAGTTAAAAAAAACAACTACCCCAACTTGTCTCGAGGGGTCACCAGTTGGAGGTGTCAGGACCTCACCTTCCAGCAGGCAATCAGACTCGTTGTGTATGGACACCAATATGACCCTCGTAGCAGACACTTACCAAGTAGGTCCTTCTCTTCTATACTCCCCTTTAGACCAAAAGCTGCAAACAAAGTCTCCCTTTTTATCAAACTGGAAAAGAAGAGCACGAGGAAAGACAGGTTTGAATGCTGTGTCAAGCTTGTCCAACCCCTATGCTGGAAACGCAACCACCAAAAGGAAGAAAATAACCAATGGCTCAACAGTTAAACCCACGAGATCTTCAAAAAGACTCAAACAAACTTTGGCAGTGGCTGTTCAACAGCACTGCCCATCCCCATGATCACCTTATGTTGGAACTGCCGAGGGCTTGGGAACCCTTGGACAGTTAGAGAACTCCACCTTTTGGTGAGACTTAAGTCCCCATCCTTGATCTTTTTAATAGAAACAAAATGTAAAAGAGAAAAAATGGAGTTCATTAGAAACAGGCTAGGATTTGAGTGCAGTTTCATAGTGGATTGCATAGGTCGAAGTGGTGGCCTAGCTTTTTTCTGGAAACAAGAAACATCTGCTAATCTATTATCCTACTCCCTTAGCCATATATCTCTCAGAGTTCAAATGGAAAATGATGGAAAACCTTTCATTATCACGGGTTTTTATGGTCAATCTATTACTGCAAAAAGAAAAGAAAGTTGGAACCTTCGAAGACTATTAAAAGTGAACCCAGATACTCCCTGGCTGTGCATGGGAGACTTTAATAAGATTATTTCCCATGGTGAAAAGAGAGGTGGCCCTCCCAGACCTTTTAATCAGATGGAAGCATTCAAACAGACCCTTGCCTACTGTGGACTTGGTGATATGGGCTTTGAGGGATCCCTTTTTACCTGGTGCAATAACCGTGAGGGTCCTAACTTCACAAAAGAAAGATTGGATAGAGGATTAGCAAACAATGCATGGCAGGACCTATTTGATTCTAATTCAGTTTCCATCCTACCAACCATTTGTTCTGATCACAACCCTCTTCTCATATCCAGTTCCTCATTTACTTTACTCCTTCTTTCATCAAAAATAAAAGAGTTTTTAGATATGAAGCTTCGTGGGCCAAGTAGGAGAAATGTGAGTTTGTGATTAAAAGGGCTTGGCAAGGCTCATTACAATCGGGCTCCAAGGCAAAGGTCACTAAAAGGGGTCTTGAGAGATGCAATTCTAATTAAGAGAGTGGTATACCTTGATTAGAAACTCTCATCAACAAGAGTTAAATACCAAAACTGAACTATTGAGATCTTTGTAAGCCTCCAACTCTGGGATGGATAATGATCAGATTCGAATTGTTCAAAAGGAATTGGATGTGTCTCTAGAGGCACTGGACCTTAAGTGGAGGCAAAGAGCCAAACAGAAATGGCTCAAAGATGGTGATAGGAACCTCAAATTTTTTTACAAATGTACATCGATTAGAAAACAGAAAAATTTGGTACAAAAACTCCAAACTGGTCTGGGACAGAACTTGACAAATCCGGATGACATTGGATGTGAATTTCAATCAGTTTTTAGAGATCTCTTTACTACCTCCAACCCTACAAGCCCTGATTCTCTATTGGAAAATTTCAGACCAACGGTCACGCAAGAGATGAATTCTTCCCTAACAAAAGATTACACAAGAGAGAAGATTGAGTTAGCCATTTTTCATATGAATCCTCTGGGCTCCCCGGGACCAGATGGATTCCCTGCTATTTTCTTTCAAAACCACTGGCATATTGTTGGTGATGATGTAGTTGCTGCTGCTCTAGAATTCCTTAATACTATGTCAAATTTCCAATCAATCAACCATACTTTTATCACCCTTATCCCCAAGAAGAAACTCCCTTTGCTTGTTTCAGACTATAGGCCCATAAGCCTTTGCAATGTTTTCTACAAAATCATTGCAAAGGTTATGGCAAATAGGCTTAAATCCATTCTGCCTCTTCTAATCTCAAACACCCAAAGTGCCTTTGTTCCAAGAAGGATGATCTCTGATAACACAATTGTGGCATATGAACTAATGCATTCAATGCAGAACAGAAGAAAGAATCACAAAGAAGCTTTCATGGCACTCAAGCTAGATATGAGCAAGGCATATGATAGGCTAGAGTGGTCTTTTGTACAGCAGGTACTTCAAAGGATGGGGTTTGTCAAGGAATGGATTGAGCTGGTCATGCAGTGCATCAACACGGTTTCTTATTCTATTCTTCTCAATGGCTCACCTCAGGCATCATTCAAGCCCTCGAGGGGTATTCGGCAAGGAGATCCACTCTCAACATACCTGTTCATTCTATACTCAGAAGTTCTCACTTATGCACTGAATCAATCTGAACAAAAGGGACTAATATCTGGCTTCCCAATTACTAGAGGCTTTTTGTCTGTTAACCACCTCTTTTTTGTAGATGATAGTCTGGTTTTTTGTAAAGCACAGATGCAGGAATGGAACAAGCTTCATAACATCATTTCTTTGTATGAATCAACTTCAGGACAAAGGCTAAACCTTGAGAAGTCTTCAATCTTTTTCAGTAAAAACACAAGGCAAGAGACCCAAAGTTCTATACTATCTACTGCTGGTATTAAAGTCTCGGGGCCTTTTGAAAGATACTTGGGATTGCCCTCTTACATAGGAAGGAGTAAATCAAGGGCCTTCTTTCCAATCCTTGACAGAATCAAAGCACAAATGAGCAGCTGGAAAACTAACCTACTTTCCCCAGCAGGTAAAGAAGTCTTGGTGAAGTCAGTCATTCAATCCATACCTACTTACTGCATGGGCATTTTTCTAATTCCAAAAGGCATATTGAAGAACATTAACAAACTAATGCAATCTTGTTGGTGGGGTATCAAAAACCAGAATTCTAAAATGCATTGGCTAAATTGGAAAGGTCTTGGAAAAGGAAAACAGGTTGGGGGTTTGGGGTTTCGAGATTTTGAAGATTTCAATAAGGCTCTTCTAACTAAGCAAGGGTGGAGGATCATTACTAAGAATCAATCACTGGCCTCTCGAGTTCTAAAAGTTAAATATTTTCCATCTATGGATTTCTTCTCAGCTAGAGTCAAAAGGGGTGACTCCTTTGTGTGGAAGAGTATCACAGCAGGTAGACAGTTACTCTATGAGGGCCTGATTTGGAAAATTGGTAATGGGAACAAAGTGAATATATGGTCAAATAAATGGCTGCCTATTCCAACATCTTACAAGTCTCAGTCCCCACCCAAAGTATTGTGTCCTGAAGCTACTGTTAACTCTCTCATTGATCAAGAAACCCACTCATGGAACATGCATCTGGTTCAAAATGTTTTCACTCCTGAAGAGGCTGCTATTATTTCTAGAATTCATGTTAGTCCTTGTAACAGCAATGATAAGCAGGTTTGGAGGTGTACTAAGAACGGGATCTTCACAGTTAAATCAGCTTACCATCTTCAAGTGTCTATGAATGATATCAGTAAGGGACAAGCTTCAGATACTTCCAAACATAAGGCCCTTTGGAATCGATTATGGAAGCTTAAAGTGCCTAACAAAATTAAAATGTTTCTCTGGAGATCAGCTAAGGAAATCCTTCCCACCAGAGTTAACTTGCACAAAAGGAAGATCATTGACTCACCATTGTGCCCCATATGTTTGATTCATCCAGAAACCGTATCTCATGTTCTATGGATGTGTAAAGCTGCTCAGGATGTTTGGAGTATTAGCTCAAGGAGAATACAGAAAAGTAAAACTGAGGAGGCACCCTTTTATGATTTACTTTCAAACCTCCTTTCCACACTTCCACCAAAGGATCATACTAAATTAGCTATCACAGCTAAGGAAATCTGGTTCAGAAGGAACAAGTTCATTTTTGAGTCCAAATTCGCCTCCCCCCAACAGGTTTTAAAATTGGTCTCCTCTAGCATTACTGACTTGGAAGAGATTGAAAGGAACCAGCAAAGGACTTCTCCTCAGATTCAACGGATAGTTAGGTGGTGCAAACCTCCAAACAATTTCTACAAATTAAACTGGGACGCAGCCATTGATAAGATTAATTGCAAGGTGGGTATAGGGGTGTCAATTAGAGATTGGCTGGGTCTTGTGACAGCAACTCTAAGAAGCCCTTGTAATTCCTTTCCTGATTCACTCTTGGGAGAAGCTTTAGCTGCTTTGCGAGCAGTACAATTTGGTATTGATCTTGGTATGAAGAATGTCATCTTCGAAAGGGACTCAAAACAAGTGGTGCATGGCATAACTAGTGGATCTGAAGACTAGAGCACGGTGGGTTTCATTTATCAAAATATCAAGAAACTTTTAGGCACTTATAATTCTTGGTCTATTAGACATGTTCCTAAACAAGCCAACACAGTGGCACATTGTTTGGCAAAAAGTTCTCTAGATTTATCTGAGAACTCAATTCATGTAGAGGATTATCCTCATTGTATTCACAGTTATCTCTCTTGAGATTTTAATATGAAGTATCTTTTCTCTAAAAAAAAAAAAAGGTATGGTATAATAAGTTAATAAAACATAAATTGTAATACTATAGTATAATAACATATAATTAGATACTAGTAAATTAGTATTTATTAATAACCAATACCAACAATTATAAAAACCATAAATAAAAAAAACTTGTGGCTAAAATAAAAATAAAAATAAAATTTAGGGTTTAAAAAAATAAGGTTTAATTTTAGGGGGGGAAATTGGATTTAGAAGCCCAAAACTGCAGTAGTACAACCCAAAACACTCAACTCATCCCACATTCAAGCAAAATAACGTCATTTTTAGAGGAAAATAGCTAGAGGAAAAACGACACCGTTTTGATTAGGGTTTCTATGTTTCTACCCCCCAAGCCCATCCTCAGTTTCCAATTTTTACTCTCTCTAAAGTTTCTAAATTCTAAGAAACCCTAAGTCCTTCTGCTTGAGTTGCCTTTACCCACCCAACCTATCGCCTCTCTTTGTTCTACTGCTGTGCGACCTCACTCACTCTCAGACCTGTCGTGAGTCGCGACCTCACTCACTCTCAACTCCTAGTGCCACAACCAATCGTTGTCAATTCCATCACCAATTTACAGTAAGTGCCTCTTCTGTTCATAGCCGTAATTGATTTTTGGTTCATCACCTTAGCCTCTTCTGTTGATTTTTGGTCTACTTATTTCCAGATTTTCCGTCTGCTTGCTTCCTTTTCTTGGTTCACCATAATAAATCCCTCTATTGCCCCTCGCTATGTTTGATTTTTTGCTGGTTGTGATGCTAAAGAAAATCCCAAACTCGATTCCATTTTGACAAGGAGTTAAAGTCGGATTGGAGCCTACACAAGGTAGAGTTAGAGGTCATATTTGAATTCTAACAAAGTCGAAGTCAGATTCAGGAGATTCTGACTCCAACTAGATCGATGCTCACCCATACGTGACACTATATTGAAGGTAAAAATGAGTGGCATAAATTATGGAGCATAGGAATATTACTCTTTTTAATCATTATTCCATTTGTTATTTAGGGTGGCGGTGCAATTAGCTGGAGGTCAATCCAACCATTGACCATCATAATACAACCAATTAAAGATTGTCGGAATTTGGACGGAGCTTCAACAATCAAATGCTGGTGGTGGCTTGATCCCAACTGCTAGTTGTAGGTGGTGGCCGGATATCCACCCATTATTTTCAAACTTTAATTCTAATTATTTTAATTTTTAATATATATCTTTTAGTGTGTGAATATAGAATAATGCTAGAGCCACCGCTGGGGCTCCCGCTGGGCTCTAGCATGTGTTTTATGTGTTTTTTTAGTTTTTTTTTTCATATAAATTTTTTAATAAATTTAAAAAAATAAAAAAAACTCACAACATCATTAAAAATATTTTTATATTTTTTATTTTACTTCATGATTAAGAAAGTATTTTTTAATGATTTTTTTTTTACTTTCTAATTAAGGAAGTATTTTTTAATGATGTCCTAAATTTATTTTATTTTTTTAAAATATTTAAAAGTGTTAAAAAAATTTATGTAAAAAATAACTTAAAAAAAGACACATGAAAAAACACATACTAGAGCCGACGTTAGTCCCAAGCGGTGGTTCTAGCATTGTTCGTGAATATATGAATTTGATCTTTTATTAAAAAAATGAGATATTATGTTTTTATTGGAGGGGATAAAAGTCCGCTTTACACCGCAAGGAATGAAATTAAATTCTTATAAAATTTATTTTATATTTCTATATTTATTTTATATGAGTTTATTTTACGATCAATGTTATAGCTACAAAGAGATTATATAAAATTAATTTCATAAATTTACATAGTTTCATATGATCTGTCAGATTTGTTTTACAATAAAAGTAATTTTACAATCTGATGAACTACATCAAGTTATATCAGTTTCTAAAATTATTTTTATGTAATCTTTTTTTGAATAGAGTATTTTTCTCATTCTAATAACTAAGAGCATTCTCAACGACTTAGTCATTTGTCCTCACAAGCAAAAATTTAGCTAATTTGAGGTAAAAATATCAGCATTAGATTAGCCATATGCCAAAAGCACCATCGTAGTTGATTTTTGGTCTGCTTATTTCTAGATTTGGCGTCTACTTGCTTCTAGACTTTTGGTTCACTACAATCTTCACTGTCACTCACCCTCTCACCATGTTTGGTTTTTGGCTAGTTGTGAAGTTAAAAAAAAGTATAAATTTGATTCCGTTTTGATAAGTTAGAATTGGATCGAAGCCTATACAAATCAGAGTTAGAGTTGAATCCGATTCCGACTTCAACTAAGTCGGTGTTCAACCTATCTAAACACAATACAATATATCGATAGATGCTATACAGTGCATATGCTCTCGCCAAATCGTCACGCTTTCCAAAACCCAACACAAAACGACAGATGCCAGCCGAATAAAGACACCAACCCGGTAGGCCCATGCTTACACACGTGTGGGCTGTGTTACCGAAAAAGCCACGTCTTTCCGTTAGTCACCGTTATCCGGTCCGTTATGTTAGGCTCCGAAATGGCCAAATCCCAATCAAATCTCTTCGTGACTACGTCTCGGCGAATCCAGTTAGGATGGGAAATTTTGGCGGGCATTTTGCCCACACGGAGGAAGGAACCCTAGTAGAAGAGTAAACTCTGAGAATTGGGAAAGGTAGAAAGAGAGGGAGAGAGAGAGGGGAAAATAGAGTTCAGAGCTCAAAAACCTCTGCGATTATAACTCGATCTTAGCAAAAACTGCTGTCGTTCTCATATTTCTTCACCCGATCTGTAAATTTGGTGGGGGAGGTAAAAATCGTGAACCTTTTGTGAATTTGGTATGCTTGAGTTCAAGGTTTTTTGGCTCGCACTTGTGGCTTTTCAGATTGATTTGAGAAAACTTGGAAATCTAAAGTATGCATTAATTGGAAACTGAAGATAGTATCATTGACTTAGATTGGATCGGCTAGGGTTTGGATGACTCGAGCTGCATTAGAGAAGACGGAGGACGCTAAACCTTTGGATGCAACATCCAGCATCTCGCGTACCTGTAGCTGCAATATGGACCGTCCCGAAGCTCGATTCACAAACTTCTGCGAGGTTTGTTTTTGTTTTTTTCTCTTTCTTGATTACTTGTACCCTTTTTTTCTGTACATTATCACTTCATTTTGCTGTTTACTTTTGTTATAAGTTTTAATATGCATTTTGATTTGTATTTCTGTTTTATTTTTTAAATTTTGGTTTTCTGTGAATTATATATGGGTTTTGGTGACAGATGGGACTGTCATTGGATGAGAACACTTGTACGATAGCTATGAAGCTGTTTAAAGAAACCAAGCACCTTCTATTGGCGAATAGTTCTGCTATTGGAAATGGGACGGTACGTTTTGTTGTTCTCATTTTTCCTTTTCATGAGAAAAGGTTGTTATGTGGCACTAACTGAATTGTGTTTGTATGTGCCAGCCTGATGAAGCAGAAAGGTTTTGGTTTGCATTTGTTTTATATGCTGTGAAAAGGCTAAGCGTGAATAATGGAGATAGCGAGCAACAAGGTTGTGATGATAATGGCTTTACCTTATGCCAGATACTAAGAGTTGCAAAGCTGACGTACGTTTTTAGCCGTTCAGTTTTCCCTTTTTGGTGATTATTTACTTTCTTTGATTCTAGTCGTCCTGTCCTGTGTTTCGTAGCATTGTGGACTTCTTCAGGGAGCTTCCACATTTTGTTGTAAAGGCTGGTCCCATTTTGAGTAATTTATATGGTGAAGATTGGGAAAACAGACTTGAGGTATGGATGTGACAGAGCATTATGCTTTTATTTTAAGAGGGTAGTCGTAATATGTGTTCTGGACAGAGATGCAATTTATGGTTCTGCCTTCATTTTTTCCAATCAGGCGAAGGAGTTGCAGGCCAATTTTGCGCACTTGAATCTTCTTAGCAAGTGGGTTATCCTTTCTTCTGTATCTTTTTATCTTTAAACCATGTATATAGTCTGATGCATTGCCTCTTTCTCTTTTGTTGATTCAACTTTGCTGTCTTTTATCGCATCTAAGAAGCCTGAGACTAGGATGCAGTTAATCACAGATACTTCATGAAGCAGTTATGTTAGTTTAGTGTAATGTCAAGTCTTCTTAGTTTTATTTGTGTTTTGTGGTACTCATTGTGTGTTTGCTTGCTTAAGTGGTACTGATAAAAAATTGTTTGCTGAAGTGGTGATATAGGTAGTGATGGGAATTTCCATCTTTCCCATACATAACGTCTGTAAATTTTGTGAGTCAATATATCATTGAAAAACTCTGTTATTGTGTGTCATTGACTATTAAGATGAAACTCTCAGAAAATATGATGAAACTTTCTTCTAAGGCAATAGGTGACTACTTTTTCAGTATTTCCTCTTTTGACTAATTTTCTAGTTTATATGTAAATGACATCATTTTCTCATATATTAATGATACAAGGCACTATGGACGCGCCTACCGGGATTTCTTCTTGACAAGTGATGCAAATGTTGATAAGCAGTCATCTGTTGCTAGTTCGTCTGGTTATGTCTCGGACTACCATCGTTTTGGATGGTTGCTGTTTTTGGCACTTCGTGTACATGTGTTCAGCCGTTGTAAGGACTTGGTGACTTGCACAAATGGTTTGGTTTCTGTATTGGTGAGTTACATTGCTGCATTACATAATTTCATTGATTAATAAATCCCAGAATGGTGGTCTGGTTATGGGCATAACATATGCTTTTCAAATTTTCTTTTCGAATGTGTAAAAATGGTTGTTGCATTAAGTTAGAATTCCGAGAATTATCTGAAAAACAGAAAAGTTAAACATTTTAAATAGCATCAAAGCAAAATCAGTCTCTGTGTAACTCTTGTTAGATTTACTAACGGCGAGTTTGCCATGTGGCATTAATGCTTTGTGTCAACCAATCAGAATTGACACGACACCACATCAGCCACATTAATAAAAAAAAACATAAAGGCCAAATCAGTCCTCAAGTTTTACCCGTTGGCAAAAAACTCCTGAGTTTCCAATTTTAGCATTTTAATCCTTGGGTTTTAAGCTTTTTGCAACAAACTTCTTCCATCCAACTCTTGTTTATAACCACTAGACATAGTTTCCACATGGTATTGATGGCATGTGTTAGCCAAAATCCTAAACGTGGCACAAACAGCCATGTCAGCCATCTTACTAAAAATAATAAACAATTTAACATACAATTTCAGAAATCCAGAAATTATTTAAAAAGTCAAAAATAATTTGAAAAAATTAAGAAAAATTTTTAAGTATCAAAAAACAAAAAATAATAATCAAGACCCTACTCCTGCATGTGGAAGAGGCCGTGGGGAGGTTTGTTGGTTTGACCCACCCAAGAGGTGGCCCAATCAGAGTCATCTCAGTGGTTGATCTAATCGAGCCACCTTTAATCCTTTATGGTCGCTCAGACCACCCAGAGTTGGTTAATATTTTTTTCATTTTATCAATATATATACATGTTTTTGAGATTTTTTCATAGCATTTTTAAATTTTTTTGGCTTTAATTTTTTTTTTATATTTTTAAAATGTATTCATATTTTTAATAAGGTAGCTGACTTGGGCATTTTGTGCCACTTGTCGGGTTTTGATTGGTTGCCATGCGTCAACTGTGTCGTTATTCAATCTAATGAGGGAGTTGCATGGAGAAAGTTAATTGCAAAAAGTATCAAACCCAAGGATTAAAACTCTAAAATTAGAAACCCAAGGAGTTTTTTGCAAACGCTTGCAAACCCAGAGATGATTTTGCCTTGAACTCTTTGATAATATTCTTTCAGCCAAGTTGTTTCCCTTGTTCATTTAGAAGATTGGTTGTTGTCAAGAGAAGAATTTATTGAAATCTTGCTGACTGGCAAAAAACAATTTCAATTGCAATATTATCGTACTGATTATTGAAATCTGTGACAGGCTATTTTAATTATTCATGTTCCTGTTCGCTTCAGAAACTTCAATATCAATGATTCTCAACGCTTCGGTAATTTTTTTCTGCTCTTTTGGTAGATTTTATATGATAGTTTCTCTTTTTTGGGGAAGTGAGCCCCCCCCTCCTCTCCCCCCTTTCCCCTCACATTATTCATGGCTATATGATCCCATCTTTTCTTAACTTTTTGGAAAGGCATCGGAATTTGGCATTCTTAATTGGTGCTGATTACTAATTTCTGGTTCAGTTAAGAAAGACGGGAAAGGTGTGGACATCGTTTCATCACTGTGCAACATTTTTTACACCTCAGAAGATGAGTTGAGGAAAACAATGGAAAAGGCCAATAATATAATAGCAGATATTTTGAAGAAAACACCATTTCCAGCATCTGAGTGTAATAGTGAGAACATGGAGAACATTGATACAGGTTATTGAAAATTTCCTTACAGATATATATATTATATGGGTACTGATTATAATATATGGTATTAGCTTCATTTATTGATGTTCCTGAAATTTCAATACTCATGTAGATGGTTTAACATATTTTGAGGACCTACTGGAGGACTCGTCCTTGACATCGAGTTTAGGTATTTTGGAAAAGGATTATGATGATGCAATTCGTAGGAAGGGGGAACTGGATGAGAGGGTGTTCATTAATGTTGAGGACAGCATACTTGTTTCAGGGAGCTTGTCTGGAGGTGCTGTGAACATAAGTGGTGTCAAGGTATGTTTTCAGTGAACAAGCTACATTGCTTTTGAAGTCGGTGTAGTTGTGCAAATACTTGTCATTATTTCTTGTGTAGAAGAATAATAGTTCATTGTGATATTTTTCTTTTTTAACAGAGAAAATTTGATGCGATAGCCTCTCCAGCTAAGACAGTTACAAGTCCACTCTCTCCCCAGTGCTCTCCTGGACCTCATGCAAATGGTGTTCATGGTGGTTCTAATTTCAAGGTGGCTGCTACACCGGTAAGCACAGCAATGACAACTGCAAAGTGGCTTCGGACTGTCATCTCTCCACTTCCATCAAAACCATCTGCAGAGCTGCGGCATTTCCTGTCATCATGTGATCGGGATGTTACTGATGATGTAGTACGCAGGGCACATATAATATTGCAGGCTATATTTCCAAATGGTGGTCTTGGGGAGCGTTGTGCGACTGGAAATCTGCAAAGCACAAACCTCATGGACAACATCTGGGCAGAACAACGGAATCTTGAAGCACAGAAGTTATATTATAGAGTATTGGAAGCAATGTGTAGAGCAGAGGCCCAAATATTGCATGCAACCAATTTGACCTCTTTGTTAACTAATGAGAGGTTCCATAGATGTATGCTTGCCTGTTCTGCTGAACTAGTTCTGGCAACACATAAGACTGTCACAATGTTGTTTCCTGCCGTGTTGGAGAGGACCGGCATTACAGCTTTTGATCTTAGCAAGGTCATAGAGAGTTTTATTAGACATGAGGAATCCCTCCCGAGAGAACTGAGGCGTCATCTGAATTCATTGGAAGAACGACTTTTGGAGAGCATGGTATGGGAAAAGGGTTCCTCAATGTATAATTCTTTGATAGTGGCAAGACCTAGTCTCTCTGCTGAAATAAATCGACTTGGGTTATTGGCGGAACCAATGCCATCTTTAGATGCAATTGCCATGCATCATAATTTTTCTTGTGGAGGGGTTCCACCCATGCCATCTTTGCAGAAACATGAGACTTTACCAGGTAATGGTTTATTGACTTGTGTCTAAAATTTTTCTCATTGACCACTCAAAATTACATATTTCATTACATGCATAAGTTCTCAGACAGAGAAAAAATGTACTGAATGGATTGTTAAATCCGTGGTAACTCATTATGGAGTGAGCAAAGTAGTTGTTGCAGATATAGGTTTTAAGCTCCTGGTTGCTGTCCATAAGTATATACACTTACTACAAAGCTAAGACAGATAGGGACATGTACAGAACTGGTTGGAATAGCTTTATTTTGTTAAAATAAACTGTGATTTCGATTTCAAGTGATATATCTACTCTGATACTGTTATTCAGGTCAGCATGGGGATATCAGATCTCCAAAGAGACTGTGCATGGATTATCGAAGTGTATTAGTAGAGAGGAAGTCATTTACATCCCCAGTCAAGGATCGCCTCCTGAGCAACCTTAAATCAAAGCTACCACCGCCCGCTTTGCAGTCTGCATTTGCTAGGTACTATTTGATGTAGATGTTGTCTTGGAAGGCAGGGAGTGATGAATCTAATTATTTGCTTCATTTTATTGCTATAGCCATTCTTTAACATGGGCTTCTACTTGGGATATCCATGTGTGCAGTCCAACACGGCCAAATCCAGGTGGTGGAGGGGAGACGTGTGCAGAAACTGGAATTAGTATATTCTTTGGCAAGGTACGGCACACTTATAAGGAATCACTTCTACTCAAGAGTCCAAGAGAACCTGCCTGTTGCATGTATAATGGATATACATATCCATGGTTTTCTTTTTTCAGAGCTGTTCAATTTGAAGCTTTTGTGTGTTATGATGGTAAATCTTCCTGTAGATGACATGTAGATCAAACTGTTGTGGTCATTGGTTTGGTTTGATGACTTGTCAAAAAATATTGTTTGGTTCGATGAGGACATTGGAGACCACTCTTAATGCACAGATGTGTTCTGTAACGCTTTTTTTTTTTCCATGTTTATGGTACTGTATCTGTGTTTGAAAGTCCTATTTTTATAAGTAACTAACAAAGTAAATGGTAAACATATGCTCATGTCATGGTTTGTATTTGTAGTCTGTTTATTGTCTGACCTTACCTTCCAGATTTAGTTAGGATTCAATTCCTTTCTTTCACTTTGCCTTTATAGTTGCACTAACAATTACATTTGTGTACTTTTGCTTTCTAGATAACTAAGTTGGCAGCGGTCAGAATCAATGGTATGGTTGAAAGGCTGCAACTATCTCAACAGATCAGGGAGAATGTGTATTGTCTTTTTCAGCAAATATTAAGTCAGCGGACGCCACTATTTTTTAACCGCCACATTGACCAAATCGTACTTTGTTGTTTTTATGGAGTTGCAAAGGTTTGCTATAATTAATTGAGTGTCTTTGGTCTCCCATTTAATCTTATTCCTTTTTTCTCAGTCTTGCCATGTTTCGAACTGCAGATATCTCAACTTACCCTGACCTTTAAGGAAATTATTCACAACTACAGGAAGCAACCACAATGTAAACCACAAGTTTTCCGCAGTGTGTTTGTGGATTGGTCATCTGCCCGGCGCAATGGGGTATGCCGACATAATCTCTAACTGTCAGTTTTATGCATGAGGTTTAACCCTCTAAATGGTTTGGAAACAGAGAATGTCACAGGAACATGTTGATATCATTACATTTTACAATGAAATATTTATTCCGGCTGTGAAGCCTCTGTTGGTTGAGCTTGGCCCTGCTGGAACAACTACAAAAACTAACCGAGTTCCTGAAGTCAACAATAATACTGATGGTATGCTTTTGTTACAAATTTATATATAATTATCATGCTCATTCTATTTGGTGTCAATTGTAATTGGAATCCTGCTAACAATTGCCTGATATGCTTTTGTATTTCCTGGCTGATAAGCTCAATGTCCTGCATCTCCTAAAATATCTCCTTTTCCAAGTCTCCCTGATATGTCCCCAAAGAAAGTATCAGCAGCACATAATGTATACGTCTCTCCATTGCGATCATCAAAGGTACTTGTATGTTTCTTTAGCGTTCATATTTTCTTTGCTCCTCTCTTCTTTTTCAAATCAGTCGACCTCACATACTTACAATCCTACTTGATCAGAGGACAAATGACTTCACATCTTCATGTGCTATATAAAGTTATATGAGATATTTGGTGCATGTTTTCCATTTGAGTTATGTTATATACTACACTCCCCCACTCCCATCATTTTGCGTTGATGTGCCATTGTCTATCAACCCTTGAGTTAGCTAGCTCTTATTTTAAAAGAAAAAAAAATCCAAGGGTTGATGGACAATGTCATGTCATAAGACCGAGTGGAAGTAGGATGAAAGTATATAATGCAAGTCCCATTCTTGATTTGTTGGAACCTTGAATTCCCACCTCCCCGTAAAGGTGACTTTGATGATTCAATTTTGCTCTGAGAGCTCATACCAATTTTTTTTTTTTTTTAAATTTTTTATTATGGGGAAGACAAACTTCTTTTTAAACTGCCAAAATAGCATTACAATGAAAATCAGTCCATAGGACTTGTTGAACACAGCTGGGAACAGAATCCCACCATACATTAATTGTAGAAACATTTCTTGAAAATCTTGCTAGCTTGTGTGCAGCTTGATTGGCTTCTCTATAGATATGAACGATAGAGCAGCTTTGAAATCTACTCTTGAGCTGTTGAATATCTGAAATTACATTTCCATAACTGGAATTCGAAGTATGAGGACTGGTTATTTCTTGTACTAGTAACAATGAGTATATTTCTATGCATAAAGATTGTAGGCCAAGAGGAATGCAGAATTGAAGACCTCTCAGTATTGTTAGTAGCTCAATCTCCAAAGGCTCCATGATAGCAGCTTCTTTCTTACTCACTGCCATTAAAACTTTCCCTTCCTAGTCTCTTACACTAAGTCTAACCCCTGCTCTGCCCTCATCATGAAAAACAACCACATCTACATTAAGTTTTATCATTCCTTGTGGAGGTAACTGCCATTGAGATATCTTCTTGAAACTGCTTTGATCAATACCTTTGACTGCTTTGTAAGACATGCATTGAAAGGGCATTATCAATGACCTCCTTAGGAGTGATCTGTTTCTCTTCAAAGACCCATTAATTTCTTCTGTACTAGCATGCCCACGCTATCATGAATAACTTCTCCAACTCATCTTTATTGCAAGTGTCTTGTATTCTAGAAATCCACTCCCTAAAATCACCATTTGGACCTTCTGTATGGACCTGAGGAAATTGCCAACTCCACATTGTTGTAAGCAAATTACTTTTTGCACATCCCACCAACCTGTATTATGATCTATCAGCTCTTCCACCTTCTGTTCATTCCCTCTAGTAACCTCCCCCATTTATTGCAAGTGTTTAAAACTAGGGATCCAATAGTCTTCCCATAGAAACAGTCCTCCCATTACCAACTCTCCACTTGCAAGCCTGAAGAAACTTGTCTTTTACTCTCCATATGCCCCTCCATACATAAGATGGGTTTTGTCTAAGGCTTGAAGATTGAAAATTGGTTTTAGGGAAATATCTAGCCTTGAACATTCTATGAAGGCTTTCCTCATTTTGCATTATTCGCCATCCTTGTTTTGCAAGTAAAACATCATTAAAAAGTCTCAAATTTTGGAAGGATGCTTGGTGTGGTAACAGTGCTCTCCAAGATTTGTTTCCTATACTTTTCCTGATAGCAAGTGCCAAAGATGCCACAGTGGTGGAGGTTATGGAAATCTTAGGAGGGGGTATTCACTGGAATATTAATTTCAACCGGGCGGCATAGGATTGGGAGATGGAGATTTTTGCAGTTTTTTATAGTTCCCTGTATTCTTGTCGTCCAAATATCCAATATGAAGATGGTCTGTGGTGGATTCCTGCAGGGAGAGGGGTTTTCACTGTTCGTTCCTTTTATAAGGTCCTTACACGTGCCGGAGATACAGTTTCCCTGGAAAAGGCTCTGGCGACACAAGACTCCTCCCAAAGCTTCTTTCTTTGTGTGGACAGCGTCATTAGGCAAGATCCTTACTACAGATAATCTAAGAAAGAGGATAATCATTGCAGACTGGTGTTGTATGTATAAACGAGGGGGTGAGTCGGTGAACCATCTACTTTTGCCTTGTGAGGTAGCCATGACTCTCTGGAATGAGGTGTTTAAAATGATGGATTTAGCATGGGTTATGCCGGAATCTGTGGTGGATATATTGGCGTGTTGGAGCTCTATCCGAGGTGGGCATTAGATCAAAGTGATTTGGAAGATGATTCCTATTTGTATTATGTGGTGCTTGTGGCAGTAGAGAAATGAGAGGACGTTTGAAGACAAGGAGAGATCTATTGCGGAGCTAAAAGCTTTCTTTTTTAGGACTCTATGTACTTGGGCCATTGCTGTGGACTTTAATAGCATGGATCTTCATGATTTCTGTAGAATTATAGAGAGATTTATGTTTAAGGATCTGTTAGCAATATTAGGGGCTAATATCTAGGAGATCTACAGCTAACAGATCAGTTTTTCTTATCCCATGATTTTAGGAGATTTGGTAGTCTGTTACCAAATGTGTAGATATAAGTTTCTTGTTTTATAGCTTTCAGTTTTAGGTAGTTCTGATTTCCTTTCTAGATTAGCTGTAAATATCCTTAAAATAGATGAGCATTATCATCTATATAAAGAGGGGCCTGTAACCTTATTTTCGATATAGTGGAATCTTACTCTTTCCTTCCACAAACAAGGTGGTATCAGAGCAATCTTTGAACCCTAATTCCCTCATATGACCAAATACGGGAAACGTGATTCAAGAGCTACCGTTTCCCAAATCACCTCCAATCAGGAAGCCATGGCTTCCAACAATGATAGTAACCTCATGCCCATTACAGGACACAAACTGAATGGGAACAACTATCTCCAATGGTCCAATTCCGTAATGATGTTCATATGCGGAAAGGGCAAAGATGATTATCTCACCGGAGATGCTGCCAAACCAAACAAGACGGATGAAAAGTTCAAAGTCTGGAATGCCGAGAATAATATGGTCATGTCATGGCTCATTAATTCCATGACAAATGACATTGGAGAAAACTTTCTTCTCTATGGAATAGCAAAGGAGATTTGGGATGCTGCCAAGGAAATATATTCTAACAATGAGAATACATCGGAATTATTCGAGGTGGAAAGTGTTCTTCATGACTTCCGCCAAGGAGAATTAACAGTGACTCAATACTTCAACACTCTCAATCGGTATTGGCAGCAGCTAGACTTATTTGAGGAGCACAATTGGAGCTGTCCGAATGATGGAATCAGGTATAGACAAATAATTGAACGGAAAAGAATATACAAATTTTTGATTGGATTAAATAAGAACCTTGATGAAGTACGAGGAAGAATTTTAGGATCCAAACCACTACCATATCGGAGAAGCTTTTTCAGAAGTTCGGAGAGAGGAAAGTCGAAAGAAGATCATGATGGGATCTCAAGATTCTGTGACAAATCCTGAGAGTTCAGCACTTGTGGTGAGAGGGAATCCATCCAACAACAACAACGATCACAGACCAAAGAAAGGGTGACCATGGTGTGATCATTGTCGACGTCCTGGTCACACCAAGGACAACTGCTGGAAGATTCATGGCAAACCAGCAGATTGGAGGCCTTCCCGGTTTGCCAATGACAAAGAAGGACGAGGCAACCTTGCTTCCATGGATGAACAACCTCCACCCGAACCAACTCCCTTCAGCAAGGAATAGATAGAGATCTTGCAGAAAATGTTCAGCCAATCCTTGCCTGCACCAGCTCCCACTGTAGTTGGTACCGGATCCCTGGCACAAAAAGGTAATTTTTGAAGTGCTCTAAATGCTAACAAGGAGAGGCTCAGTTCATGGATTATAGACTCAGGAGCTTCTGATCATATGACTGGAGATGAGAAGCTGTTTTCAACTTACACCCCATGCTATAAAAATTTAACTGTGCGAATAGCTGATGGTTCACTCTCAAAGGTGGCTGGTACAGGCTCGGTTCAAATTTCAGAGAACATCACTCTTGATTCCGTTCTACTTGTACCAAAATTAAATTGCAATTTACTGTCCATTAGTAAACTCACTCGGGATCTCAACTGTGTTACTAAATTTGTCTCAAATCTGTGTATTTCAGGTCTTGGACTCGGGGAAGACGATTGGCAGTGCTAAGATGTGTTCGGGACTCTATCTTCTAGAGGTTAATGATCCTCAAGGAGCAATTCATCAATCAGATTGTTTAGTGTCCAGTAGTCCTGTTTCTTTGTCTGTGAGTCAGTCTAATAATGATAGTGCAATTATATTATGGCACTATAGGTTAGGTCATCTAAATTTCTTGTATCTTGAGAAGTTGTTTCCTTCATTATTCCATAGTAAAAATCCAAATGAATTTCAATGTGAGATCTGTCAATTCTCTAAACATATTCGCAATTCTTATCCTAACAGATCCTACAAAGCATCTCAACCTTTTTCCATGATTCATAGTGATATATGGGGCCCTTCTAGGATAAAAAATGTTACTGGTTCTCGCTGGTTCATTTCATTTATTGATGATCACACTAGACTCACATGGGTATTCCTCATGAAAGAAAAATCTAAGGCAAACCAGATCTTCAAAACCTTCAATACCATGATCCAAACACAATTCCAAGCAAAAATTCAAATTCTGAAAACTGACAATGCCAAAGAGTATTTCAATTCCAGCCTTAATGATTATCTCATGAGTCATGGTATTGTTCACCAAAGTTCCTGTGTTAACACTCCTCAGCAAAATGGTATTGCCGAAAGAAAAAACTGGCATCTTCTTGATGTGGCTCGGTCTCTTATGTTCTCTACCCATATACCAAAATATTTCTGGGGTGAAGCCATCCTTACTGCTGCATACCTCATAAATAGGATGCCATCTCGGATTCTTAACTTCCAGACTCCCTGTCAAATTCTCCTTCAGTCCTTTCCCACTACTCGTCTCATCTCCACCATCCCATTCAAAGTTTTCGGGTGTTCAGCTTTTGTCCATGTCCATCAACAACACTGGGACAAACTTGATCCTAGAGCTCATAAATGTATTTTTCTTGGGTACTCTCCAACTCAAAAAGGATATAAATGCTACTCACCGGTCACTGAACAATTCTATCACTCCATGGATGTCACCTTCTTTGAGCAACAACCTTATTTCCCCAAATCTGATATTCAGGGGGAGACTAATTTTATCCTAGAATATCAGCTTTGGGATATTGAAGAATCACCTCATGTCTCTCATAATTCTGACCAAACTTGCCTATCACTAAATCATGAATCACTTCCTCCTCAAAATCTCTCCCTTGAGTCTTCTTACTTCCTAGAACCTCCTACTCAAGATCAAGCCAACAATCCACCTCAAAATATGGACACACCTCAAAATCTAGCCACTATTCAATCAACAAAGAGTGATGAATTGATTACCTACTCAAGGAGGAGAAAGAACCAAAAGGAGATGGAACAACAAGCATCTCTTGAGCAAACCCAAGAGTCTGACTTAAGTCCTAGACCAAGTGAAGATCCACCAGGTAACACTAATCCTGAAACTAATGATGACAGTGGCCTTCCTATTGCTGTGAGAAAATGGGTAAGATCATGCACAAAACATTCGATATACACATTTGTGTCATATGAAGGATTGTCACCGAAGTTCAAAGCTTTTGTTGCCAACCTCGACCACATCCAAGTTCCTAATAATATACAAGAAGCTCTCGGCTCACCAGAATGGAAATCAGCAGTGTATGAAGAAATTCATGCACTAGAGAAAAATGGAAGTTGGGAAATCTCTGACTTACCAATCGGGAAACGCCCAGTAGGCTGCAAATGGATCTTCACAGTAAAATATAATGAAGATGGGAGTGTTAATCGGTTCAAGGCACGGCTGGTTGCAAAGGGATTCACCCAATCATATGGAATCGATTATGAGGAGACATTTGCTCCTGTAGCCAAGTTAAACACAGTTCGGGTTTTATTATCTTTGGCTGCAAACCTTGACTGGCCTCTCCACCAACTAGATGTCAAGAATGCCTTTCTAAATGGGGACCTAACTGAAGAAGTGTACATGGAAATTCCCCCCGGATTTGAGACACAAACTACATGCAACAAGGTTTGTAAACTTAGGAGATCTCTATATGGGCTCAAGCAATCTCCAAGAGCTTGGTTTGAAAGATTCACAAAGGTAGTGAAGAAGCATGGCTACTCTCAATGTCAGACGGACCATACACTATTTGTTAAACACTCTTTTGCAGGAAAACTTGCTGTCCTCATAGTGTATGTGGATGACATAATCCTAACAGGAGACTATGAAGAGGAAATCTGCACCATCAAAAGTTTACTAGCTGCAGAATTTGAAATCAAGGACCTTGGGAATCTTAAATATTTCCTAGGTATGGAGATTGCAAGGTTAAGAAAGGGAATCTCTGTCTCACAGTGAAAATATGTCCTAGATCTCTTAAAAGAGACTGGAATGCTCGGGTGTAAGCCGGTAGATACTCCTATGGATCCAACTATCAAACTAGGAGCTAAGGAAAATTGTGCACTCGTGGACAAAGGAAGATACCAAAGATTAGTAGGTAAACTAATATACCTATCTCACACACGACCAGACATTGGATTTGCTGTTAGCATGGTAAGTCAGTTCATGAACAATCCAAATGAAGAACACATGCAAGCTGTGTATAGAATCCTGAGATACCTGAAACTAACACCAGGTAGAGGATTATTTTTTGAGAAGAACCAAAGAAGAGATATTGAAGTGTTCAGCGATGCAGATTGGGCAGGATCAGTACAAGACCGAAGATCAACTTCAGGATATTGCACCTTTGTGTGGGGAAATTTGGTCACTTGGAGAAGTAAGAAGCAGTCAGTGGTGTCAAGAAGCAGTGCAGAAGCTGAATTCCGGACAATGGCACACGGTATTTGTGAGGGAATTTGGTTAAAAAGGGTGCTAAAGGAATTAAAAATTTCAGATGAAGAACCTATGAAAATGTTCTGTGATAATCAATCAGCAATCAGTATTGCCAAAAATCCAGTTCATCATGATAGAACAAAACATGTGGAAATTGATCGACATTTTATAAAGGAGAAGATAGAGGAAGGAATAATCAAGATGTTGTATGTGCCTACATGTCTTCAGACAGCAGACATCCTTACCAAGGCTCTATCGAGAAAGGTGTTTGATGATCTGAGTTCCAAGCTAGGGTTAATTAATATTTACCGCCCAGCTTGAGGGGGAGTGTAGAATTATAGAGAGATTTATGTTTAAGGATCTGTTAGCAATATTAGGGGCTAATATCTAGGAGATCTACAGCTAACAGATCAGTTTTTCTTATCCCATGATTTTAGGAGATTTGGTAGTCTGTTACCAAATGTGTAGATATAAGTTTCTTGTTTTATAGCTTTCAGTTTTAGGTAGTTCTGATTTCCTTTCTAGATTAGCTGTAAATATCCTTAAAATAGATGAGCATTATCATCTATATAAAGAGGGGCCTGTAACCTTATTTTCGATATAGTGGAATCTTACTCTTTCCTTCCACAAACAAGAATTTCTTAGTTGCTAATGTGCCTTCGTAGATAGGGCATAGTACTTTGTAATTGACAGTTGTTGCCCCTTCTTGTTAATAATACTTATTTTACTCATAAAAAAAAAAGTCTCAAATCTTTGAAACCCAAACCCCCCTTTGGTTTCACACATCCTCTTTCAACTCACCCAATGTAATTTCTTCTCTTCCTATTTCTGACCCCACCAAAACTTGGCCATCATCTGTTCTAATTCATAGCAAAGAGAATTTGGCAACTTAAAGTAGAACATAGCATATGTAGGGATAGCTAGAGCAACTGCCTTGATTAAAGTTTCTTTGCCCCTTGAGATAAAAGATTTTCCTTCCATTGTTGTAGTTTAGACCAAACTTTATGCTTTATATCTGAAAAGGCCCTCTTCTTATCTTTCCTAATCATAGGTGGAAGACCTAGGTACTTAGTACTTCCCCAAAATGATAGAAATTGTTGTTAAGCTTCTAACGAGACATTCTTACTGAAGACCATTGAGGTCTTATCTCGGTTGATTTTTTGTCCCGAGGCCTGCTCATAAACTTCAAGGATTCTTAGCACCTCCCTGTTTTCTTGAATGGATAATACTCTTGATTCCGCTCATTCATCCCGTTTTCTCTTCCCGTTTGATGTGGCCGCTACACGTTGCACAACTTTTAATTTTTTTAATCCCATGTCGCTTCCCAGCCCATTGACTTGGTCTCCTTCTCTTCCCGTTAAACACTTCATTTAAATTTTTTTTTGAAGCACATCCCCCCAAGCTTTGTCTCCTCCCCAGCCCCATCGCCCATCGACTTCACCCCCAAGCTTCGTCTCCTTCTCCTCCATCTTCGATGGAATCTCTAAGGTAAATTTATTTATTTTTTTTCCAGAAAGATTTATGCATCTGATTCATTGAAATTATATGATTTGAAGTGCATAAGCATTTCAATGGCAAAGAGAACCAAAGTTACCATGTTTGATGAAATGGGTAATGAGAACCTTGTTTGTTAATCCTAGTCTAGTCTTTATGCGATAGTGTAAAGCATTAGCTTTAGGTAACAGGAATAACAATTGAGGGCATTTCTCAATAAAATGAAGTGTTTAACGGGAAGAGAAGGAGACCAAGTTGATGGGCTGGGAAGAAACGTGGGATTAAAAAAATTAAAAGTTGTGCAACGTGTACCGGCCACGTCAAACGGGAAGAGAAAATGGGATGAATGAACGGGATCAGTAGCATTATCCTTCTTGAATAGAAGCCTTACAGAAAAGTACACTATCATCTGCAAACAACAGATGATTCACCACAGGGGCCCCTCTACATACTCTAACTCCACTGATCTGCTTCCTTGTACCGGCTTGATTCAACAGAGAGATAAGGCCTTCAGTCCCCAGCAAGAACAGATATGGAGACAATGGATCTCCCTGCCTTACCCCTTGGGAAGGATGTATAGGACCAACAGGTTCCCCATTAATAAGAATGGAGAAAGAAACGGATTTAACACAAAGCATAACCAGCTGAATCCATTTACTAGCAAACCCCATCTGCTGCATAACAACCTCCAAGTAGTGCCATTCAAGCCTATCATAGGCTTTACTCATGTCCAATTTAAGAGACATGAAACCGAAATTGCATCTCCTTTTCCTTCTAAGAAAGTCAATCAATTCATAAGCTACCAAAATATTATCTGAAATGACTCTCCCTGGTACAAATGCACTTTGTGAAACAGACACAATCTGAGGTACGATCAACTTCAACCTATTTGACATAACCTTGGAAATCAATTTATAAATGACATTACAAAGACTGATAGGTTTGTATTCGGATACTTTTTGAGGCTTGTTGATTTTAGGAATGAGGGTTATGAAAGTGTGATTAAGAGCAGAAGGAAATTGACCATAGTTTAGAGCATGCAACACAGCCTTAGACACTGACTTCCCTACTATATGCCAATATTTCTGATAAAAAAATAGGGGCCATACCATCGGGACCAGGAGCTGTAGTGGGATTCATTTGGTGCAAAGCTGCCTCCACTTCAGCCTTAGTGAAAATTTTGGTGAGTTCCTGGTTCATTGCTTCAGTAACTCTACCTCTTAGAGAAGTTAAAAAATCCAAGTTACTGGACTGGTCACTTGAGCTGAACATTTCCTCAAAATACTTCATGATCAACTCATCCCTTCTATCTCCTTCTTGCCATTCTCCAGATTCATCTATCAGCCTTGTAATGGTATTCTTTTTTCTCCTTTGATTTGTTTTGCTATGAAAGAACTTCGTATTCTGGTCTCCAGCCTTAGGCCAAAGTGCCTTTGATCTCTGCCTCCATAAAATTTCTTCCCTTTCCAGCCAGGCTTGTACTTCCTCTCGAGCTTGTTGTAATGCTTCTTTATTGGCAGTTAATGAATTTGCCACCTGAATTCTCTCCAGATTTGCTCTTGCTTGTTTCAGTCTCTTCTGTACTACTCCAAAGCTATGTTTACTCCATTTTAAAAGGCTCCCACTGCAACCAGATAGCTTGTCCATAATATCACCAATTGGTCCATTCCCACAATTGACCTGCCAAACCTTTTCTATCACCTTCCCACATTCTTCACTTTCTATCCACATGGCCTTGAATAGGAAATGCTTGAGACCATGCATGATTAGTTAAGACTCGATCCAATCTTTCATGAATGGCATGTTCCCCTTCTCTATTGTTCCACCAGGTGTATTTGATACCTTCATATCCCAAATCTATCAATGCACAGTCATCTATCACTTTCCGAAATTTCTCCATTTGAGTCTCCGACCTGTCCATACCTCCCCTTTTTTCAATTCTACTAGTGATTTCATTGAAATCACCAAATACCAACCATCTCTCACAGTCCCCCGTGTTTAAAAGCCTAAGAAGGTTCCAAGAATCATCCCTTCTACTAGTCTCTGGATGCCCATAGAAACCAGTTAACTGCCAAGTTTCACCTCCTCTGCTATCCTTCACCACAGCATCAATATGATGCTTAGAGAAGCTTCTAATTGTTAAGTTAACTTCTTTTCCCCACAATAAGCATAGTCCTCCCCTCACAGTCCACTGTCAAACAGTTTTGAAAAGCAACTCGATACTTAATCTTTTCCATTGACCTGCTAGTCAACTTAGTTTCTTGTAAAAACATAATGTCGGGAACTTCCTTCTTGACTAAGTCACGAAGGGCACGAATTCCACGTGAGTTCCCAAGCCCACGTGAATTCCAACTTAGGAGTTTCATGGCTCCCGGCGGGGCTGAATTTCAGCCTCTACCGATCTTCTAGTTATTATCTTGTCAAACCCCATAACCTTTCGTTGCTTAGCTTTAGGTAAAGAGCCTGACCCATTTTCCTCCATAAATTCTTTCCTCTTCATTGCACTTCTAGAAATCTGAGAACTCGAACCTTTCCCATCCTTCTTAGTCTTTGCCACTTTCCTCCTGTTGACTGTTCCTTAATAACAGCAGGCTTGGATAAAGAAACTTCATCATGGGCCAAACTTTTGCCCAATTGTGGGGCCTCATTTGTCAAGTTCCTGTTGAGTTCAGTATCTTCATGAGTGCGTGTCTTATTTACCATAAATAGCACCTCAGCATTATTCATTTCCGCCTGCAAGATTCCCTCTCCCCCATATGGCAAGTCAACATTATTAGAAACGGCCTTTTTTTGCTCCACTAATCCAGCAGTGTGATCCATTTCAGTTACCTTATTAGAGCTGACCTCTAAATGCACATCTCCTTGATTCATTCCTCCAACTTTACTGCCCAAGATGGAAGGTTCTGAATTTGCTCCTACTGTTTCCTGATTGTCAGCTGCTTCCTTTGAACTCGGACATGGAGCCGTTACAGGAGGATTTCTGCCATGCTCAGCCTGCTGGGCATGGAGGTTGAAAGCTGAACCACCAGCTCGCAGCCATGGACCAAACGGAAAGCTCCCTTCCTTCATCATTCCTTGGTTATGCTGCCAGCCTCCACATTCTTTATGACTATGCCCCAATCTACCACAAACATAACAGAACGTTAATCTTTCATACGTAAATCGATCCCAACAGACTTCATGAGATGACAGGTTAATGCATTTTCTGCGCATCAGAGGTTTAGTGACATCCAAACTGACCCTGATTCTAATGAACTCCCCCCATGCAACTTCATCCTTCTCTATATTAATCTCCTCCACCATACCAATACTGTTGCCAATCATTCTCGCCACCCTCTCATTCATGGCACCCAATGGAAGATCATAAAGTCTAATCCAGAACGCTGCCTGCACTATCTTTATTTTGTTGGCATGTAAATCCCCTTCAAAATGTTGCATCAATACCAGATTCCTATCAAAAGACCATGGTCCCTCACATCGTACCCTGGCCTTTGCCCTCTGATCTTCAAATTCTACCAGTAACAGTTTTGAGCCCAAATCCTTGAATCAAATCCTCTTCACAGGACGCCATATTTTCCTCAAGGTTTGCTTGAAAGCCTCGCAATTGTAATGCTTGTCCATGAATAAAGACACCAGCAAGCAGTGCTCTGCCCTTTGTTTAGTTTCTTCTAGCAGAACATCTTCAACGATAATCTCCTCTTTCTCTTGTTCCGACAGTGACATCCTTTGACATAAATCTTGTAAAGTTTCTTCCATGATGGAAAAGTTTGAAAACCTGTACTAAGACAGGGAAAAGGCCTCCACGATTGCGGGAGCTCTCGGGAGGAAAAAAAGTAATTTTTTTTATCCGTTCAAGTCGCTCATACCAGTTTTCTTATCTGTTTTCCATGTACATAAACCCAGAGATGAACAATCATATATGTCACTTGAGGCATTTGCAAAGTTGGTGCTTGAAATAATGCCAACAAATTTAACTTGCAGTTAGTTAGCTATTGTACTGTTACTTATAAAAAAAAAAAAGTTAGCTATTGTACTGATGTCTGCTCTTTTCTTTAGGCCTTTTGGCTTTTTTTAGGTGGCATTTTTTTTTTTCTTTTTCACCTTGAATTTGAGTTGCTTGCTTTGTCTTGCAATGGGATGTTGTGCTGCTGCTTGATAAATATTTGAGGGTTATTTTACTGCAAGGACGCAATAGTATTTTGCATGCGACTCCTGCTGTTAACATTGATAGCATCTTTAATTTATCTGGGCCAACTTCCTTTTGTTTATTCGGATTTGATACTTATAACAAAGATCATGATCATGATAATGTAGTGACTGATCTCGATGGATGAACTTGACATCAAAATAAGTTGAACTGGAGTGCTCTGATCTTTAATTGCAGAAGGATGCTCTAATCTCACATAACTCGAAAGGTTACTATGCTTGCGTTGGAGTGAGTACTCATGCATATCAAAGCCCTTCGAAAGACTTGAGTGCTATCAATAACCGCTTGAATGGGTATGCATTTCTACATGCTTTCAACTTTTGAGGTTTGAGCCTATTTTACCTTTTTGTACCATATCAACTATACCCTCATAGGCGTTGCTTTTTACTTCAGGACCCGAAAGCTCAGAGGTACCTTAAACTTCGATGATGTTGATGTCGGCTTGGTTAGTGATTCTATGGTGGCCAACAGTCTCTATCTTCAGAATGGGAGTTGTGCATCCACATCTGGTGCACCACTGAAATCTGAGCAACCTGACTCCTAATTTGATGGACAGGGTGACCTCATATGTAAATTCTTAGTGTCTCATTCTTCCCCCGTTTTAATCTATTTATGTTTCAAACCTGTGAGATGGGGTATGGTATGAGCGGTTTAGTTATTTTAGGATGGCCGCCACAATCCCCGTATGCTTATTTAAGGTAGGTATGGGGCTTTCCGAAAATTTAGTTCACTCTGACCGACTAATTTAATAAAATTACACTTGTTGTTTTTTTTTTTTTTCAAGTTTCAAGTGATTATTGATCTTTCTCCTACTAGGCAGTGCCTAGTTCGATATGGCATTCACTCTCTCCTCTAATGCACCTAGTCATTGCTAACTAACGAACTCTTCAATTATGATTTCTACTAATTAATCCTCAGCTGTCTTGGAGGTATACCCACGTGTATCCACATAACTTCAGCTTGACATCTCTCAGATGCATTCAATTTGATCTTGTTCTTAGCTGCCCCTTCCCATCTGAAGCCTCAGCCTCTGAACAAATTCATTTTATTAGGGTTTTCCATTGGATGTTCGATCGGATGTGATTTCTACTATGGATTGGGTGTGGGATGAATAAGTTCACTTGCATAATAGGTCTTTCGACTCCTCCCTCCTCCCCCTTACCCTTTTTGGGACATCCACATTTGGAACTGCAAATCGGCATGATAGAGGATGACGTGCTGCTTTAGCCTACAAGTAAGGCATCCTGTCAAGAACCCTAATTGAAGTGGGGAAACCTGCATGTGGAGAAGTGAAGGGATAAAATATCAGTGAAGTCTAAGTAAGAACCGAGCGACACCATTTTGGAGGAAGTAATGAAACGCTGCATAGTGCTTGTTGGAACGCCGCGTTTAGGGAGGGAAATTATAAGTGAAAGCAACTCTGCAGCTCCACGGAAGGGATAGACCGTTCATTTGGTTATTCTAGCGGATTGTATAGCTTAGACTTTTCTTTTATTGTAATTTCTGTTATTTTCTATTTCCACGTGTTGTCAATTATTTCTTGCTTTAGTTTGTTAGCCTTTTGCGGTATAAGGGAAACACACAGGGTAGGGAAAGGTTTATTGAAAATCCTGCAAGAAGATTGTGAATATGGAGGTTAGGGTGGCCGTGAACCATTCATTTTGTAATTTTCTTAACTATCAATTTCCATCAGTACCAATCAGTTTACAATTCGTTTATTCCTTACATTCAAAATCTCTACCGTTCCATTTGGATTCATAACAATTGGCATCATATGGAAGAAATTCCTGCAACAATCTTGTAGCTCAGGGATTTAGTAGAACAAACACAAAAATTACAAGATTTTGTGGCAACAATTGAAGGAATTTTTGAATGATTTTACAGAATCTTTCATTCAATTGCAAGACCAGGAGGTCCAGAATCGTGCGATGCAGGAGGACGAAGAATATGCAATGAAAGTTGAAGAAAACGTGGCGGTGTCCACATAAGTTTATTCTATGAGCCTCATAAGGGAAAATTTCCATGACCACCGAATTTCCCTCTTCCCATCCAACCTTAGAATCCCTCATGCCCAACCTTTGTTCCACCCCAATCGCAAGGCTGATCCAAAGATCCGTCTCATTCTCTTTGCTCAGTGAAAGCTCTGTGGCTCCAACTTATCTGACCTCATCGATGACTTTGCTACCCCGGCTAGGACAGACGACTTCAAGGCTACCATCGTGGAGGTCGTGAATGCCGAAGCTGCGATTGTGGTTGAGATTCCTTTGCAGAAGAAAATCCGCAGTAGGACTCTTCGAACCCCCGATGATTGCAACGTTTGGAGGGGACCTACCTCCTGTATAATCCTCTGCCTCTGCACGGTTGCTGGAAGTAGTCTCCACCCCTTCATTAGCCGCCTCAAGAGAGTAACTCCCGACGGTCGAATGAGATGCAAAAGGATGAGAGATCCATGGAGAAGAATGTTGTCCCTCATCAAGAGCGGTAGACGCGAAAATACTCTAGAGGAGGGCATCCATCTCGACCTCGCCCCCGGACGCCCTAACAATCACCATTGGAAGAGGTGCCACGGGAAAATTGCTCGCCAGCTCGCTCCATAACCAGTATTGGAATAGCCACAGTAATGGGATGGTTGACCTCCAAGGTAGTCGGTCCCTGCGTTAAGCTTTCCTCGGCCTGAACAGTCTCCTGACGAACTTTCTTCCCCTTGTCCGGCAGAGGAAGGTCCGAGGAACGCTTCCGAAGTGGAGCAACTTGGGGCCGCATAGCAACCAGCCTATCATCAAAGGGAAGGTGTCCCAAGGGAGGCAGAGAGCTCCTCAAACTCTCCTAGGAAAAGACGTTGGGGTGGTTCTACACCCATTATCGCACAATCGCAATGCGCTTTGCTTCGTAAGGGGTGGCTGTCGGACGCACAACCTTCTCTTCCGGGACTTTTCCCCAATTTGTCCGTATTGGAAACTCTTGACGGTTCACCTGACCTAACAAAAACTCCCATCCATGGCCAGATACAAAGAAGAATTTGGGAGACCAGTCTTTCACTTTGTGGTATCATGACTCCAAGGTGACTAGAGCGTGGGATGCCTTGAATCTGCATACATTCCCCTTTAGATGTAGCACCCTATGAGTAAGAAGAAACTCACGACTAGTAAGGTCCACATCGTCGTCCTAGAAGGATTCTAACAAAGCCCACCGCCAGATAATGCTGCAGCACATCAATAGTCTCCAGGCATTCGGGTGTAGTTGGGAAAGGGCCAAGCCAAGGTGATCCAGAAGGTCACGAATAGGACGATGGAATGGCAGTCTCAAGCTGCATGAAAACATGTAAGGGTATAGAGGCACCCTAGTGGAATGACCCTTTGCATTGATGGTGCCTTCATTGATGCTAGGAACGTCGAAGGAAGTGGATTCTGGTACTTGGTAGGTGAGGGCTAAGGAGGCTAGCGTCAGTTTGTTAGTAGTCGAGCGCCATCCGCTACCCAAAAACCAATGGCCCAGTATCGGCGGAGCCCCCGCCAGAAACGTTGGGTTGAATAGATTTTTTAGAGGCCATCACTGCCAGAGCACGAAGTAGCGAAGAAGACTTGTCGGAGAGAAGAAAAACCAAGAAAACTAGAATAGCAGGACAATCACAACGCAATGGGCAGAAACCAGGTCCCACTCCTACGTTTTTATAAAAAGAAGGTGACAGTTAGACTCTCATGCACCGTGGCAACATGGATACTCGCCATTTCGGATTCGGGAAATGTGGTTTACAAAGCGACTCAAACATGAAAAGTCGCCTGACACCTTTTCATTAATAAGGTTGAAAATATGTCATGAAAATGTGAGTCGATCAAGGAAGATAGGAGCATCGTCAGAAATGCCAATATGTAGAAGCCTCTCAGACCTCAGAAAACCTAAATAGGGTTCTCGGCCTTGATAAGTAGGCGAGATTGAATCATGATAAATTTTCACCATACTTGTTCGGTGAGAATTAGCGGGGTAACTGTAAGGGAAATTTTCCCACTAGGCCGAAGAGGCCCTATCAAGCCCGGCCCATAGCAGAAAACCATTAACCCGGCCCACTAGGAGGCTCCTCTGTACATGACCTGTAGGAGGGATGGTGCTATAGGGGATGAGACTTGTCAATCTGAGGACCCCTCGAGTAGTGTCCAGTATTCGAGTGTCTGCCCGCACAACAGGCATGATATACGGGGAATGATTGATCTATTGACAAATAAAGCATGAACGGACCAGAGGGAAGGTAGCCTGAGAAGAGGAGGTTGGAGAACCATGTCGCATTAATAGTTCTGCCACCCGGACAACACACCATATTAATGATGTCGTTGTAGAGCCACGCTGCATTTAAAGACTGACAAAAAGAACAACACATGGAACACAGACTTCAGGAAAGCATGCACTATCTGCTCCTCAGACCTGTAGTATAAATAGCAAATCCTAGGTACGAGAATACGGTCTTTGATCCCTAGATTCACTTACTTATTTGCTCCATTCTAAGAATATTTACTAACTTTGGTATTAAAGGTTAATTGGCCCCAAGGTCGCCCTCTCAAAGCTGTAGTCTTTTCTACTTTGTGTAGGGCCCATTTTCGAAAACCTAAGTTGTCGGAGCTTGGCCCAAAGGTGTGCGAAACACGACGTTAACATAATCAATATATATATAAATATAAATCTTCCTATTTTCAAACACAATACCAGTAACATCCATACAAACTACATAACATAATATTCTTTGAGGCATAGAGATAGAATTTATACCACAACGTGAGGGGCTGAGCAACGAGGGAAGTGTGCGACTGAAGTGGGTTGGCTCATGGTTGAAGTGGTCCGAGGTGGGCAGAGCAGTGGTGACCCTAGGTTTGGGCGTCAGGATGATGGCTTGCGGCTGTGGGGCTTCGCCGTGCAGGTATGGTGGATGCTCATCCCTTACTAGTGGTCGTGCTGTGAGGGCTTCTGTTATGGGTAGGCTGCCATGGACGTTGGTTGGGCTTGCCGTGCATGGTGGAGAGAGACTGACAGAGAGGGGTTTCGGTTTAGGCATGGAGGAGTTGGGTTGTCGGCTAGTAGAGGGTTGGGTTGCTCGGCATGGGGAAAAGTGAGAGAAGGAGGCGGAAGGGTAGTTGACACACGATTTCGCGCCGTGGAGGATGGTCGCGGCTGTGCCCAAATCCAAAGAGGGGCAGAGAGAGAACAAAAGAGAGGGAGAGAGAGAGATCCTTGGGTGAGGGAAGGCTAATAGGGAGGAGGGGTGGTTGCGGCGAGGCTTGTGGGATTGCTCACGGTGGCGACGTTCGGTGTTGTTGGGTGGTCTACTGAAAGAGAGTGACGAAGAGAGGGAGTGAGATTCGTGGAGGAGGAGAGAGGGAGATCTGAGGGATGAGGGTGAGGCTACGATGAACTAGAATAGGGCTCCACCTGCTGCGTGGAGGGTGACGCCCTGAGGGGTTGCCGGCCACCTACGCAAGGGTCGAAAGTGTCGCTGAGGCCAGGGAGAAGATTGAAGAGAGAGAGAGAGAGAGAGAGAGAGAGAGAGAGAGAGAGAGAGAGAGAGAGGATGGGGGGAAAAGTACAATTTTAGGGCAATTAATCTAGGCCCTACATTTTGGGATTCCTAACCTAGATCCAACAGTAGAGATTAAACACTTAGAAGTAAGAGAAGAGACATAAAAAAAAATAGAAAGGAAAGGGAATTAGACTAAATGTAAAAATACAACTTTTTTGTATTGATCCAAAAATAATACTTTTCATCAAAAAATAAAATGATGAGTTTCTTTTCATAAATATTTCTTTAGAGAAATAAAAGCATCTAAATAAATAGATTTTTTTAACATGAAACAAAATAATGAATATTAAATAATGCTCTTAAAGAACTAAAATCATTTAAATAAAATGATTTTCTAAAACTATATTATTTTCAGGGCTCCAAAATATAAAGAGGCTTACTTGAAAATTAGACTTGGTTCAATAATACTAAAAACTACCCCATTTAAAATAATTTTGGACATTTAAAATACTTCGAGGATTTTAAAATACTCGATTCGCTTTAAAAATCATCTGCTAAATTTAAAACATAAATTCGAGATTTAGAACGTAAAGGCAAGACTCGTGACCAATTGAGAGGAAAAAAAGCGGTTGGTCACATATCATCTATGCCATGATATGCCATATCACTACATGTTTATTTGTTACATATAATATTTTGTCATGAAATATTTATCTGTTACACGATATATTCTATCACATAATATCTATATGTTACACTATATATATATATATATATATATATATATATATATATTCTGTCATGTAATGTTATTTGTTACATGTTATGCCATTTCACGTAATGTTATCTGTTAAACGTTATGTCATGTTACGTAATATTATTTGTTACATATGATGTCATGTCATGTATTGTTTTTATGTTTCGTGTTATGTCAAGTCATGCATATCGTGTATATGTCACATTATGTTACGTCAAGTTATTTGTCCCTTTTGTTTCATGTCACGTTATGTCACAAGTACAGTTTGTGTATCTCGAAACCAGTATTTTCAAGTTAGTCAAGTCTGTTTACATTTATCACGACTTTATGTGTTAGGATGAGGTAATATTCTAGTGGAACTCCTTTGTTCGTGCTGGAGTGTCTAAACTAGTGTGAAATTTCCTGGGTTTACAAGGAAAAGATCAACATGTTTCGAATGAGGCCTAATTAACAGGTCACCAGAGTGAAGTCAGGCACTAACGCCAATGGTGTCACACACATTTCAATTTCATTTTATACATACTCGTGCTGGTGTAGATACCTGGCACGAGATACGTACATTACGTATTCCACAGTAGGTGTAGATACCTATGAACTAGCACGTATGTTAATACACTCATAGCTGATATAGATACTTGTGTTGTGATGCGGTAATTGGTAGGGACACACGGATCAAGGGGAACCGTGTAGCACGCTTATGGTCACTTTTATTAATCATGCTTAATTATTAAATAAGATTTCAAGTTCATGTATTTCATGTTTATGCTCATGTTATTTAGCATTCAATTATGTTCTTCTCATGTCAGTTCATGTCATCTCAAGTTTGAAGTTCAGTCAGCGCTTCCTTTAAGTCATGTCAATCAATGACATGTTATATGTCAAGTCACGTCATGCTTATTTATGATTATCATGTATGCATTCATGCTTTTATTGTCATGCATGCATTATTAAACTGTATGTTAAGTTTCCTGTTAACTTGCTGAGATTTGTAATCAAATCTTATAGTGGAAGTCCCAACTAGCATTCTCCTTGGAATGGTAGATCATGTGCCAAGATCAAGAGACGCGACAAATGATTGACTAGAAGTGGTCAATTAGATAGCAATGGCACGACGCTAAGCTCATCACTTCAATGCTCCGTTTCCTCGATAGTATTGTGACATCTTTGACGGAGTTGCGCGAACTACTCGATGGATTAGCCTAGCAGTTACCGTAGTTTTGCATGTACTTAGGGAGCTCTGTCTCCAGTACTAATTATGTTACAGACCTGTTGGATAAGTATTGTAACCTTTTGTATATTAGTTATATTGTGAATGTCATAAAGTATGTTTATATTTTTAGGATACATTACTTTTGATATATAGTATTGCTCAAAGAAAAAAATTATCCATTGCAAATATTACATATTGTTAGTTGCATGTTAGGTGCATTGCATCTTTAGTTATTATGAACGGGAGTAGGTAATCTTGTGTTGCATGTCCCGATGCTTTGAATGTCCGTCCGATCCTAAGTAGAATCTGGGAGTGTCACAACAAGAGTGGCGTGTGTGGCTATAGGAGAAGGGAAAAAAGGGCTAACTTGGGTGGCTAATGGCAGGTCATGTTGATGGAAGAGATTGCTTGCAAGCTTGGTTAAGCATTTATTGGTTTTGGCCATGTGCTTGTTGAGTGTGTTTGTGTGTGTGAGGTTGAGTCCAAGTACACTATTTGGGCTGACCATAAGGTACAAAGTTGGTCGTGAGAGTGGTCAATTAAGGGAGTGTTGCTTGTGGGAGAAGCCAAGTGGTTGGAAGCCATGTGGTTGAAGCAAATTCCTTATACCTGATTGCCTCACTTTGGGGTTTAATTGGAGTTTCAAGTTCAAACTCAATTGGGGTTGGTAAATGCAGGGTACTATGGTGTAAAAGAGTGAATGATAGTGTAAGAGAAGGTACTTGAGGTGATGGTTGCTTGTAGAATTAGTTTAAACCAAGAGGGAAGCAAAATGGGTCAAACTGAGTGGGCTAATATTGCACTTTGGGGTTTCAGCTCCTTCAAGGGATTTGGGGTTTCATTCTAGGGCTTGGGGTCTCAAACCCTTTTTGGGATCTAATCAATGGTGTAATTTGGTGGTTGGAATAGTGTGATGGGTGTAAGAGAGCATGATCTTGTAAGAAAGCAAGTAGGTTGCTTGATTTTCACTCAATCCTCCTTACACAATTGTACTTTACTTGACAAGTATAAAGTGTGTTCTAAATGGAGGGTTGTGATGGTGCCATGTGTCCAATAAGATTCTCTAGTGATCTTATGATTTGGGCGTTTTACATGGTGTTGTGATAGTTGTTTGGTGACGTGATGCTCTCTGATTGGACATTCTCAAAACTTTTTATTATACCATAAAATCTTAAAAATTCATACGAGTTTAACAGGACAATCCATTTTGTCTAATTATAATCTTAAGTGTCTCAAAAAAATAAAAAAAGGAAACCCGTCCCTTTAGCGGATTGTAATTCGACTATGATAACAAACTAAAACCTAACGATTGCTCAATCTATGAAATCTTCCTAGGCTTTCATGGCATTCCTAGAGTCCAAAGAAAGTCCTTCTATTGAATTTCTTCGGGGCCTTACACCCTAGGTCTAGGTTTGGTGCTGCAATTTTGGTTATTTCCTTTAGATATCACATGATCCCTTATCCATAACAGCAACCCTTGTTGATAAGTACCCTCACTTTTCCAAGCAAGTTGCTCAGAAGGTATTATTTTCTAGCAAGTTGCTCGGGATGCTCAGCACTTTTTAGCAAGTGTTCTGAGCAAAGATGCTCGGTCATTCCGAGCAGGCATATCAAGCAACACATAGATCAAACATATCGAAAAGCACACCGAGCAAACATACTGAAAAGCACATTGAGCAACACATTGAATAAGCATACCGAGCAACACTTTGAGCAGGCATACCGAGCAAAATGATCAAATGTGCTTTAATGCTCAGTCTTTCTGAGCATTATGCTCGGAAACTTCCAAGTTGATTTCGAATCCGAGTTCCAATTTTTGACTTGGCGTTTTATACATGTAAAATAAGATACTAATTTTTAAAAATTAAATATTTATATAGTAATTATTTTATATATATATATATATACTAATCTCAACAAGATATTTAAGATTTAGATTAATTAGTTGGTTAATAAATACTTAATTATTAAGCTTAATAATTAATCTACCGGGTATTACAGTTAAACTCAGTAATATAATATATTTCATGTGTTTAGTAGGGGGAGTTCTAATGTGGCTCAAGGAAGGTCAAGTACCGCTTCTACAGACATTGGTAATGAGCTGGCACCACCCTCATGTAGATTTGATCTTATTTTTTTTCAAAATCTTTGAGGATGGTTTTATGGAGTTTAGATCAAAGCCGGATAGGTATTTATCCAAGGGGTGTGTAAAAAAATCATTTGGTTTTGATATTTTAGATTGGAGGAGGATTGATGCAATTAATTAATAGAACCGCTTCTAAGCGGTCGGTCTAATTTTCAAGGAATAACAGCCCTCCACCTAGAAGTTTCCACCTCAGAAATCACACCACAATCATGCTAGACTCGTGCGCATGGGATAGGAATTGCAAAAGACTTCAGTTGAGAGGAGAACTGTGCTCGCACTGAGCTTAGCCCGACCGTGTACGTCCAGAACGAAAGCCGAGCATACCTCCACCGCCACCGCCACCAGTCCACCACCACCAGTCCGCCATTGTCCTCCTTGGCCGATTTCGCCTAGACCAATTACTCCAGATTTCGTCCAGGCCGATTATGTGTCGATGTCGTCAAACATTTTCGTCACCCAGCACCCCAGCTTCCCCTTACTTCAGCATACATCCATCTACCCTTCTGTCGAAAGCGCTGCCACTACGGCGACTTCCCAATTGTCGCTCTTGGCTCATCTTTTAACCAAACCGACGACGACCCACGAGTGTAATGATATGAACCCGCGGGAATGGAATCTCTTGAATCCACAAACAAATTGAAAACTTCCCAAGAAAGCCAAAATCAAGTCAATGGATGGAGAATCGAGACCCGATGAGAACTCGTTTCAAGAACCTAGATTATATTAAAATCTAGACCCGTTGACGAACTCGTCTCAAGAACCCAGATTACAATGGAGGAACGCCACAAAGGTTGTGATTTACCTTTGATAAGTTCAAAAGTTCAATTAAGAACAAGAGGAGTAAAACTCAACTCACAATGAATAAATTTATCAAATTTCATAAAACTGATTAAAGTGAGGCTACAAAGAGTATTTAAACCAAAACCTAATTAAAACCCTAGCCAAAATAATGCCCCATCTTCCAAAAATACCCCTGAGTGAATAGTACCGCGGCTACAGTACGGCGCTACAATAACTCGGCTATAGTAACCCTAACTTTAGTTCAAGAAAATAATAACTTTCCCAACATGCTCTTGCATAGGCTCCCTTAAGTGCTTCCCACAATAAACTCAATTATTCTAAACTAATAAAATAAGTCCTTTACATGAATTAAATAAGTTGAAAGCCTTCAAGTGCCCAAAGCCTTTAAGTCATGTTGTTGCCCTTTCCATAACTTATCAAATGAATCAAAACTGAATTTCATCCTTTAAGCCATTGAACTTGTATTTGGCTCATCTGGAACTTACAACATATCTTTAAGATTAGGCCCACCTTGGTTCCCATCAGTTAAACTATATACAATTGCTTTGTCGAGAAATTAATGCCACTAGAGTAGAATTTGAGACCAGCCCTTCTTTGGAAATGATTTTTTTCGGGGGTGGTATGCCTTCACTAGTGCCACCAAGACTTGTGGCGTCGGTTCTCGAAGTTTTGGGGATGAAATCTGGGTTGAGTTCAAATCCTGAAATATCTACGGAGATGGACTTTGGGACTTTTGATTCTAAGAAGATGGAAGAATTGATTGGGTTGGGCGTGAATCGAGTATCTTTGGGAGTTCAGGCATTTCAAGAAGAACTGTTGAAGGTATGTAGTAGGGCACATGGTTTGAATGAGGTCTATGAAGCCATTGAAATTGTTGGGTCATGTGGGGTCGAGAATTTGAGGGTTACGTCTTCTTCGGTGGTGGCTGCGTCTTCTTCGGCGGTGGCTGGTACCAGTCCTTCATCCTCGACTTCGAGATACACGGTGTTGCGTTGTTTGAGGGGGGTGTGAAGGGGAAGGGTCGCGAAGGGGAAGGGCCTGCAAACTACGAGTTGGAAGGGGCTTTTAGCTACGAAGGGGATGGGGAAGGGGCTGTGAGCTGCAAAGGGGTGGATTTTCGAAAGGGTTCCGTCATGATTCGAAGGGGCTGCGAAGGGAAGGGGGATGTGTCTCTCGTGAAGGGGAAGGGGCTACGTAGGAGCAGTCTCTTTTGCAGTAGCCGAGTATCCATGTAATGCTGGTTCACACTAATTGTGGTGGAAAGTCTAGGTGTCAGTACACTATTGGCAGGTTGTTATATGAGGATCCTTGGACGGATTGGCTCGTAGGAATTCTCATTAATTAATTATCTTGTCCTTATAGAGGAAGTACGTGATATGTTAGCCACCTCTGTTTTAACTGTTGCCTTGAAATCCGCATTTAGTATTGGAGGATGTATCTTAGATCATTTTAGGAGTTCATCATCTCCTGATACTATTGAACCCTCATTTGCACCCAAAATTGATTAATGAACAAACCTGTCGACAACCAGGAGTTGGAAGATCAATATGTAGACCAATTGACCTTGAAGGTAAATTTATATATAAATTACTTGAAACTTAAATCTAGTTTTTATTAGTTTATTAGTTTATTTGACAAAAAAAAAAAGAAGCTATATTAGTCTATACGCATATACATATCTCATCTTTATCATAGAAGTTTGGATGCAGATCTTAATGATCTTGACTGTATTTAAATTATTAATCAGATATGATGACCCAAAGCTACAAACCTCATCCTTGCTTAAATTACCAAGCATATGTTGATAAACATAAAAGCTATACAATAATGATGCCTCTGTAATTGGACTTGTTTGTGTTTGTTTAATATTCCCCATCCTTGCAAACACATTGGTACATCACAGAACAAGCTCACGGGTTAACTTCATTATTTCAGTGACAAAATCAGTGGTAGCTTATTTTCTTGCTTTCTTATAATTTAAGCCTCATTTGGTTATATAGATAAGATGAAAAATCTATTAATAATAGTGAAATGGTTTGTGAATAGTAGTTAAATGGTTTAAGTTAAAATATTTTACAAGATTCTGAAAAAGTAGAGAGAAAAAATTGAATTAAAATATTATAAAGTTAAAATATTATTATAATATAATTTTTTAATATAATTTTTATTTTGAGATCTGAAAGAGTTGAATTACTTATTGTGTTTTGTTTGAAAGTTTAAGGAAGTTGTAATGATTAGATGAAAAATTTGAAAGTTTGAAATTAAAAAGTGTTTGTGTTTTAATGGTGTTTAAATGTTGAGATGAGATGAGATGGGTTGAGACCATCTGTGAGACCAAATGGGACTTTAATCTACTGGTTGGGTGTTGCATTTCGCAGAGCTATGATGCAACGGCTTACTTTGAGTCCACCGTTGAAGATTTGATTCAAATGTATAGTAGGGTTTGGATAGTGAGTTGAGATGATGTGAGATGAACGTTAAAAATTGAATAAAATATTGTTAGAATATTTTTTTTTAATATTATTTTTGTTTTGAGATTTAAAGAAGTTAAATTGTTTATTATATTTTATTTAAGAATTTAAAAAAGTTGTAATAATTAGATGAGATGAGATGAATTTAGATGTTTTATCAATCCAAGCCTAAGATTATTGGAAAGGTAAGCTTTTCATATGAGTATGATGTTTTAAATCAATTAAAAGGGTAGGGTCAAATTTGTAAACACGTCTATCGTAGGGTTCTTTTGATTAGAATTAGTGATGTTAATTTTAGTTCATGTAGTCTAGGAAGGCAGTTCGAGTTCCTAATAATTTTGGTCCAATACTTTTAAGAAAGATTTTCAGAATATTCCTTTTTGACATCAACTTCAGATTTATTCTCATTTAAAACCAATTTACCTATTTGCATGTGACCTAGTCTAGTGGTAGGTTTGGTAAGTGGGATGAAACACAAAATTCTTATCTAATCATTACAATATTTTCAAATTCTCACACAAAATATAATAAATAATTCAATTTTTTCAAATCTCAATCCAGCTTTTTTAAATTCTAAAATAATAATAATATTAAAAAATAATATTTTAAACTTTCATCTAAAATAAAAAATTCTTATCTCACTATTCAAATCTAATTGTAAGAGATAGTAAGGTTCAAACTGCTATTCGAAGTGAGATTATGGCCTCGTTTGTTTTCGCAACTCCTCTCAACTCATCTCATATCATCTAATCATTATAACTTTCTTAAATTTTCATTCAAAATAAAATAAACAATTCAACTTTTTCAAATTCTAAAATAAAAATAATATTAAAACCATATATTCTAATAATATTTTATTCAACTTTTAACTTTAATATCAACTTATCTCATCTGCGAAAATAAATGAGGCCTACATCACGATGGAAGTCCATGTTACTGAATTTGTAATTCATGTGTGATTTTGTGTTTTGTGATGTAATGTATAAAAACTATATATGTAGTGGGTTGCATTGTGTATTGCATGCAGTTTACATGATGAATATTAGATTTATTTATTTTAGTTTTATATGCATTTAATTTAAAAGATAATTAGTTGTTTCTAACTTTAGTTATTCTTTTGACATGAAAATTAGTTCTCAATTTTAATATATTAATATTATTATGGACAATGGAAAATGTTTAATTTTTTTAAATGTATTTGATGTTTTGAGATTTATTTCATTTATTTTATTATTTTTTTCAACGTCATTTTTTTCTTAAAAATATTTTAGTAAAATAGAGGATTTTAAAAAATAATAGAGTTCATTCGGGTAATGGCCCAGGTCATAACTCAGATTAATCTGGATGGGTATTTGGATATCAAATCACATTAAACAATCAAGTCTAGATCTAAGTATATATGTATATTTGAATTAGTGCCCGATTGAACAGTCTTAGTTGGGCCCATTGCAAAGAAGGATGTGTCGCATCATTACTTTTAGAAAACTCTTATGCATTATACTATCATCCCACTATGTAAGATGTGACATATTTATCACCATTTGTGACATACTGACATGAGAATGTTGAGAAGTGAAGTGGAGATCGATCAGCTGAGTAAAAGAAAACCTAGGATAATAAGATAGGAGATGGGCTAACGAACCGTGAAACGTTAGGGCTGGAAGTAGAAGGCCTGGAGGCCATGTAACGGGCATATAACAACAAAGGAGTTGTAAGTGGGTCGTGGGTTCTTTAGGTTGGAGGCCTATGTCTAATTGCATTTATCATAATTATTTTTACTTTCTTACTTTCTTATGTGGCCCATAGCCCTATTTGCAAGTGGTTCTCTTAATCCATGGTAGATTACTATATACGTACTGAGGAAAAGAAAAGGAAATCATCTAGACTATTCCCAGATTTGATTCTGAATTCTTGTGGAGGAGCTCTCATCGAAAAGAGCAGTTATTACTTTCAATTTTAATATAGTATACAATTTCTATCAATTTCTTTACCATCTTGCCCTTCCATTATTGTTCCATTACAAGTGTATTGCAAGTGGTATCCAAAGTGGGAACTCCACTTTTTGTGGGGCGGATGAATATTAGATTATTTGATTTTTTGTTGGCAAAAATTCAGAAAAAGTTAGCGGGTTGGAAAAGTAAGCTTTTATCTTTCAGGGGGAAGATCATTCTTATTAAACATGTGTTGAACAACATGCCAATCCACATGTTATCTGTTTTGAAGGTGCCGAAAGCCATCTTTGTAACTCTTATTTCTAATTTCCTTTGGGGCTCCTCGATGGAGATTAGAAAGCGCAAATGGATTTCATAGAGGAGTGTGTGTAAGCCAGTGAAGGAGGGAGGTCTTGGTATTAGAGATCTTATGGAGGTGCAAGATTCTTTACTTATGAAATTTGGCTGGAAAATACTAAAGGGGGATTCTATGTGGACGAAATTTTTTCGGAAAAAGTACTTGGGAGAGAGCATATTTATAACGTTAGCCAGGAGAACAAAGGATCCTGGCTCTAGAAGGGAATTACAACGGTAATGCCAAAGGTGATGCTGAACTCTTAATGACTTGTGAGAAATGGACAGCTAAATTTTTGGATGGATAATTGGGTGGGGTGTGGTCCCTTAAGAAATCTTTGTCCGATGGTTGGTAGCTGTAATTTGTTAGTTGATGAAGTGATAGATGAAAGGGGTCGAAAATTGAACAAATTCAGAGCCTGGTCATGCCTAAGGTATTGCAGAAAATTTCAGAATCTGGTGTGAGGCTTTGGCAGGGGAGGGATGTGCTGATACGGAAGCATTCTTTGGATGGAGACTTCACCATTAAATCTGCCTGGAATATTTATAGGCAATGTGGACAAGTTTGTGAATGGAAAAAGTGGCTTTGGCAAGCTGAAATACCCAAGAAAATGTCATTCTTCGTTTGGAGGGCGAAGCGTGGAGTTGTGCCGACTAATGATTCTATTCAACGCCTGGGCATCCCGTTGGCCTCTAAATGCCACTATTATACCATGCCTCAAGCAATGAATCATACTTTATGTGTGGGGGCAAATGCTCAAAAGGTATGCAAGTTTTTTGCAAACCTTTGTCAAATAAGATTGCCACTGATCCAAAATTGGAAGGGTATGATATCTTTTTGGTAGTAGCAAGCGACGACACACTCTCAAGTTGGGTGGATCCGTGGAGCTCTTCCCATTTTTATTTCTTAGGCTTTATGGAAGTCTAGGTGTGCAGCTAGAATGGAAAATGAGCTGTTTAAGATAGAAGATGTTATTAGAAATGTGAAGTTTGTACTTACTGATGTTTCTTGCAATCTGGAAAAATTTCAGTAGATGAGAAAAAATGAGAGGTTGGTGATGGAGAGTTTAAAGATCCCGATTGTTCCTATTCATAAGGAAAGAGCTATGGCTATTAAATGGAACTTGCCACAGACAGGGAGGATGAAGCTTAATGTAGATGGTGGTGTGTGCAATAATCCGAGAGATGCAGGGGGTGGAGGGATCATCTGAGATTCGACTGGTAGAGTAATAGTAGGTTTTGCGCACTCCTACAGCATTGTATCAAATACTATTGCAGAATGTCGAGCGTTACTTGATGGTCTTCGCTTATGCAAAATGTTAAGGCTGTGGGATGTCATAGTAGAATCGGATTCGATGGTGATCATGAATTGGCTCGCATCTGGATTTTGTCGACTTTGGTTCCTGAGGGATTTTTAGGTGGAGATCAAGGAGCTTGCTCTAGAGCTCAATGCACGGTTTAGGAATATCTTCTGAGAAGCAAATATGGTAGTGGATTATTTGGCGAACGAAGGTTCGCATGGAGTCATCAAAGATTTTATTGGTGCAGAAATATTACAACCTCGTTTGCGAGGATTGTTGCGTATGGATCGCTTGGGAATTCCTTTTATTAGAGAGAAATGAGCCTTGTAGTAAAAAAGAAAGAGGTCGAAAGGGGTTACCTGGATCGATTGAGGCAGAATTTACATCTGGAGTTTATCATTTGGAGTTAATGCTCAAGTCTGACGTTGGCGTTGGCGTTGGTGTTGACGTTGCTCGTTGGCATTGCGAGTTGGCGTTGCGCGTTGGCGTTGCGCGTTGGCGTTGCGCGTTGGCATATGTTTGGCATTGGTTTCACGTTGGTGCGGGAAATGGTTCACGGTGGTCTGTCTTTCGTGAGTCATTATACAGATTCTTTTGCTTTAGTTTGGGTATTGGTTATTTTTCTGTGTTTTTGGGTTTTTGACTCATGGGATGGGTTGCGTTTGAATATTTGTAAATCCTGTGAAGTCTGGATGTTGCCATGGTATTCCTTCGCCATAAGTGAGATTATGTTTTTGAATAAATGTGGGCTAGGGTCACTCTTGGACATGTGACCTTGTCTCTTTAAAAAAAAAAAGTGGTATCCAGAGCTCCCAATTCTCACCCATCGTCCATGACAGAAGGCATTCGTATGAACCAACTTCAAGAAGGCTTCAATTACTTTAAGAAAACCACCGAAGCACATATAAAGAACTCTGACTCTCAATTCAAGATTATTATGGTGGAGATGCAGGCTTTAAGGAGGTAAATGGAGACCATGATGCAACAATCCTCAATGGCATCAAATCTGCATCAGAAGAACAACAAGCAATTAGATGGAGCACATACTAGTGAGCATAACAACAGAGATGATCAAATGGTACCTCACACAAGAGAGATCCACCCAAGGGCTGTACGTTTGGACTTTCCTACTTTCCAGGAAGATCACTGTAACACCCCCATCCCATAGGATAGAGATATTCCTAACATTTATAATATAATGCTCGGTGAAGAGATTCGAAGTCACGAAAAATACCTCATTTACAAAAAAAAAAAAAAAGGTTAATTAAATTGAACGTAACTGTCTTCAAATCATGAAACTGAAAGCATAAAGTAAAAACATAAACAAAACTAATTCTTGTGCAAATAACATTTTTTCCTTTCTAAGTCTTTACACTAGATCTATTCCTGACCCTCCATCTCTACGTCCTCACACTCATCATATGTGACAGTTAAATATAGAAGAAAACAGAGAAAGAAACAAAAATGAGTCGAATACTCAGTAAATAGCACATCATACCGTAAAGTATAACTTAACTTAGTATAGACTTAATTTTTGAAAGACTCTTCATAACATACATACATCATCACAGATTTACAATCATATCATAAACACGACTCAACTTAATTTAACATAGGCTTAATTTCTGAAAAAAACTTCACATATATCGTCACAGATTCACACGTAATCATGGAAAACATGTAACGTTAATGCATAAATGATTGACTTCATGCATTCTCTAACAATCATACATGACTTATTAATCTTGTCTTTCACTTATCATATGCTGACCCATGTTTGAGTCTGTGACACTGCATAACTTGTCATAACATGGAGTGAAACACGCTTGAGTCTGTGTTTCACCTAACCTATGGTGAACCACGCTTAGGTTCGTTGCACCGTTTAACATATCATGGAGTAAAACACGCATAGGTTTGTGTTTCACTTAACATATGGTGAACCACGCTTAGGTCCGTGGAACCACTTATCATAACTTGTGGTGAACACTCTTAGGTCCGACACCCTTTAACATATCATGGAGTAAAATACGCTTAGGTCCGTATTTCACTTAACATATGGTGAACCACACTTAGGTCCGTGACACCACTTATCATAACTTGTGGTGAACATGCTTAGGTCCGTGTCACCCTTTAACATATCATGGAGTGAAACACGCTTAGGTCCGTGTTTCACTTAACATAAGGTGATCCACGCTTAGGTCCGTGGCACCACTTATCATAACTTGTGGTGAATACGCTTAGGTCTGTGTCACCCTTTAACATATCATGGAGTGAAACACGCTTAGGTCTGTGTTTCTCTTAACATATGGTGATCTATGCTTACGTCCGTGGCACCACTTATCATAACTTGTGGTGAATACGCTTAGGTCTATGCACCCTTTAACATATCATGGAGTGAAACACGCTTAGATCTGTATTTCACTTAACATATGGGTCCGTGACACCACTTATTATAACTTGTGGTGAACACGCTATATCTTTCTTAATGCATGAGAAGTTTGTTTGACTTCATGAACTTTTCTAGCATGTCATATACTTGTGCATAGCATAACATAACATGATATGACATAAAGTGATCTGAACATAAACATTCCATGGCATACATGATCTGAGAACTACATGAACATTACATGACTTATATGATCTAAATACTTCATGATATTACATTGAATGGAATACATGTGATTCCCATGATATATCATATATCAAATTGCAATCCATAATAGCACAACATACATAAGCTCACTTACATGCATATCATTATAACTCATCGAAGATCATGAAAGGGATCTAACTTTGACTTAGCTTGTAGTGTAGCGTAGACAAACATTACATTTTCATATACAATTAGAACATTTACAGTACACATGCAATTATATGATCATACTAATAACCTCTTAGCGTTGCTTCCACAATCTCACGTCGTAGCTTGTGACTTATACGAGGCACTAATCGTCACTAACTTTTCTAGAAAGGTGTGTCGTAGCATTCTAAGTACTTAAAATCATATATAGAGATAATTGAATTACACTAAGATTAATACATAATAATAATATTCAAAACTCATAACATATTCCTTAACTTCTATTTAAAAATATAACTTAATAATTTTATAAAAATCTAGTTAAGAGTCAATTGGAATATTAACTAAATAATAGGCATAAAAAAATAGTTTAAAAAGGATACTTTAAAAAATATACTTTAAAATTATGCTTTAAAATCTCTTAAATACTTTCTATAAAAATAAGTCTACGACTAATATATTTATTTAAGTAGATAAAGCCCATGAAAAAGTAATGTTTTTCTGAAAATATAACCAGCCCAATAACATCACTAAAACAGTTGCTGAAATGTAATAAAATCGAGTCCAATTTAAAACACAAGTCCATTTAAAGTAAGCCTGGCACACTTTGTCTTAAGAAGGCACTTGGTCGTATGGGCTTAGGGCCCAAGGGCCCATTATGAATTGAAGGGTGGCAACTCTTCTAGAGATTAAAAGCACATGGGACTTAAAGAAATGAAGGGAATGGTCGTGAGATGCTCACTGAGGGGAGAAAGCTAATGCACGATGACTCTGGGTGGCTGTGAGTGACTGGTGACGCAACTAGGTGTCTTTGGGCAGTGGTGCGACACAAGAGAGAGAAAAGGGTGAGAGAGAGAGGATCTGTCAAGCCGATAAGCACTAAGGAAAGAAAATGGTGGTGACAGTGGGCTTATCGAAAGGGAGTGGGTGCGACTAGGTTGGGTTGGTCAGCGCTTTCTGGGGTGGTGTCGGAAGTGGTCTGACGAGGTGGCTGTTGGTTGCTGGGAGGAAGGCTACGGTGGCTTTATGGGTAGGGAAATTTGGTTTTCACGTGTTTTGACCGTGGGGGTTCTGTGGGTTTTGGTGATGGGAATATTTTGGGGAAGCAGAGAGAATTTATAGACTGATTTTTTGACATGAGTTGGTCTCCCATTAGGAAACTTATTCAACAACGAGATAAATATTGAGGCTTACGGGTGAAGATAATGGAAGAAACTCACTCAAATAAACTAGGAGATAAACACTGAGGCTTACGGGTGAAGATAGTGGAAGAAACTTACTCAAATAAAATCACTATTTTAAAACATATTTTAAAATTAGTAATAGTAATAAAACTAATAATTAAAATTTCACTTTTGGGGTCTGGATGTTACAATCACCCTCTCAACTGGTTATACAAGGTGAATCAATTCTTTAATTTCCACAGCACACCCCACAACACCGTATGAGGTTAGTCTCATTTCACATAGAGGGCAATACCCTAGTGTGGTTCCAAGATCTATATGAGTCAGGGGCCTTAACTAGTTGGGAAGAATTTGTTAAGGCACTATTAATTTGTTTTGGACCCAATTGTTATGATGACCTGATAGAACAATTAACTCATTTGAGTCAGGTTGGAATAGTAGAGGAGTATAAGAGTAATTTTGAAGCCTTATCCAATAGGTTGAAGAGCTTATCAGAGCAGTACAAATTAAGTTGCTTCTTAAACGGCTTACGAGATGAAATAAGACTCCTGGTTCGAATGTTTAACCCCAATAATCTTATAATAGCCTTGATCGGTGTAAAACTACAAGTGCACAGTATGGTAGTTTTATAGTAAAGTGATGAGAACAATATCGTCTTTAGGGATTGGTAACTTACTTTTGACAAATATCGAAATTATACTAATCTGGACTTTATTTAGAAAAGTCACTAAGATTTTTGTAATTGCAATTTAAAATAAAATTAATTCAAAGAAAATACTCAAAAGAAAAGAAAGATGTTGTTCGAAGATCAAATTAATGGGAAAAAAAGCTTCTAGGAAATCGATTTCACATAATTTCTCACTATGCTTTATTCATTTAACTAATTTAATTTAACTCTTTTTGTTTATTAGCAAATCTCCACAAACATCTAAAAGCCTCTTTCGATAGTCAATTGGAAATTATTCTTGTTTATTATTTTACACAAGAGTATGCAAATTAATAAGTATGAAAGCAATAAGATCAATGACTTTAATACTACATAGATTCATACCAGTCTTTCGATCTCTATATTTACCTATGCCAAAATATCCAAGATCTATCATTTAATTCCCTTTTTCGACATCAAATCACAAGATTAAAATCATCTAATTAATGACCAGTTAATTAAAAGCAATAAAGTCAGAATAAATTAGACAATCATAGAAGATAATTACTTCAAATTAGTATAGAAAAACAAGCATAGTTTGGAATTAGATTACATCGTTTTCCTAGAATAAAGAAAATTTAATTCATGCTAAAAATTAAATTCAACATAAACGAATTCACCATAATTTTTCTGAGGATAATGAAAGGGAATGAACACTGGAAAAATGCTCCTAGTAGTTCGAAGTGTCGTCTTCCAAGTCGCAGCATCCTTATCTTTTTCTACTTTTTTTTTTCGTTCTCTGGGTTTTTTTTTTTTTTTTTTGTGTTGTGTTACGCTGCTGTGTTTTTTTTTTTGGAAAACCCAAATTCAAATCCTTTTCTTTTTCTTCCGTGCGTGCAGAAGCCATTTTGTGCATGCTGTTCAATCCATTTTGTGCGCCTTCTACACCAACTGGCCTGTATTCCATTCCAACATCTAAAGCCAAGTCAAGCTATTTCAGTGTTTATCCATTCAAAAGCCCAAAAATCCCACGCAAGACACATCATTGGTCTTCATTCAAAATCAAAATAAGTGCCCATATTGCATGTGTTTTTCTCTTTTATTCAGCAGTTCTTATATTCAAATAACATCTTCATTTAAATGAGAGAGTTCCTAGACGATAGACTTGTAAATTTGGATCTTCATTTTCTTCAAATCTGAAATAAATTTAAATAATGACAATGAAGCCTAAAATCAACAAAAATAAATAAAATTAGACTAATATTTAAAGTTAAGAAGTGATAAAATATAAGAAATTATGCAAGTCATCAAGCCTATAGCCTTGCCAAGATACAAGAGCAGAATGTGACCCTTCATAAAAAAATTACCCACCCGAAACCACTACCCACTCTACTTTGAACCAGCCTCCCTAAAATTCAATCCCTCCCCACTCCACCCTAAACCTCCCAAAAATCAAAACAAGGCAATAGTTCCTGTGCACAAAATCCCCCAAAATCAACTGAGAGAAAGAAGAGAAATGGGTTTATGCTATTATTGTGACTCCAACTAGAGCTTGGGCCATTGATGCCAAAGTCCCAAGTTGTATTTAATTGAGGAAGTTGGGGATGTTATTGGAAATATTGAGCTGTTATAGGGCCATGATGAAGGTTTGGGACTACTGAATTATGGTAAACAACCATAAATCTCGCTACATGGAATTATAGGCTCTCTAAATCCCAAAACTATGAGGCTTAAAGGTAAGATTTGGAGTCAATGGGTGATAGTACTGGTTGACTCAAGAAGTACTCGTAGCTTCCTTGACCTTGTAGTCCTCTCTCGGGTTCCCTTACCAGTGAGTGCAAATGAAAAAATATAGGTGAAGATAGCAAATGACGATTATTTAGACAGTGTGGGAAAGGTGTTAGGGTTGAATCTGAACATACAAGGGGAAACTTTCAGTGTTGATATGTATGTGTTGGTGTTAGCTGGGTGTGACATGGTTTTAGGGGTCTATTGGTTGCAAACATTGGGCTCAATTATGTGGAATTTCAGTTGACTCACTATGCATTTTAATTACAACCAACATGCTGTCAAGTTAAAGGGGCTGAATGGGCATACCTGGATCGAAGAAGGTGCTGTGCAGAAGCTCAATAAAATCGATAACAAAGGAATGATGCTGCAGTTTGTTGAAGCTAGCACAGAAAACACAGAAAATACCACCCAAACACTACCTGAACCCTTCCAACTTTTAGTCCACCAATACACATATATTTGCCTCCCCAATTGGCCTACCCCCAACCGCTCCCATGAGCATGCCATTACTCTCCAACCAGGCAATAAACTAGTCACTGTTAGATCTTATTGCTATCCATATTTTCAGAAGGATGGAATAGAACATATAATAAAAGAACTACTAGATTCAGGGGTCATTCGACCTAGCCAAAGTCCTTACTCATCCCCGGTATTGTTGTTCTGTAAGGTGGATGACATGTGGAGATTATGTGTGGACTACCGGACCCTTAATAGTGTCACTTGTAAGGATAAATATCCTATTCCAATAGTGGAAGGATTGCTGGATGAACTAGATGGGGCCCAGGTATTTTCTAAATTTAACCTAAGGTCGGGTTATCTCCAAATCAAGGTGAAACTAGAGGATATCTAAAAGATAGCATTCATAACACATGAGAGACACTACAAGTTCCTGGTTATGCCATTTGGCTTAACTAACACACTTTTCGACGTTTCAAAACCTTATGAACCAGGTCTTTTAGCCTCATTTTCGTAAATTCATACTTGTTTTTTTAATGCTAAACTAATATATAGCAAGGATGAAGAGACACATTTACGCCATTTGAAGATCACTTTTGATATCTTGAGGCAAAATCAGCTATTTGCTAAGCTTAGCAAATGCAGATTCGGTTGTGCTGAAATCTCTTACTTGGGTCACCTCATTTTTGCCCAAGGTGTTAAAGCAAACCCTGACAAGATAAAGGCCAAGTTGGAATGGACCACTCCTCATTCAGTCAAGTCCCTAAGGGGCTTCTTAGGCCTAACGAGATATTATCAAAGGTTTATTCGTAGATATGGCTCCATAGCTGCCAAACTGACCACCTTACTGCGAAAGGACAATTTTAAATGGGATGAGGAGGCCCAACTTGCATTTGATAGGCTTAAAATAACAGTAACTCAGCCACCTGTTCTAGCACTACCCAATTTTCAAATCCCTTTTGTGATTGGGTGTGATGCCTTCAGGGAGGCTATTAGAGCAGTATTGATGCAAAATAGCAAGCCCTTAGCATTCTACAATCAAACCTTGAAAGGAAGGGCTCTGATGTTGTCCACTTACGAAAAAGAACTGCTGGCACTTGTGTCAGTAGCACAAAAGTAGTGGCCTACTTACTAGGCCAGTCTTTTGCAGTCAGAACTAACCATCGAAGTCTTAAGTTTCTACTTGACCAATGAGTGGGCATTATAATTGCAACAGAATTGGATAGCCAAATGGATGGGCTATGACTTCCTAGTGGAGTATAAAAGGGAATGGACAACAGAGTGGCTGATGGCTTGTCAAGGCAAATGGGGGATACTGTAGTGACATTGTCTATGATCTCAATGCCTAACTGAGATTGGATAACAGAGATCAAATCTCTTTATGCATCGGATGATAAGGTGCAAGAATTATGGAGGAAATACCAAGGTGAAGACCTACCCCCTCACTACTCAGTAAAAAATGACTTGTTATTCTACAAGAACCGAGTGTACATTCCTGCTAATTAGGATTTTATACACAAGTTGTTGGATCTGGTGTACATCAATCCAATTTGGGGGGGGACATCTAGGCCTTGATAAGACTAAATACAGGTTGAAGAGAGATCTTTATTGGCGAAGGCAAAAATTAGATGTTAAACACTTTCTGCAGAGGTGTGATACATGTTAGGTGGTCAAAGTGGACAACACACTTCCAAGTGGCCTGCTATAGCCTTTAATCGTTCCCTCTAGACCGTGGGCAAATATTACTATAGATTTTATAGAGGGCTTGCCTCCATTAGGAGGGTTTAACACTCTGTGGGTCATAGTTGATCGGCTTACTAAATATGTCCATTTTGTGCCCATTTCTCATCCCTACACAGCTAAGGTACTGACCCAATTATTCTTGATGCATGTGTTTAAGCTACATGGGATGTTGAGTTTTGTTATTTTATATTGAGATCCCACATTTACCAACAAATTTTGGAAAGAATTATTCACACTCCAAGGGGTCCAGTTATAATTTAGCACTGCCTATCACCCTCAAACAGATGGTCAGATAGAGACAATCAATAAGTGGGTAAAAAATGATCTAAGGAGCTACATGGGGGATAAACCTAAAGACTGGTCACACTGGCTTGTCCTAGCAGAGTGGTGCTACAATTCTAACCAACACAGATCCATTAAAGTCACTCCATTTTAAGCCTTCTATGGCTACAAACCACTAAGATTGTTAAACTATGTAGTTGGATATGCTAAAGTAGAGGCGGTTGAAGTTACCTTGCAGTGCTGTGACTAAATCTAGAACCTATTGAAACAAAACATCTGTAAGGCTCAAGAAAGATTGAAAAAATATGCAGATCAAAAGAGAGAGGAGTAGCAATTTGAGGTGGGCGATTGGGTCTACTTACAGCTCCAACCCTATCGACAGTCCTTTCTTCATTAGCGCGGAAAAGCTTCAAACTTTCAGGTTGCTTCTATGGTCCATACTAGGTGGATCAAAGAGTCGGGGAGCTGGCATACCGTTTGAAGCTGTCAGATGACACCCAGATCCACAATGTCTTCCATGTTTCGCAACTGAAACGAAAACTGGGCCAACATGTCACACCTATTTCCACATTGCTACTAGTGGACCACCATGAAGTCATGAAGCCTGAACCGGAGTTGTTGTTGTTGTCTCGACGGCTAAGGAAGTTCAAGAATCAACCTTTGGTTGAACTGTTGGTGTGCTGGCAAGGGCAACAGGCCGAGGACGCATCATGGGAGTCGTACCATCAGTTGTGCTCACACTTCCCACACCTTGTGGGCAAGGTGTTCGTATGGGGGAGAGATTGTGACATATCGACATAGGAAGGCTGAGAAGTGAAGTGGAGATATGTCGACTGAGTAAAATGAAACTTAGGAGAATAAGATGGGAGATGGGCTAACGGGCCGTGAAACGTTAGGGCTGGATGTAGAAGGCCTGAAGGCAGTGTCACAGGCATGCAACAACAAAGGAGTCGTGCATGGGCCATTGACTTCTTTTGGCTGGAGGCCTTTATCTAGTTGCATTTATCATAATTAGTTTTACTTACTTATTTTCTTATGTGGCCCATGGCCTGTTTGTATGGGGATCTCTTAATCCATAGTAGATGACTATATATGTACCATGGAGGAAAAAAAAGGAAATTATCTAAACTATTCTCGGATCTAATTCTGAATTTTTGTAGAGGAGCTCCCCTCGAAGAGAACAATTATCACTTTCAATTTCAAAACAATATACAATTTCCATCCATTTCTTTACCATTTCGCCTTTTCCATTACTATTCCACTACAAGTATATTACACTATTTCATCCCATTTTATCATTCAGTGATAATAAATGTGACACATCTTATATAATTGAATAAAACTGAAATGAAAGTGTAGTGAATAACATTACTCTTACTTTTAATACAAAAAAAATGATGAATTAAAAAGAAAAAGAGAAACGATTCCAGCTGGTTGGGTATAAAAACCATTTTCACACCAGCCATTCAAATCGCGACATGTAGGCATCTCAAACTTCAGCCTCTTGCACCCGGCAACACCAAACCGTGCTCTCCCTCTCCCCCTCTCAAACACGCTACTCTTCCCTCTATTCTCAAACTCCATCCCTTCTGTTCTCTCCCTCTCTCCCAGATGAAAAATTCTTAAAATGAATACTAATCTTATCTTGAGTCCTATTGGGAATCCATGGTGTTCCTGCTAATTGATAACAAAAATGGTCATTCAAATATTCTTGATAATGATCACTTTCATTTTCTTTGGTCGCTGGTGGTGCTGAGCTTCCAATGCTAAGCATTTTTATTTCTTGGCCGAATTCTTCTTCTTCAGAATCGATACTAAACTCTTCATTTGAAGTTGTCTCACCATCTTCGTCTGTAGTGACATCTTCTATTACAGAGTAAATGTCGTCATCATCTTGAAAGTCTTCATATTCGATCTGATAAACAAGGTCTAGATTGAATGTATTTTCTACATCGATGATTTTTACAATTTTTTTTGTCTTTATTTTTATTTTGCGGGCATTTATTGCCGAAATGGTCTTTCCTGCCACTGGTCCAACATTCTGCTAGTTTTTCTTTCCTTTCTTTAGGAGGGTCTTTCCTATAATTGGGAACTTTCTTCCTAGGATTCTAATTTTTCTTGAAATATTTTCTCTTGACAAAGTTTTTTTGTCTTTTGACTAGGTCTTTCCATGAGGTCCATTTTTTTGTCATTTGTGAAAATTTTTTGTTCTTTCTAGGAATTAAGAATAGAAGGGAATTAAGAATTTTTCATCTGGAAGAGAGGAAGAGAATGGAAGGGATGGAGTTTGAGAATAGAGAGGGAAGAGTAGAGTGTTTGAGAGGAGAGGGAGAGCATGGTCTGGTATTGCCGGGTGCAGGAGGTTGGAGTTTGAGATTCCTACGTGTCGCGATTTGATTGATCGATGTGAAAATGATTTTTATACCCATCCATACTTTTCTCAGAAAAAAAAAAAAAACTAAGAAAAGTAGAAAAGGACACAGAGTTATGAGCTTAAACTTGTACGAGACGGGCTGATACAAAACATTAAACAACCTGTCTCTATGAAAAGTTCCCCCCATGGTTATTTCGTCCTTTTGGTGAGTAAATTCTTTTGGAAATTCACTATTCACATCGTTTCCTCTCCCAAAACCTCCTCAAAACCCCAGTCTCCTTTATAAGCCGCAACGACACGCACTGACCGAAGTTCAGAGCGAGCGAAGATGGTAGTCAAGCCGAATACGACGCCGGATCTGGAGGCTCTGCGCGAGCTCTTCAGGCACCACATAGAGTCGTTCGATTACATGTCTGACAAAGGACTGGAAATACTATTCCAGAGCATCAAAGGCATTCATGTTCACGATTCTTTCACCAACAAGAACCTCAGAAATATCCTTAATGATTCCCCATCTCTCTTTTTCTATAAAGAATATTTCCTCCACTTAGTACTTCGTATGTAGTTAGAGTTATAGTTATAGTTATTGGTTTTAGTTTGTCTTTATGATTTGATTGATTAAGCTTCGTTTTTTTGGTTTATAGTCAATTTAATATACGTTAATTCTTGACTTGGATGTTACTCTGGGTTGAAAACCCTAAGTTGCACCGTCCGGCAAAGGAGCTGTTATCGAAAACGATGCACGGAGACCTGCTTCCTTACAAAGTAAGATTTTTCATTCCATGATTTCCTTCCTTTTTCCTTTTTAATCTCTCTTCTTTGTATAACAGTGTAGGCAGGCTAAGATTTCGTACACGGGGAGTTTGAAGGCGGATGTTTACTTTCAGTGGGACGGTGGAGCTCCTATTGCACAAGAATTCGATTTTGGGCAATTTCCAATAATGTTGAAGGTTTGCAGTGTGCTTGTTTGGTTATGGTCTCTGAAATTTTCTATTTTTTTTTTGTTTAAATTAGTCAATATACATGTGTCTGTTTGCCCTTTTGAATCGGTTTACAGAAACGACAACCATGCTTACTTTTTTGGTTAGATATAACGCACGACTGTACTAAGTGATTAGAGTTAAAAATATTCGAAGATGCCAATGACTACTTACCAAAAATTCGTAGGAAAAATGATTAAGCCTTTTGTGAGCAGACTATGGAGGCTCAAGACTTTCTTTGTTAATACTCTCTTACTTTGGATAGCTTCTCTAGATTTTAACGAGCTTAATCCATGATTTGCTTCTATCATTTTTTGTTTTCAGTTAGATGACTTTCTTGTACAGATCTTTTTGCAATAATATTGTGCCTTTTGCACCTTTTAATGTATTTTTTTAATCACTTATGAAAAACCATAGCGAAGGGTAAATGTTAATGATTTAGCTGAAGTATGTGAAATTATCTAATTTCGTAAAGACGATAACGGATTTAACAATGCTAATAAGCATGCTATTAGTGCAATACTGGAAAGGGAGGATCCTCATATTGGTAGCACTTTTGGTTGAGAGAGGTCAAAGGGAGCTAACTTGGCGGGAATATATATTTAAAATTTTTTTTTAATTCCATCATGGGAAACACATTAGTCAGGAGGTCGTTGCGGTACCTTTTTCTGGTAGGGAAAAGAAGATGACTTTAAGTATCACTTGAAGGGTTACTTATATAAAAAAAAAGGTATCACTTGGAGGATTTGAACTATGTGTATTAATTTGAGAACTTGTGGGGGCCTTGAAACTTGATCTATTAGGTTATTGAATGAAGTCTTACTGGAAATTTGGTCGTAAAGAAAGGATTGGAATGAAGAAGAGAGACGTGGAGGAAAAGTCTATTATGTCAGTGGAGGAGAGGAATGGTTGTTTGGATGGCAAAGGTGGTGGACGGTTGTTTGAGGTTATTGGGTATAAAGGAACCTTATCAGACAAAAAGGGAGGGTAATAGAGTTTTTATGGTTCAAAGGTGTCAAAATGCGCATGGAAGGTTCATGAAGTTGATTGAGTTTGGCACTGGTACGGGGAATGGAATCATTGTGATTCCAGAAGGGAGGAAAAGGGGTGGTTGGGCAGGTTTTGTGAGAATATTGAGAGAGGTAGTTGATTCTAAGATCTATGTTTCAGCTTCTGAAAACAGAGTTGTTCCAAAGAATGGTGGTGGTGAATGGGACTCCAGAGGTAAGAAGGTGACTTCAGATACACCTTTCAAAGGTGTTACTCACCCTTGCGAAGCATCTTACCTGTTGGCTTTGATGAATCCTAGGCATGAGGTTTTTGGTTCTCACTAGAACAATGGTAATGGAAAAATCAGGAAGGATGAATTAGTGTTGGATGGTAGGAAAAGGAAGAATGCTTTGTGGAGGAAGCAACTTGATGGAGGGATGGATGGTTGGCCTTCAGTGGCGCTGCAAAAATTTAGAGAAGTCGAAGGGTCTCTTTGGCATGTAAGGGTAGAGTTGATTGGATGGAAGGAGAGGTTGTGTTCATTGTTGAAGAAGGTAGATGGAGGACTGGGTTTGCTTATGGGCTTGGGCCCAACTTTAGTGGATAATGAAGAGGTGAAAGCGATGATGGAGTCGCGAAGTGGGCTTAAGAGTTTTAATGTTAACAAGGCTAATGGGCTGGCTAAAGGCCTAGTAAATAGGCCTGGTCAATGGAGGGTTAAGCCCTTTCGTGAAAAAAGGTTTCCAAAAGCCCGATTGGAGTGGAGGCTCAGCCAAAGGGCTCGGTGGCTCCGACTGGTACTTTGACGTCATATACAGGGTCGTTGACAGCAAGCGAATCTTTGAGAGGCTTTCCAACGTTGAGTCTCCAACAGTGAATCTCTGTTTACTTGGATCTAAGAATCGGACTAGTGAGGAGGCCCAGATCAGATCTTTGACGACTCAGAAGGATTCGATTCCATCATAAATAGGGATGACGACAGTTGTCAAATCTTCTGGGGGTACTCAGGTGGTGAGTCTCACTCTAGCGAAGGGGAGGTTGTTGTCTTCCTCTGATTGTGAGGTTTTGAAGGGAGATTCACATCTCGAGAAGGGTAGAGAAAGGTTGCAGTTACTGACTCCTACATAGTTATGTTTTGGAGGTACTGAGCAAGTGTCAAAAGGGGGTGGAAGTGGAGGATGCAATGGGAGAAGTGGAGCTGAGAGGTGACGCTTCTTGGTCCATCGAGGAGTATGTTTCTGGGGTGCCTTGTACCTAGATCTATAACTCAGATTTGCAGATGGTTCTTGGTGGGGAGGATGATTCGGAGGCAAGTGAGTCAGGGGAGTTGAGGGAGACTGATGATGAAATGGATCCTGATCTGTTGTGTTCCATCCATCCTGAAAATTGATTGGCCCAACAAATCTTCTGATTGGGTGCTGAGGAAAGTGGATTAAATCAAGGATTGCGTGAAAATCTCCTGTGACAGTTTTGAGGAACAATTTAGAGCACTTCTTATAGCTATAAAGGCTGGCCAACCTTCTTTGGCTAGATACGCTTCAAAGAAGGAGAGGGAATTGAAGAGATTGTTGTGCTTTATTAATTATAATATGAAGGGAGGAAGTGCCTTTAGAGATAAAGGCAAAGAGAGGGTTGCCAATTATCAATGAGACCAACAATCATTTATTGGAATGTGCGGGGGCTGAACGACTAGAGAAAACGTCTCAGGGTGAAGAATTTGATCTGTAAGTGGAGGGCTGATGTTATTTGTTTCCAAGAAACCAAACTGAAATTTGTTAATCAAACATTTGTTAACAGTTTGTGTCAATGTGTGGGATGGGTTGAATTAGTTTCAAAAGGGGCTTCGGGTGGCATTATTGTTACGAGGGATAGGAGGGTAGTGGAGATGTTAGATCATTATGTGGGATAATTTGTGGTGGCTTGTCGATTTAAGAGTGTGGATGATGGATTTGAATGGGCTTTTGCGGGGGTTTATGGCTAAAATGTGGATAATAGTAGGAGAATTTTATGGGATGAAATGACGGGTGTTAGCTATTGTTGGGATGCTCCTTGGTGTTTTGTAGGGGATTTCAACATTACCCGGTTTCCTAGCGAGCGTGTGGGATAATTATTTCTCTCATGCTATGAATGTTTTTTCAGATATGATTTTTGAGCTAGATTTGATTGATTTACCGATGCTGGTGGGGATTTTACGTGGTCCAATGGAAGGGCATGGTCTTGGCTGGACAGATTTCTGGTTTTGGTTTCTTGGGAAGTTTGTTTTCATGATTTGAGCCAGAAAAGGTTACCGAAAATGTGCTCAGACGATTACCCCATTATATTGGAGTGTGGGGGCATTATTAGAGGGCATAGGTATTTTAAATTTGAAAATGTGGTTGGAGGATGAGGGTTTTGTGGATAGGGTGAGGTCATGGTGGTCTTCGTATTCTTTTTCTGGTACTCCGAGCTTTGTTTTGGCTGGTTAACTTAAAGCATTAAAATTAGATTTGAAGAAATGGAATGTGGAGGAGTTTGGGAACATGGAAAATAAAAGGAAACTTTTGCTGCAGCAGTTGCAGAGCTTTGAGGAAAGGGAGCTATTAGGGGACATATCCGGTGAGGAATTGGAGAGAAAAAAAGTGGTGGCGGATGAATTAGAGAAGATCACTTTAATGGAGGAAATTTGTTGGAGGTAGAAATCCTAGGTCCTTTGGCTGAAGGAACGTGACAAGTGTACAAATTTTTTTTACAAAAGGGTGAACTCTCATTGAAGATAATGCTATTGAGGCTCTTCATGATGGTGATAACATCCTTTCAGATCAAGAGGACATTAAGGATCATATTGTCAATTTCTATGGGAAGTTGTTCAGGAGAATATTCGTGGAGACCTAAGCTTGATGGACTGTTTGTTGACTCCATTGACCAGGTAAGTGCAAAATGGTTAGAGAGAGCTTTTGAAGAGGATGCAGTTCTTGATGGGGTTAGAGGAATGGCAAGGGATAAGGCTCCGGGCCCGGATGGTTCTCAATGGCTTTCTTTCAAGTTTGTTGGGACATAGTGCAGGATGATATTATGAAGGTTTTTCTTGAATTTTATTCATTTATGAAATTTGAGAAAAGTTTCAATGCTACATTTATTGTACTTATTCCCAAAAAGGTGTGAACTGTGGAGATGGAGGATTTTCGACCTATTAGTTTGGTGAATGGGGTGTACAAGATCATCTCTAAGGTGTTAGCTAATCGCATGAGTGTGGTGTTGGGAAAAATTATTTCGAAATCTCAAAATGCCTTTGTAAGGGGGAGACAAATTCTTGACTTGGTCTTAATTGCTAATGAATGTTTGGATAGCAGAATTAAATTAGATGAATCTGGAATTTTGATCAAATTGGACATGGAAAAGGCATATGACCATGTTAGTTGGGATTTCCTCTTGCACTTACTTGGGAGATATGGTTTTGGAGAGAAGTAGTGTATGTGGATCAAGCATTACATTTCGACGTCGAGATTCTCCATTTTAGTGAATGGTACCCCGGTTGGGTTTTTTTATAGTTCACGTGGCTTGAGACAAGGAGATCCGTTATATCTTTTTTTTTTTGTTCTAGTAATGGATGCTTCTAGTAGAATGATTGAAGTGGCGGTAGAAGGAAGGTTGTTGTCGGGTTTTGTAGTGGGAAATGAGGATTGGAATAGCATAAAAATATCTCATCTTTTTTTCGATGATACTTTAATTTCAGTGAGTCCAACCAAGAACGTCTTTGATCTTTGAGAGTCTTGTTGTTATGTTTTGAAGTTGTTTCGGGTTTCAGGATTAACCTAAATAAGTCTGAAATTATTCCTGTGGGTGCCGTAGCCAATATTTTAGATTTGGCTAATATTTTGGAGTGTAAGATCTTCATTGCCATTGAAGTATCTTTGTCTTCCCTAGGGTGCTCCTCACAAATCTGTTTTGATATGGGATGGGTGATTGAGAAGATCGAGAGAAGGTTGGCTGGCTAGAAAACGTTATATATGTCTACAGGGGGACGATTACTTTGATAAAGAGTACGTTGTCTAATCTTTCTACGTATTTTCTTTATCTTTTTTCCCTTTGCCGGCAGGGGTAGCTAGACGAATTGAGAGAATTTATTGGAATTTCTTATGGGGAGGTATAGGATAGGATAAAAAGATTCATTTGGTTAGTTGGAACAAGGTTTGTCAACTGATTTCTTGTGGAGGCTTGGAGGTGAGAAATTTGAGGATGTTTAACAAAGCATGTCTTGGAAAATGACTTTGGAGATATCATATAGAGAGCGATGCTTTACGAAAAAATGTTGTTGCTGTTAAATATGGGAGTGGGTTGGGGGATTGGTGCTCTAATGAAGTTAGAGGAGCATATGGGGTGAGTTTATGGAAGTTCATTAGGAAAGGCTGGGGGGAGTTTCTTAAACATATTAAATTTAAGGTGGGGGAAGGGAAGATGGTTCTTTTTTGGCATGACATTTGGTGTGGGATTCAGCTCTCAAATCTGATTTTCCCTCTCTTTATAGGATTGCTAGGGATCAAAATGGTGCAGTGGCAGATTATCTGTGATACCCCATATGATATGGATAAGGGTAGGTGGTGTATGGGATCCCACATTGCTTGGGAAGGAGAAGTTCTTGCTTTTTATAAGGTTCCAATGAGGCTCTAATTGTATCATTGACTAGTCCTTTTGGAGTATAGACCATGTGGTTTGGGCCTTTCATTGGGGCGTTACATTATCTCTATTGTACGGATAATAATATTCTGTGGAATGTTGATTTTACTAGAGATGCAGATGATTGGGAAGTGAATGTTGTTTCTAATTTTTTGGGAAGAATTTATAATTCAAAAGTGGTGCAGGGAAGAGGGGATAGTCTATTGTGGGATCATGCAGGAAATTCCAGGTTTTTAGTTAGTTCTTTTTACAAAGTGTTAACATGTCATTGTGGCTGTGCATTCCCATGGAAAAGCATTTGGAGAGTGAAGGTACCTACTAAGGTGGCGTTTTTCAGTTGGGTGGTAGCTCTTGGTAAAGTCTTGACCGCAGATAATCTTAGAAAATGTGGTTTGTGTATAGCTGATTGGTGTGTCATGTGCAAGAAGGATGGTGAATCTGTAAATCATCTCTTTCTTCATAGTGAAGTGGTAAAGTCTTTGTGGAATGAGGTTTTTGGCCGGACAGGTATACATTGGGTGATGCCTAAGCAAGTGGTGGATCTTTTTGCATGTTGGCGTGGTCATGCCTAAGTCTTTGCGTTCTTTAATATAATTTTCAATTACTTTTTTTTTTTTGATAAGTATAATTTTCAATTACTTGTAAAGAAAGTTTGTAGAAATGATTGGGCTGTTTCCGTTTTGAGTGAATACTTTGGTTTGTCAGTAAAAGAATTGGGGCTAATGTGAGGGAGGGAGCTCCTTTTATGATAGGTATCTCCATGGTGGTAGGAAATTGTTCCTCTTTCATATTTTGGGTTGTTGCTAATATCTGATGGTGTTTTAATTAAGACCTTTTTTAGCTTAGCTTAAATTAAATAAGCACAAGTCAATGATAATCTTTCAGGAGTGAATAGGAGTAATGGTTTTGGGTGTGGGAGCAAATAGGAGTAATTGGATGCCTAAATAACATCTGAAGGAATTGAAGAGGCATATTTAAACAAAATGAGATTAAGAGTACTATGACCTTAGTTATCATAGAATAACAACCAAAAAAAAAAAAAAAAAGAAGAGGAAAAATTTGTGATCTGGTTTAATTTGAAAATGATTTATGGAGCTGACCCAATTTTGTTAAAATTAAGGCTCAGTTGAGTTGAGTTGACTTTGGCCAAGCCCAATCTACTTCCGTTGGGACAAGAAAATGTGATGTAGTGATCATTTTCCATGGGCAGCTCTTAGTTGCTTTTAAATAGTGGATCTTGGACCTTAAAAACAGGCATGACCTGTCATGGTGTTGCCTAGCGGTCAAAGAGCGAGCATGGGCGAGTTGTGGACTCAGACATTCTCAGTTCGATTCTGAAGTAGGAGTTTCTCTTGGATTACCTAATACATGGTTTTGGCAGGTGAGGTCATGCATTTGGGGTTTGCTCCCGGGGTTGGTCCGAAGGGCCCTGCCTTGGTGAGGTTCCATGCCATAAAAAAATTTATGTAAACAAAAAGAAGCATGGATTGTTGCTTTGTCGATTGCCTCCATCAATTACCATGCCAATCTTTTCTTTTCTTACTATGTTATCTTGAGTTTCCAAGAGGTTATACATAATTAAGTTTTAACTTTATTCCTTGGAGCGAGTGCCTGAGCTTTTTTCCATAGTGATGATACTGAACTGGGACTGTTGGATTCAGCATCCTATGAACTGTAAACAAGACATACTGCTATTTATCGACTATATCTGCACGCCATTGATTAAACTTTTGTCAGATTACGTCGGTAATCAAGTCTTCTTTTTTCTATATCTTTCCTTTCCTTCATTTACACAATCACATATAAATTTTCATCAAGTGGTTGTGCTATAGACATAAACAGTTGTGTAGATAATGATGAGATGATATCTTTTTGAATGGGATCCTTAGAGGGTTTTACAATATTTATTTTGAATTGTTGGAATTTTCTTTTGAAGAAATTTTCTCTTTCCTTCATATATTTCCACGATAGCTTGTTTCAATTAGGTACATGTGACTTTGTATGGTGGAAGGTTTGCGTTCAAACTTTCTGTGTTTTATCAATTATTTGTGGTGATTTGATGTGCATCTTATTATCATATTATCATATGTTATATAATGAAATCAGTTATGCTTACATGTTTTATACTTAGATGTTTATGATTTTGGTGGCAAGGCGCAATAAAGATAATAAGACAAAATTGGTTCCTGTTTTTCATGTTGCCCAATTGTGTTCTATGCAGTCAAAGCTTTGTCATTTGAGAGATGCTGATCCACAAAAACTAGTTTCCAAAAAAGAAGAGTCATCGGAAATGGGTGGGTAAGTATTTCACTATATTTTTCGCTCACCATGAATTAGATTCGTAGTTAATGATATTTGCATTTCTTTTTAACGGGGGATGATGAAATTTATGATGATGGAAGTTTAGCAAGTAAATACAGTAAGCAAGCATATTCTACCATTGAGACTATAGTTTGCACTTTATATTTATTTATAATGAAAAATAAATATTGCACCTGGCTTTTTAACGAAACCTAGACTAAAGTTGCACCCTGTTGATGGACTAGTTGTAAATTAATATGGTGAATTCAAAGAAGTTGAGTTCTATGGTTGTGTTTGCAATGCCAATATTGTATCATGAGCAAGCTCTTAAAACCATACATATCATATAACAATTTTTTTTTTTTTTTTATACCTTTGCTTACACACCAGTCTCTCTCTTTTCTCTCCGTACACATGCATCTTGTTGCTTTGTTACGTTGATTGGTTCTGTAGTTTTGTTGATTAAGATGGGTGAGGGTATGAATAGGAAGATGGTAGCTTCGAATGTTGTTTTCAGTGAACTTAAGTTTTTTGTGGTGGTGAGAGATGGTTCTGGGGTGCTTATCACTGAACGTGGTTGGAAGTTCGTAAAAAGACTGCACTTGGGTTCAGCTGCAACAAGCTGGTTTATCAAGGCACTGGACGACTGCTTGAAGTTAAGGAAAAGAGAGTTCTACACAGCTCATCGGGAAGGAGATAGGGGATTCATAGCTCAACGATGTTCCAATCCTCAAGGAGCATTTATGGCATCGGTGGAATATAAACAGGGGGGTCGTCGGAACTGTATTTTCATTCCTGAGGATCGTGAGGGAGCGGGATGGAGGAGGTTGATGGAGGTGTTGAGGGAGGTCCTGCCAGCGTCGACGGCAGTGCTGCCTCATTATTCCAGCGGCAGCATGGTAGCTTTACAGAAACCAAGCTACCTGGACATTGCTCGAGGTACTGTTAGACTGGGTTCTAGTTTTGACATGCGTGGGAGGGATGGTGGTTTGGTTGGGGTGCAGAGGAGTGGGGAGGATGGCAGGGGACGTGATGGCCTTGACAAGGAAAGTATGGTTCGTCTCTTGTCAGAAATGCAGGCTCAAATAAGTACTCTGCAGAGTAATATGGAGATAGTGAAATGCAGCGTTGAGGAGGGGGGTTGGAGGGAGTTGGGCTTGGGGCTAGAAGATGGGCTTTGTTCCAAAGGGAAAGGCCTCTCTACATATGGGCTAGGGTATGCCCAGCAGGCCCCCTGCGCGGCTCAACAGGCCCAGCCTGTCAAGCGGCAGGTCGTGGAGGCTGCTTGGAGACGTCGGCCTCCAAGGGCCGAAACTCCATCATCGTCGGGTGGGCCTCAACACCCACTGCCGACAATGGACCAGGGGCCGCCGTCTGAGGGGGTGGGTCTCCTGTCGACATCTGGGGTGCCGGAAACAGTGGCAGAGCTCCGAGAAACAGGGGAGAAAGGTGCGATGGAGGTTGACGGAGGATGTTGAGGTGCTCACTCATCAGAACTAGCACATAAAGATGTGACGGAGGGCTCTGAGGTCTCTCTGACGTTATTGCAGCAGTTCTGTCCACTGGGGAGTGAAGTTTCAGGGGCGATGGTCGCGGATCTAATATCGGGACTTGTAATGTTGGGTGCGACAGAGGTCGCCGATGCCCCTGCGACGTCGGGGTACGCTCAGATCATGTCGTCGACCACCGTCGAAGGCTCAGGAGTAGCTCAGGTACTGCCCATGATGGCGGAAGTGGTAGAAGCGGCTCTGAAGGCAGTGGAGGACGAAAATGTTGAGCCTGTTGGGAAAATTTTGGAGGACGGGGAGGTGGATGAGGGGTGTAACACTCGGAATTTGTGGGTGATGGATATGGAAGGGGGGATCGATGGGGGTACTGGGTCATCTTCAGTGGTGTTGAAAGAGGCTGATTCTATGGTCCAACCAATGGATCAGCTTATGGGCAGCGGCTTTGAGGGCGATAAGGATGAGTTGGAAAGTCCTATCCCGTTACGTATTATTTCTCCAAAGCCAGTGTACAATATAACAGACGATTGACTGTTAAAAAAAGTAGAGGAAGTTCAAGAGTGTGTGGGAATTTCGTTTGCTGGGTATGAAGAACAGTTTAAGGCCCTGTTGATTGCGATGGAGGCAGGGAGACCTATGGTTCTGAAATCAGCAGTGAAACGGGACCGGGAGTTGAAACGTCTCAAATGCTCTATTAATTATGATAACAAGGAGGGAAGTGTGGGGAGGGCGAGGTTGAAGGGTAAGGGAACTTCGTTATTTAATGAAGCCTAAAATCCTCTCATGGAATGTAAGGGGGATCAATGACGTGAATAAATGTCTCCGTATTAGATCCCTCATTTGGAGTTGGAAGGCTGACATTGTATGCCTTCAAGAGACTAAGTTGTGTGGTGTTGATAGATACATAATTCGAAGCTTGTGGGGCTGTTCCTTTGTGGGGTGGTGTTTTCTAGCCTCATCGGGGGCTTCGGGAGGTGTGTTGGTAATGTGGGATAAGCGAGTGGTGGAGATGGTCGAGGATTGCATGGGGAAATTCACAATGGCTGTATCTTTTAGGAACATTGAGGATGGGTGGTTGTGGGCTTTAGCGGGTGTGTATGGGCCCAATGTAGAAAGAGATAGACGCTTTTTGTGGGAGGAATTGGCAGGTCTTCACTCCTTATGGGATTTACCCTGGGTTTTTTGCGGAGATTTTAATATTGTTCGGTTCCCTAGTGAGAGGGCAGGGGCCTCTACGTCGTCAGGAGCAATGGAAGCCTTTTCAGAGTTGATCTTTGATCTAAATCTTGTGGATCTTCTGCTAGTTGGGGGGGCCTACACTTGGTCCAATAGCCGAGGGGGGTCCCGGCTGGACAGATTTTTAGTCTCCTCTTCTTGGGAGATGCATTTTCCGGACCTATGTCAGAGAAGGCTGCCACGTGTTTTTTCCGATCATTTCCCAATTTTGCTTGATTGTGGTGGTATTCGTGGGGGTAGACGTTCCTTCAAATTTGAGAATATGTGGTTGGAATTTGAAGGATTTGCGGATAAGGTAAGGGTTTGGTGGGACAATTATTCTTTTGAGGGTACCCCTAGTTTCATAGTGGCGGGTAAACTTAAAGCCCTCAAGTATGACTTGATGAAGTGGAATGAAGAAAAATTTAGACATACGGAAGTGTAGAAAAATATCCTTTGGGATGAGTTGCAGGCTTTGGAGGAAGGGGTAGTTAATGTGGACTCTTTATTACGGAAGAAAGTGGTGGTGACAGAAATTGAGAAAGTATTGTTGCTAGAAGAAATATCTTGGAGGCCCACAACATACGGTCTCCCCCATTGGCCCCTAGCTTTGCTGAATACAAGTAACTGTAAAAATCTGCCAGCTCTTCTAATTCCCAGTCCTGAGCATTTCTTGTAAAAGTGACATTCCAATGACCATCCCATTGGCACGACATAGAACTTCTGAAACTGGGGCTTGCTGATTTCCAGCCAAATTAAAAGCAACTGGGAAAGCCAGACAAAGAGGACTCTCCCCACTCCATACATCGAACCAAAAGCGGGTACGTGTTCCATCACCCACCTCAAACTTAAGATGTTTTTCAAAGGTATTCCACCCCTTCCTTATGAATTTCCACAGACTTACTCCGTAAGACCCCCTACCCTCCTTAGAGCACCATCCCCCCCACTCACGACCATACTTATGATCAATAACCTCTCTCCACAGCGAATTCCCTTCCTTATGATACCTCCACAACCACTTCCCTAAGAGTGCCTTGTTGAAAACACACAAGTTTCGTACCCCTAACCCTCCATTCGCCAATGGACAGCTCACCCTTTGCCAACTCACAAGGTGAAATTTGGATTCCTCTCCCATTCCACCCCACAAAAAAGCTCTAAACAACTTTTCTATCCGGTTTGCCACACCCACCGGTAATGGAAATAGAGAAAGATAGTAAGTGAGAAGGTTGGAAAGAGTGCTTTTAATAAGGGTTAGTCTCCCCCCTCTCGATAGATATAGCTGTTTCCATCCTGAAAGTCGTTGCTCAACCTTCTCTACCACCCCATCCCAAATGCTCTTTGCTTTGAAAGACGCCCCTAAGGGGAGTCCAAGATATTTCATAGGGAGAGAGGCAATTTTGCAACCTAGTAATTCCGCTAAAGAGGCTATATTGTTCACCTCCCCCACCGGAACCAGCTCCGACTTCCCCAAGTTCACCTTGAGTTCCGAAACAGCTTCGAAACACAACAAAACTGCCCTTAAAGCTTGAATCTGGCCACTTACAGCATCACAAAAAATGAGCGTATCATCTGCAAAAAGTAAATGCGAAATGGAGCTGGTATTACTATTGCTGCCCACTGAAAAACCAGCAAGAATTCTCCCCCTTACAGCGGCCTCCACCATACGACTCAATGCCTCCATTACAATGACAAAAAGGAAAGGGGATAGTGGATCCCCTTGTCTCAAACCCCTGGAAGATTGAAAAAAACCACAAGGTCTTCCATTGACTAGGACCGAAAATCGAGCGGTTGAGACACAATGTTTAATCCAAGCACACCATTTATCCCCAAAACCACATCTTCTAAGCATATAAAGGAGGAAATCCCAACATACATGGTCATAAGCTTTCTCCATATCGAGCTTGCAAAGAACCCCCGAGGTGCCCTCTCGCAATCGACTATCCAAACACTCATTTGCTATCAACACTGAGTTCAGGATTTGTCGACCCTTTACAAATGCATTTTGAGGTTTGGAAATGAGTTTGTCCATAACCAAACTCATACGATTAGCTAACACCTTTGATATGATTTTATAAATCCCCCCACCAAACTAATAGGCCAGAAGTCTTTCAATTCATAAGCACCGGCTATTTTCGGAATGAGAGCAATGAAAGTGGCGTTTAGTGACTTCTCAAACTTTTGACTAGAATGAAAAGTATGGAAAATCTGCATCACTTCCTCCTTCACAATGTCCCAACTCTCCTGAAAGAAAGCCAAAGAGAAACCATCCGGACCTGGTGCTTTGTCTTTGCACATACTTTTCACCACGAGATGCACCTCCTCTTCATCAAAAGGCCTCTCCAACCATGCAGCTACATCCAAATCCAGTTGAGCAAAGGGTAAACCATCTAGTTTGGGACGCCATACTTCTTTTTCAGCAAGGAGATCCTCATAATACTGCACTATGTGATCTTGGATTTCTTCGGAAGGTTTTGACAGTCCTACAACCCACTTTCTTTCCATGGAAGAGTATATGGAAGGTTTTAGTGCCTTCTAAAGTTGCTTTTTTTACTTGGACAGCTGCTCATGGGAAGATATTGACGGTTGACAATTTAAGAAAACGAGGTATGGTGATCATGGAGTGGTGCTACATGTGTAAAAAGAGTGTAGAATCGGTAGATCACTTGCTCTTACATTGTGAGGTGGCTGGGGAGCTTTGGGCTGGTATTCTTAGTAGAGCTGGGCTAAGTTGGGCTATGCCCAAGAGTGTGGTGGACCTATTAGCATGCTGGAATAGACCTCATAGTAGTGTCCAATTAGCAGCCGTGTGGTGAATGATTCCTTTGTGCTTAATGTGGTGTTTATGGTTGGAAAGGAATGACAAATGTTTTAATAACAAGGAGCGTGCAATGGGGGAAATCTGGAATTTTTTTGTATTCTCTATTTTCCAGTGGTTTTGTACTATTGTATTGAAGGGAGGGAATGTTCATAAGTTTTTATCTTCTTTCTAGTCTACTAGAATGTAATTAGGTGCCTCTCTTAGTATATTTCCTGTGTACTTGGACATCGCCTAATTTCATTCACATCAATAAAGATTATTACTTATCAAAAAAAAAAAAGAGATTTTATTACCAAGACTAGGTACAACCCAAGTATATAGGAAGTATACAAAGGAAAATACCTACTACACTCTAGAAGCAGGAAAAGACTAAACCAGATTCAATACATTATCATCATCCCTTACAAAAATCCTAGCTCACAAACACAAAGTAGAAAGGAAAAAATTCCGAAGTTCTCCAAGAGAACTTGTAACACCCCCTTCCCGTAGGATAGAGATATTTCTAACATTCATACATAATGCCCGATGAAGAGATTCGAATACATGAAAAATACCTCATTTAAAAAAAACGTCAACTAAATTGAACCTAACTGTTATCGAATTATGAAACTGAAAGCATAAGGTAAAAATATAAACTAAATTAATTCTTGTGTAAATAACACTTATTCCTTTCTAAGTCTTTACACTAGATCTATTCCTGGCCATCCAGCTTTGTGTCCTCACACTCATCATCTATGACAGTTAAACATAGAAGAAAACAGAGAAACAAACAAAAATGAGTCGAATACTCAGTAAATGGCACATCATACCATAAAATATAACCTTGCTTAGCATAGACTTAATTTTTGAAGGACTCTCCATGCATACATCATCACAGATTTACAATCATATTGTAACATAACTTAATTTATCATAAACTTAATTTCTGAAAAACTAACTTTACGTACATATATCGTCACAGATTCACATATTATATCTATTCATCATTAATATGAGCAAAATCATACATAATCATGACAAACATGTAACGTGAATGCATAAATGACTGACTTCATGCATTTTCTAACAAACATACATGACTTGTTTATCTTGTCTTTCACTGATCATATGGTGACCCACGCTTGCGTCCATGGCACCACATAACTGGTGGTGAACACGCCTAAGTCCGTGTTTCCCTTAACATATGGTGAACCACGCTTAGGTCCGTGGCACTACTTATCATAACTAGTGGTGAACACGCTTAGATCCGTTCACCCTTAACATAACTTGTGATGAACACGCTTAGGTCCGTGTCATCCTTAAACATAACTTGTGATGAACATGCTTAGGTCCGTGTCATCCTTAACATAACTTGTGATGAACACTTTTAAGTCCGTGTCATCTTTAAACATCTTATCTTTCTTAATGGATGAGAAGTTTGTTAGACTTTATGAACTTTTCTAGCATGACATATACATGTACATAGCATAACATAACATGACATGGCTTAATGTGATCTGAACATAACATTCCATTTCGTATATGATCTGAGAACTACATGAACATTACATGACTTACATGATCTAAATAATTCATGACATTACATTGAATGGCATACATGTGATTTTCAGACATATCACCCATCAAATCGCAATCCATAATAGCATAACATAGATCAGCTCACTCACATGCATATCATTATAATTCATCGAAGATCACGAAAGGGATCTAACCTTGACTTAGCTCGTAGTGTAGCATAGACAAACATCACATTTTCATATACAAATAGAACATTTACAGTACACATGCAATGATCATACTAATTATCTCCTAGAGTTGCTTCTACAACCTCATGTCGTAGCTCGTGACCTATACGAGGCACTAATCGTCACTAACTTCCTAGAAAGACATGTCGTAGCATTCTAAATACTTAAAATCATATATAGAGATAATTTAATTACACTAAGATTAATACATAATAATATTATTCAAAACTCATAACATATTCCTTAGCTTCTATTTAAAAATATAACTTGATAATTTTATAAAAATCTAGTTAAAAGCCAATTAGAATATTAACTAATTAATAGGCTCAAAAATAGTTTAAAAATGATACTTTACAAATATACTTTAAAATCGCTTAAATACTTTCTATAAAAATAAGTCTATGGGATCATATTTATTTAAGTAAAACTTTGGCTTGATTTAAATTCCAGCCTCGCCCTAATTGAGAAAACAGTCCATTTAAAATCATTAGAATAGTTTTTGTAAAAGTGCAACCTGGCCCATCTTAATTTTAAAGCACAAGTGCATTTAAAATAAGCCCAATACTCTTTTATCTTTAGAAGGCACTTGGCTGTATGGGCTGAGGGCCCATTTATGAATTAAAAGAGTGGCTGTAATTCTAGAACACACACAGGACCAAAACAACTGAAGGGGGATGGCTGTGCGATAACAGAGGACTCACCGAGAGGAGAAAGCTGATGCGTGGTGGCTCTAGGTGGCTGGGAAGGACCGGTGTCGCAGCTGGGGGTACCTATGGTGGTGCGACACCGAGAGAGGGAGAGTTTAGAGAGAGGAACTATCAAAATCGATAGAAATAGAGGGAGGGGAGGGTGGCGGATGGCAGTGGCTTATTGGAAAGGAGTGGGCTCGACGGGGTTGGGCTGGTTGGTGATCTCTGTGGCCTCGGAGAGGTAGTCCGACGTCTTCTAAAGTGGTCGATGGTGGCTGGCCACAACACCCAGCGACTTTGGTCACTAACGACAGAAGGAAAAACGACGGGAAAGGCTTAAACGGCAACGACGTACGTCGAGGTGGGAGGAGAGCTTACCGTTGGCGGCGTCTGTGGTGGATTCCAGTGAGGTAAGTGTCTCGGTTGGATGTGAGAGTGATTTTCTTGGTTTGCAAAGGCTGTTGCGTTGGGCTGGAGTGTATGATGTTTCTTGTGTTTATTTCTGAAGGGTCTCGTGGGATTCTTATAGATGATGGGAAGGAATAATGTGAGTCTTCAGGAGATATGCTAGGGTTCGAAGTTGGCTACACTTAGGAAACTATTCCTACGAGGATACAAACACTGAGAGGATTTTTGAATAGTTTGAGTTGGAGTTAGTTTCAAACTAGGAACCTATTCCAATATGGGAACCTAATGGATGACTATACGAAGATTTTGATAGGGAAAGACTCACTGTTTTAATTTATTTGTTAGAATTTCCTAAACTAATGATAAAAAAAATAATACTAATTTTAAGCCCTAAATTTGGACAGGTATGCTACAGAACGCTCTGTCTTCGAAACATCTCCCATTTCTTTCCAGCCAAATACACCACATTAAACATAAAGGAATCTATTCCATTTGGCAGCTACACATTTCCTTCCCTCAAAACCTCTCCAACATGCAAGAAGATCTACAACTTCCTTTGGCATCACCCAATATAAACCTGTCCAACTCAAAACCTCATACCATAAAGACTTTGCCACCTCACAATGAAGAAAGAGATGATTTACAGATTCACCATCCTTCTAGCACATGACACACTAATCAGCAATGCACATACCACATTTTTTAAGGTTACCCGTGGTCAAAACTTTCCCTAGAGCAACCACCTAACTGAAAAACGCCACCTTAGTAGGGACCTTCACTCTCCAAATGCTTTTCTAAGGGAAAGCACAACCAGAATGACAAGTCAGTACCTTGTAAAAAGAACTAACAGAAAACTTAGACTTTCCAGCATGGTCCCACAGTAAGCTGTCCTCTCTTCACTGCATCACTTTTGAATTATAAATTCTTTCCAAAAAATCAGAAACATCATTCACTTCCCAGTCATTTACCTCTCTAATAAAGTCAACATTCCACAGAATATTATTATCCGTATGTTGGAAATAATCTGCTACAACAGCATTTTGATTTCTTGCAATCCTAAAATGAGAGGGAAAATCAGATTTGAGAGTTGATTCCCCACACCAAATATCATGCCAAAAAAAGAATACTCTTCCCTTCCCCCACGTTAAATGTAATATGTTTCGAAAACTCCCCCCAACCTTTCCTAATGAACTTCCATAAACTCACCCCATACGCTCGCTCCTTTAACTTCATTAGAACACCAATCCCCCCACCCACTCCCATATTTTACAGCAACAACGTTCTTTTATAAAGCATATCTCTCTAAATAATATCTCCAAAGCCATTTCCCAAGAAGTGCTTTGTTAAACATCCTCAAATTTCTCACCCCAAGTCCCCCACAAGAAATTGGTTGACAAACCTTGTTTCAACTAACCAAATGAAAAATTTTCTCCTCTCCTATACCTCTCCATAAGAAATTGCGCTAAATTTTCTCAATTCTTTTTGCAACCCCTGCTGGCAATGAGAAAAGCGAAAGAAAATACGTGGGAAGATTAGGCAGCGTACTCTTTATCAAAGTAATTTGTCCCCCTTTAGACAAGTATAGCTTTTTCCATCCAGCCAACCTTCTCTCGATCTTCTCAATCACCCATTCCCATATGGAAACTGTTTTGTGAGAGGTATCCAATGTAGGCCAAGATACTTCAGCGGCAGTGAAGAAATCTTACACTCCAAAATATTAGCCAAATCTGAAATATTGGCTATTGCACCCACTGGAACAATTTCAGACTTGTTAAGATTAATCCTTAGACCCAAGATAGCTTCAAAACATAACAACAATGCTATCAAAGATCGAAGATCTTCTTGATTAGGTTCACAGAAAATTAAAGTATCATTGGCAAAGAGAAGATGAGATAATTTAATGCTATTCTGATCCCCATTTCCCACCTCAAAACCCAACAAGAACCTTCATTCTACCGCCACTTCAATTATTCTACTCAACGCATCCATAACAAGAACAAAAAGAAAGGGAGATAGCGGATCTCCTTGTATCAAACCACGAGAGCTATTAAAAAATCCAACCGGGGAACCATTCACCAAAATAGAAAATTGCGCCATCGAAATGCAATGCTTGATCCACAAACACCATTTCTCTCCAAAACCATACCTCCCGAGTACAAAAGGAAATCCCAACAAACATGGTCATGTGCCTTTTCCAGGTCCAATTTGATCAAAATTCGAGATTCATTTAACGAATTCTTCTATCCACAATTCATTAGCAACTAGGACCGAATCAAGAATTTGTCTTCTCCTTACAAAAACTTTTTGAGATTTCGAAGTAATTTTTTCCAACACCACATTCATACGATTAGCTAACACCTTAGAAATGATCTTATATACCCCATTCACCAAACTATCATATAACATTGACAACTAATGTTTTTGATAAGAAAAATGAAAATTTTATTCTTACGAATGAAGTAGGCGAAGACCATATACACCAAAAGTATACAAAAGAACCCCTAAATACATTCTAGGAGCCAAAAATTAGAGACAAAAAGTCATGAACACTAGTTCCATTAAGCCCAATGGTTGAAAATCAGAGCAATAAGGTGTGCACAAAAAAGTCCTGAAGTTCCACCATTGTGCGCTCCCTATCTTCAAAACACCGATCATTCATTTCTATCCAAATACACTACATAATGCACAAATGAATTATTCTCCAAACGGCAAGCACTTGGGGCAGTCTTGAATATCCTTCTAGCCAACTATTAAATCCACCAACTTCAAAGGCATAAACCAAGCCACACCAATTCTTCTAAAGATCTCTTCTCACAACACTCGTCACCTCACAATGCAGTAATAAACGATCCACTGATTCCCCTTTCTTCTTGCACAGATAACACCAATTCATAAAAATCAGACTCCGCTTCCTCAAATTGTCCATGGTCAAAACATTCCCAAGAGAGGCGGTCCATACAAAGAAAGCTACTTTGGAAGGCACACAAGACCTCCAAATACTCTTCCATGGTAAAGGAACATTACCATGTGATGCCAACAGCTTGTAATAAGATCTCATTGTAAATTGTTTGCTCCCGTTAGGCCTCCACTGCATCCAATCCTCATGTACCGTTAGGCCTCCTGTAGAATATATAAGACTGAAAAATTCAGAAACAGTATACATTTCCCAATCATGAACATCCCTATTAAATTGAACATCCCATTGGTGAGAACCATGGGAAAATGCCAATAGATCTGGCGTAGAAGCATCTTGATTAACAACAATGCAATAGAGAGCAGGGAAAGCCCTATAGTGAGCGCGATCTCCACACCAAACGTCATGCCAAAATCGGATTCTAGAGCCCTCACTAGCTACAAAACAAATATGAGTGGCAAAACTCTGCCAACACCTCCTAATAAATTTCCATAAGCCCACACCATACAATCTCCTCACTTCATTAGAACATTAACCCCCCAAGCACTTCCGTTTCTATGATCAATAACCTCCTTCCAAAGCGGATCCCCTTCCAAGTGGTTCCTCTGGAACCATTTCCCCAATAGGGTTTTATTGAATGTCCTCAAGTTGCGAACCCTCAAGCCTCCATTAGAAATTGGAGAACAAACTTTATTCCAACGAGCTTATAACCCGCGCAATGCACGGACCGTTATTTATGCTGAATTTTATAAATCTAAATAGTTTATTATACGTAATCACTACCATAACTATTAAAAAAATGTATATCAAATATATATAAAATGGAGCATGGATAAAAGAGTTCACTTTACCAATAAATATTTCATAGTCAATTTACAATATTAAAAATGTAATTCATATATATAAATGATTGTTCAATTTCTTATAAAAAAAAAAAAGATTGTTCAATTTAAAAAAAATTTAAAACAAATGTAAAATAGATACAATTAGTAGGAGACCCGATTGTGAACTAAATAGGATATCTTGCATAGAAAATATCAAAATTTGCAAGAAATATGCTGCAATTGAGAAAATAAAGGCAAGTGCAAAGATATCAAGTAAAAGAATCCAGTATACATAGAGAAAAAATTGCAGAAAACCCATATCATAAATTCTAAAACTAACCCATCCAAAAGCTTATGCTTCACTCCGATGCTAAGAAATTGCAGAATTACACATCTACAAACATAGTTTTATTTGCAACCAAATGGGCCCTTTGAAATGAATAAGTAAATAAAATTCTTATAGAAAAAGAAAAACATACAGGATCGAGAGCGTTGGTTCTGAGCCATAGTCAGAGTTCTAGAGTCTCAATTTGAGAAGCTTCAAGAGGGTGTGGACAACCGATTAACTTTAGAGCTTCCTCATTGCGATTTTCAAACTCATTGCACCCTAGAACGCAAAAGGCAACATCAACTATCAAAGAGATATTTTTTAACTTTTTTATTCAATTATGAGAATTATTCACGGTATTGATTGCAATCATATCATGGCCCGAGAGCCTTCGCGCTTCCATGTCTCCCGCATCATCGCTTCCATGTCTCCTGCATCATCGCTTCCTTGTCTCCCGCATCATATCAATATCACCGCAACCAGAGAGCTTTAATGAAATGGGAAAAAATCTTTGAAATGAGGCCCAGACCAGGTCTAACTCAACCGAGGCACTAAGCTATGTTTACTCACCGACGACCCTTCGACTTCATCGACGATCTACAACATGTTGGAAGACCAACCATCTCCTCCACCAACAGTGCGAAGTGGCCGAGAATGAACAAAAATAGCACCCTCAATAGCACGGAAGGCCCATGTTTCTTGCACAAAAAATAGAGCAAGTTATGTGCTCTCAGCACCGACACTTCCCCTCATTTCACAACCCTCATGCACTTCATCGTCAACAGAGGACACCGGAAAGCAAGATTCCATGGTTGGACTGCATCCCCCAGGGCTCGGTTGTCGTTCTCCTCTCTGTAAGGCCACTCCGAACGTTCTCTCACGATTGTCTCTGTTCTCTCTCTCTCATCACTTTCTCTCTCTCTCTCTCAGTGCCTGCTCTGCCGCTGCACTCACCACCATCAACCTCAGCCCATCTCCCTACGCTGTCTCACATTCACTTATCTCTCGGTATGGAGCTCACCTCTCTGTTTGCACGTAAAGTCTAGTATGAACCTGACCTCTCTGCTTCTGTGGGTAAAAAATAGAGCCTTCCACTTGTAGTGATTTTTTGGGTAACTGCCGGTTACAATTGTCATGGGTGATGATTTTCTTATGATATCGTTTGCCGATGAAGAAAAGTGCTTTCAGAAGGTATCAGTAATTCTTTTTTGCTTCTTGCTTATCCGTCCTAATGCTATGGAGAAAGCTACGGTTTCATAGTTGTTCGGATTTATATTATGTTGTTGTGTTGCGTCTTTTGATGGTTCGTTCTAGAATCTTGCAATTTTGAAAGGATGTGATCTTCTTCGTGTTAGTTTTTTTTTGATGCATCGTCCATCATCTTCGTTGCGAAATCTGAATTTGATTGGTATTTGGTTCCAAGAGATCACAATGACCGGTGAAAGGGTTTAATACCGAAAAATTGAAAGTTGGTATTTGGTTCCAGGTATTCATGTCTTGACGTTTGATTCTTTAATTCCTTTTGCACTGCCTGACATTCTTAATTTTTAGCGGTTGCGTGAATTGGCTGTTAAGCTGAATAGTACGGGCTGAATGCCAATTCATCAATTAAAAACTTGGCTTTTATATAATTAATAGATTAACAAGATGGAGCTTAGTTTCCTTCCCCACTCCACCCCACAAGAAAGCCTGGAATAATTTCTCAATCCTATTAGCCACCTTTGTAGGCAAAGGGAATGATGATAAAAAATAAGTGGGGAGGTTGGATAGAGTACTCTTAATTAAAGTGAGTCTACCTTCTTTCGATAAATACATCTGTTTCCACTCAGCCAACCTTTTCTCAACTTTCTCAATAACCCCATCCCAAATGGCTCTAGCCTCAAAAGTCACTCCCAACAGAAGACCTAAATATTTCATAGGCAAGGAAGCCACTTTACAACCCAAAAAACTCGCCAAGTTAGTAATATTACGCACCACATCCACTGGAACCATCTCGGACTTACCAAGTTCACGTTGAGACCCGACACAGCTTCAAAGCATAACAAAAGTGCCCTTAAAGCTTGAATCTGGCTACGATATGCCTCACAAAAAAGAAGAGTATCATCTGTAAAAAGGAGATGGGAAATTATGATAGAACCATTACCACCGAGAATCTGGATAAAAAACCTCCCCCCAACAGCAGCTCCACCATCCGTCCAAGTGCCTCCATAACAATAACAAAGAGAGAAGGAGACAACGGGTCCCCTTGCCTCAGGCCATGTTAAATATTAAAAACTCCAGCAGGGGTGCCATTAACTAGCACTGAAAAACGAGCGGTATTAACATAGTGTCGAATCCACAAAATCCACCTTTCACCAAAGCCACACCTCCTAAGCATATAAAAGAAGAATTCCCAATTCACATGATCATACACCTCTTCCATGTCAAGCTTGCACAAATTGCCTGAGACTCCCTCCCTCAATCTACTATCCAAGGATTCATTGACAATGAGAACCGAATCAAGAATTTGTCTCCCCCGAACAAAGGCGTTTTGAGGCTTAGAAATAATTTGTTCCATAAGTGTGCTCAAACGTTTAGCTAGAACCTTCGAAATAATCTTCTAAACCCCACTCACAAGATTTATAGGACTAAAATCTTTAACTTCCGTAGCCCTATGTTTCTTCGGGATGAGAGCGATTAAAGTCGCATTGAGGCATTTCTCAAACTTCTTAAAAGAATAGACCTTGAGAAAAATATGCATCACATCAACTTTCACAATATCCCATTGGAAAAATCCCATAGAAAAACCATATGGTCCCAGAGACGAGAAACCTATCCAATTGTGACCAACCCCGACTATTGGACCACGTGAACTCACCCCTAACAAGAGGGAGATCCATGAGATTTAAATCAAAGATGAACTCAGAAAACTCCTCCATAGCCAAGGAAGTTCGAGGTTCCCCTGATCGCTCAATAGGAAAGTGAGTAATATTGAAATCCCCACTCATACACCACGACACATCCCATAGATGATATACCAAACCAGCTCCTCCCATAGAAGTCTCTTATCACTATCCAAACATGGCCCATAAGTGCCTATATAAACCCACTTCCATCCATCCTCAACATTTTAAAATAAACTAGCAACTAAGAAATTCCCAATACACTCATTGACAAACTCCACCACTCTTTTATCCCACATCGAAAGAACACCACCTGAAGCTCCCAAAGATGTCAAATAAGACCAACCCACAAAAGAACACTCGCAAAGACTATGAATGATGCTTCTATTGTTAAATCGTAACTTTGTTTCTTGAAAACACAATATCAATCTTCCAAGTCCGCAATAAAGATTTTATGCAAGATGCTTGTTACGATTATTAAGCCTTTGCATATTCCAAAAGAGGAACTTAGGCTTCATGAGCAAAAAGAGGCCCCCTCCCTTTCAATCTGTCCCTTTGGCCACTCCCCTCTTTCGCATCATAATTAATAGAACATTTGAGTCTTCTTAGTTCCCTATCTGTCCTTGAAACTGATTTCAAAACTCGATCAGCTTCAATAGTGATAAGGAGCGCCCTAAATTGTTCTTCAAAGCCTACACAAGAAATCCCAACGTAGGCTTGAATCTCCTCTACCTTCTTAAACACCCACTCCGAAACATAACTGGGTGATTTAGGATTGGGTGGGAGTGCACAAGGGGGTCGGTTCAACATTCCCCAAAAAAAAAAAAAAAAACCGAGGACTAGTTTTAGATTCGAGTCATCTGACACACCCCTTCAAAAACATAAAGCTCCTGCAAAACATCAGCATCTTCCATACTTGGGTGCTTAACAAGTTCAACAGGGATCATAGATGGAAAATCCATCGGCAATGGCACCTTTGTCCTCAGACCCTTAGCAAAAGAAAGATAAGGAACTTGAGTGGAGACAATAGACAATCCAGAGTTAGCGTCCTTCCCAACCACCATATCGACCCTGAGAGCCCACTTCCTCCCTTTCCGACTTGATTATAGGTGCGGGCACACCTTCCATAGGGTCACTGGCCATTGGTGAAGAAGTTTGTGACTGCCCAAACGTCAATCGCGACACATCTACAAAGGATGTCAGTTCTAAAGGAGACAGGAAAATGGAGAGACCTCGTACCTCTATTCTCTGGAATCTCGACCACCGGAAACATAATCAGCAGGATAGCTTTTGAGCTAGTCCAGGCTCAAGTAGGCCACCCACCATCAAGTTGGGCCTTGCTGATGAAGATTCACCTTTGTCGGAGCCCCCCATGTGATTCTTGGCTCGACACACTGGCCTGATATGCTTTTGAGGCCCAGCCCCAACCTTTTCCTTGCCTTTCCCATTACACTTGAGCCCCGTAGCATAAGGCCTAGGAGATAGGTCTGCACAACTCGTCCCAGAAGAACATAATAGACTTGGGTGAGAAAATGATGAGTCCATAGTCAGGCCTAGGCCCGAATCTACTTTTAAAATTAGATGGTTGATCTTCTCCTTCACGCTACCGCCAACAGTATGCCCTCCTTAAAGTACTCTAACACAGCTCCCTTGGGAAGGAGAGTGCCGTCGACCTTTGCGTGTGAACCAGAACCGCCGGTCTGAGGGGCTAGTAACCAAGAACCAGTACTAGAAGGTGGCACACCACCCATGCCAGAACCTCCATTACTACGAGAATTTCCTTGCAAAGCCGATAAAGACATTGGCTTTACCAGCGCTGCCCTATATGACACCACTGGATCATACAAAGGCTTCAAAACCTAGGATTGCTTCCCTCTCCCATCAACAGTCCCACCAATGGGTAGGGCGACTCCTCTGTTACCATTAACCATAACAGGGGAAGGTAAATGACAGAAGTCCCTGAGCGTTTTCGCAAAACAAACCCACCGTTTGCCATGCACTCCTTCGGCTATAACCAAAATGGCACGTCTACCACCACCACCATAAACTTCAAATGACAAGAAGTGGCCGAAAGGATTGGCACGACGCTGAACTAAGAAAATATGATGGCCTTCTCGAGTGGTTTTAAGGAACTCCTTATGGCCTCCCAATAAACACATGCATCCATTGTTTTGGCCAACAAACCAGGCACCCCATTTCTAAAAAGAAATGTGCTTTGTCACTTGTTTACCCTTCTCTGTGATTCTGATATGTCCCTGATCCTCAGTAGAAAAGACAGAGTTTGGAATCCACCCACAAACTCCTCATATGCCCCCACCCACCAAAAAGTAACAAAATGACAAGAGGAGGAGAATCGCGAGGAACGCCGGAATTAGTCATTTCTGAGAGAGGGATAGAGGGGGAAAGAAGTATCCAAAACAATTTTAAAAGATACATAGTACCTAGAATGTAACATTGACAGCTATTTAATTGTTTTTATTTTTGGATTCAACTATAATGTCTGTTCTACTCATTGTGGTCTGTTTTGGAGTCAAGTATTGCTTAATGCCACATATTTGTTCTTTGAGGTGGATGATTTTGTTGTATAGGTTTATTTTTCTAAATTATTTTTGTTTAATCTGCATATAATTCTTACTACTCTAAATCTTTTTTTTTTGGCTGTCTAGTTACTTTATACTGAATGGGCTTGAGCGAGTTGTTCGACTTCTAATATTGCCAAAGCGGAATTATGTAAGAGACTCTGCCTTTTTCATACATTTTGTGATACTCAAGCAGATAAATGTGTTCAACCTTGAAATTGTGGCTTGAGCCAAGATTTTATGTATGTTTCTTGTGAGCCTAAATGACTTAGGTAGTAAGTTGCCTATATTTTATTGATTAATATCCCAATTACTAGCTAAGTCATTTAGCTAGTAATTTCAACAAAATGTGTTCAACCTTGAAATTGTGGCTTGAGCCAAGATTTTATGTATGTTTCCTGTGAGCCTAAATCATTTAGGCTCTTACTAGCTAAGTCAATTATTTATACACCGATGGTTTGAAGCAGATTCAGTACTTTGTTCAGTAAAATCTTTCTTGCTTTTTGTTGCTTATGCATGTCACATAACTGACATGAGTGCTTTTTGGTCCAGCCAATGAGTATGGTGCGGAATTCATTTAGTGATCGGCGAGAAGGATATACTGATAAAGCAGTTGTCATAAGGTTATCTCTTTATCCAATGCACAGGGATTTTCTTTTTCGTAATATCCATCTTCATAACTTAAAATTTCTTATTTGGTATCATGGGCAGATTAGGGACATTTTTGCGTTTAAAGATGAACTGATTAATTTTGAAAGATGGAACTTTGATTTGATAGCATGTTATTTAGTACGTTCCTCCTTATTTAAACAATTGAATTCGAGATTTTTGCTTGAAAACACATTCTTCACCCTTGCAATGGTCACAATAAATCTTAAACGTCTTTTAAAAAGGTTTTATTAATACTAACAGAAAAATAGGAATAGCCCAAGTATATGTGATGTCTACAAGAGGAAACACCTTGTTAGGAAGAAGAAATAGATACAAGGAAATAATGAAGGTGAAGAACATTAAAATCTATAGCTATTGCCCATAGAACTAGCAAATTGAAAAACAGAGTTCTAAGCTCCTCCAGCAAATGTTCCTTATTTTCAAAGTTCCAGTCATTTCCTTTCCTCGAAATGCATCACAAAAGGCATATGGGGACCATCTTCCAAACTGTAACTATTTTTGGAATGCCATAAAGATTTATCCTGTTGGCAATAAAATCAACCATAGAACTTAATTGTCATTATCTATTCTTTGCAAAGACGAGGATCTATTGGGATTTCTTTCTTATCTTTTTAGATTTTTATTTAGTTTTTAGTTTTTCCTGACATGGAACCTTACCAAAGTATGACCCTTCGGACCCACCCTTTGGGAGTAAACCTTGGATACATGACCTCACCTGCGAGAACCCTATATAAGGTAATCTAGGGGAGTTCTTTGTGTGGAATAAAATCCAGGATGTCTGAGTGTACGGTTCAACCCAACTCGCCCTTTAATGACTAAGTTGCACCCTAACAGGTAAGATCTGTTGGGTGATTTACCATAATATTTAAAACTTTCAAAAAATCCTGTCCAGACTGCCAGTCGAATGATTTACCATCACTTGTACACTAAGACCAAGGTTTCAAAGGTTGGACCGAATTGCATGATTGGATTAGTCCAACTGTATACAGGTTCTAGCCCGGTGCTATTACCTCCTAAAACCAGTCTATTGAAAAAAAAAATGTATTCCCCCATAGTATCCGTAGACCTGACAAATTGTTCATGGATCTCACGGGTTTTGGTCATTTTTTCCTAAAGATGCCTATAACTCAGCCCCCTTCCATATCTCTCGATTTCAGCTGCCCCCACTTTACCATCCAAAAAAGATAGTTAAATTGATTTGGGCTGTAGTGGTGGTGTCAACAAATCACAAGTATCAGGTCCATGGATTTGCGCTGATAGATAGCTCTGTGCTATGCACTGGTATGCTCCTTCCGTGCCCATAAAATATTGGGATATTCACCATGGTTGGCTGAGAATTGAGAAGGGGATAAATGAAACTTTGAAATTTGAGTACTAAAAAGGAGTGACTGGGATTCGAAAGATGGAAAACATGGATTTCAAATTTAGTTGGAGTTTTGTTGTGGTGTGCACAAATATCAATTTGCTGCAAATACATTTTAGGACACTTCAATCTTGTTTCTGATATCTGTTAGTGGTAAAAAATCCTTCAAATTATTCAATTATTTTTGGGTAGGTTGTTAAAATTCCTTCTGGTATAAGTTTATTTATTTATTTGTAATTTTAGTTAAGTTATTTAATGATGTCACGGTCTAATTTCAATTTACCCTGCAGTTGGACCTAACTTTGGACATCTCATTTTTTCAGTTCTCTTGTTTTTCTAGTTTCCAAAATCAATATTCCATAATTCTGCCATCCTGACAAAGAATGCTACCCTTGACAGTGCCTTATGTCTCTGAATATTCTTTCAATGGAAAGGAGGGCCATCTTGGGGGATGACTGCATGGTAGAAAGAAGACCTCAAAGGTCTCTTTCTTAGTAAGAATCAACAGATCTTATCACCTCCAACACCTCTTATCCTGAAGGAGTACAAACAATTAAAGAGTGAGGAAATCATCCTCACCTCCCAATGATGTGTCATTTTAATAAAAGCAAACATTCCATTGGGATCTATTCTGTAAGATCTGCAAAAGGTTTGCTATCAACTTCTCCTTAAAATGGGAGATGATAGACAATGCCGAGAAGGCTGTCTTTAAGGGATTCCTCACCACGAGCTTTGTGAAAATATGATCTTAAAACCATCCTCAATGTCAGATTTAACTCAATGAGAGAAATCTCTACATCCTCTCCCAATGTTTTTCCACACCACCACCCTGTGGTATCATATTTAGTGGAGGTTGATTTAAGTTTTTATGACGTGTATGTGTTAGCGACTATATCGCTTATCTAAGTTGTATAGATAATGGTGTCATGTTAGCTGTGGTTCATTCTAAACTAAATATTCAACTTGTTCCATTTATTTCTAGTTGCCATTCAACAGAAAGAGTATATTCTCCCGTTATTGTTTCGGTTTTCACATGTCACTTGTTTAATAGTTTTTACCTTTTGGTTTTGATTGCTCCTTAATTGTTGTTTCAGGTGTGAGAGAAAAAATCAGTCTTCAGTTACAGTCAAAGTATATTACCTTCGTAATGGAAGTGCGAGACTTGGATTTTGGTAAGCTAGGGCTAGGTCTAACAAAGTAATATATGGCTTGTGATGTTTTTTATTAGTAAAAGATATTTTATTAGTACAGAAAAAGGCATAGCCCAAGTACTCATGAAGTATACAAGAGAGTACACCTAGTTAGAAACTAGAAAAAAGATACAAAGAAATCATGAATGCTAAGACCAGTAAGATCTATAGATATGGTCCACATAAATAAAGTCCTCAAGAAAAAATTCTTCAAGCTCTTCTAGGGAGTGCTCTTGATTCTCAAGAATCTCGGTCATTCCTTTCCCTCCAAATACGCCAATAGTAAACAAATGGGAGCCATCTTCCACATAGCTGCAATCAGGGGGACACCCTTAAGCCCTATCCAACTAGCTAGTTGATCAACCTCCCTCCCAGGCGTAACCCATGCTAATCCCACTCTTGAAAAAATCATTCCATAAGGCCTTGGTAAACTCACAATGTAGAAGTAAATTATCCACTGTTTTGCCACTATTTTACATATACAACACCGGTCAATAAGGATAAACCCACATTTCCTTAGGTTATCCATGCTCAGGATCTTCCCCAAGGATGGAGTCCAAACAAAAAGGGCAGTGTTAAGGGGTGCCTTACTCCAAATATTCTTCCGAGGGAAGTCATTACTATCCTGAGTATTAAGGGCCTCATATTTTGGGCGTACGGAGAATTTTCCTTTACTAGAAGGAATTCAAACAATGTTATCCAGCTCTGTGTTACCAGCTCCAAAGGGGTAGATGAATTTAAAAACTCAGTGAAGACACACCAACCTCCCAATCATGTACCTCCCTAATGAAACTGACATTCTACTATTGAGAGCCAGTAGAGATCTCGCATAATTCAGCCACACAGGCCTCCTGTTCCCATGCAATCCTGAAAATAGTAGGATAAACTTCCTTAAGAGTCATATCCCCAACCCATACATCCATGTTACCATCCCCCAACACCAATCTAGTGTTTCTAGAAAAAGATCCCCTACCTTTCCGGATTTCTGGATATTTTTCCTTAAGCCTCTCCATATGCCCCTGATCCTCCCCAAATATGACTTGTGATTTTGAATATAACTAGAATATACTTTCTTGAATTTATTTTACAGGATACAGGGGAGGGAGTACTTGCTTCCTGCAGGCGTCGTGCTAAAGGTAGGTTGTGATGCATAAAATTTCTCTCAGACATTCCTTGGCATTCTACTTGTTTTTTAGACCACTCTTAGGTATGAAGAACGTTTACTGGTTATTAAATAAATTTTTTTTTTTGCTCAAGTAGATATACATTTTTCGTGTTGATATTGATGATTTGGTTACTTATCCCATAGTCCTTTCTTTTTCTCACCCATCTTACGTTTGTGCGCGTTTGGGGTGTGGGAGGGCATAAAGTAGTGTTATCTTTCCATGCTTCTTGCACATGTGCTAGGGAGGTCAAGTAGTTCTCATGGGCTTTTCTAGATCTGGTAAAGATTAATATTTAGCTAGTCTAGGTTTGAATAATCTAGTAGTTTTCTTAAACATTAGGTTGTCATTCTAGTGATTTTTAATGATAAATGCTATTAGTATTGGCACTGATCCAGCAATCAATGAGAATACCAATATAGCTCAAATCCTTTATTTTGTGCAAATCTTGACCATATTTCTATAAAAATCATGTGAAAACACTGAAGCGATGATTTTAATCCATCCTGTTTTACCCGGTCAATGTCTTTTGTTGTGTTTCAATAAAATTTTACGTTTACCTATTAAAGAAACATTGAAGCAATGAGTTGCTTTCAAAATACATGAATTCCTAAACGTCCAAAATTTTGCCTTCTCGTTTCAGATGAGGTATCACCGGTCAGATTAAGAGGGGGTGATCTTTTTCTTTGATTGTGGCATTATAAAATAGGATCTTCAATTGTGGTACAGTTCTTGGGTAAACATGCCTAGATAGGATTATGCAGTTTGTTTACTTGTGTTTTACAGAATTATTAGTTACTTTGTTCAAAACTATACAATGTTTATTAGGTCTTAACATTTTATTATGTCTATAAAATAAATCTTATAAAACGGGAAACAATGTTTATACACTTAGCTTGACATCAATGTTTCCAAGTTTTTTAATGAATGCTTTTTTGAGAACCTCCTTGACAACGTTCAGCGACTTGGTAAGAAGAAGTAAAGAAAGAGAATGGGATGTGCAAAGTTTGTATGCAGCAAAATATTTACAAAAATCATGTTGTATGTCCTTTTTACCACCCTCTTGAAGTTTAATTTCTGGATAGAATATTATTTAATGCACATTTTTGGTTTTATTATGTAATGCTGAATGAATATCATGCTTCTTCATTTTTTGACCTGTTGGATTATGGTGGTATAATAGATTTGTGTTGTGTAATAAACAGGCTCTTGTAGACACAACTGATCATGAAATATATGAGAGTTTGACATGCTGCTGTAGTGAGAAAGATGAGAGAGAGAAGGGTGCTGTTGCCACTCAGCTCGTGGGTGAAAGGGCAAAAATTATTCTTGATGAAGTTCGAAATCTCTCTCTTTTCACTCGGCTTCAATGTCTAGAGCATATTGGTACTGACCATGGGATATTTCATGTTTTCATTGGAATATGACTTGGATTATTAATAACCTATGTTAACTTTGGTCATTATAAATTTAGGGGAGCATTTCCAAGCTGCCATGGATGGGCTGGAAAACGAAAGTTATTCTGGTGTATGTCATGATCTTTACCTGTTACTCTTTTTTAGTAGAAAGAAGCAAAGGATTACTTTGTACATACAACTTGAAGTGTAAATTTTTCTTGTAACTGGTTTCATCTTTCTTTTTTCTGGTAGGTTGCTAATGCTGTTCTTGAGGAGTACATCTTTGTTCACCTCGATAACAATTATGAGAAGTTTAATCTGCTCATGTGCGCCACTCTCTCTCTCTCTCTATCTCTCCTTGACTTATCTTTCCCAACACATAGTTGCCAAATTTCATTGTTGGTCTTACTTTTCTTTTGACAAGTATTGTTTGTCATACGTTACTGTTTGTATGTTTGTTTTTCTACCTCTTCTTGGTTGGGAAGTATTGTTCTCACATACTGACTTGTGTTTGGCTTCTTTTCTTCAGCTTTATGCTGCATAAACTTTTCTCACTTGTGGATCAGACATCTGTGCCAGACAACCCAGATTCCTTGCAAAATCAGGAAGTCTTACTCCCTGGTCACTTGATTACCATTTATCTCAAGGTAGAAAACTTGAAAATCTATCTTCAAAAGAAACATTGTGTTAGAGGAAAAAATAGATTAACACGGTAACACTTTCCCCATCCATGATCATTTTTAGAGTTTAAAGTCATGTGTCATAGAATATCCCTAATCAATCAGAAGATTTTATGTCCCTTAACATTTTAAAATGTTCTCTCATTCTATCACTTTTACTATACAACTAATAATTTTGTGTTTTTTTTCTCTTAAAAGAAAAAGGAATTATGTGACAATATAGGATGATAGTGTGAATGATGGTCTACAATTAAGTGATGATGTGGCGTAAGATGATTGCTATAGACTAAACATGTGACTTTACACTTCCTATTTTGTTTCGTAGCAAGTTTTCTTATAGGATGCATGATCACAAACATTCTTCTTTTTTTAGTTCCTTGTTTGAAATAACTTCTATACAACATTTTGACATGTTCCATGTATGGGAATGAAGACTCAAACGTTTGACCACTGTAAATCCATCTCAATTCAAATAGATTGTTTAACTTGCTTGGGCTGTAATATTTGCTGGTATCAATTGTCCTTTTTTTTTCCAGGGTTTGGTTGTAATTTTAAATTCAAATGTTTCATCATTTACCTTTGTAACACCCTGCTCTCCATGGTTACGAATAAAGTCATTTTTAGGAATTTTTGGGGAATCGGTGTGCTACTACTGAACTTTACTTAAAAAAGATTTTCTTCAATTCTAAGGAAGTGCTAGGTACAAAGATTCCTTATAATAAATACAGTGTTTTGTATTAAAATACTGAAATCATAAAAGAGAGTGTGCGGAAGCATTTATTAAAGACTTCTCGAACTTTGTAAAATAAAAATCATAACTTAAAATTTGTGTACATGATCTAGGCCTCTGTCATGCCTCCCTAGACCAAGTCTGTCTTGCATCTCTACCTTCATAAATATTCTGACATGGGGTGGTTTAAAAACATAAAAAAACCAACTAAAATGAGTCAACGACTCAGTAAGAAATCCATCATAATGTGTTCATACTTAACATAAGATTTTTCATAAAATATTTCATGCTGAGAATTTAAAATCATGACTATTCATATATATGCTGATGACATGCATGACTTGAAAATATAATTGGTATATTGACTGATCTGAATTATCTGACTTGTCTGACTGACCAACATACTTAACCCTATGTGCAAGATTATGCATTGGTCCCACATCTTGTGGCCACAAGGGGAATCGCTGATTTGATTTGATAATAATACTATGGTGGACCACCCTTGAGTCTGTGACTTGCACATTCATCATGTCTGCATTGGTATCATGTATCTGAATGGTCATCTAATTAATCTGATCTTTATCTTTCACTTGATTTTGTGAAACTATGTGTCTTATGCAACATGAGATGGCATGAGATGCATAATACATACATAACTATAATATGTGAAAAAACATGGTCATGAATTATGATGAATGATGTGCTTGCAGATATCATAGCATGTGTGGTACATAAACATTGGCTTCCAAGGAAATGGCTTTAATAATAATGATAATAATATAACTAGCTAACGTATGCTAATCCTAATTTATGATCAAACTACTTACCTCATAGTGCTAATCCAATATTTCTGGAGCGAAGTTGATTTCCTATAGAATAGACACGTAATTTCCGTAAAGAATTTAAACGTAGTCTCCTTTGAAATTCGGTTCTGTACAAAGTAAAGGGTATTATAAGTCTTTATGGTATAATGGCAATTTTATGGAAAGTCTGAACATGTTTATGATTTACAGGGCTAAGGTAATTTCTTTCCCACCAAACAAGCATGGTCTGACTTATTACTTGAAAGGTTGCTTTCTTGTTAGAAAAGCAATTACAGGTTGAGAGGACAAGAATTTAAATAACTGGGGTTGGTGCCGAGAGAACAAATATGCACTTGAGGAAATAAAAAGGGCCGTAATGTACTTGCACGAAAACTCTTCCGGTGGAAAAGGTAAAGTAAAACAATTGGAAGCTGGAAAAGGAAAAAAGTAGCAATTGAAAGCTAGAGGAGTTGAAAGCCGCATGTCCAAGCTTAGAAATAAAACATTTAAAACCAGTGCTATTCGGTGAGAGAAAGAGAGCAACTAAGAATAGAGAGCTCGCTGAGAGGGTGAAACCGTGCGACAGATTGGACTTGAATCGAAGGCTGCAGTGGGGCAGCGGCTCACTAGTCGGGATAGAAGGCGACGGATATGAGTGGTGAGTGGCCGGCTTTCTGGGTGTCTTCCAGTGATTTCCAGTGAGCTGGATTTAGATGAGGATTTAATGGTTTTATCGAAGTAACACACGGAAGGGAAGATATTTATAGAGAAATTTGGGAGAGGGTGCTGATAAGTTCGAGTTGTACTCTGTTAATACATGTAGTGATACTAATTTGCTGAAAACTTGGTCATGATCATCCAAGAAGAGAATAAGAAATTTAAAAACATGATCTAGGAATTCATTCAACGTGGGATTGACAGTGACTGAGACTACGTAGGGGACTTCATTAAGTGATGATTTTAAGTTGAAATAAATTTTTAATAGCCAATCTTTAAATTCTAAAATGAGTCCAACTCGTTCAATAAATAATAAAGAGATTTAGCCTAGTTATTGAGTCTAATTAAAACTCATAATCAACCTCAGTAATCTATAGTTCGTGGGCTTATGCAATATGACCCATTAAATATAATTTTAGGCCCAATAAAAGTTATCAATATTCTGACCTTATAATTATTGGGCCGGGTCAATACAACCTCTTATTTGGTTTGATGTCAGGTTGTCAATTATGTGCTCGTGTTTGCAGCACTAAATGCGAGTATAAGTTTGTAACTGTTTGTTGCATATCAAGTGATATAAAATGCAGCGAACCTGAATATTACTGTTATATGAACTAGTACTGCCATAGCAGCCCAATTCTTATAAATTGGCTGTCACCATCTCTCTCTCTCTCTCACTGCCTAAAGCCATTATCCAAATATACAGCGATCTCAAAAGTAACAGTCAATTATATGCTCTGACTAAGTGGTCATGTTTTACAAAAATCTTCATTTATTGAGAAAGAAACATAATATTGTTTTACTTATATAAAAAAAGAGAATCATAGCATCATTTTGCTGTCCGATCATATAGGCCTAGAATTTGTGCCATGCTATCTGTTAATACAAACTTGATTATTCTACTTGCTGATGCATGTTACACAGGTTGGCATTTTCACCATATAATTTGTATGCACCATGTAATGATGATCATGTTGATTAACTCTGTTATGTGTTATATAAGTTATAAATTGTATTTTTTTTCCTCATCAATTCTTAATCATATTCACCTCGTGTTTATCATGGTATGTAGGAAAAACTAGAAGATTGGCTGCGCAGGGCAAAAAAGCTTCTTCAAGACGAGATCAATAATAAGAGCAAAAATTTTGATTTCTGCAACTGTAAGTTATATTTCTGTGTCCTTAAAGAATCATGAACTCTCTCTTCCGACTTTTGGAGTTTGTTTTATGCTCTCTTGATTGTATTTTCGTTTAAAATGTGTTGTGCGATCTTTTTTTTTTTTAACTAATTTACGATTTGCTATTCTGCACTGTTCATAATGTAGACAACAAACTTCCATATTCTAATGCTCTAAGTCATATTCTATCATTGAACTATTTAATGTTATGTCCACAGTTGTCATTTTTTAGTTTGGTGCTTGCTCTGTTTTTTGGTCCATTAATGCTGGCAGGCTGTAAAATTAAGAATGTAGTTAGAAGACCTGTAGACAATCAGATCACCTGAATTGAATTTTAATTTTTTTCTCGAAATGTAACAATCTGCCAATATATAAATAAATAAATAAAGGATTTATGGATGTATATGGTCACTAATGGTGTATCATGTTTGCATATATCTGTTGTTACTGTTGGTAAAATGCAACATAGAGTTTTCTTTGTACTCTGCCAAGGACAGTGGTGGAACCAGGCATTTTTACTTGGGGGGCCAATTTTATGTTTAGGTAATATAAAAAGAAATAAATCTTATGTTTAGTTCCATGGTAAATCGTAAGATAATAACTATATATACATGTTACACATCGATAAATTTATCTAATTCAAGAGATCTTTCATTTCAAAGAAAAAATATATAATTTTCCATATGCATGTAAAAATAAACTTTTAAAAAGCACAACTTATCATCCCCTTTAAATTTCTTATGATAGTCTTTTATGGAATAATATTCATCCATTATCAATTTATCTAATGATCATATTTTTAGAATTTTTGTTCTCAATGAAAACTAACAGGTGAATTTTTATACACTCATCTTTCATTCTAGTACTTAAGCTAGTTTATACAAGTTTCATATCAAATCTGAATATTTTGGTGCCGCAAAGTATATAATGCTACAATTGAGATCTCAAATAAAGTTTTTCTTGCTTAATGAATTTTGAAGGATAAAAGTTCTCAACTATATTTTCATATAAGATATCAACCCTAAATGATTATTCTAATGTTTATTTCAGTTTGGGTTCCATATTAAGAAAGCTTAATACTGTATAATCAAGAAGTTTGCGGTCTATATTAATAAGTTTATTATTCTCATAAATTTAATTTTAGTTTTAAGCATTTTTAGAAATTATCAATCAAATTGAAAGAATTTTTAGGGGCAAAGAAATTAATTTTGAAGGGACCACATCGTTATTAATTTTTTTTTTATAAGTAATAAACTTTTATTGATCGAATGCAACTAGGCAAAGCCCGTGTACACAGGTAGCATACAAAAGAGACCCCTAATTACACTCTAGCAAACTGAAAAGAATGTAAAAACTCATGAACATTCACTCCCTTTAATACAATAGCAGAAAACCATTGAACCAAAGAAAATACAAAAAAGTTCCAGATTTCCCCCGTTGTTCTCTCCTTGTTGTTGAAGCATCTCTCGTTTCTTTCCAACCATATACACCACAATAAACACAAAGGGACCATCCTCCATGTCGCAGCCATCTGTGAACTATGATGTTGCCTATTCCAGCAAGCTAGAAGTTCCACCACACTCTTAGGCATAACCCATGACAACCCAGCCCTACTGATAATGCCATCCCATAACTCCCTCGCCACCTCACAATGCAGAAAAATATTATCAATCGATTCACCAGCTTTTTTACACAAGTAACACCACTCCAAAATAATCAACCCTCGTTTTCTTAAGTTGTCCGCCGTCAGAATTTTACCTAAAGCCGCAGTCCAAACGAAAAATGCAACTCTAGGTGGTTCCGGGACTCTCCATATACCCTCCATGGGAACACTAAGGGCTGGTGTTTTTGCAGCGCCTTGTAGAAGGATTTGACAGAAAATTTCTTGTTCTTTGAGTGTTTCCACAGCATTCTATCTCCCACAATACCACCACATCATAATTAATACATGATATATAGAAATTTAATAAAATTTTGGGCCATATAAGAAAAAATTGGAAAGAAATTTCTATGTATATACAGATTTTAGAAAATTTTGGAGAGTACATAAGGTTTATAATTTTTTTGGGGCGCCAATTTCTATATACATAAAATTTTGATGAAAAAAATAGGGGAAAATTGTGAGTTATAAAATTTTTTGGGGGAGGCCATGAGGTATATGTGGTTCCATCACTGGCCAAGGATTTATACCTGCTAATTACTTAGCTTTTCTGAGTTGTTTATCTTTTAACTAGTCCGCATAAGATCAACCCCAATTAATAAACTCCATTAGGCAGGAGGTGGGCCCTCACTATCATCTCTTCCCTGTTTTGCTTGTGTACTTTGTTTTACGTTTTTTTAATTGTTCTTTGTGTGGAAAATACTTTTTTCCTTGTTCATTTATGGTGGTTATATTTTTAAGGCTAGTATATAGTGATAAGTTTGTCTTGCAACTTGATTGAGTTTTTACTTATTCCTTAATTTGGTGGTGGAAATGCTAGCCACTGATTTGGTTGTGGGAAGTATACTATGGGGAGAATCTACTGGGATCCTTATTCATATGGTGCTGGAGAACAATGCTGCAATGGTCTATTTGCGATTGATTGTTACTGAGTTCATGATACTATCTTCTCAAGCTTAGTCAACAAGTGTGCATTTTGTTGTCAAAATATTAGGATTTTTATTTTTAAATCTAGAATATTATTGATGATTGGTACATTTCTTCCAAGATTGACATTCCATCTCGTTTCCTGGAATAATACAGTAGCTCATGTCAAGAAGGTTTTGGATAAAAATCCTGTCAAGCAAGTTAGTTCTGCTGTTGAAAACATGTTAAAAACCGGAAGACTGGTTACTAAATCAGGTCTAGATTTGCAGCAGGTATTTACTTACTGGTGATCACCTTAAGTTATGTAATTCAAAATTTTAATCCGTTCTTCCTCATAATCTGTTTGCAATACATCATCAACAGATGAAAATCTGATTTCGTAGATTTTTTGAATTCTTGTTCTCTTCATTTCCTTAATCTTGTGCTTTCCTTTATATACTCCTTTTGTGCTTGGGTTGTGCCCCTAGATCTCTTTAATGAAATTTGGTATCTTTGATTATTAAAGAAAAACAGATGAAAACCTGTGATTAAACTTGTATTTCATTCTACTCTCTATTTATGGCATTCAAATGGATGCCGATGCAATGATCCTTTTTGGCTTTCTTTTGCCTCATTAGTGGAGTGATATGCCTGTTTCTCCTTGTTGTCTATCTTTTCCCTGGATATACCTCATTTCCCCTACCCTTCAGTGGGTTAAGTTGGGTTAAGTTGTGAACTTGTGTGTAAATTAATTCAATGTTGACACTAGGTAACTTGAAGAAAAAGGCATGAAAACTCTGACTTCCAGTGCGTTTTTCTTTTTTATCGGTGAGAAAAATCTAGTATGAATGAAAACCAACAAAATTTAGTCCTGTGATCTCAGGAACGTGCTATATGCTACCTCCTTTTAGATCCTTGTTCAGTTCTTTCCTTGAGAATCTGCTTTCTTTAAAATCAGAAATGAAATTCTGATTTTAAGCACTTAATATTGATAGATGCAGTGCTTTGTGATTTTATTGCATAAGACCTTCTGTTTGGTCTGAAAAGATCTTCTTTAACATGTAATATCTCAAAATGCTGGAAATAACTAAAAATATGCTGTTCATACCTTTTTTCTTTTTGGAAAAAAGTCTGCAAGCTTAAATTTTAAAGTAGGATTGGCCTTTATGGATTATGTTTTGCTTCACTAGCGGGCAGGCTTTACGGTTCAGGCAGAGAGGCTTAATTTCTTACGTTTTCTCTCACATTTTCGTGCTGTCCATCGAGGGGCTTCATTTGCTGGACTTCGGACCACAACTGTGCGGAAATTGTTACCTGAGTATGCATCTGCTTGCTAAATCAAAAAAAAAAAAAAAAAAAGAAAAGAAAAGAAAAAAGAAATAAGAGTTTCGTGCATCTCATCATGAATTATATTTATATATGTTTTTTGATTTGTAGATCTTGGGGTTTTCTTTGCCCTGTGCATACACCTGATGGGGAACCATGTGGCTTGTTGAATCATATGACCAGCAATTGTCGTAAGTTCATTTATCATCCTTTATGCTACTGAAAGTGGTATGCTTTTTTAATGCATATATTGGTTGGTTCAACTGACCAGTTAAAGTTTGATCACTGTGCTCTTTCATGCAGGAGTTTGTTTCTTGTAAGAGATGCTTTTTTGTTAGAAAAAAAATTTGTTGGAAGAGATATCTCCTAAAGCTGATGAAATTCAGGAGAAGTAAACACACTAAAAAAGAACATAAATGGATGGTTTCCCATAGTTTGGAGATAAATACTTAATTGAATTGAATTTTGTAGGTGGGAAGAGAATGGTATCATTTGTGGAGAAAATAAACTTTATTATGTCAATTACAAACTGAAAGAGGAAATAAAAAGCACAATCTTTTCAGCTAGTAAAAGTCCCCTAGGGGTTGGCTCAAGTGTTACAGGCCTTGGTCTTGGGAGTATGCTCTCTCCAAGTCTAAGGTTTAAATCCTCTTGGGTGCAAACAATTCCTAGGGGCCATCGGACTGGGAGATTTTTCCCTTGAATTACCTGAGGTGCACTTGCTGGAAACTTGATGAGGACATCTCCTATTAATGTTTTGTCTATTTTATTTAGGGTTTGTATTATCCTACTATTTAAGGACATCTTCTATTATTGTTATTTTGTTATTTTGTTGATGTGTTATTTGTTTTATTTAGGGTTTGTATTGCCCTACTATTTAAGGACTTTTAAGGAACATTGGAACAGTAGGTTTTGAATTAAGAGTTGAGCGCCACAGCTGCCTCCTTCCAACCCCTCTCCTTGCTTTCTTCTTCTTCCGGTTTCCTTTTCTTCTCTATTTCCAATTACTCTGCTTCTATTTCTTGTCTCACTTCTATCCTACATCAAAACTCCTTGCTGATGGCCTGTGCACCCCTGGGATTACTTGGGACACTGTTCTCAGACACCCAGTGCCAATAAAAAAAAAAATTCAATTGATAGCACATCATGCTTAAATATGGGTTGTGTTTTCCAATATGTATATGAAAATAAAATTTATACACGACGCTTTTTGTTATATAAGTCTATAGCAAGCAGTACGGGGAATGAAATGTATCTCTTACATGGCATGGGGTATGAAACAGTGGAACTAACTATTTATTTACTTTTCTTGCCTGGAATCTTTCTTCTAGTAGATAAATTAAGAAATTTAGGTTGCTTTTGGTTTTCAACGTTTCCTTCACATGACATCTAGCAGTCTTATTCTGCCTTATATTTTTCAGGAGTTACGTCATACTTTGGTTCTGAAGGAGATGTAAGAGATTTTAAGAAAATAAGAAGGGATATTCGCAGCTTTTTGATTGGTGCTGGAATGATGTCGCTACAGCCAATGCTAGTTAAAGTTGGTCCTCCCAAGTTTCTTTCGGTCCTTATAGATGGTCATGTTGTTGGTTCTATAGCTTCCAGTTTAGTTGAAAATGTTGTGGCCAACTTACGGAAATTAAAAGTGTCAGCCGATACAATGGTTTGTTGTTCTTAAATTCTCTTTACCTTTCCTCCCTATGGTTTCTTTCATTGGATGTACTGCTGATGCATATTTGTGCCAGATTCCGGATGATCTGGAAGTGGGATATGTTCCTTTGAGTCTGGGAGGAGCATATCCTGGTTTGTACCTCTTCACATCTCCTGCTAGATTTGTTCGGCCAGTTAGAAATATTTTGAGTCCTGAGAAAAGTCAGAACATCGAACTCGTTGGTCCTTTTGAACAGGTCAATATCTACCTTGTTAAAGTTTTTTAGATAAATTTGGGCTTTGGTCAGCAGGTAAACCTCTTTTGTCATGGAAGTATAGTAAGAGCTTACTAATTTTTATTCTCCATTTCAGGTATTTATGGAAATAAGATGTCCCGATGGAAAAGATGGTGGGAGACAAAATGCTTTTCCTGCAACTCATGAAGAAATCCATCCAACTGGAATGCTCAGTGTGGTTGCTAATCTTACACCTTGGTCAGATCATAATCAGAGCCCGCGGAATATGTACCAGTGTCAAGTGTTTTTCTTTTCCTTTACTCTTTCTTCTTTGCTCTTTTCCATCCCGTATGAAGTTGTCTAATGCTCCTGTTGGTTGTTAAAGTCTTTTTTACAGGTTTTTACATCCTTTTCTATTCATAAATTGTAGATGGCAAAACAAACAATGGCTTTCTCTTCACAAGCAATTCACTTTCGTGCGGACCAAAAGCTATACCATCTTCAGGTAACTTCATAGCACTCTTTTTTTTCTCTCTAATCTCTTTATTTTACTTTAATTAGAACAGAATTGCTGCATCCTATAAATGGTTCTGCAAACTTAAGGGTCATCAAGGTCATACTATCTTTATTTTTTCTCTCTTAGTTGAGTACTTCTCTGGAAAGAGTTTTTCTCAATGTGAATCTGCAAACTTAAGGGTCATAAAGGTCATTATCTTGTGCTGGTCTGGACTGCTTGAATATAGTTCTTCAAATAAACATTATATTTTTGCATGAAGCAACTGCTCTCTAGATTTGAATCAGTAACCTGGGTTTTTAGTCCAAAACTTTATGATTACCCTGTACAATAACCTCTAAATTAGGGCTGAGCGAAAATCCGAAAATCCGACTCTGAATCTGGTTCTGCTCCAACTCTGCTCCCTGAGTCGGAGTTGGATTTTTTTTTTTTAATTTTTCAGTCAGAGGCGGAGTCAGAGGTGTTTTTGGACCGACTCCGACTCCGATATGATTCGACTTCGACTTCGACTCCGACTCCGATCTGATCCGACTCCGACTCCGATCCGACTCCGACTCCTACTTTATGCTCCGACTCCGACTCCGACTCCGACTTTGAATCCGATATTGTACATATGTTATAAAAATATGTATTTATCTATATATTTTTCATATATACTAGTATAGTTATATAGTTATATAACTAGAACTTATATGGTTAAAACTTAAATTCAATGATATATTAGTATAAGCTAATTATTATAAAATAATATGTTTATACTATAATATAAATAGACTAATGATAGTTTAGTATATGTAAACATCATAGTATTACTATTACTACCAAGCACAATCAAGTATAGAAATAAATTAGACACTAGTATTTTAAATAAGTCTAGTATATTAATAACATATACTAATTGACTAAAGTATAGTAACATGTAATTGTACACTAGAAAAGTCTAGTATATAATTAAGCTAGAAATAAGTTAGACATTAGTATAATAACATGCGATACTAATGTATAATAACATGTAATTAGACACTAAAAATAATATGTAATACTTTAGTATGATCAAATGTAATTAGAAACTATAGTATAAGTCTAGTATAAAAATAAGTTAGATATTAGTATAAAAGTAAATTAGCAGTGAATGATTTAGTTTTAGTTTTAAATTTTTGGGAAAATTGAAATTTGAAAGGCTACAAAAAATTATTTTTTAAAATGGGCTAAATATGAAGCTGAAAAAGGCCAAAACTGAAAGCCCAAATCCGACTTTGGAGTCGGAGTCGGATTGGAGCCTACACAAGTCGGAGTCAGAGTAGGAGTTCGGATTTGATCGCCGACTAAGTCGGTGCTCACCCCTACTCTAAATTTTCTAAAACACCTACAATATACACGCCACATTGAGTAGGTGATAAATATACTATATTTCATGTATGTACTTTGGCATTCTTTACTTGGGTTTATGTGTTGACTGGTCTACGAGGCATTTACAGACTCCTCAAACTCCTATTGTGCGAACAAGTACATATACGAGGTACGGCATTGATGAATATCCAACAGGAACAAATGCAATAGTTGCAGTGCTAGCATATACAGGGTAATTACTTTAGACAATCTCTCTGTCTCTCGTCTTCTTTTGTAGCATCTTACAGTTGTCCCTTTCTGACATCCAGATATGACATGGAGGATGCCATGATCCTTAATAAATCATCTGTGGAGCGTGGATTGTGCCATGGACAGATATACCAGGTTGCTTCTTCTTTCTTCTTTGTGCTAATTTTAGTATGCACAGTTGAGAATAATAGCTCGACTTATGATCGTTGTCAAAATTGTTAATGTTTCTGGAACCTGCATTGCAATTACCTTCATAAATTCCTCTAATATGGTCCTTTTTTAGTGTTTTATATTTACCTATTTTTCTATTATGAAATCTTGTTGCTTCAATATTTGTTTTCCAGATATGTAGATTTCCATACTGATGTATGAAAACATGGATTATATGGAAGCAAATCTCTAAGTAGGGCTCAATTGAAATGATTGACAAGGCTCATGGGAAGTTTTTCAAATAATGACGATGTCTATTACATAGTGCATAAGGCTTAAAACTGTGTTTTTATGTGGTCTGCACAACCACTCATGTATTGTGTGACCATATTGCATCAATGAGTTTAGAGGCATGGGTTTCAACTCCCTGCACCTCCATCGTTTTTTTTATAGCCTCGGTAATCAAGAAGTATACATGACCCTGCACCTCCATCTTACGAACACTTAGCTATCAAGAAAACAGATTATGTTGATTGGTTGGTCTAATTTCATATAGTGCTTGAATGTATGGTTTATCTGTACCCTGTTTTTGTGCAGACGGAAACTCTTGACTTGTCTGATCAGAGCAGCCGGTCAGAACGTTCCCAGAGAATGTTTAGAAGAAGCAATGTGGACAAATCAATGCATTCTTTGATTGATTCTGATGGGCTTCCATATGTTGGTCAGGTTGGTCTTGTTTTCTTGTACTCTTCTTATATCAGTATTATCGCTTTTGGTGTTAAGGTTGACCAACTATATATGTCAACTACTTTCAGATGATACGACCGAATGAACCCTATTGTTGCATTTATGATGAGGTAACAAGTTCCACAAAAACCAACAAACGGAAGGGTTCAGAACCTGTTATAGTTGACTATGTTGCTGTTGATGTGAAAAACAAGAAGCCGCTTCAGAAGGTAACTGAAATATGTCATCTTGATTATACGTCGTTTTAGACAATGTGTCTTAAAATTGAATATTTTGATCATTGGATTTAAACAGTATTTTGCGGTTGTGGCTTATGCCCTTCCTCATCCCCTTTTCTCCCTCATTTCAATGCTTTGTATACCATGTTTAGATTAAGACTTTTTTTTTTATAAGTAAAAATATTATATATATATATATATATATATCAAAAGGAGTAACCAAGTACACTGATGTATACAAGAGAACATCTTGCCCATATAGAAAACCCCTAATAACCCAAAAAGCCCGTGAAAAATAACCAAAAATACACCAAGCCCGACCCCAACCCCTTGTTTCCCGTAGAATTAAAACTTTGCCCAAAAAACCCCACCCCAACCCCTTGTTTCCCGTCTTCACAATGCCCTCCTTTTAGACTTCCCTCTAGTTGAGCTACCACCCTTAGCGTCGTAGTTGATTGTCGAAAAGAGACGCTGTAACTCCCTGGTTTTCTTGAAACTTGATTTGGTTTCAAGCGAGTGGCTTGACTCGATCACAGTAATTAATTCTTTAAATTGGTTTTCACATCCTCCATGTGAAATTCCCACGAACTGCTGAATCTTGTTAACTTTAGGCAGAATCCAATCTGCTATTGAAGGAAGAGAGACCAAGGGAGCCACAATATCCCCAGACACAGTATCCAGCTGCACTCCTGACTCTAGGCAAGGCACCAATGCCAAATCCATATTCAAATCCCGTACCACCTCGGAAACTCCATTGGTTATCTCCAATGGTATGACATCAAGTCCCCTCACCTCTGGTGACCCTTTATGTGCAACTTCAACGAGTCCCTTCACCAATGGTATGACATCATTTTCCTTCAACTCCAACGAGGGAGCCATAGTTTCTTCGGGTATTCTATTACAGATGTCTCTATGTTGATACCCCACATAGAACCCACTTCAAATAACCCAGACTTCCTTTTGACCTGCCATACTCTTCTAGATCTGGTTATAGGAACAGGGCCGAATCCAATTTTCCGTTTTCCTTTATCTGAGTTTAAAGGATTCGTGCCTATCTTAGTCTTGTTCTTTACAACCATGTTGCCTCCAGTTGAAAGCAGGTCTATTTTAGTAGACAAAAAAGCTATCCCTGCCTTCAATTCGACAAGTTGGGTTTCCATCTTCTTTAAAAAATTATGCATCGCAACAAGCTGGTTCTAAGGCGTGATCTGCAAACCACTTACATCATTCCCCTCACCATGAACCCCAGAATCATGACCGGTCTTCAGAGCTGCCACATATGATCGTCTCGCCACCGTGGATGTACTATGGTCTTTATGATTCACCTCCAAGTTGATATTCTCATTCTTCTTTTGGTTTTCCTTTGACCCATCAGTGAAAAGCATATCCGCAGCTCTGTGTAATTCCGCAACAAATTTCTCCCAACTTAGACCTTCATACCCTTCAGGAATGGCTACAACACTCCGCCGGCCTCCTCCACCATATTCAGTGACAGTTAAAAACCTACCATGCTTATTGGAGCATCTTTGAGCCATGAATGTTCTTGCCTTCGCACAAGTGTTTTGTGAAGTCCAAATTTTTTCCCGCCTGTAGTATTGCTTCCATCGTAGCCGTCAACCATTCTAGACCATTGCAACCCATCACTATAGATCTCCACACCCTTCTACTTCTATCCACAATTTTTATTGATGATCTCCATGATTCTGGCAAAAGCTCAAAAGCCTTCGATTCCACCCAAAAGTGCACCAGCTTACCCATACTGATCAACCCTTCGACTTTAGATGTAGGCGCATCCCACGCAGAAATGCATCATTCTGTCGAGTAAAAGCAGTGCGCGAAGGTGGCTGGAGTTATCAGGTTGGGAAAACCAGAGCCCAAAGACGCACCAGGTTGGTAAAAACAGAACCCCTTAACTGAGATAACGGAAACTTTCAGTCGTCGGAGAATGACCTGTGTCGGAGACCCCACAATGGGGTCGCCAGAGTCTGTCGAACACATCTATAACGATGGCTAATGCAAAGGCTTGGGTCGCGTGAAGTAACTTAGGAAGTAGAGAAAAAATAGCAGAATACTCCCAGTCGCCGGCAAAGGACCGACATCGGATGCCTCACAACGAACTCACCGGAGTCTGTCGTCCAAGTCTGTGGCAGAGTTGAAAGTGCACGGCGACAGTACAACACCTTCGATAGAGATGAAGTGAAAAAACCAAGTTCGCCAGCAAGGACCGATGCCAGACGGCCCCAAGCGAGGACGCCGGCGTCCGCCGGCCTCGTCTGTGACGGAGGTGAGATATCACACTCCAATTGATGATGGGTGAGGGGTGGGGTGGGTTGGTTGAGTGAGGGTTTCTCGCTTCACTATTCACCCACGGGAATCGCAAGTTGTACGGATTGAATCGCACTAGTTCCCACTGAATATTAGAATAGAATTGTAAAACTGCTAGAGACAAACAGTTTCTCCATAAAACCTATGGGTCATGGTTTTCTCCATACAATTCATCCAAGCCTATATTTTTAGGCTCATGGTTTTCTCCATAAAACTAGTTTGCACCAAACTCGTTTCTCGTATCGTTTTCTCAGTGCCATTCTCAGAGAGCTAGTACTGTATTTCACTGTTGGCTATATGACCTGATTTAAATTAGCAGTCTCCATGAGATTGATTATACTGGTGTACTTTTTCTACCTTTGAACTAAGCCTGTGGGGAAATTATATGAACTTAAATGTGTTTTGCGCCATAAACTACAGCTCCTATCTCATGGTTAGAGTAGCCACATTGTAGGGTACATGTACATTTCTTTAGATCATTGTGATCCTGTGTGGAAATGACCGGCGTTGTTTGGGAACACAAGTATTCTTGGGTGAAAACTGCTAGAGACACAAATGGATCCTACAGACTGACGTGGCACAGTGCCACATCATCTAATTTATTTTTTATTTTTTATTTTATCAATTTCTCTCTCGCGGCATCTCTCTGCATTCCCAAACCCCCAACCCCCATCAGCACTGTACCATCTCGCCGCTGCCAGTTGCCATATTATTTTGTATTTCTCAGTAGTTTAGAAAGGTCTAATGATTGATGCTTTCTGGATTCTTTGATCCGCTGTTGGCTATCCAGAAAGTTGTGGGTAAGTAAGATGAATATGCTAAAAGAGAAGGTCTTTTTTAGCTTTCTTGGGTCCCCAATCAATAAAATATAGAAGGTTTGGAAAAGTCGACAATTTTCCTAATCTGTCTATGCAACCATATGTTTCTGATTCAATATTACTAATTGTGGAGCTCTCGAAGCCAGTTTTTCGACAACGAAGCTAGGAATTTCATGCAATCCACGAATCTCTGGATCTGAAGCAAATTCACCCACCCTCCAAAAATCACTTTCTTTTACATAAAAAAAACAACAAAAAACAAATCTGGAAAAGAAAAAGACTGTCCTTTTAGGAACTGGTGATTGCGTTGGAAGAAAAATTGAAAAAGAGAGATGTTGTCCATAAACTCTCAATTAGTCTTTTAAAGATAGGATATCCACCTTATTGGGAGCACAAGATGGGCCATTAGTTTTGGCTTGCTGGGAGGGAAACTTTTTTTTTACCATTTTTCTAATATTTTCATAAATCCATGTTGTCAACTTTCTTTGCAAGATCGGAACAAATGTCTGGAAAGTGATGATTATTTAACGATTTTCCTTTCCCTTCAGTAAAACTATGCGAGGATAACCATACCAGCATCAATCTTTAATCAAATGTTGAGCTGGCTGGAACTTGCCCATTTTACACTCAGATTCTATCTCAAATTTGGCCCTCCCTGGATATTCAAACCCCATAAAGTACTGTTGGCAATGCATATGATCATAGATTGTACAATTTCTCTAAAATGTTTCTCATCCTAAATTCTGGAATGACGTTTTCTGTTAACATTTTTGGGTAGGTGAATATACGTTTTCGACATCCTAGAAACCCTGTCATTGGGGACAAATTTAGCAGTAGACATGGTCAGAAAGGTGTTTGCTCGCAATTGTGGCCAGACATCGATATGCCATTTTCTGGAGTTACTGGGATGCGTCCAGATCTGATTATTAACCCGCATGCATTTCCATCAAGGATGACAATTGCAATGCTTTTGGAGTCTGTTGCTGCTAAGGTACTACAATCTAAAAGAAATATTGTTGGTATTTATTTTCATATGATTGATACCTTTTTGGCTCAGATATCAATTGCTGAGCATATAAATTGTGTGGATTATTTGTAACAGGGCCTGGATAATTTTTTTTAATAAGCACTAGTCTGATCTTTCAGTAGTTGCATCAATAATCTTCATCATCATTTTGATTTTCCTTAGCAGATTCAGATCTCATTCAATACATGTCTTTGTCTTTGTACAATTACCCATAATAATCTTGCTAATGCATGCGGTTTATTTTCAAGTCTGGGAGTCTAGTGTAATTGGAGGTGGACGAGTAGTCTTTTTTAGAAGATTTTAGTTCAATTTTTGTAGTAAGCTTGCAATGTCAGTAAAAGGTCACATGCTGTGCAAGGAGATTTAAATGCATAAGTTGAAAATTGAAGTAGGCCTCATGTAGGTTTTCAGAAGTCAAATCAGAGGGTCAAACATATCAGTTGGTGCATATTGAGAATTATTATGCCCGATTTTGTTACAACTTCATTTTATGTAATTCTCCAACCTCTTAAATTTGCTGACCTCTTTATGTTATTGGTTTGTAAATCCAAATGTTATTAATGATTCACTCGAACCTTGTTCTGTTCTGTCCATGTTTGAACTTTGATGGCTACTGCTCATGATGAGGTCTCATTGCATTACTGGTTTTTTTTTTTTTTTAAATAAAAATTCAAATGTATGCTTGATTTGACAATCAAAGATTTGACCAAAGATAAAGATAGAGGAGGCAGAGCCAGATACACCTTTTTCTGAAGATTGGTAGCATAAGTGCACTCTTACACATTGAGCAGGCGATCCTTCTATTTGATTTCTACTTTAAAAGGTCTCCATTATTCCAATCTCTCTTTCCAGGTTTGGCGAATCTGCTTACCATTAACGAACCAAAGTCTCATGTTCTTTCACAGATATGATAGAAGAAAGAAAAACATGATGAACTTGCATTTGGGTTTCGTTGGCCCAGAAGTTGCTATGTCTTGTATACTTTGTTTTCTTATTGTTTCTTTTGGGTGGTAGTAGAAACAAAGAAGTTAAAATCTTGCAGACGCAATTCAAAAGAAGGGTGCTCATTTCTCGAACTGTTTTTTGAATAAAATTAAATGCTTTCTTTTTTCCTAAATGGATATCAGTTGGCAACCCATAAAAAAGTAGATATCAATTGCATAAAAATGCGTATCTATTAGCATTTAAAAACTGAAAAGATGCATGTAAACTTTTCATCGCAGGGAGGTAGCTTGAAAGGAAAATTTTTAGATGCCACACCATTTTCTAGTTCAGTCAAGAAAGAAGATGGGGAGACTGGACCAAAGCCTGGTTCCCTTGTTGATGAGCTTGGTGAAATGTTAAAAGAAAAAGGGTTCAATTACCATGGATTGGAGGTATTGTACAGTGGGGTTTATGGAACAGAACTTACGTGTGAGATATTTATTGGGCCTGTTTATTATCAGAGACTCCGACACATGGTTTCAGACAAATTTCAGGTAATCATTCAATTTTCTTTTATTTTTTCATCCCCAAATTAGTCTCCCTTGATTTTCTCATTCTTTTGCTACTCATTTATCTACCTAATGAATCTATCATTATCTTCATTTTTTTCACAATATTTAGTGCACAATCCCCTCGGTTGTTCATTTTGTTTTTTTATTTTGGCTAAATCAAGAGGATGGTAATGTTAGTTAGAAATTGAGCATGAAAAAAAAAGGTTGGTTGGATAGGTAAAGAAAAAGAGAAATTCTAAACATAAGTCCCACACTCCTACACACCACTTAAAAACATGTGATTTACCTCTTTACCCTCATCTTTCATGAAATATGAAATATGAGAATAAAAAAGTAAAATCACATATTTTTAAGTGGTGTGCAGAGTGTGAGGTTTCTGTGTAGCACGACTCAGAGAAAAGAGAGTAGAAATCTCATAGAATTGAAATATATTTTGTATTTTGTCCCTTGTGGTGGATTTTAATGAGAGAATTTTTGTATCTGCCCATCCAATTATGCCCTTACTAGAAAAGGCTAAAAAAATGGATGGCAATGCCGAAATGCAAAAAAGGTTGTCATAAGATTTGATGGTGTGAAAATTTCTCATTCCTCCATTAAGGGAAATTACTGAGTGTGAGTTCAGATGATACTATTAGTACCTTACTAGAAAAGGCTTAAAAGAAGGATGGCAATGCAGAAATGCAAAAAATGTTGTCATGAGATTCCCGTTACCAGTCAGAAGTTTTAACTCATGTTGGTTCCTAATGGGATATATCGGATTTTTTTGTATATTAGAATTATTTCGCGGTTCCTGTAATCAGCTTATATCTATGTTTCTTGTCTTATTTGTTCATTGTTACTTTTCTCTTTTCCTAGGGTACAGTTCTCAAACATTGACCGACTGTGCACGATCGTACGAGTTTTGCTTTGTTCATTATCATAGTTTAAGTATAATTATTAATAATATTTTTTATCCGAATAAAAAAGTTTATCATACTATTAAGTAAAATTATTACTATTTTTTTTTATTCTTTGATGCAGTCATTATTATCTCATATCGGGAAAGGGTTGCTTGATGTCCTCTTTACATTCTACAATTTTAAGAGACCCTTGTTTTTCCTCTTATTTCAGCGGCCCAAGGACTCAAATTGTGACTGTTAGATCAATCATTAACTCGGGGAACTTGTGTTCATGTGCAGGTCCGTTCTACTGGAACTGTAGACCAGGTCACCCGGCAGCCTATTAAAGGACGAAAGTTTGGTGGGGGTATTCGTTTTGGAGAAATGGAACGAGACTCTTTGCTTGCACACGGGGCAGCATATTTGTTGCATGATAGGCTCCATACCTGTTCTGATTATCACATTGCTGACGTATGTTCTCTATGTGGAAGCATCCTCACAACTTCATTCCTCCAGCAACAAAAGAGAGCAGTGCGGGAGATTGGTGGGCTACCCCCTGCTAGGGCACCCAAGAAGGTCACTTGTCATGCTTGTCAGACGAGTAAAGGAATGGAGACGGTTGCAATGCCCTATGTCTTCCGATATTTGGCTGCAGAGTTGGCAGCTATGAACATAAAAATGACCCTCCAGATAAGCAATAGTGCCGAACTGTCAAATTAAATTTCCTTATCTAATGTCTCTAAGCTATTATATATTTGAAATTGTTTCCATTTACAAGACTTACTATTCTTTCTAGTGACTCAGAAGTTTTGTTTTGTTTTTCTCGCATAGTGACTATAAAAGTCCAATTGTGGTGTGTGGTGCAATGTTCATGATTTTTGCCGAGTACATATGCTCATGGATTTCCGTTACCATGCTCAAAGATTGATAGCTCTTTAGGTGAGAACTTTCTAGGTGAGTTCAAGTACCTAGTCAAATCTCGACATGTGCCTCCTATAGGTGTCTATTGAGAGTCAAAACTCTACTTGCACATTAATCTGTTGAGATCACCTAGCATTTCGATTGCAGAAGCTGAGGAATTGTTGGGACAGGCTGTGGAAAATGTTCTATTTGATGAGAAACTTCAAAGCAAGAGTAGGAGGGCAATAGAGTGTTCAAAATCAGGAGTGAATCATTCAAAGAGGTTAAGGTTAAGGTTTGAGTAAATGGAGAGGAGCGTGGTGGACAAGAGTGGAATAGGTTTTTGGTTCTGAGTTGGGCATTGCAGTATCCAATTAAAATGGTTTTTAGAGGGTCTTGCACATGGTTTTGTGTCAATGGACATTGAGGTTGTGGTGGACGTTAGGGCTGTAAATAAACATGGCTATGCGATGAGCCGCTCAAGATCGACTCGGTCAAACTCTAGTTCAGCTCGATTTGTTTATTGAGTTATTTGTGAATACAAAATCATGGTTAATTATTAAATGATGTACTATTTGTACAAAGTTCAGCTCCACTCGTATAAGAATGTAGAAACTCGAATAATTTTATATTTTATATATTTGATTATTTTTTAATATTTAAAGAGAGGAAATCATATTCCTAGTACTAGTAGACATGTTACTTGAATCCTTATAAATATATTCATTAATATTTTTAAAAATAAACTTTATAGAGATAAATATAAAATCAAAATTTTATAAAAAGTTGTTTTGTAAACAATTGTAGATAAAGTTATAACATTCAATATAAATAATTTATTTTATAAAAAAGTAGCAGCTGGTAAATAAGTTTGAATTCGCTTGAATATTAAATGAGTTTCTAAAAATAAAATCTAGCTCGATAAAAAATTCGAGCTCGACTTGTGTTAAAAGTAAAAGTTAAACAAATAAACCTTAACCACCCATTACCAGCTTGAACTTGACTTGTTTGCTTAGCCCCTTTAGGGGTTAGTACGTTCTTGGTAGCTTAACATATATATTCTTTACTTATGCGTTCATAGTCCAAGACTTTATCATTCAAATTGCATTATATATGCATCACCAATACATTATAGGATTCATTATGATAGGAACTTTTGCTCATGGAGCTATACTTTTTATTAGAGATCATAATCCATAACAAAATGATGTATTGGCATATTGGCATGTTAGATCACAAGGAAGCTATCATTTTTGTTTTGTAAGTAATAAGGGAGCTATCATATCCCATTTAAGTTTGGCCGGTCTGTTTTTGGGATTCCATACTTTGGGACTTTATGTTCATCATGTCATGCTTGTTTTTGGTACTTTAGATAAACAAATCTTGATCGGACTTCTATATTTGCCTAAATACAATTGAAAATAATGTATGAGGCCTACGACAGAGCTAGGCCTCCATCTTCAGGGTTCGGGCGGGTTTGGCACTTTCTCCTCAGGCATCACTCATGGTTCTAACTCTTCATCAAAATTTATGGTTTCGAGAGTGAAACTATAGATAGGTTAGGCTATGACAAAAATTACTAATGAGAGATGATGCTCATGAAGATGCAATAAACAGTTCATGTAAATAGCGAAGGACACATATGTATGCTTTGGCTAGGAATCACCCTCAAGGGCATAGGCAAATGAGTCCGTAAAACATGATGAGAAATCACCCTCTTAGTTTAACACACATAAATATAAGCATGGCGAGGAATCGCCCAACGAGGAGTTATCCTCTAATGCAATATACTTGAAAGCATGAATATTATTTAGGTGAGGAATCACCCATCGCTCTAGTAGGTCAAATCCATAAAGTCATATTGGTTTCTCTTGGTACAATGACAACACATAGATTTGTCACGTAGACATTCGTTACATAGACATTATTTTTTCACACAAACATTTTCGTTGCCTGATTGGCAAACAGGGGGTGAGTTGCTCTACAACCTTGAGGAAATCCCTTCTACTCGCCTATACCCCAATGAATCTCGACTCTAACATAGAGAACATGTTGCACCAAAGAACGTCTGTAACGCCCCCTCCCCCACTTGGGATTTGACGAAGACTGAATGCGACACCCTCGAAACTCCGCTTGGGATTTGAGGGAGTTTGAAGCGTTGAGACGTGCAATACAAGGTCACATACCCTTTTTCATGACAGTTAAAACTGCAGTGTGCCTAGCATGTATCTAACATTATGTAGTATTCACAACAGATTTTTGTTTGAGCAATAAACAATGCACCAGAATAACTATATCCCAAAACATAAATATACTTCATAAATTAACATATCCAAAAGTTATAATATCAGTTTGAATCGAAAAAGGTACTGGAGACAGCGCTCCATAATACAAATATGAAATATAAACTACTGAACTAAATCACTGAGCTGCTCATGCAGTTTGGCTACAATTGAAAATAAAAAATGGTAAACCAGCCCAGACTGGACCGGACCGGTGCAAAACAGATTCAGTCCGGTACCAGTTTCATTGTTTAAAAATTGGTTCCAAACCGGTCTGAATACACGTGTACACGTTCGTGCACTTAGGGTCAACCATGATACCCTTCAGGGTTTAAAATATAAACCTTAACATAATAAATGAAACTCTCCACATAAATCATAATTAAAACTACCGCATAAAATGATAAATTGAATATCAACTTAACATGAGTTGAAACATGAAATGAACGTGAACTTGAAGCATGAACTGAACGTGTACTTGAGCTTGAACAACATGAACTTGAACTCAACGTAAAATGAACTTGAACTTGAGCATGAACTTAAACATAAATGTGAACATAGATTCTGACAATCAAAATGATTTCGCCAATTGTTTCCTCTGGAATAGTGAAAAATCAAAATGATTCCACCCAACATATTTCGTCAGAGATATTCAAACAATCAGAATGATTATACCATGAGCATTTTAAATGAGATACCCTAACAATCAGAATGATTACGTCAGGAATACCTAGTAATACTCTGACAATCAAAATGATTATGTTAGGAGCATTTGAGAGAGGTATTCTAACAATCAAAATGATTACGTCAGAAGTACCTGATGTGAATTATAAACGCAGATGTTCGGACAATCATAGTGGTTACATCACGAATATCCCATGTATGATTGATTGAGAAAATATTGTTTTAGAGATACACTTTGTACTCGAGACATTACGGCATGGGAAGTGAAATGACAGATGTCATGACATACATAACGTGACATATACATGAGATGCATGACTTGACGTAACATGATACAGATAAACAATATGTAACATGACATAACATGTAACATATAACATTACGTGATATGACATAACATGTAACAGATAATATTACGTGACATGGAATAACATATAATAGATAGCATTATGTGACATGACATAATGTGTACCAGATAACTATTTCGTGATAGAATATAATGTGTAAAAAGTGAATATTTCGTGACATAATATAATATCTGTAACAAATAAACGTGTAGTGACATGGCATCGCATGACATGACATATATGAAAACATAAGTACATAACCAATAATTTCCTTACCAACACAAACATAGTAACCTAACATTACGTTAGAAGCTAACTTACAGTGATCGTTGTGTTACGGAGATTACGCATGAAAGACAAGAAACTGTGAAAGTAAGGATTCTAAAAGTTAGAAAATTTATCACTAACAATTAGAAATATGAAAAAAATGCTAACATAGAGTAAAATTAACATTTTACCTTTTACATGTGGGAAAATGATCAATTTACCCATAATTTAAGGATTTCACATCCTAACTCCAAAAATACCAAAATTTACATTCCTCATGTAAATTTTGTCCTAAACTCAAATATCAACTTAGAAAAAATTAAAACCAAACACAACTATGAGAAACACCATAGGGCGAAACTATCAAAGGCCATTTCTCTTGGATTTTTGTAGCAATTTTATCCAACTTCAAAACTCATGATCAAACCAAAATATTGCAACAAAGAAGCAAGTTTAAAAACATGCTTAAAATATCCAACAGATTATGCTTCACATAATTACAAAACTCTTTAGTAAAAAAATCCAAACTTTTTAACTAAAATACAACTCTTGAATCTCAAGGTTTGACCTATTTCAAAACATTGTCAAGGACCCCAAAAATCCAAACTTTCTTCTAACATGTTCATATCACATTCATAAGAACTAAAATGTTTTGAATCAACACATAAAAGTCACCAAAAACTCACAAAATAGCACATGAAGCACTCGACTCCTACCCTTAGCCGTAAACAGAATTTCTTTCCCAACTAGCTTTAATCAAACACTTGATCCAAGAAATTCTATGATGTGATTTTCAAACCAAAACATCACATGGTTTAAAAATGTGTCCTAAAGTAGATCCAATCATTAAACTTAAAATCACATGACTAAAAATCAACCAAAACATGGATCTAGCCAAAACCATCAAGCTTTTGACCCAACCGAGCATTCTCTCGCATAAAAATCATATCTTCACAAATAACACCTAAAATCTTCAAACCAACATAGTAACATGTAGATAAAAGGCTTATGATCATCAAATAAAAATATCAAAGATATTGGAGTAAGATTAAACCACAAAAGACTCAAACTTTCATAAAACAAAAACTGTTTTTCCTCTTCCAATTTCTAAGTTTCTAAGTCTAAGAAAATCGTTCATCAAAAGCTTTTATCATGCAACTAATATCCAAAAAACATTCATATAAACATGTTTACAATACTCCATAAAAATGTCGGACGGAGATTTACCCATTAGCTTGGTCAAAAACTCCAAAATACAATACACTATCCAAATTATCTCCCAGAATGATCTTTACAAGGTTAAAACAACTTTTGACCAATCAAACGACCATGAAATCAAACAAACAAGATACCCATGGAAACTAGACTCAAATACGAACAACTTCTATGATAATGGTGAGAATATACTTACAAAAATTCCAAAAATGAGACACAAAAAACCTGTGGAAGTTGCCTTAGAGAGCTTCTAAGGGTTTCTTTCCAAGAATGGGGTGAAAAGTGGTGAAGTGGGGGAAGTGGTGACCTGCACGCCTCAAGTACTAATGAAAATGGAGGTATGGACTTGTATGGCTTCTTGAGGTATGGTGATTAGGTCACAAAAAGGTGCAAATAGTGAGTGGTTTTCAGCCAAGGAAACATATAAGAGAAGGGTGGTGATGAGGTGGCCTTTGGCCTTCACATCATGCATGACTTTGGTGCTGTTAGGAGTAGTGGATGGCCTGCCATGGGTGGGTGAAACCTTCCTCAAGAAGCTTTACCAAGGTGGCCAAAATTCGTGGGCCTTAAACAAGTGGACTTCATTTGGGGTTTAAGGAGGGTTTGGTTAGGGTTTGAGATGTTATTAAGCCCAAATGCAATTTTTCTTGACCCAATCAAATTTTTGTGGTTTAAAGGGTTGGATAATGATGTCATGACATGAATTTGAGGCATTAATAGTATGTAGAAGTGATTTAATCAAGTGATTAAACACAATGCTAGAAATCGGATAAAATAGGGTTTGGAGGCCAACTTTAGGGTTTGGGGAAGCCGTTTAGGGTTTCAGTTTCAACTAAATTTTTGGGGTTTCAATTGGATTCTAAATATTTATGGTTTCACTAGGGTTGGACCTTCTTGGTTTTGCACAATTTGGATGGTTGGATGGAATAAAGTTTTGCTTAGGTGCCATGATCTCATACCTTGATTTCCTTCACAATCCATCTTTGGTTCCTCTTGGTGCCAAGTGTCCAAATAAAACTTATCTAACCTAATTTGAACATTTCATACTTTGATTTTGAAAACACTACATTTGGTACTACTGTAAAATAAACTTTGCACTATAAAATTTTAAATATACACACTAACCTAATTGTGCAATTCGTTTATCAAGATTCGACCCTAAAGTGCCTCGAAATAAACAAAACATGTTTTCGACCAAGCATTTCGTTCGAAACCTGAAAATGAGATTATTGTGCCATAAAATCTTAAATATTCCTCTAAATCTAATGAAGCATACCATATCGCATTCTGACACTTCTAACTATCTCAAATAAATAAAATCGCGCTTTTAGAACCATAGTGAGTGGTAACACTAACATACTAAAATCTACATAATTGGTCTATTCGAGAAAACTTACAGAGTTTCCATGAGGTTTCTAAAGCCTATAGAAATTCCACTATTGAATTTCTAACGGGCTATTACAATGTTAGTGTTGGCTAAGTTGAGATGTTGCCTTGGTTTTTCACTAGGTTATTGTCGTAGGGGCTCACGCTTGGAGGAATTGCAAGGAGAGGCTAGAGGATGATGATTTGTGTGAGAAGGTAGTGCGGCAACCCTATATTATGGGGAAGGTGATGGCATGTGCTTGGCTACGTGGGCATAGAAGTCGTGTAGGGTTTTCATTTGTGTGTCCATCGGTTACCAAAAAGAAATGTTTCTACTTGATCAAAATCTAGAGATACGACGTAAGTCAGTTATAATATACGAAATCTTCCAGGCTAAGAAATTACCCCAGTATCTCAAGCAACCTACATACTTATCTATCACATCCTTTCCATGTTTCTATTTTTTAAATCCTCGATCATTTAGTCAAACCTAATATTCCAAGAGTTTAGTCTACCGATATTTGTTTCTAAACTTCATATATTCTCCTAATCCTTCACGTGTACACATTCGCGCACTTAGGGTCAACCATGATACCCTTAAGGGTTTAAAATATAAACCTTAACCATGGCTCAAATTGAAAACCTAATAATAATTTCTCCCAAATTTTTCATCTTTAACTCCATGTAAATAGTAAGAATCTCCATATAACATAGTAAATGAAACTCTCCATATAAATCATAATTAAAACTCCCTCATAAAACGTTAAATAATTCTCCTCATAAATTGATAACCTCAAATAAATAGCATTATAAAATTCTCCAAAGTTTGAGGTCTCAAAATATCTCCATCCTAAACTTTTTAAGAATGAAATACCACAATGATCCTAGGCCTATGGGCCCACATCTCTAATGTGTTACTCTAGTTATGCTTGTCTAGCATCCCTGTCTAGTCCATTAACAAGTTCCTCAATTACAAACATAGAAACATCAATTAAACTTCTAGATCAAGCCTCGAAATCTCATGACATTCTCTAATTATGCTGGCCTAATCATTCATCCTATAATGTGTATGCCTAAGGCATACACATACTTGAATAAATCATCTTCTGCTCATAAGCCTTAAATTCTTGCACCCCAAAATATATTGATTCCACAATTTCTTTCCTTAACTCTATTGCTAAATAACTCCACGATACATGGCATTTTCCAATTTGTTTTGTTCGCCATTTCTACTAGGCAAGAGAATCCCATTACCTAAAGATCATAATATACTTTCCATAAGTCATCGTGAAATACCAAACAACATATGTAAATCTATGTCATAACTCCAAAATCTACCAACTACATTCCACAATTTCCTTAAATAAGACTCCATCAAATAAAAGTCACATCCATTCTCATGAACCAGATACACTATCAATCTTAAATGTAAAAGTCTCCTAACTTCACGTTCCTTCGATCAATTACACTGTCATAACCAAATTGACACTGTAACTCTAGTATATATAATTCTCATAACATTCTAGATATCCATGCTACATGAAATTCCTAGAGTTGGGTGCCATAATTTAAAGTAACCATTAACTAAAAGTTCAATACAGACATAAATAATAATAATACCCACCATAACTACAATAGTGCTAACTTGTAAGAGCTATAAAACATCCTACCATGGTAAAAAACAAATATCTCAATAACTCTTGAGCAGGGCAAGAGCATCCTAGGTGACCTTATCGAATTAATAAAATTATGTTTCTCTTCAAAAGTCTACAGAATCTCTACCTAGGCTCTGATACCAAATTGTAACACCCCATTCCCTAAGGTTAGGCATGTCACATGTTTTTCTTAAAATATAACTCAACAAGAGATTCCTAACTTAATAAATGAACTAAATAAATAATCAAAGCATCGAACAAAATCCAACCGCTCCATCTAAGCTTGACCCACCTGCTCGTACTGATCATCCTCACTTGGGTGTTTAAAAAATGAAATTAAACTAAAATGAGTCGAAGAGATTTCATAATAAACCTATGTAAACATAATAAACGTAGGTTTTTTCATAAAACATTTCATGCTGAGAATTTAAATTCATCGTCATTCATACATATGCTAATGTCATGCATGAATTATCTTTAAATTATCTGACTTGTTGAACCCAAGGTTTCAAGCTTCATATAATTATCTACATGTAGATTTTGATAATAACAAATGAATTCAAGCATAAATGAGTCTCAAGCTCAAGTTGTCTACATGATACATTTGAATTATTAAAAGTTTGAAATTTGAATTTTTGAAAGATGATTGATTGTCAGATTTCATATATGCATGACATGATTAAAAGTTTGAATTTTTTAAATTTGAAAGATGATTGATTGTCATCTTCCGCATGTACGTATTTTGTTTGACGATTTTGAAAAGTGATTGATACTATTTTTGACATATGCAAAAGATAAATGATTTTGTTTGAAAATTTTGAAAAGTAAATAATGCTCTTCGTATGCAAAAAGAAGAATATTTAATTTGAAAAATTTTGAAAAGTTAATGATGTTGCTTTTGAAAATTTCAAAAATGAGAAAATTTTATTTGAAAATTTTGAAAAGCGAGTGGTGCTCCTTTTTGATATGTGAATCTTTTTAAATTTGAAAAATGAAGTCTTATATGCCTATAAATAGTTCAATTGAGATCTTCAAATTCACAACAAGAGCATACACACATCAATTGCAAGTTTTACAATATTCATTCAAAACTTTCAATCTCTTTTCTCTGAGCATTGAGCCTTAACCTTTGTTCATTTTGAGAGATATATAGTTTGTGCTGTATTATTCTTATTTCACTCTTTGAGGAGTGTTTTTCTGATAACTACCAATTATCAGCTCTTGTAAAAGGGTGTGTTTAACCCTTGTGCGTGTAGAATGTGTTCTACATAGGGAATAGTTGAATCACCACATATAAGGTGATCACAAGTGTAGAGGGTATTCTACACGGACTCTTTGTAGCAGTATTGCTCAAAGGTGTAATAGGTTTCTATCTCCACCTGAAGGAGGTTAATAGTGAATTTGGGAATCCTCAAGGGGTAGCTTGAGGTGAGGACGTAAGTAGTGAAGCTGAACCTCATTAAAATACTTAGTTTGCTTCTCTCTTACTCTTACTCTTTATATTTACTATTGTTTCGTATTTTGTTCATATTTTATATTGTGTATTTGGTTTATAATTGTCAATTCTTAAATATAACCCATTCACCCCTCTCTTGTGTTAGTCATCTAGACAATAATTGGTATCAGAGAAATGGCTCTTTTATAAGATTAACTATCTTTTGAGTTAGGATCTTATGGCTAACATTGCAGCTACCTTTAGTAAAGGTCAATCCAAGGCCTCCACTATTTTGTGGAGACAATTACACATTCTAGAAAGTTAGAATGAAAATATTTCTTCAAACTCAAGGTCGAGAAATTTGGAAATGCGTTGTAAATGAACTTATATCCCAACAAAAGTTGTTGATGGAGTAAATGTCAAAAAGGAAGAAGAAGAGTTCAATTGTAAAGACGAGAGAATTCTAACATTGAATTCAACGACTATAAATTTCTTATATAATGCTCTCAATGGGAATGAGTTTAATAGAATAATGACTTGTAAGATGACAAAGAAAATTTGGGATAACTTGGAAGTAACTTATGAAGGATCTTCGCAAGTCAAGGAATCAAAAATTTATATTTTTACTCCTGAATATGAAATGTTTAAAATGAATGATGATGAATCTATTTCTACTATGTACACTTATTTTACTAATATTATAAACAGATTGATAGCTCACGACAAAGTTTATTCAGCTTGGAGACTGTAAGAAAAATTCTCAACTCTTTGCCAAAACATTGGGAATCAAAAGTGACGACGATTCTTAAAGCTAGAGATCTTAAGAAACTCGAAGTAAATGAACTCTTCGAGTCACTTACCACCATGAGTACACATTGAAAAGTGGAGAAGAAGAGAAGGAAAGCTAAAGAAGAGTTTGGCACTTAAAGTTGTTCGTCATGAAAGCGAAAATGATGAAGATGAGGAAACTATCGACAAAGATGAAAAAGTTGCGATGATAACAAAGAGAATGAAAAGATTATTAAAGAGAAATAAAGCTCATTCGAGGAAATCCTTCAAAATGTTTTCCAAGAAAGATATAGCTAAAAATGACTCTTTAACTTGTTACAAATGCAATAAGCCTGGACATATCAAGGCGGATTATCCTCTGCTAAAGAAAGATCAAAACAGGGGAGAGATATCAATGAAAACTTCATGGGATGATGATTCAGTAGCTCAGATAGCAAAAAAAGCAATGGAGAATCTACAAATCTTTGTCTTATGCCTAAAGACGACTTTGAGGTAACAAATCTTGACAACATTGAAAAGGATTTTGCTATACATCAGCCACTATTCACCTTTACATCCCACACCTAACAACTTTTTTTTTTTTTAAAGATTTCGGATTGAAGTCGAGTTGTTTTGGATCACCATATCAGTCTTTTACATGAACTGCATGATCATATCTTCAAGTGTCAGCTTCTTCTCTTGCTATGAAACTGTTGAGGTGGTCCAGTCAGCACTTGGTTATTGTTCTCATGAAAAATTAGGGTGATTTCTCTATCCGGGATTGAACGTGTTTGAAGAAGGATTATTTTGACATTGGAAATTGGACACGTAATGGGCTTGTTCATAACTCGGTTGGGCAAAAGGATTCCTTACTTGGCAATCTACACTTGAATGATTTCCTGCGCAATGATCACAAACAACATTAGTTTGAATAACATTAACATTCATTTTACCTATTTGTTTGGATAGATTTGCCAACTAAGACACAATTGTGGTAATAGAATAATCTCTTAACGTCTTGTACTCCTGGTTGGCCATATTAAATTTGGAGGCGGCGACCTCTTTCTTCTTCTCTTTATTGTACGCCTTGTTCTCTCTTGTTTTTTAAATAAAATAAAACCCAAAGTAGTAAAAATCTAGCTGGTATCAATATCAATAACAAATAACCATTCCCCAGCAACGATGCCAAAAATTTGTTTGCATAAAAATATCTAAAGAAAATGGATGCCAAATAACCATTCTGCAAGTGCACAGAATTGTAACAAGTAATAAAGTGTTTTAAAGAAAATGGATATCGAACCCACATGCGATAATTATGCTATTGAGTATTGAAATTGACTAAATTAATTAATATTTGGAAACCAAATTTTGAAGAGTGGATTATCTAAATTAAACTGAAGAAAAGAATATTAAAATTAAGATTAAAAAATTAATAAAAATAGATCTAGAGCATTTGACTTCACCTACCTAATCCCACGTAGTTTATTCTTATTATAGAATCCCAATTATCCAAACTTGATGATAAAAATCCCTTAACTATTCAATATTTTCTCTCGAACAATACCAAAAATATCTCTAACTAATAACTCCATATCTCTATGTGAATTTAACTAATTGGAGACGCATTTAGTTCTTTGGATTTTTCTTGAAAATCACACTAGTCGCTGTAAAGTATCTTTGCTTTCGCTCAACGAATGGTGTTTAATCCTAGAGCTTTAATAACAAATCACATCTCGGTCTCATTGCAATCCAAAAGATCGAACAATAGTTAGCTACAAAATTGTAAGCATTAAGAACAAAAAATAAACACTCAATTATGAAAATATTGAAAATAAAATAACTTGGAATATCAACTGTGTGTTCAATGCTAGGCTACATCAAAACTCTAGAAAATAGAATTAGTTCATAATGAAATTAAAAAGAACAAATAAAACTGGTGTCTTTTGTTGGAGTAAACTCAAATAATAAACTCTGAACTATCGAAATGTAAACTCAGACTCTCTAAAACTCAAAACTAAAAATCAAATTAAGAACCAAGATTCCCTATTCATCCCACAAGATGAGATTAAATAGATTTCAAAACTTAAATCCAGAAAGAAAATAAATGCGGCTACAATCTAGCCTAAAAGTCTGGAAAATAGTTTTTAAAAATAGATGTTAACATAAAAGGAAATTATTCCAAAAATATCAGAATTATCTAAAATGGAAGATTCAGTGATATGCGGCTTGATTTGCAAAGTTTGGGAGGATTTGGTGGTCAACAGCAAATTAATCTTGGTTGGGAGGAATTATCCCATCGAGAAGATGCCGTGTGCACTGAATATAACTAGCATGGAGGTCACAAATGAACGGGCGTGGAGGTCACAAAGACCACAAGGCTCTCTCCTCACCTATCGAGTGGAAAGAGTCTTGACCGGGATGAAAGACTCATCTCACTTTTTCTAGTTGTTGTCCACGATGTTGTTTAGGTTGGTCTCTTAAGTTGGTCGTTTAGACTAGTCACCCAATCTAACCACCTAGCGCCTTTTCGCCAAATCTTCGCTCCTTTTGGTCGCAAGTTTTCTCGCCTATCGAGAAGTAAGTGTTCTTGCCTTTGGGTGAGAATAATCTCTTTGTTGCCCAAGGGACAAGGCTTCTCGCCCAAATCTCATCGGTTCTTTGTAGATCTCATTGCCTCTCATCGGTCTGGATCCATAATATCTTCTTTTGTACCAAAATGCTCTCATTTTGCACTAAATCTTCTCATTCCCTCAAATCCAAGAAATTAAATAAAAATATGTAGAAATAAAATAAAATCAATAGTATTGAAGGGAAAATGATATTTTTCATAAATAAAAAAAGTGATAAAAATCACATAAAAATATGACTTATCAAATAGCCCCAAACTTAAGCTTTGCTCGCCGTCGAGCAAAGAAGAAAAGAAAAAACAATAAAAACAAGCATTGGTTTGATTCATAAAATTGATTGGCTCAAAGATTGTCTAAAGTCTATAATTCAAAGGAGTCATTCAAAATCAATTAAGTCCAAAAGTTAATTCAAAACTCAATTCCACTGTATTATCGATCCCCACATTCATGCATACCCATCATTCTCACTTCATCATTAGGTCCCCGGATAGTTTTCAAATTACTCTCCACTAATGTAGAACATAAACTATCACCATGGATCAATAGGTCTTTATTAAGCTTGTAATGTAAGGCTAGGGTGAGGGTTACAAAGAAAAGGTAGGATTCAAACAAAGCAAGAGAACTTAAGTTCGAACACTAACAGAATAAATAGAGCATTCTCACTTCTAACACAAACATCTCTTCTCAATCTTTGTAAATCTCTCAACATACCTCTCTTTATTGCACTTTCAAGTATCTCTCTTTACCCCTCTATTCGGTAGGTCAGACAATTTTTTTTTTGTAGACATATTCCATACTTTTTTTTACTGCCTTTGTGGATGACTCTCATCGGCCATTTCTTGTTGGCCACACATTAGACGAGTTGACTTTTCACACCCCCAAACTTATGATTTTGATAATATTGCTATAATTACTTTACTTGTAGACCTTCTCTCTCTTACCTTTCATGCTCTTGTGAGTCTGTGACTTTGTGTAAACTTAGTTCTCTTGAAAGGTAAGGATATATGTGTTTAGCCTTAAATAGGGTAGGGAATATGAGGTTTACACAAAAGAAAAATATAAGGCCAAAAAATATTTCAATAAAACTCAAAGGGGCGATTAGAGATAAAGATAATAAACAGGTAAGTTTGAAAGGCTCAATCGGTCCAAAGAATGCCTTAATCATTTCCCTAGTAATATTTTGTCTCGGATTTCATCTCGAGTGTAATAAAACAAATTCTAGAGTAAGTTGAGACCATACAAATTCATATAAAATTTCTCTAGGTACTCAAAACAATTAATGATCTGAAGAGGCATTTATTGAACGTAGAAAATATCAAATTAAGTAAGATCAAGCGAAGAATTAACAACTAGATTAAGCAATATCAAATCAAGTAAAGATCAAGTAAAATTTCTCTAGTCGCGCCTTCTGGTCGTGAGTTTCCTCACCTACCGAGAGGTAAGTCTTCTCGCCTTTGGGCGAGAAAAATATCTTTGCTGCCCATGGGACAAGGCTCATCGTCCAAATCTCATCAGCTCTCTTCAGATCTCGCTGCCTCTCATCGGTTTGGATCTGTAGTCTCTTCTTTTGTACCAAAATGCTCTCATTTTGCACTAAATCTTCACATTCCTTCAAATCCAAGAAAATAAATAAAAATATGTAGAAATAAAATAAAATCAATAGTATTGAAGGGAAAATAATATTTTTCATAAATAAAAGAGTGATAAAAATCATATAAAAATAACATTTATCAAAAGTCTAGCATAGGAAATCCACTTACCTGGATTTTTTAACTTTTCTAAACTTCCTACAACAGTACCGAACGAAAATCAATTGTCACCTATAAAATAGACACGTAACTTACTTAAATTCCTAACTAGACACATATTTTGATATTAAAGCCTACAATACTAGAGTAACCTATTTATCTTTAAAATGTAAGGTTCTCGTATCGTTAAATATCATCACTTTCCAAATTAATCGATATTAACTTAATATAATATTATAACAAAATCTATTAAAGTAACTAGCAAAATTTCGTTTAATAAAATTAAAATTAAGGTTATTTACACTTTGCCCCCTCCAACTAGCAAAATTCTTGAACTTTAGTATACCAGTCTTCTTTGCATAATCACGTCAAGGAGGATGTGAGTGAGGATGAGGAGGAAGCAGAACCACGTCACCTTGGACTTAATGATCCATTTTGGAAAGAAGTGTTGAGTAGTGAGGATGAGTTGTATGACATTGATGTTAACATAGTGAAAACATCGAGGTCAAAGCCTGCACAACCAAGAAGCAAAGGTGTTGAGTCTCAAGTGACAGTTGATGATAAAGAGCCACAATCTTCCTCAGATGCTGAGGATGAGGAGGATGAAGGGAGGAGTCAGGATAGAAGTGGTCCAAGGTTGCCAAAGGAGGATGGCATAGGTATAAAATCCTCTTCTATTTTCTTGTTTATTATTTTAGTGTTCATTTTTCAGAACCTGCTAACAGTGCTTACTTTCACAATTAGCAAATAACTTATTTGATATGACACCAAGTGACGTCCTTCAATCTCCTGTCTATAGTGGCAATGAAGGACATCATGATTTTAAGTTCCTTGAGTTTCAAGCAGTTGACTTGGAGAAGTCAAAAATATATGTTGGAATGAAGTTTGGATCTACAGCACAGTTTAGAGAGACAATAAGGAGGTTGAACCTAAATATAAGTAAGTCTATAAAGTTTGCAAAGAATGATGGGGGAAAGGGTTACTGTTGTCTGCAATACCCCTAAATGTCCTAATCGAATTTATGGGTCTTGGATTAAAGGGCAACAAAATTTTCAGATAAAGTCTATGAATCCAAGACATGATTGTTGCAGGAGTTATAAGAACCTCATTGTCACATCATGATTCCAGCATAAGGAAGACTGTGTTCTTGGGGCAATCCTGGAAGGGGAGACATACAATTCAGAGTTGGTCAACTGCCACCCAACACCCAAGTGCCTCCTGCCAAGGTTAATGCATCAGTGCCACCCAACACCCAAATGCCACTTGCCAAGGCTAATGCATCAGTGCAGTAAGGTACGGGTGTAGAGTCATCTTCACATGTGGAGAGGATGAATGAAGATAAAAAGGGGAAACGAAAGCGACCAAACTGGTAATACTGACTTGTTGTTACTGTTATTGGAAAACTTTTGTTTTAATGGTCCATAGTTTACATTTTTGGTTTTATGGTGTTATGGTGACATTCCAATTGAGGGATTTTGATATGTAGGGTGACATTATTATTAATTATTATCAACCCAGTAAGTTGTTGCCACAAAATTCACTCCATAACCAAATTACATACAACAAGTGATGTTCAATACAACAATCAAATTCAAAACAACAACCACAGTCAATACACATCCCAAAAATTACATTAACCAATCTTACGCTATCATCAAGTAATGGTGACCTTTATCAGCATGATGGGAACATTTCATGTAGATAACACCAACAACCAGAACAATTACAATGACACCACACCAAATGCAGTAAAAGTATTTCTTCGGCAAGTCTTTAGATTTTTCCTTCTCCTTATACAAAAGCTTTTGGATATGCTCCCTGCGCTCCCTCTCCATCACTAAGTTAGCCTCCAATTACGTAGATTTTTCCTTCAACTTATTGCATAACTCTTGGATATGCTCCATGCGCTCTCTCTCCATCACTAAGTTAGCCTCTAATTCGGACTTCTCAATCTTGAACTCACGACTCCGTATCCGGAATCTATCTCGTAGCTGGCCAACGACATCTCCGCAAGTGGAGCAAAAATATCATCTTCCCAATCAAAAAATGTACAAAACCTGTCTCCACCCCCATGTTGACAACCAGGAGTCCAATATGGGCATCTCCAGAACTTCCTTTTGTAGTTATCATCCGTAGTTGACACTCCTAGACATGCCCGCAAATTGCAACGGCCAAAATGGGTCATCCAGTGGTGCTTTACCACCCCAGCTTGTGCTAGATGAACCAGTGGACATCTTTCATAACCTGCTGAAATATGTCAGGATTATGAGTGCATAAAGGAAACAGCCGAAAGAGAGGTTGATAATCCAAAAACTTTATGCTCTATAGAATTGAATCGATATTATTCTTTACAGACTACGACAGCTTTATACAAAAGGAGAAAAGAATCCTAACAAACTAAACTGAAACATTGTCTAGGCATGGTATCGAATCAATATCATGGCAAATAAACTGGAACATTGTAGAGCTACAATGTAAAATCATTTATAGCATTCTTGAGCTACATCAAGGAGGGAGATTTATTGTCAATACAAGTAATGGATTTATTGTGATGGAGAAATCACTGAGGTATCTGCACTGGAGAAAGCAATTTGAATGAGACTTCTACCAAAAAACTCATCTGCAATGGAGTCGCTGACAACTCGAAGGGGACTGTTAGGGACCCCGGTCTTGTCCCTAACACTAAGGACCATGAGCTTGCCTTGGTGAGGATGATGACCGAGTGATCTTGCCAACTTGCTTGGCCTTTAACAATGGGATAGTGTTTGAGTGATGAAATGATGGAGATGATGATGGGTTTGGGTGTTCTAAGGGATGAAAAAGGGTGTTTGATGCTAAGTGGAATGGCTTGAAGGTTGCCCTTGATGTTAGGGCCACTTGGAAGATGATTAGGGTTGGTATGGTGAAATGTAGCTAGAGTTTTGTGTGGTGGCCAATGATGATTTCGAAATTGGGAAGAGATGGACTAGGGTTGGAGTCTTGGATGAGATGCTAGAGTTTGGAAAGTGTTTGAATGAGTCTAGGGTTGCTCATTGACTTTAGGGATTAGGAGATGGAATATAGGATTTGAATATGGCAAGATAGGATTGAGATCTTTGGTTGACTTGAGTGATTGTAGGGAATGAGAGATTGGATATGGTAGATGAGATGGAGTTTGAATGAGTCAATTGTTGCTCCTTAACTTTAGGGATTGGCTAGGATAAGATAAGGAATATAGGATTTGGATTTGAATATGGCAAGAGGATAGAGTCTTTGGTTGACTAGGTCTATGGAAGGAGTTGAGAGATTTAAGGAATTGGATGAGTGATTGGAATGAGTCAACTTGATCATAAAAAGTTTGTGTCTTATACACATGTGATGCGTGATATACAACGTACATAATTATAATTTCTAAATCTGAACATGATGCGGAACGGCATGATCGTATACTATGCTAGATGACATGTTTGCATAATCATGACATGCGAGATACATAAACACTAACTTTCTAGAATTGGCTTTAATAATAATATATCTAACTAACAGGTGATAATCTTAATTTGTGATAAAATTACTTACCTCACTGTACTACTTCTGAATCTCACTTCATGGTAGAATACTTAGGCGATATTCAATTCTATTAAAATAAGTCATGAAAACCTCAATTCTTAAAATCGATTTGCCTTCTTATAATTAACATAATCATTCAATCTTACAAGAAATCTAATGAATACTAATATCAATTAAATATTCTTAATATATATTTTTTATTTTCTAGTTATAACTGTAGTATAATAGTTTTATCAAATCTGACAAAATAACAATAAAATTTCTTTTAGTTAAAGTTAATCATATTTAAAATTCAAATGATGGTTAAACTACTATTATAATCTAACAATAATTTAAAACTAATAACATATTACAATTTAGATGGAAAAATATTTTTAATTAAATGTTTTAAATAACGTTGGAAACTCGTTACATAAAATATACTTAACCAAACTTAACGTACTAAAAATAAAATAAGACTCTTATTATTTACTACTAAATTCAGTTGTAAAAGTTAATATTCAATAATATAATTGAAAGCCTGAAATATTTTATGTAAAAATAAATCTTTTGAGCTAACCCTTTTTTTTTTTTTTGAAAGGAAAACAATTTCATTGATACATCTTTCATTACAGAGTTTTTCACCTCATCAGGACCATCTTTTAACCATACTTTTTCACTTGCTTCCTTAATAGCTATCTTAGCTGCTGTGTGGGCAGCATTGTTTGTAGACCTATGTACAAAAGCTAGTCTCCGAGCAGGATGAAGCTTCATCAGTTGCTGCAAGTCCTCTATCTACTGGCCAAGCCACGAGTTATCTTCACTTTTGGAAGTGACTGCATTTATGACAACTTTGGCATCCCCTTCTAAGATTACTTGATTCAATCCTAACTCAATGCAGAATTCCATGGCTCTGTGAAGAGTAGAGATTTCTGCTTGGAATGCAGAGAGGACATGCACCTTAGGGGCTGTTAGGCTCGCTTGTAAACCCCCTTCAGAGTCCCTCATTATGATCCCCATCCCCATTCTGTTCTTGTCTTTGTCAAAAGCTGCATCAAAATTCACTTTAAAGAAAGGCCACTTAGGTGGCTGCCAAGACTGACTAGGTCCTCTCCCTCAATTCCTTGCTGCTCTATTACTGTTGTTAAGATTGATCTCCTTAAGCAAAGATAGGTCTGCCTGAGCCATAGCAACAATTGTAGCAAGGTTCTTGAACTGATTTTGAAAAGTATACGCATTCCTTCTAGCCCATATATGGTAGAACAAGACTGCAGCCAGCTCAATGCTTTCCTGGTTCAGTTCCCCAGTCATCTCTCCCCAAAGCTATTGGAAGTCAGGATAAAATCTTTTCCATTTCCTAAACAAACTGTTCTCTCCACCCCAAACACTTACTGCTGCAGGACAAACCCATAAAGCATGCATTGTTGTTTCATTCTCTCTTGCACAAATTGGACACAAATTACTCTCAACAATGTTCTTCTTGAGCAGACTGTCTTTTGTAGGAAGTATGTTGTTAAGGCATTTCCGTATGAGTAGTTTGACCTTGGCAGGGACTTCTAATTGCCAAAGGTCTTTCCACATCGAATTGTTTCCCCCACCTGTTGAAGGTTCCCCTGAGCTCTTGTTTCACAGTTTGGTTTCTAGAAAATAAGCACTTTTGACAGAGAAGTTTCCTTTTTTTGAACCAGCCCAAATCCTTCTGTCACTTGCCCCTCTTCTGCTAATAGGTATAGAATAGATGAGCTTTCCTTCTTCTTCCTTAAAGATTGTTTCCACTAGGTCTATCTTCCAAGAACTACTATCTTCATCAATCAATGCATCCACTATGGTCTCAATGTCCAAAGTGTTGATAGGAGTTTGAACCTGGAAGGTCACAGGTCTTGGAAGCCACTTGTCCTTCCAGATTCTTATGCCTATTCCATTACCCACCCTCCAAACCAACCCCTCCTTTAATAGCCCCAAGCTTAACCAAAGGCTCCTCCATATAAAAGATGGTGATCCTTTTAGCGTAGCATCCATTACATCATAGTTTGGAAAGTATTTTTGCTTGAAATTTCGAGAGTCCAGGGAGTGAGGACCTCTTATCATTCTTCATGCTTGTTTTGCTAGAAGAGCTCTATTAAAGTTGCAGAGATCCCTAAAACCCAAGCCCCCTTAGATTTTTACTGAACCCATATACTTCCAAGTTTTCCAGTGAATCCCTTTACCATCTCCTTTATGACACCACCAAAACTTGGCCAAGAGTGTTTCAATTTCTTTTAAGAGTAATACTCACATCTTAAACACACTCATAGAGTAAGCTGGAATTGCCTGCAACACACTCTTGATAAGCACTTCCTTCCCAGCTGAGGATAAGAACTTAGTTTTCCAGCTATTGATTCTTTTCCAAATCTTCTCCTTTAAGCTTATGAAAGTATCATATTTTGACCTTCCTACAACAATAGGGTGACCAAGATATCTATTATAATTATTGCACCTCGATCCATTCACTTGCTACAAAATGAAATCCTTTGTTTCCACCTTGGTGTTTGAGTTGAAAAACACACTACTTTTTTCTTTATTTAAAGTTTGGCCCGATGCTTTCTCATATTGAATCAAAATTTCATAAACCTGGTACCACTCCACCAATTTTGCTCTACAAAAAATTACATAGTCATCAGCAAAGAGTAAGTGGTTGATTCTCAGTTCACCTCGAGTCACTGCCACTCCCTTGAAAAGACCACTTGATTCAGCCTTGTACAGGAGAGAACTGAGACCTTCTGCACAAATCAGAAATAGATAAGGTGACAAGGGGTCACCTTGTCTCAGTCCTCTCGAAGGAATGATGGTCTCCCCTGGTTCCCCATTAATGATAGTAGAATAAGAAACTAACTTAACACACGCCATCATTAAATCAGTCAATTTCTTACCAAAACCCAGCTTAAGCAACAAAGCCCTCTAAAAAGTCTCATTCAACCCTATCGTAAGCCTTAGACATATCTAACTTTATGGCCATCGACCTTTCCCTTCCTTTCTGTTTTGATTGCATAGTATGGAGTAGCTCATAAGCTACCATAATATTGTCAGTTATGAGTCTATTGGGGATGAAAGCACTCAGGTTCCACATGATCACCTTGTCCAAAACACATTTCATTCTATTTGCCAAAGCTTTTGAGATCAATTTGTAGATAACATTACAAAGAGAAATTGGTTGAAATTCATGTATTGAGTTAGGGGAGTTTACCTTGGGAATTAAAGCTATATGAGTATGATTTTAAGGATTCCAAGACAGCTTGAGATACATCCTGGCCCACTATCTTCCAATGTTCTTGGTAAAAATCTGCACTGAACCCATCAGGTTCTGGGGACTTGAAAGGGACATTTGCTTTAGTGCCTCCTCCACTTCTTTCACTGTAAAGTCCCTCTCTAACATGTCTAGCATTTCAGTTGTGATCCTTTGTTCTACCCCTTGAAGACACTGTATAATGCAAGCTGAGTTAGGCTGTGTAGATTTGAATACTGCATAAATGTATCTTTTAAAGCCTGTAGCTATTTCTGCCTTCTCCCTCAATTTTGTACCATCCATATCCACAACTCTTTTTATGGTGTTTTTTTTCCTTCTCTGGTTCACACATGCATGGTAATACTTTGTATTTCTGTCTCCCCCAATCAACCAATGTCTCTTAGCTCTTTGTCTCCACCATGTATCTTCTTGGTTCAATAGAAAAACGAGCTCTTGTTGTACCTGTTTTTGTTCTTGTATGTTACCAGGTCCTTCTATTTTCTGTAGCATGCTTAAGAGCTATGTCTTTTCCCTGATAGCTTTGGTTCTCTCCCTTTCTAACTTCCTGTTCCACTTTTTTAACCCTTTCTTTGTTGATTCCAGCTTACTTATCACCCTTTCCAAACCTCTCCCCCTCCCATTGTTGCTTTGCCAAGCTTCAGAAACTGCTACATTACAACCCTCCTCCTTATTCCAACTTGCCCCATACTTGAAGGAAGAATGAAAGTTGCGAACTAAGCACCTCTCAATACTGCATTGTAGAAGTATTGGGCTATGATCAAAACAAATAGCTGGTAAGGTCTCCACTGACTATTCAGAGTACTTTCTTTTCCATAAAGCATTAGTTATAGCTCTATAGAGTCTTTCTTTTGTGAAAGTCCCATCTTCATGACAGTTACACCAAGTGAATTTATTACCTATCCATCCTAGATCGTAAGGATTCCCCTCCTCCATCATGTGCCTAAACATGCCCATTAGTCTCTTCCTTATACAACACCTCATTAAAGTCTCCTATAACTCCCCATCCCCCTTCCATAGGCTTGAAGGATGATAATAAATCCCTAGTCTGTCTCCTTAAGTTTGATGTTGGGTGCCCATTGTTCATCATTCACTATCACGTTAATGTGATTTTGTGAATAATTAACTAACTCTACTAGGTCCTCCTGTTTCCATAAGAGCATAAGCCCTCCACTTCTTCCTATTGCTTCCACCACAATACAACCATTAAACTTGAACTTCTTTGCAACCCTTTGAGCTTTTACATATGACAACTTGGTCTCCATGATAAAGACCAAATCGGGCTTCTCGTCCTTTACCAGCAGGCAAAGGCTTTGAACTGTTCGGAGGTTCCCAAGCCCCCGATAGTTGCAACTTAGAATTCTCATAGTACCTGGTGGGGCTGACTCGCAGCCGTCGCCATTTCCAAAGGAGAAACTCTGTCATTTAGCTTCTCACCCAAGTGGAATTTTCTATGTTTTTTCACAGGGGTAGAGCTAACAATCCTTACCTCTGCATTCCATTTGTTACCTTGAGATCGGGCAGTTGGTTTCCTCAGAGCTTGAGCTTGGCGTTTCCATCTGCATCCTTCCCCCTGCCTTAGTGAAAGAAGAGCTGAAATAAAATTCTCGTCCCTACCAAAATCATGTGCACTAGTCGTTTGGAGTCTTCAAACTGGGCCATTGGGCCCTAGGTGTATTGTACACAACTCAGTTACTTCCTTAGCCCATTCCCTTCGCTTGGCCCAGTAGCATTAGCTGGCTTGAAAATAAACTCTCGCCTTAAATCTTCCCACAAATTTTTTGGTGCTTCCTTCTCCCCTAGGTTAGGTTGGTACACTATTTCAATCACATCCATCCTTCCCTTTGATTCCCCTGAACTTTGTACTTTGCTGTCTACACTTGACCTACCTCCTTTTTTTATGGGCGTTTGGTTCTGTGTATGGGAAAAGGTGGAAATAGATTGTCCCCTGCTCAAACATTTTTCCCACCACCCTTTTTCCATACTACTTTCAGTAGCCTCCATCTCCACCTGACCATCACCTTTCCCTGAGAAATTCCCCCCTCTCCTCTACCATTTCTATGTAGGTAAGTCCCTCGCCTAGTATTACTTTCAGCCTGAAGCCATGTCCCAAACTGTAAATCTGCAGTTCCCTCTTCTTCTTGACCTGCTCTGTGAGATAGGCATCCCTGCTCTCCATGAAGTATCTAGCCACATTGGAAGCAAATTTAGGGTAATTTCTCGTTCCGAAAATGCACCCAGTGCTTTGACTTCTCAACATTGATGAAACGGCCTCTAAGGATGGGTTTGTGTAGTAATAACTCCACCTTCACACGTAGACATCTCCCCCATCATATACCATCATCTTCTACATCAACTTCGATGGCCCTTCCTACATAGTTTCCAATCTGGTTACCAGTTTCCAATCTGGTTACCCCACTTCGACGACATGTAGCCCAACAACAAGTTGTAAAGTTGCATCCAGAAAACTTCATGATCAAAAGCAATTTTCCTTGGCCTCATGGTTCCGTCGTAAGGCACAATTAAAAACAAAGAAGTATCAAAGGACCAAGGTTTACCTTCAAGGATTCTGTGCATATCTACAAGGGTCCTGAAAGTGATAACGACTATGTTTTTTTCTACTTCTTGAAAGGTGGCGCTTTTACTAATCCTCCAGGGTTTGGCCATTGTATTGCTAATCAGTTCCTTGCCCACCACCCGATCATAGTAGACCTTTCCTATCAGACTTTTTCTCCTTTGCGTTTGATCTCCTCACTCCCACTATTGTCGACTACCAACACTAACACCTCTTCCTCCTCCTCTATAAAACTGAGTTTCCTCCACTGTTCCTCTAGAACTTCCATCCTGTATCCCTCTCCACTAGACATTGTTTGGTCTAACTAAGGAATGAATGAGAGAGATAGAAAAACTATCTCACCACCTCTGGTTTCGCCAAGCTCTATCCAGAGAGGAGACTCATTCATTAACTTTTGAGCTAACATATTCATCCAAGTAAAACTAAGCCAGACTTAGAATATTAAGCCGAACCCAAGTTAAAATAGTATAAAGGTTTATGTAATAAAACAAATCAAGCCCAACGTAAAGTATCACTAAGTACAAAATAATTTGCCATGTCTTATTTAAGTGAGGGGCATAAACATAATGTAATCTACAGGAAATTTGCTACACATAAGTTTAACCACTAAAGATGAGAGGAGTAGTCTTACGTGGGGCAGTGGGCGATGTGGAGTACAATTGTAGTTTCTGAAGATGAGTGATAGTGACTGTACTATGTGAGGTTGATGGGAGGTAGCGACCAACGGTTTCTTTAGCAACCTAAGAACTCCAACGTTTGTGGTCTACAGTGAAGTCAGGGCAATTGATTACTCTCGGTTTGAGCAAGTCCAACATAGCACAGATAGGTAGGGATGGAGAGGTCTATGAAGGAGATGGGCAGCACCTTCTGACAGCTCTAGGTTGTAGGGTCTCATGGTGTGGCATTTGTTGCAGCTTTTCATGGCATGGAGATGTTCTATTTTTGTTGTATAAAAAAAGAGGCTACGTCGATATCACGTGAGCTAGTTTTCGGAGTTGCTAGTGGTGGAGATTTACGTGCATGGCGGGGTAGCAAAAGAGGTTGTGGTGTGGTTTGCTTGCTTCATGGCGGGCTTCGTGATGGTGCGTATGAGCGAAGAGGCACGCGACGGTGGTTGCTGCCATGGGTTTATGGTGGCTCACGGAGCAACTCAAATGTGTGTGGGTGGTGTTCCAAAGCTATTTGCAGCAATGCAAGGCTGTGGGCACGTATGGGTACACGGTCACATACGTGGGTGTGGAGTTTCCGTCATTGGTTAGTGTAAGTGTTGGCTGGGTTGAGATGTTGCCCTAGTCTTTCACTGGGTTACTATCGTAGGGGCTCACGGTTGGAGGAATCGCGAGGAGAGGCTGGAGGTTGATGATGTGTGTGATAAGGTAGTGCGGCAACCCTATATTACAGGGAAGGTGACAGCATGTGCATGGCTATGTTGGCATAGAAGTTTTGTAGGGTTTTCATTCATGTGTCTGTCGGTTACCAAAAAGAAATGTTTCTACTTAATCAAAAACTGAGAGATACGGCATAAGTCAGTTATAATATATGAAGTCTTCCAGACTAAGAAATTACCCTAGAGAAAATAGCAGTGTTTCGATGCTTGCATTTCGTTGACAACGTAATGTTCAAATTAATGTTGAATGTTCGAGAGGGTGAAGAGGTGAAGGACGATGGAAGATCCCAAAATATTTAAGCCTAATTAGGAAGATTATTATTAATAAAAAATTAAAATTTTAACAATTATAACTAAAACAATAGCAACAATAAAAACCAGTATTTAAAATATAAACAACTTATTAACACCATAGAATCCGATAAAATTAATAATACTAATAATAACAATAAGAGAATTGTATAATAATATGAAAAAATCGAAAGATAAAATTTTTCGCGTTCAATCCCTAATAATATTTGGGTCGGGTTTTTACAATATCATTGATTGTTTAACGTGAACTACAGATGCTCCATGACTCCCAATGGAAGTGTGCTCCTGTCAATATCGTATCATGTCATAGACATCTACGCCAGTTGTGAGTACGTCATTATAATTGAACTGATAAAATTGTTAAACATGTAGTTGGCACAAGTAGCGTTGGGTGCTTGACTTCCCTCCAACCCATCTGGATATGTACCTGTAATTGAGAATTTGGTGTCTTTATCTGTACTGTGAGATATGATTTTAGGTGAAAATCGTGAGTAATGCAGATAAAATGATAGGGAGGGGGCTGGCAACATGCGCTGGCTTCCTGAGATGAAGTGGAGGCTGGTTTACATGTAAACATACTATGTTTTGGGTGTAGTAAAACAGAGCAATACCATTGGTAGTTTCTGGTGGCTGGACGATGGTGAGTCTCGAAAGGAGACGTGTGACAGTGCTCTTCCATTCATACCTGAGAGCCTGTAGATATTGCACGGCTTTAACCTAATTATCAAACCCAAAAAAGACCTATATTCCACCAAAATAATTTTTTGGGCCCGTAGCCTATTCAAAATTACTCATAAAAATCAAGTCGGCTACCCATACATATTAACCTAAAATAAATATATAAAACGAGGGCTTGGTGTTGGGCATGGGTGTTACAAAACTACATCCCATTGCAAGAATTTCATCCAAATAGATCATCATACTTGAGAGCCTGTAGATTGAGTTTAAAAAAAAATCTTGCATGTTCATCAATATTCCATCAAAGATCTAAATCATAACTCTTCAAAAATAAAATCTTAATGCATAGATCAAAGCCTCAAGAACAATATATACAAAAACCAAAGCCATGGGATCAAGTTTCTAGAACCAAAATTACAACCTAAGCCAAAACAAAAACTGGTTTGACCCATACGGTTTCTATCACTTTGAAATCATGCAAAACCCTTTTATAAAAATAATAACACGATTTTATTCCAATCCTAACTTGCATATAAAAATTTTAAAACTTTACCATAGCAAGATCTACACATCATTTCACCAAAAACTTCACAAAACTTTCAAAGTTGTCACCACAGAGACCTTTGCATTCTCATACTTAAATTTCACCTACCAAAACTCTGTGAACAGTTTCCCAACACATACCCAAGTAAACTAGACTAAAAATAGAATAAAATACAAGAATATTGAGGCATAGAAAATACTCACAAAGGGGCTTGAATGGAGAGTGCAAAAGCTGCCAGAAATGTTTCTCTCGACACCCTCTCGGTTTGCTCTTGGGAAAGGAAGAAAATGAGTTAAGTGTGGCGACAAAAAGGCTAGGGGAATGGGGTAGAGATGGAGGTTGACATGGTGGGTGGATGGATGACCCTTGGATGGGAGGGTGTGTGATACCCCCAGCCCTCGCTTGGGACTGGATGATGACTGAAATGTCAGGACATATAACTCAAGGCTACATACCCCTATGCATAATAGTTAAGATGAAATGCACTTATTGTAATTCTAGAAGTATGTAATAAATCACAGCAAAATATGTCGTTTCATAAAATTTTGTGCCAAAATAAAACTAATATCCCAACTTCATTTATTGCTTTAAATCACACTTCATTGTAATGGAGTATCAAACTCCTTGTTACACATTAACATAATCAGTAGTGTCTTCAAAGGCCTTTTACAAACAAGGAAATCATTAGAGCATCTTTCTAAATCTCTATTATCTCTAAGTATCATGACTAATTCTAGTCTCTTCTCCAGGTCGAGCTCATCCTTGGCCTTGATCATCATCTTGATTAGCTACTCCCGGTCATACTAAAAGTTGTACCACTCCGGTTTGGGAATGGTAGTAGAAACTACCATAGTGAGATTTTGATAAATCTCAGTAAGTAAACAAACAACAAACAACAATACTTGACATTTAAAGGAAAACCTCGACATGAATGCATGGACATGTACTTGACACAAAACTTAGTTCATGCAATTTGGATACCTCATGGCTCCCATATGCATCGTGGGTTCCCCGCTAGTTACTGCATCATCCAATGACCCACTTGATCGTGGTGACTATGTCATAGTCCTTACTTTGTGGTAGTTCACCATTTTGCCTTCACCGCATATACCACATGTGGCACCCACTAACTTTAGGTGCTACTTAGCTTTGACATTCTTTCCACAAGGATCCATTCGAGGTCCATCGTCTGTACTTCATCAACCCAGGGATTACCACTCCAATTTATGTACTTTAGAGTGGACAGAGGAGTTTCACCAAGACATTCTCCCATCCTAGCATTTGGGGTCGTGATAAAAGATGTATAGACTCCTTTCTTTGAAAACAATACACAACCCAAATGCATGTGACATGAAACTTGTGAAACTTTTCTTTCAATGCATCATGTGAACATATAAATGCCAAGAATCATGTAACCATGTGAGACAACATTGAACATCTCATGTTACAGCTTGAAAATATTAGAACATTTCAATACTCCGTTCACAACCATAGGCAATAGCATTAGAGACATACCAAATAGAAGAGCAATTTCTTAAACTTGAATACATATGCATGGCCAAATCATTTGATGTGTACACAAATATATTATAACAAACAACTTGAGCTAATATTTCTAAGCATACTTGAAACATCATGAACAAGTACACATAGCAAGAACATCATGCAAATCCGATTACAAGGCATCACATAGCAATAGATTATAATCAATCAATTAGTTCATATAATAGCACATAAGAGTGTAAATTTCACATGATGTATACAAATATTATCCAAAGTAGGTTGAGAGTCCACTTACAAAAAATCTAAAGAGTAAACAATAAGCAAGTGGAAATATATTAAACAATATTAGACAATGAAACCCTAACTTAAGAGTGGGTGTGTGTTGTGTTTTATAGTTCCCACGTGTTCGGCATTAGGGGTAACCTTAGACCGATTGCCCTTTCATGTTCACTATGACTTGGTTCTAGTAGCATGCATGGTGTATGTGCATGTGTGGTGCGTGCCATCCATGGTACTCATCATTCCTTTAGCCGAAACTCTCAATAAGGGAAAACCGTAATTCAAAACCCTAATAGTGGCCGTAGTTCTCTCACTTATGAGGTATTTTCCTCTCATTCATGCTAATGAAGGTTCAGTTTCTCCCCTTGAGGATAAACCCTAGCTCTCTAAACAACACTCCTCTAAGCCAAAGCGTGAATTGATTCGTGTGCCCTCTCCAAGTCATGACAAGACTCCTAGTCTTCAGTTCTCCATCACCCTCCATTCCACATGGTCATGTGTGTGTGAAATAATTGAAGAAAAAGTTCAAGTGATTCTCATCGTGTGAGCTCGTCTCCCTAAGATGGACACTTAGTTTGCACTGTCTTAACCAATAGCTCTTGGTTTTCACCATTGTTGCATGATTTCCTCTTGATTCGAATGTGGTGTAGTTGAAGCTTTGTGTGTGTGTATACGTGAATAGAGAGGAAAATAAGATAAGAGTATTTTCATGTAAACCCTCAAATCAGAATATTACGGGGTGTTATTTATGCGAAAATTGGCCCAAACTCTCTTTCTTCTTACTTCAACTTTGTTGCCAAGTGTTTGACCTTAGATTTTGGCTATCGCACGTTAGACAAGTGGCACATTAGCTTATGCATGTGGGACAAGTGGTGCACTAGCTGATGCATGTTGGAAAAGTGGTCTACTAGTTGTTGCATGTGGGACAAGTTGTGCACTAGCTGATGCATGTGGGACAAGTGGTGCACTAGTTGATGCATGTGGGACAAGTGGCGCCCCTTCCCAATCCATGGGTGGGCGTATAACACTTAGATAACTGACATCCACTTCTCTCTCCTCCTTTCTTTAAGTACAAATACAATGAGCCTTAGAAGTTAGGTTCCATGTTGGCCAAGTGGCTCCTAGAAGCAGATGCTATGAGCGCATACTAGGCTAGGAAATAGGGCATAAAAATCTTGAAATTTTTCTTGAAAATAATCCTCTTTGCCAAGTGGTGTGGGTCCTTGAAAATTCAAAATCCTACTCATCATTGCTTTCCAAGGAAATCTAAGAATATCTTTGCATGGGTGCCATGTGTCAAAGCCCCTCCACTCTTTCTTCCTCATCATTGCCTCTCCTTGAGAAGTCCAAAAGATCCTCTGCATGAGTGACATGTGGCATGGTATCTTGTCAAAATCTGAAACCCTAAAAGGCTCCTTAGGCATGCTCCTTCATGTGGTAAAGGTTAAATAATTCTCTAGGGCATAATAGTCATTTGATAAATCCTAAACCTAGCCTTGAGTCTTGTAGACGTGTGCATGCTTGGCATGTGGCAAGGAGCGTCTAGGGTGTGTGTGTTTGTGCCCTTTTGCTTTCCATCTGTTGCTCTTCCCTCACAAAAATTATTCTAGAACCTTAGTGGGTGGGTGTGTGTGTGTTCCTCATGCGCCCTTCCCTTTTCCCATGCATCTTTTCATTTTTCCATGCATCTTTTCCTTTTTCCATGCGTCCTTATCTTTTCCCATGCGTCTTTATCTTTTCACATGCGTCTTTTCCTATTTCCATGCGTTGCCTCCTCCTAGAAAGTCCCAATTGGTGTGCATGCATGACACTTGGCTAAATGTTGGTTGGTCTTCCCTAGGTAGGCATGAAGCTCCTTGATCAAAACCCTAAGGCCTCTTGGGAACTTGTGCAGTTGACTCTTGACATCTCCCATGCGCCTCTCCTTCTATAAACTCTCAATGCATGACAAGTGGCAAAGGAAAAAGGGTGATTGTGTGTGGTGGGGGTGTTGGCTGAGGCATCTAGGGACTAGGGGTTATTTTGGTTCTAGGCTTCCCTTCCTATTACCCATGATTGGTTTGTTCAAGAAAGTCCCACATCTACTCTCGTGTGAGACAAGTGTAAAAAGTAGGTGGCCTTTCCATGTTTCGTGGGCACAACCCCTTCAAACTCACCAAAATCTTGTGGGTGGCATATGTAGTCTATTGGGGTTACCGAAACCCCTATGTTCCCTCATTTTCCTCATCCATTTTTACATCCAGGTTCAATGTATCCAATGGTAAGATGTGCATGTGAGACATATGGCATGTGGATAGGTGAATGTGGCGTGTGCCCTAGCGTGCCGAACCCTTCATCCTTCCTTCTTCTAGAAACACCCTCGCATGCTTGCCATGTGGCAACCTCATGCTAACCAAAAGTGTCCTTTCCCTAGGTTTCAAATGATGAGGCTCTAGGTAAACAAAAAGGCTTTTTCTGCTTCCAAGTAGGTGCCTCCCATGCCCAAAACCCTAATTAGGGTTTTCATAAACCCCTTCTGGCCCTTAGTGGCCGACTTTCATTTGTAATACCCGAATCCTATTATGTAGGTCCTTACGTCATTTATTAATTCTTTAAGTTAAATATTTTGAGATAAAGATTTTTTATTATTTTATTTTAAGATGGGTGTGCTTTTATTTTTATGTGGGTTATTAAAATAATTCAAGGGCATGATTTTTAAGACCTTACAATATTTTCTCTCAAGTCCCCTAAATTTTATCTATTCAAGGAATGGCCCAAGCTCTCTCCACCATAGGATGGGTAGGTGAGGAAAATATCTCCCCACATTCAATCTCCACTGTCCATCTCCCTAGCTTATGGGATAAGCTTTGACTAAAGTAATTGAGCCATTTCTCCCTTGGACCCGTAGGCTTTCTAAGCAAGCAATTAAATTCGTTTTCATTTCCTTGCACCCAACGGTTCTAAGGCAAGCAAAGAGAGAAGATTTCTCAAGCCCTATCTAAGTGAAGCCATTTCATTCACACAAAAAACCCTCTTGGTTTCCTCTAGCCCGCACGATTTCTCTCCCTTCTTCAAGCCGATTTCTTCCCTTTCCCAAGCTTAAGATCCAACCGAAGTTTCTTCAAGGAGAACGATTTTGTGGGTGAGTTTCTATGATTCTAGTTTCTAGTTTGGGATCTTGAATATATGTGTTTAACCTAGATAAGTGCTTGTGTTCTAGCCATGAATCTTCAGATTTCTTCTTCCTCTTCTCGTTCGATACTTGTTTTCGTATCTTGAAAGGGAAGCCAAGTCAGGTAATGCTCTTATCCTTAAGATTTCTTGCGGATTGAAATTGTGCTAAGCAAACTCATGCCATGTATTTGGGGTTTTTGAATTTATGTGCTGGCCAAGTGTTGTGTGATAGTTTCTAGACTGATTTCTCATTTGTTTCCTCTAATAGTTGTTCTAATTGGGTGGTAACCGAGTAGAGGAATTATAGCTTTTATGTGTTATGCTCTGTTTTTGTGTTCCAGCCGTGTGTTTTTGCAAGGCATTTCGTTGTAGTCCTTCCTTGTATTTTCTCGAGTTTAAGCCATGTTTTAATTATGTTAAGTCTTGTCTTTATGTGTTAAATTAATGGAGTTGAGGTTTATAATTTTAGACATGCTTTCCTCAAGGTTTATGGCCTAAGTAAGCCACTAAGAATTTTAATTAAACTAGTAAGCTTGCTTTTGGAATTCTGAGTTGCCAGTTTTGTATCCATTATTTATGCTATGTTTTCAAAAAAAAAAAATGTGCTGCTTTTCTTAAGTTTTCTACAACTCTAGTATTGTTTAATTATGTAGTTGAGATTTTGGTTAAGTGAGGGATGTTTAAGAGCATGAATGTACTAAGACCTGCTAGCTGCCCATGCACTGCAGAATTTTCTGCAATGGGTTCTGTTTTGGGGCTTAAACTAGCATGTTTCATCCTCTTTGCTCAATTTCACCTTTTGCTTAACCGAAGTTAAATTTTAGTATGAAAAGCCATTGAAAAACAAGTGACAAAAATCAACCCTCTTGTGACCATTGGCCCTTTTAGAATGCATTTAGGTGTTCTTTTGTATACTTTCTGTGTACACAGGCTATGCCTATTCATTCATATCAATAATATTTATCTCTTACTTATAAAAAAAATGGCCCTTTTGTTGGATTTACTTCCACACGATATTACAAAGCTATCAAATGCCCCTCTTTGATGAGAATTTCATACTTGTAGCAATTCTTCATTCCTTTCTGTTCTTAAATAAATTCCTACCATCTATGCATTCCTAACCTATGATTTCCATCTATTCTTCATATAGAAAATGATGGCCTTTAAAGGGGACAACAAGCAAGTTATGTACTTTCATGAGTTTCTTTAAAATGTTTGGAATGATGATTTTAATGTTTTGGCTTAGTGCCATGTATGGTGGGTAGCTAAATGGGTTAAGGAAAACACTTTAATTCCAATTTGGAATTTAAGTGAGCGTGTAGGGGTGTCGGTTAGTAAAGCTTAAAGTGAGATGAATATTAATGTGTTTATCCCATTTCATTGAATAGAAGTTTATTTTCAAGTTCACGGAAACCACTAGTAAAGCATCGAGGTAAGTATCTATGATCATGCTTCTTACACAAAGTTCTATTATGAAAGAATTTCTCTCTCTCTTTTCAAATGTTCTTCTAAAGAAAGAGCAAGTGTATATATTATGTACAAGCCTTTCTTGGTGGCCCCTGTTAAGCACCCTATCGATTATAATTGTATGCATGTGTATAAGGTAATGCATCATGAGATTTTCATACATGCTCTCTCTTAAATAACTAACGCCTTACTTATATGTAGCATGACATGAAATGCTCCCTTTTTTAAGAAACGCATATGCATTTGGACTAAGTAAAGATAATGAAAATGTTTGACTGCAAAGAAAGGAAAGAAATGAAATGAAGGTTAAGGTATGAAAGTACGTAATGGCCACATGAATGAAAAGGGTACCAAAGGAATGGGCAGATTGCAATGTCGGGTAATAGTGTTGCCCCCCATGAAAGGGATCCCCAACCTGTGGCCACGGGCGGAATCTAGGTCCAAAAGACCGCTAACCCCAACACACGGGGTGTAATAGTGTGTACCGACCAAAGAAAGTAAAACATGAAAGTAAAATTATTTCTTACAATGTTTATGCATGCAAGTATTGCTTATTTCTTAAAATATTTATGCATGAAGGTATGGTTTATTCCTTAAACTGTTTATACATGAAAGCATTGTCAAGAATTAGCAAATGTTTATGTATGCATGTTTTCAAAAGAAAAGATTATGTGATTAATAAGTTAACAGCATGGTGTATTGCTTACTGAGCATTAGACTCATTTTGTATTTACGTTTTAAACGTCCAGGTATTGATGGAGAGGCTGTGGAGCCAGGCACTATCGAGGAGGGAGGGGTCAATGCTTAGTGTTCCCCTACCGGTTCGACCTTTTGATGATAATGGTTTATGGTTTTTATGTTTTAGGATGGGTCCCGTGTTGGGATGTTTTGTTGAATTAACTTTAAGACAATATATCTTTTGGGTATAATGTAATTTCAATGGTGTAACTTTAAGACAATATATCTTTTGGGTAATGGTGTAACTTCTATGGGTAATGGTGTAACTTCTATGGTGGGGTGATGGTAACCTCTTATACGATGGTTTAACACCTTTTTGTATGTATTGTAGGACTAAGTCCCCCTGTTATTTAGAATTAGTTATATTTTGATGAATGAATGATGGACTCTGAGAGTCCTTTATGTAAAATGCTAAACAGATTGTCTATCAGGTGTTTTTTTTTTTAACTAGAAGTGTAGAGTACATGCGTGACATGTTCACGCATATCCTGCATTACCTTTGTAGGAAAAAAAAATTGTAATAATAATAATAATAAGGTATGCACATACAGATTAAAGCAAGGAAATAACAGGTAAAGGGTCACGACCTTGGCCCAGGTTAGGGTGGGCTTGTGACAAATCTTGGTATTAGAGCGAAAGTTAAGGAGTCATGTAGACTTTAGGGGTAAACTAGGCTGAAGCCCTCTCACTAAAGTATGCCAAGCTCCGTAGCAAGCTCAAATGGTATTTCTTACTACATGTTATGAATTTTGTAAAACAATTGCGAGTCATGTATGTTTATTTGGTATGAGTTATTGCTAATGTTATTGTTATACATGTTCTAGTACGGCAACGCATAACAATAATTATAAGCGTCAAGGGTAGTCCGGCGCCCGTAATCCTGAGGACCAGTAGGAGGCCCCCAAAGATTCGGGAGACCTCATCGATGCAGCGCCACGCCTTATTGAGGCTTTTACTAGCAGGCAATCCGCGACACAAGTACAAGTCCCACACCTAACTGCCTTCGATCGTTTTTGCAATTAGCACCCTCCGTTGTTTGACGGCAAGGGTACCGAACTGGATGCTAACAACTAGTTGGAGCGCCTAGAGAAAATTTTCAGCATGGTCGCTTGTAAAGAAGAGCAGAAAGTAGAGCTTATAGCGTACAATCTGGTAGATGTGGCTAACGGGTGGTGGAAGGCTACTCGTGGGCTTATTCAACAAGAGTTGGGCGAAGCCACTCCAAACTCCTGGAACAAGTTTAAAGAGGTCTTTAACAATCGGTTCTTCCCACTATCATTTCGAGAGGCTAAGGCCTGAGAGTTTGCAGACTTAAAGCAACGATCGATGACGGTGAGGCAGTATGCCCCTAAGTTTGTGGAGTTGTTGAGATTTGCTCTGCATCTGGTCCATACCGAGTTGCTAAAAGCTGAAAAGTTTGAACGAGGCTTGAATCCCAGGATCATGGACTCCCTTCTCGCATTAAAGATTAGAAAGTTCGCCTACTTTGAAGACCGAGCAGTAATCCTTGAGGCGAAGCTACGAGTCAGAGCAAGAGAGTTCAACCAGAGAAAGAGGCAGTTCCAAGCTCTTGATCAGAACAAAGGCAAGAGGCCAATGTACAACAATGTACCCAAGCCTCTTCAAATGATCAAGTCTCCTCAACGCGGTATCGTGGCGTCTCATCCCGCATGCCAAACCTGTGGCAAGCCTCATGCCCAGAAATGCTTGATGGGGACCAACACTTGCTTTAAGTGTGGTAAGGCGAGTCATTTGGTACAGGAGTGCCCCATCCTTGTGGCTCCTAATGCTCAAGTGCGTAACCCAGGGCGGAAGAACCTGGTACCAGCTCGAGTCTTCGCTCTTACAATGGACGATGCTGATGCTTCTCCTAATCTGGTGACAGGTATTCTTCCCCTGTTCTCACATCGTGCATTAGTGCTATTCAATTCTGGTGCCACGCATTCATTTATATCCCGGAAGTATACTTGCTTGAGTGAGAAAGCACCTAAACCCTCAGAATCCGTGATGTCTGTTACTTCACCCCATGGGAAATCCGTGAATTGTCACTGTGTTAAAGGGTTGCATGATAGAGGTACAAGGTCGACACCTCATTGCTGATTTGATATTGTTTGACATGGAGGAGTTCAACATGATTTTGGGCATGGATTGGTTGTCTTGATACCATGCTAGTGTGGAGCGCTTCAAGAAGGAAGTGGTCTTTAGACCAACAGGCGAGTCAGAGTTATGTTTCTGTGTTGTGGGTAAGAGTCCTATGCCGAAGGTGATCTCTGCAATAAAGGCCACCACTATGTTGAGGAAGGGTTGTGCAGAATTTCTGGCTAGTTTGGTGATGCCACAACCAAACGAGCCTAAGCTGCAAAATATTGAAGTGGTGAAGGATTTTCCTAATGTCTTTCTGAATGAGTTGCCTGGCTTACCTCAGGAGAGGGAGATTGAATTCTTTATAGATCTCGACCCAAAAACAGCGACCATTCCTAAAGCGCCATATCGGATGGCCCCTGTAGAGCTCAAGGAGCTCAAGGATCCATTGCAAGAGTTACTAGATAAGGGCTTTATTCGCCCTAGTGTATCGCCATGGGCGCACCAGTTCTCTTTGTAAAGAAGAAGGATGGATCGTTACGACTTTGTATCGACTATAGAGAACTAAATAGGGTGACTATTAAAAATTGGTATCCTTTACCACGGATCGATGATTTGTTCGATCAACTTCAGGGATCCCATGTATTTTCAAAGATTGATCTCCACTCAGGGTACCATCAGCTGAAGATTAAAGCAGAGGATGTCCCAAAAACTGCTTTCAGAATGAGATATGGCATTATGAATTTCTAGTGATGTCCTTCGAATTAACCAACGCTTCAGCGGCTTTCATGGACTTGATGAATCGTACCTTCAGGGAATATGTTGATCAGTTTGTGGTCGTGTTAATTGATGACATTCTCATTTACTCGAGAACCCCGGAGGAACATGCAAAGCATTTAGAGGTTGTCTTGCAAGTTTTGTGGGAGAAGAAGTTGTATGCCAAATTGAATAAGTGTGAGTTTTGGCTACAAAATATTTCCTTCCTTGGCCATATAGTATCAAAGGATGGTATCTCTATCAATCCCGCAAAGGTGGAGGCCATAGTAGAATGGCCTAAACCAAAGATAGTCTCAAAAACCAGGAGTTTCCTCGGTCTTCTAGGGTATTACCGAAGTTTTGTTGAGGGGTTTTCTCACATCGCAGTTCCTTTAACGAAGTTGACTAGATAGGATGAGAAATTTATATGGACTGCAGAATGTGAGAAGAGCTTCTAGGAGCTCAAGGAGAAACTTGTGATGACACCTAGTCTCACTATACCTTCGGGTACTGGTGGATTTGTGATATACAGCGATGCCTTACACAAGGGGCTGGGATGTGTTCTTATGCAGCATGGAAGAGTTGTAGCATACGCTTCACGTTAACTTAAGGAGTACGAGCACAAGTACCCAACCCATGATTTAGAGTTGGTTGTCATGGTGTTCACCTTAAAGATATGACGACATTACCTTTATGGGGAACGCTACGAGATTTATATGGACCACAAGAGCCTAAAATATTTCTTCACTCAAAAGGAGTTAAATATGAGGCAGCGCAGGTGGTTGGAGCTATTGAAAGATTACAACTGTAGTATCAACTACCACCTCGGCAAGGCCAACGTAGTTGCAAATGCCCTTAGTCGAATGTCTTCTTCTGGCACTCTTATGAGTATGTACACTCTCCAGAAATTTATTATTCTGGATATGGAAAAGTTGGGAGTGGAGATGGTGAAGGACGTGCAAGCAAGGCTAGGTAGCCTAGTTCTTGGGCCAACAATATTGGACTAAATCAAAGCTGCTCAGGGCAAAGACATTGACCTCCAGAAGATCCCTTCAAAGGTCTCGAAAGGGGAGCATCTCGACATTGTGGTTTATGATGATGGATCCCTACGGTTTAGAGGAAGATTGTGTGTACCAGCTAAGGAGGAGTTACGAAACCTAATAATGAGAGAGGCACATAGGTCTTTATACACAGTGCATCCAGGTAGTACCAAAATGTACCAAGACCTACGACAACACTATTGGTGCAGTGGGATGAAACAAGATGTGGCCAACTGTGTAGCTTTATGGCCCTCGGGAGCACTTCAACCATTGCCAATTCCAGTGTGTCCATGGGATGAAATCAACATGGATTTTGTAACGGGATTTCCTAAAGCCCAGGGAGGAAAAGACTCGGCATGGGTGATTGTCGACAGATTATCAAAGTCAACCCATTTTATACCAATTCAGATGACTTACTCGATGAGTAAGTTGGCAGAGTTATACGTCAAGGAGATAGTCAGGTTGCATGGAGTTCCATCCAAGATAATATCAGATAGGGACTCACGGTTTACATCAGCCTTTTGGAGGAGCGTGCAAAGGAACCTGGAAACAAAATTGACTTACAGCACTGCCTTCCACCCTCAGACAGACGCCTAGTCTGAGAGAACAATTCAGATTCTTGAGGATATGTTATGGGCATGTATCTTGGATTTTAAGGAGAGTTAGATAAAATACTTGCCACTAGTTGAGTTCGCCTACAATAATAGCCACCAGGAGAGCATCGACGCAACGCCATATGAGGATTTGTATGGGAGCAAATGTAGATTGCCCCTTTATTGGGACAAAGTTGGTGAGAAAAAGATCCTAGGCCCTGATTTAGTTAAAAATATGCAATAAAAGGTGGCTATCATAAAATAAAGGCTTGCTTTGGCTTAAGAGAGGCAGAAGAAATATGTTGATCGTAGAAGAAAGGAGCTACACTTTGAGGTAGGAGACAAGGTGTTCCAACGGGTGGCTCCAATGAAGGGAGTTATGAGATTCGGCAAGAAGGGCAAGCTAACCCCAAGATATATCAGCCCATTCGATATTCTTGAGTGTTCAACCTTTAAAAACAGAGTTGGAGTGAAAACTGCTAGTCCCTTGGGTTTTGAGGTAGTTAGAATCAGAAATGATTAATCTTAAGGTTGAAAAATCCTATGACAAATCATGGCTAGTAATGAGGAACACACAACCACTTCAACTCCACACACACATTTGAGTTCTGAGATATTTGCCTCAATTCTATGTGAAAGATTGTTGAGATAGTCTTGGTGGGTATAGCCCCTAGGGGTTGAGTAGTAACGTGTCACTTTTGTGAGAACAAAGAATTGTGTTTGATTGTTTCTGTTTGGATTTTGATCTTTATGCAATATTCATCTCAATTCATTTTCACTATTTTGCTCAAGGATTAGGAAAACGCTGGTTGGAGGGTGTGATTGAGTTGTATTATTGCATATTTTATACGTCTAGAACTCATATATTTAAATTATTTCATTACATTATTATTGGTTTTAAATTGAAAAATGGTTAAGATGCATAAATTCGAATTGTGATTTAAATTGATTTATAGCATAGTTTATGCTTAATTTTATAACTTGTGATTTAATTGGACAATATTTTCTTCACATGCACAACACGTTTTTTTTTTAATATTCTATTCTTCCTTTTTATTTTATTTATTTTATTTTATTTCTTATAAATTCTATTTTATTCTATTTATTTTTCTTTCCAAGCCAAGAAATGAAAAAGAAAAGTCAAAAAGACAAGTCAAAAAGGCACCAACAATCTCTTGGTGTTTGGCTATTGGATGGAAGCAACAAAAGAAAAAAGGCATGTTGTTGGTCTCTCAAATGGCAAGAAACACACGCACGCCGTTGGACGGAAGTAACAATCTCTTGGTCTCTCAAAACGCACGTTGGGCAACACACACGGAAAAGAAAAATAAAAAAGAAAACCGCACACGCACGCAACGAACTGACTCGAGACACTGGGGGCATTTTGAAAAAGCAATAATTCTTTTTTTTAGTGAGACAAGGACAGAACCGAGGGGAATTATTATTTTCATAGGTTTTTTTTTCGTTTTCGTATGCAACATGTACAGAGTAGCGCCGTAGCTTTAAGAACTTCCAGGGTCCAAACTGCCACTACCCAACCATCCTCCACTGCCTACCACCTCTATCTCTATTTATTTGGCTTGTTCTTTCTACTCTACTATTTATTTAATTTTAGTTTAAAGTTTGTGATGTATTTTTGAGAGATTTGGCTTAGACCTTTGGGCATTTTATTTGATGTTTATTTACTTGATGTTAGTCATTTTTCTTGCTTCTTTAATCTTCCATCAAATAGACATTACAATTATTATGGTTTGATTTTGAGAATTTATGATTTAAATACAAGGATGAATCCTAGAATTTTGATTTTGGGGCTTTTCAATTTCCAGCTCATATTGCATTAATTATTTTCTAATCTAACTTAGTTCTTAGTTTAGTTTTGTTAATCTTTTAGTTCCATTGCATATTAGATTGATTGAAGCTTAATTAAGACTTATTTAATTTCAGTTTTATTATTTAATTTTTAGATTAATTAAGATTGTTTAGCTTAGTTGATTCATTGATTGTTAATTTCAATTTGTTAGTCTTTTACATTTCATTTTGACACTCAAAAATCCAAAAATATGAATCTAGTCCATTACTAGTGCCCTTTTCATTTCTGTTGCACTCTTCCATTCATTGCACATACCACCACTTTTATTTTTTCTTTGTGAATATTTTCACCATTATAAACGAGTTTAATTTTAAGTAACTTTTCATAAGGAGACAATCTAGGAATTTATTCCTAATTATTACGCGACACCCACCTGTACTTGGGATAGCTTTTGTGCTACTCATTTTTGTAGTAACCCATGTTCTTGTGGAATCATATTTAATATTTGATAATACATTTCGTACCTTGCTAAGAAACTGCTATTTTAACAACCATGGATTGTCTAACCAAATTCAATTCTCTCTATATGTTCCTCAATGAATCCATTTCATGCAAATACTTCCCCCAACTAAAGAAAACATCTTGGTAAGGGAGATAGTTGCCATATATTGATAATGGATGTGGTGCCCCATTCCTCGGTAAAGAGCTTGGGGAGGATCTGTGGTGCCAGGGATGCCAGTCGGTTAGCAACACCCAAATTTTTACTGTTGGGTCTAGCCGCATTGTAAAAGTCTACCAAAAATTTGGTGGATGAATTTCTTTAGGCTTTAGGAACTTCATGAAAACTCTGAGAAGGTCCTATGAATCGAGCAATTGCGTAGGTTTTAGTCTATCAATTTAGTTACTTCTTACCAACTTTGGTGATAGAAGCACAATTTTATTTATTTGAGGTAATTAAGGTATAGGATTGAGAAACAGTTTACGCCATTAGTCTCAGATGAATATTCAGAATTTTACGGCCCAGTAATACAATTTTCATTTTCTAGGATGAAAGCTGTACGAAAATGAGTTTTGATATATTCGAGGTGCTTAGGATTCAACATTTGCAAAATGAATTGCACTCCTATTTTCATAGGATTATTTAGGATTTTATGGTGCAAATTTATTTTCACCATTTTCTGAGTTAATATTAACACCTATGTTAGCACTCAGTCCAATCATTTTCAAATCACAGTGTGGATTATCATATTCAGTCTAGAGAAGTTTTATTTGAATACTTGGAAAGACCTTAGCTACACTTGGTGAATATTATACGACACTTGACACTAAAAGCAACCATGAGATAAAGGAAAGGAAGGAAAATCGAAAATCAAGCATTATGATCATGCCACCTTCTCAAACCCTATTCCATCCAACCATTCATTTTTGTGCCAAACAAAAAAGGGTCAACCCTATTGAAATCTCAAATCTTTAAGATCCAATTGAAACCCCAAAACTATAGAGAAAATTGAAACCCTAAACAATTTTGCCAAAGCCCAAATGGTTACCCCAAACCCTAAATGTTGGCCAGTTTCAGCTTAATGTTGAATTTACATAATTAAATCACTTCCACATACTATTAGCCATTCAACTTCATGTCATTACACCATTATTTATTCTTTTATACCTTGGTAATTTCATTAGACCAAGAAAAATTGGATTTGGGTTTGTTAGAAAACAAAACCCCAAACCAAACCCTATTGAGACCCCAAATGAGGCCCAATTGGTTTAGGCCCATTAAGGCCCACCAAAAAGCTCCATCTATGCAGGAATTTTTTAGGAAGTTTCTCCATTATCATGAGTGTACTTTCACTGCCCATGTTAGCCTCAAATAGGGGTTGATGGGAGGTCAATCCGCTACCTCACCACCACCCATCACACGGTAGCTTCCAGGGTAGAAAATAGTGTTGCTGCCCATGGTTTTGCCTAACAAAACCACCATAAAGTGGTCAATATCACATCCCCTCTCAGCCCCCCAGCTCTATATAATTTTTCCACGGCTTATTCTTCATGTTTTGGTCACTCACTTTGCTTTCTTGGAGATAGCTCTAAAGGAAATTTCAGACAACTTTTATGGTTATGTTTTCTTGAATCTCTCGAAGCCTTTTTAAGTAGATTCTGACGAAACTAACTTGTTATAAGTTGTTTCTATTTTAGCCTAGTTTCCATTGGTATATTTTGTGTAATTGTTCATGGAGGTTTGATTAGTGAAAAGTCTGTTTAAGCATGCAAAGGTCATATTGGGTGACAGTTTGGATATGGTGTGAAACCTTTATTTTTTTTATGAAGATTTTGGCAAGATCTTGATCCAATATTTTTATGTTTTAGAGCTAACATATTAACATGCAAGTTGGATTTATATTTGTTGCATATTAAGAGTTTTTACTAAGAGTTTTGCATGATTTTAGAAAGTTAGAAACTTGAGGTGTAAAACCTATCTCTATCTTGAGTAAGTGCTGATCTTTTGTTATGAAAGCATGATCCTATGGCCATGATATTCACATATGTAGATTTTACGACTTTGATCTATATGTTAGGAAGTTATTTTGGAGAATAGTGGTCTTGATCTTGATGAAATAAATTTTATGCATGCTAAGGTTCGATTGGGACATAAACTTGAGGCTCATGGTTTGTTTTGTATTTTACTGCAAATTTTGTCATGTGATCTTAGGTTTAATGCTTATGTCATGTTTAGAACTTGAATATGAGGTATATGATTTTATTTCTTGTGAATTTATTTCATGAGAAATTCAAATCTAGTGGTTTGATCTAAAATAAAAGCATGTGGTACTCAGCTTTGAAGTTAGTATGCAAACCGATTATGTTGGATGATGTTTTGTAATTTTTGTGGTCTCTGACTTGTTTGTTCAAGCATGCTACTTCTTGCGATTGACTGAGGAACATGTTAAAAGTATGTTCATGGACTTTCAAAATCCTTGTAGTTTATTGGAAAAGGAAATAGTCTATTTGCATCAAGGAGTTGTTTGATTTGGTGCTTTAGCATTTTCTTGTCACGAGGAGTTCGTGATTTTTTTTCAAGTGTATGTTTTATGGTCCTAACATGATTTTAATACATAGGTTGTGATGATGTTGCATAATTTGGTTTGAATGTGGTTTGAAGTTGGATAGAATTGCAACAAAAATCAAGGATTTTTAGCCCTAAGTATGTTTCGGCCTAAGCATAGTTATTATAGTTGTAATGTGTTTTAAATTTTTCTTATTAGATATTTATATTTAGTTTAAATTTACATAAGGAATGTAAATTTTGGTGAGTTTTGAATATAGGATGAAAAATCCTTAAATTAGGGGTAAAATGGTCATTTTAGTTTGAGTCAGTATTTTTATGTATCCAAGTTTGTTAATGAGGAGTTTCTAACTCTTAGAAATATCTCCTTTCATTCACGTTATTTTGCACTAGTTTACGTCATGCTACAATCACTATAAGTTAGACTTTAACTTACTTTCAGGATACTTGTGTATATATATGTTGATAAGAAATCATCATTCATGTTGGTTAGGTTTTTATATATACATATTAAGTTATGTTATGCCATGTTTTCTTTTCAAGAAAAAAATTTATTTGTTACACATTATGTCATATTATGCCACGTTCTTTTCAAGTACATAATTCTCTATTACATGTTATGTCATGTCATGCCATGTCATTTGTCATTTGTCATTTCGTTTCACACCACGTCATGTCACAGGTTTGGAGTTCGTAATGAAAAAAAATATTTTCAAGTCAGTTAATTTTTTTATGTTTATCACAACCCTAAGTTCTAGGATGGGACAATATCCTACTGAAACTTCATTGTTCACACTAGAGTGTTTAAACTGTGTGAGATTTTTCGGGCTGACAAAGTATTATCAACTGGCTTCTAATAGGGCCCGAGTAACTTGTCGCCGGAGCAAAGTCAGGCACCAATGCCGATGATGTCAACCACAATTCACGTTCATGTTATACTCACTTGAGCAAGTGCAGATTTTTATTACAGGATGCATACATTACGTACTCACAACAAGTGCAGATACATGTGGTGTGATATGTATGTTAACATACTCACAACTAGTGTAGATACTTGTAATGTGATGCGATATTAGCAGGGGGCACACGACTCAAGGGGACCTACGTAGCATCCACATGTCATGTTTAATTGTGGGAACAAGATTCCTCATTCATGTTCAGTTAAAGTTCCGTTCAAATTCCCAAGTTCATGGTCAATTCCAAATTCAATTAAGTTTCAGTTCACGTCATGTTTATTTCAAGTCAGTTCAGTTCATGTCAGCTCAGTCCATATCACTTTTCAAGTTATGTCAGCACATGTCATACTATTTGCCAAGTCATGTCATGTTCACATCAGCATTCATGTCTTTTTACTGTCATGCATGCATCTATAAACTGTTAGTTCAACTTAGTTGTTAACTTGCTGAGATTTATAATTAAATCTCACTTAGTAGTCTAAATTACCATTCTCCCGAATGGTAGACCATGTGCCAGGATTAGGAGGACCCGCGGAGGATCATCTGGACGAGGTCAATTAGACCACAATGCAACCACGAGGAGCTCATCACGCTGATGCCTTTGGGATAGGATTATGGCTATCCTAGCAGAATTGCTCGAGCTACTCCTTAAGCTAGCCTAATAGTTCTTATGTTAGTTTTATTATGAACATGAGGAGCCCGTCTCCAGAACTAGTGTGGTTACAGACATTTAGAACAAGTACCGTAGTTTTTGGACGCAGTTATTATATGTTTATGAAGTATGCTTACATTGATTTGGGATATGTTATATCTAATGCATAGTATTGCTAAAAAAAAATTATCCGCTGGTAATATTGTATTGTTATATGCATGCTAGGTGCATTACATTTTTATCTATCATGAACGAGGACAAGTAACATTGTGTTGCATATTCTGATGCTTCGGAGTCTGCCAAATCTCAAGCAGAATCTGAGGACGTCACACACGTAATCTTGGATCGAGTATGCGGTATACAAAATAAGTCACAACGAAATAAGTAAAAGTTTAATTAGAGAATAAATGCTAATTTTACCAAATGTCTAAACTGATAAGAGGTTTATCCATTAATAAAAATAATATCCATGTGTCATTGTTAGTTCCCATATAATGTTAAAAGCTACCAATTGTTCATCACTTACATCCAGGTTTAACAAACCGAACATGGTTTGTGATATAAACCCGCGGGAATAAAATCCCTTGAACCTACAATCAATTTGAAAACTCCCCAAGAAAGCCAAAATTAAGTCAATGGATGGAGAACCTAGACCCGATGAGAACTCGTTTCAAGAACCTAGATTATATTAAAATCTAGATCCGTTGAAAAACACATCTCAAGAATCCAGATTACAAAGGAGGAACGCCACAAAGGTTGTGATTTACCTTTGATAAGTTCAAAAGTTTAATTAAGAACAAGAGGAGATAAAACTCAACTCACAATTAATAAATTCACCAAATTTCAAAAACTGATTAAAATGTGGCTACAAAGAGTATTTAAACCCAAACCTAATTAAAACCCTAACTAAAATAAAGTCCCTTTTACCCAAAATGCCCTTGGATGAACAGTGCCTCGGCTACAGTAACCTCTTGAAACCCTAGTTCAATAAAATAATAAATTTTCCAACATGCCCTTGCATAGGCCCCCTTAAGTCCTTCCCTTAATAAACCCAATTATTCTAAACTAATAAATAAGTCATTTAAATGAATTCAATAAATTGAAAGTCTTCAAATGGCCAAAGCCTTTAAGTCATGTTGTTGTCATTTTCATAACTTATCAAATGAATCAAAACTGAATCTTCATCCTTTAAGCTCTTAAACTTGTAATTGACTCATCTGGAACTTGCAACATATCTTTAAGACTAGGCCCACCTTGGTTTCCATCATTCCCTCTCTCCTCAAAAGGATTTGACCTCGAATCTATACCTGGATCAAAGGGAAAGAGATTAGTAACATTGAAAATAACTGAAACATGATACATACCTGGAAGATCCATTTTATATGCATTTTCATTAATTTTCTCAAGAATTTGAAAATGTTGATTCAAGCTACTCCTATCATTAACAAGCAAAAGCATCAAAGTTAAAGGAGTAAGTGGATTAAAACCATAAATAATTTCAAACGGAGAATAAGAAATAGTAGTATGGAAGCTTTTATATGCACACTCTAATAAGGGCAAATGATACTCCCGGAAACATCCATATAACAATTCAATGAATGGCAAATGATATTCCTACAAACGTTCATGAAACAAACCTAAATCTTTCCTTATACCAAAATAACCACTTCAATTATATGCAAACTCAATGAATGGCAAGTAATACTTCCAAAAATGTTCATGCAACACGTTAATAAATGACAAATGATGTTTCCACAAACGTTCATGCAATACTACGTCAATGAATGGCAAATGGTACTCCCACAAACGTTCATGCAACAGATCAATGAATGAAAAATGATACTTCCACAAACGTCCATGCAACACATCATTGAATGGAAAATGATATTCTCAAAAATGTTCATGCAACACAACAAAAGTCTTCCTTACACCAAGGTTATCCAACAAACCACCATGTCCATCACACACAAGTAACTTACGCATAAAACTATTAGGCACACAAAATCTATTCTTTCTAAACAAGTACCAATCTAGTTTATAGAACTTACCAAATGAGGCTTTCTCATATGTTCCATATACACTAGCAAAGTCATCATCATTAGCATGTAATTCCTTATCATATTCAAGTCTCAACAATTTTGCATCTAAAATGAAGACAAGGACATACCTTCTTGCTAAAGCGTCAACTACAAAATTTTCCATACCTTGTGTATATTTAAATATATGAGGAAAAGTCTCAATACAGTCCTCCCACTTAGCATGCATTCTAGTCAACAACTTACCTTGTTCCTTCAAGTGTGTCAAGGACTCATGTTCTTCAAATAAATGTCGGTTAGGAATTGTCGCACCTAGCACAAAATCAATGTAGTGCTCTATATCCCTAATAGGTGGCAATACACTAAACACACTACTAGGAATCATGACCTTATATCCCTGCAATAAAGAAACAACACTAGACAAAGAGTCGTTAAATTCATTAGTATAAAAGCTTGCCTTAGCATAAAAACTCACTTTTGTCTTTCTATTTCTCTCTGCAATCTCTCTTTCTTTTTCCTCTTGTAGCTCCACTATTTTTCCTTGACTTTCGACCACCTCTCTATTTTCTTTTTCACTCTCTCTTTCTTTTGATGTTTCGGCCTCATTCTTTTTTCTCCTCTCACTCTCTTTGTCCTTTTCACTCTATTTTTTTCTTTCACTCTCCTCTTTTTTTGAGCTCTCGACCTCACAATTGTTTTTCAACTCATTCCCTCTTTTTCTTGAGGTTTCAACCCCACCCTCATCTTTTCCCTTAGGTGGTTCGGTCTTCCCCTTTGTTACAGCTTGATCATTTTTGTCCCACTTTGGTTTCCAAGAAGTACTAGAAACCGAAGTATACCTTGATGTACCCTTTCTTTTTAGCCGCCTCTCCACCTTCATAGCCATGTGTACCATGTCCTCTACCTCCTCATAATGTTGCAACTCAACTACATTGGCTATCTCCCTATTCAACCCCCTAAAAAATCTTGTCATCGTGGCCTCCCGATCCTCCACTACATTAGCCCGAATCATAGCCACCTCCATCTCCTTATGGTAATCCTCTACACTCCTAGACCCCTGTGTAAGATTTTTTAATTTTTGATAGAGGTCTCTATAGTAGTGGCTAGGAACAAATCTCCACCTCATGAGAGCTTTCAACTCTCCCCATGTCTCTATAGGCCTCTCATAATTCCTCCTCCTATTGGTCACTAATTGATCCCACCAAATAATAGCATAATCAATGAACTCAATTACCGCCAACTTCACTTTCTTCTCCTCAGAGTAATTATGGCAATCAAACACCAACTCTATTTTTTTCTCCCACTCTAGATAAACCTCAGGGTCAGTTCTACCTTGGAAAGATGGTATTTTCATTTTGATGCTACCAAGGTCTCTATCTACACCATCCCGACCCCTTAGATTCCCCTCAAGTCCTCTTTCATGCCTAACTCTTCTATTTCTACCCGACCCAATGTCAGATGCTAAGTCTTCCTCATCCTCACCATCTCCTTCATTGTCATACTGATTTTCAACTCTATGGTCACGTCGCCTCCTATCCCTCCCACCTTGTAGATTTCTAATCGCTGCTTCTTGATGATCCATCCTATCCCTCACTTCACCCAACACAAAGTTCAACTGCTCAAACTGTTGTTGCATGACTTGCAACACAAATGATGAGTTATCTGCTCTCCCCCTTGGTGATGCGCTACTCCGATGAGACATTATCAGGTGCTACACAAAAGAATGTTAGTGGCAAAAAAAAAAAAAAGTAAACCTCACACACTCCCTTACATGTTTACACTCGAATAATGACACTCCACTCGTGTTTCACTCTTAATTGGCTTTTTTCCGATAATAGTCTCACACTCTCTTGCATTTTACCTCAAGAGTTTTCCCACTCAAGTTCTTTAAGAACTAATTGACTCAATCAAGACAAAGCAAGTTTGTTTTATCCCAACTAGTAATTAGGTCCAAGAAACAAGAACAAGAGAAACACTGAAGGAATAAAAAAAAATGGCACGTGAATCAAGGAAATTATACAAATGAAATAGTAACTATAAGACAAGATACTAACTAGAATAATGTATGCACCCCCTTTGATGATAAGGCTCAAGAAAAAATCTCGGAATTTTTTTTTTTCTTTTCCTTTCTTTTCTTTTCACCAATTAATTTGATCACAATCAATGATAAGTAGTTGAGAAAACCCTAACAATAACTCAAAAACCCTAGGGCAAGTGATATATGGCAGCCCCTAGAACAAGAGATCTCAGCCAACACAAACCCTAGAACAATGAATTTCAGCAACCCTAACAATAGTGAAGAAATCTGCTAGCCACCACTATTTTTTTTTTTTTTTGTAATCAATCCTAGAACAAAGAAGCCCTAGAATTAAATATTTAATAAATAAAAGATAGAATCAGACCTGATTGGAAACCTTGCTCTGAATACCAAATTATATGAACCAGCGGGAATGAAATCCCTTGAACCCACAATCAATTTGAAAACTCCCCAAGAAAGCCAAAATCAAGTCAATGGATGGAGAACCTAGACCCGATGAGAACTCGTTTCAAGAATCTAGATTATATTAAAATCTAGACCTGTTGAAGAACACATCTCAAGAACCCAGATTACAAAGGAGGAATGCCACAAAGGTTGTGATTTACCTTTGATAAGTTCAAAAGTTCAATTAAGAAAAATGGGAGATAAAACTCAACTCATAATGAATAAATTCACCAAATTTCATAAACTAATTAAAATGTGGCTACAAAGAGTATTTAAACCCAAGCTTAATTAAAATCCTAGCTAAAATAAAGTCCCTTTTATCCAAAACGCCCTTGGATGAACAGTGTCGCAGCTACAGTAACGCTACAGTAACCTCTTGAAACCCTAGTTCAATAAAATAATAACTTTCCCAACATGCCCTTGCATAGGCCCCCTTAAGTCCTTCCCGTAATAAACCCAATTATTCTAAACTAATAAATAAGTCATTTAAATGAATTAAATAAATTGAAAGCCTTCAAATGCCCAAAGCCTTTAAGTCATATTGTTGTCATTTTCATAGCTTATCAAATGAATCAAAACTGAATCTTCACCCTTTTAGCCCTTGAACTTGTAATTGACTCATCTGGAACTTGCAACATATCTTTAAGACTAGGCTCACCTTGGTTCCCATCAGTTTGTCTTAAACTAAAAAGTACATCTTAACAAAATAAAAATAACTAAAAATAGAGAGAGACCTCCATTTCTATAATTCAAGTAGGATCGGTCCTTCCTCCTCAGGAAACTCCTCTTGGGCTACATTTGCAACAAGGTCTACAGTTCTGGTAAACAAAACCATAGATAGGTTAAATATCTATGACAGTACTAGCAATGAGAGATAATGAAAATGAATATGCATGCACTATTTCATGTAAAACAATCTGTGAAAACATATATTTATGTATGGCGAGGAATCACCCTTCGGTAGAAACATGTGTATTCATAGCTATGGTGAGGAATACAAGTATATAAGCATTGCAATGAATCACCTTTGAACAAATCTCATTTATGCATAATTATTATCAAGGTAAAGAACCACCCACTTATCAAAATTCATAAAATTCATCATATAAATACCAAGAAGAGAACCACTCCACAGTTCAACACGAGGAATCACTCTACCCAGTCAATGTGCAAGCTTATTCACCAATTTCAAATCATCCAACATGGAGAATCACTCAACTCGGTCAACACACCCAAAAGCAACACACATGATCAACCCAAAGAATCACTCTACCTGATCAACAAATTTGAAGACACCACATGATTAACCTGGGGAATCTCTCTACCCATTTATCAAGTGAGGCCAATACAAAAATGTCCCACTCCGATCATCAAGGGACTTTCTCTATCTATATGAAACTTGTGGCAACATGCCATAAGAATGGCACGGGGACTCCTAAACCCATCAATGATGATCAAAACAAATTAAGACTCCACACACACCTGAAAATCATGATTGTCACCATTTTACATTATTCAAACTCATCATCTTAAAATCATAGTATAAAGATAATCCATAAACATAATAAAGAATTTATATTTTCTTTCATGTACAAAAGGGGGAGTTACGGAATATGCAAAGCCTAATCTTACAACATACTCACAAATATGTATGCCACATTCCTAGTATGGTCGTAGGAGTTGACCTACCTAAACAGTATTAAAATACCATGGTTTCGTTGACACCACTCCTCCCATCGCACCATTTGATGTCACTTGCTTTCTTCAAGACTCTGACTCTAAAGAACATCAGACACTTTACGATCTCAAAAGTGAGATTTTGTCCCTTGTCCAATGCCTTTTATAGGGCGGGACCACCAGTCGTCCTTCTGACTTCTTATATGTTTGAACAAGAGACCTTCAATCTCAACCATCTATTCGCTCTTTGAATTTCAAGAATTGCATAGACCGAGTGACTGATGGGACAAGGCAAGCACGTTTCTGGGCTTGCCTTAGGTCCAATCCCCTAGTCCTTCCACTAATAAGGGTGTCCCACGTGGCATTAGACCATACCTCTGGGATTAACAATATGGCCTACATTTGAAAGCCCAACCTAACGCGAAAGGAGATAGGCCATTCCTGGAATTTAAAGAAAGGCAAAGACGAGAAATGCTCCAATGGTCTTAGGAACCAATAGCAAGACACACCGAGTGCAACAAGTCTAATATCTAGGCGAGCAGGCACCTCGTGGGAATCTGGCTGACATGTCCCAGAGCGAGGAAGAGATGAGGAACTCAGCCATGACAGACGAGCTAGAAAGGTCGTCTCCCAAAAGGACTAGAACGAGGAGTTGAAGGGACTAATGAGCTTAGGCAAGTTACAAGCTACCTACCCAAGGCTAGAAAGGATCACTCGCCAAAGAGGAGCTACAAACAACAACTAACACAACCAGATATGAGAACCTTTTGGGATAACAGGGAAGAGTTCAGAGAAGTGTTAGCAATGTACACAGAAGCCCACACTCCATCTTAAAGGTCACATCTAAAGTGTCTCTACAATTAAAGGTGAAGGCACAACAAGTAGTGCCGTCAGGACCCAAAAATATGGCCCGACACCACGTGGAAGACCCTCATTCAAACAAGAACTAAGGAGTTGGCAGACCGTAGGTTGTGCAAACCATGCCCTGGTCACCTATCTCTGTCATCCTGCAGTATGACAGGACAAGGATGAAAACCTCCTATCCAAGTATATCAAGAGTCAATGATACATTAGAGAAGACATTTGACATTCTCATTCTATTTAAAGGACCTAGACATGGGACAAGATCTCACTTTTGAGACGTTACTTACTAAAGTGTTGGAGAAGGCGACTGTTGCAGAAAGCAAGGAGCAGAGAGGCAACAAGCAAACTTCTGATGTAGGAAGGTAGGTTAGCTTCTAAGACAGTGCTAGGTAATGTGGGGTGAATGTTGTGTATGTGAGGCATTGCATTACTTCTGTAATCTTTTCCCCCATTTCTACAAGCATAAATAAATATTTCAAGCACTATGTTTCTAATTATATTTACTCGCTAATTTCTTATGCTTTTAATATTTTTTATGTTTTTAACAGTTTTTTGAAAATGATGATGAGATTGTGTTAGGAACCCTGGATACCGATGTGGGTGAATGTGTGCGTGTAAGTGTTTCTGGAGTCAGCGAGAGTATATATTCATGGTACGGGATGGAGAATTTCCCAATACCATTCCGCAAAGCGTTTCCACATACATCACACAAGAAGGAGAATGCCTCGTGGGGAGGGGTGAAAAGAAGTCGTACTTGGCTTCACCTAATAGTCAGGATGTGCGATCCCCCGGCGTATCACATGCTAGTGTCTTCGAGTTGGTTACGGCTAGGTAAAGTAGCAACCTCGGGACAACAAGTTTCAATGTGTGCCTATGTGTGTGCCTATGAGCAACTATGGAAACAAATGCCTATGAGCAAAGAACTATACTTGACCCAATACTGATTTTTATAGATTTTCTATTATATGGAGATGGGTAACTCCTCGCCATAATAGTACTATCGAGTTTTTATCTATTTTGCCTAAATAAAGGGATACATCCCGAGAGAGTGATTCATGGCCATGCCTATATATATTCATTGAGAGGGTGATTCTTCGTCAGTTTTTTAGGATACACGTAGCTGCAAGAGAGAGGGTGATACCTCCTCACACACATGCATGTTCTTCCAATATTTACATGAAACATTTTCATTGTATCTTCAATAGCAATATCTTTCATCAACGGTCTTATCATAACTGTCTAACCTACATATGGTTTCATTCTCAGTACCACATACTTTTATGCAAGTTCAAACCCTAGCATGACACCTAAGGAAGAGGAGTCAATCTCGCACGAGTCCTGACTAAGGAGACTAGGACCCATCTTAGCACCAATACCTGTTGTAGCTACCTTGTGCCTTTTATAGAATGTACATTATTAAGCCGAGTGCTCTTTTGTAATTTAATCGACTATCTACGGCGACTAAATCTATGTATCTTGGATAACAATTCCTATCAATTCCTCTGGGTGTTGACCGATCGGCCAGCATCCTTGGCACCACAGAACCTCACCTAGTCTTTCATAAGGGACAGGACGCCACACTACAAGTCCATAATCCTTTTCCTCCAAGCTTACTCCAAACGCGGCATCTCTATGAAGTATGGGTCTCTGTGTACGATACATGCAGCCTCTGAGCATCTCCATGTTACTCGCCCTTTGACTGTAACTCACCCTTGCCCGTAGCTCACCCTTTGTAGCAGACCGTCCTTTTCCAAAACTACAACTCTCGCTTGAGTATGGTCAACACAGTTCTTGCTTGCCGATCGTAGGGTGAAAAGTCCTTTATCACCCAGTGCGGGACCATATTAGCCAAGCTTTCTACATAGTGTTGCTCGCCCTCCTCTAGACTAGATGCACTTTGCTCGACCCGCTGTCTCATCTTCTATAGTACCCTGCCCGTGGGAAGGGATCTCTTCCATTTGCTTTAGTCCGGTCCTCACAATGGATGTATAGATTATTGAGAAGAGAGAAATGGTGATGGTGCCTAGAGCATCTGAATCCCACAAGTGACTAGAAAGTCAAATCTATTTTGGATCTCACCTAAATTGTCCTATGCATCCTCTGAGAAGAAAGTTCAGTTTTCAGACCCCATGCTAATGTTGTGCATTGGATTAATCTAGGGATGTAATAGGTCCAGTCTGGGGTCAAGGACTGAAAATTTCGGTCCACCCTTTTTTTGGACCTGATTGGACCAATTACCCCCTAAGGACTAGACTGGACCGTTAGCTATCGGTTCAGTCGGTCCAATTCGGTCCATATGAGTTAGAAACTTTTGTTCCTCTTTCCTTTTTTTGGTAGATAAATCAATACAAAAAATTGATTGAATTATAAAATAAAAATTATGTGAGCTATTTAATATGGATTATGTAACTAACTCTTTAAGAAAATAATTAATTATAATTATAATTATTATATTAATAGTTACTAACTTAGTAATTTAGTAAAGTATGTATCTATCTACATATAATAACATATATTATCATATGATTTATCGTATGATATATTAATTAATTGATAACATATATTATTTTACATTTTATATGGTCATTGGTGATAGATTAAAAAAATTACGTAATTAACTTATACAATTACTATATAAAAAAATATATTATATATATATAATATTTAAAAACTTCATATCTCAGTGAATCGGTCAGTTTCGATATTGTCTGATTTACAAAAACCATACCCTGGGACTGAACCAAAAACCAAATTTTTGAGACACCATGGAGTAGTGAATTTGGTCTTGTCCGGTCAGTTTTTCCAGTTCGGACCAAAACATTTTCATCCCTAGATGAATCTCTTTTCTGAAGTTCTATTTAGGTCCATTTATACCTGTCCAATGAATATTCTCTTGGTTGTTTTGTTCATTTAATTCCAATATTGAACATTATTAGACCTAAGACATGTACGATATATAAGTGTACTTTAGGCTTCAAAGATAACTAATTTAGTTGAAGAAAAAGGTGGATTTTACACATTAACACAATGGGGGCAAAGACAAGATGAGATTTCTCATATCATCATTACAATTTTACTAAATTTTCACATAAAATATAATAAACAATTCAAAATTTTCAAATCTCAATTCAACTTTTTCAAATCTCAAAACAATAATAATATTTAAAATAAATATTTAAAACTTTCATCAAAAACTAAAAATTCTCATCTCACTCCCCAAACCTTAGCGAACACATTGGGAAGCTCTCGTTTTTTTGTCTCGATTTCTAAAAGGTCAAAGCCTAAATGGTTTTGGGGCACTCCAATTCCATTGTCATGATAAAGAAGAAATGTAGAAATAATTTAAGACATATGGATCGATGAGTTACTGAGTGGGAAATACTTTAGCCACAAAATTATTATACAAAAATAAACTCACAAACTAACGTGGCTTGATGTGATACGTTAGATAGTAAAATTAATTTTATTGTAAAATAGATTTAACGGATCTCATAAAGTCAAGTCAAATTGTGAGTTTACTTTGGTATAATCTCTTTATATCTATAATAGTTCTCTTACTGGTTTGTGGTGTAAGAAAAAGGGAAAATAAAAGTGAAGAAAAAAACTAGTAAACCCAAGTGATAGTAAACCCAAGTGAATATGGGCGTGGCAATGCATTCCATGTTCTTGGTCATGGCCATGATGAACACTAGGCCTGCAACTTGACCTAGCACAACCGAGTTTGTGCCCAATCCGACCCAAATTTATTTAAGGTGCCAAACCAATCCAAACCGACCTGATCTAAACAAGATCAAGTCTAGCCCGTATGACCCAACTTGGTCTCTTTTTTTTTTTTTTTAAACTGAAAATCTTGCACTCTTTCTTCTTCATCTGGCAGAGGGGCCTTGTATCCATTTTTTAATTGAATATCAATTTAGTTTCCACCTAATCAAAGCTTCAACTTCTAACCTTATCTACAATTTTCATCATACTGATCTCTACAAGAATGCTGAGATTAAGGCTCTGTTTGGTTATTGAATTGAGCTGAGCTCAGCTAAGTTCAGTCCAATTTTAAGATGAGTCTAACCTCCAAATACTCAACTCTCAAATTATTAAACTCATCCCAACTCAAAACCTTCTTACACGTAAGACCCACAACTTTTTTTTAACTTAAAACATCTTTATACGTGGGACCTACAACCTTTTTCAATTTCTCATAAAAAGTAATAAACTCATCTTAACATCCAAACACATTTTAAACTCAGTTTAGATAGGTCCCACAGAAATCCCTTCACTACTCAAGTCACTACTAGAACTCAACTCAGCTGAGTTCAGCTCAACATCCAAATGCAGCCTAAAAGAAAACTGAGAAAAATACTATGAACAATGAAAAATACTAAAGAAAAACACTGCTTCCCCTTTACATTTTCTCCAAAACCAAACAAGAAGTACAAACCCAATCAATCCATGGCATCCCAGAATTATATATAGCTAAGATTTTCTCTTACCTTGTAGTATGGACTATTGGGGCCGTAAATGTACTTGGACCCTTTTTTATCAAAAATATATACAAGATTTATATGGAAATAAGAAATTATCTTTTAGAAATCAATAAAAAATCTCCAGCACCACAACATCCAACTCCACCTCTTTCACGGGTCCAGAAGAAAAGGAGAAACTCTTGACTAATAAAAAATAAGAACAAGATCAAGAACAAGTAGTGGGCAAGTAAAATGTTATATTAATAACCCTCACTTCTAGACTCATGAAGGCTTGTTTTCCTTTTCATCTTCCATCGCTTCCTTCCCTTTTTACATTTTCTTGGAAACCAAACAAAAAATACAAACCTAATTCAAAGCCACACTACATTTCCAAGAAAGAAGCCCAAAAAAAAATGATATCAAACCAAACCTAGCCATCAGGCATGAGAGGAGCACAGGGGACTTGAGAAATGACGTTGGGCTGAGCCCGGGCGGCATGGTGATGCAGGCAAACCTTGAGATCAAGAGCTTGAACGGCAAAGAGAAGACAGGGGGATCTCATACTATATGGGCCAGATTTTGTAATGGACCCAAACTGACTACTTCAAGAGAGTCAATCTCCAGAGATATGAGAAGAAGAGAGAATGATAGTTGAGAGAAGAGGAAGAATTATGTTACTAAATATACTTTTCGGTTGAGAGCTTTTCCCTCCAACCATCTTTATTTATACTGAGTATTCATATGAAACGACAGTGTTTAATAACATCCCTTACACTTAGTAAGTAAGAAACGACTACATTACAATTAATAAGAAGGAAAAGTACTAAACGACAACGTTCTACTAAAGAAACAACTAACTAATTCTATATAATACGACATCGTTCCAAGTCGGTTCTTCGAATATAACTAACAACTATCACCTTCCCATTCCAGCATTAACCACCTTCCTTTTCTGTCTTCAAACTCACAGAACCACCTCCATCAGCCAGCACCTTGCCCACTGCCATATCCCCTTCGCAGACTACAACCCTTCCACTCCAACATCTTATCAACCCATAATAGATTTTCATATGAGAAGGGCGCTATTCTTTGCCCTAACATATACCATTCTTTCGGGCCTTCCTCGCCCATCTATAGCACCCATTCTCATTGTAATTTTGATATATCGATGTTTAATTTTGACAGATCAATGTTGTAACGATTCGGACTAATAATTTTAAGGTCAGAATATTGATAATATTTATTAGACCTAAATTATATTTAATGGACCATATTGAATTTGCCTACGAGCAATAAATTATTGATGTTGATTAGGAGTTTTAATTAGGCTCAATAATTAGGTTAAATTTCATTTATTATTAATTGAAGGAGTTAGACTCCTTTTATAATTTAAAGATCAGTCATTAAAATTTTATTTTAATTTAAAATCATCATTGATTGAAGTCCCCTACACAATCTCAGTCACTACCAATTCTATATTGAATGAAGTACTAGATTATGTTTTTAAATTCAAACTCTCTTCTTAGATGATCGTGACCAAGTCCAACTCAAACTCGTTAGCACCATCTCCCACATCTCCCAAATCTCTCTATAAATATATCCATTCCATTTGTTATTTGAAAAAAACCTCCATAAGTGTAGTGATCGAACCCAACATACCTAGTCGAGCATTATGATCGATTTGTCAAAAATTTTAGGAAGCAACACTACAAGGTAAGTAGTGTAACACCCCACTTAATTAACTCTTGATTAACCCTTAAGTACTCTAGATTAGGCTTTTATTTTTGGGTTAATCACTTTCATTAAGGTTGATAGTGGGATTAGTATTAATGTTGGTATTTAGTGTTAATGAGCTAAGGATTAGAGAGGCAAGCCCATTAGTAATTTTGGTGAGACTTTTTAGGACCCAAGTGCATTCATGGGCCTAGCCCAAGAAAAACCTTGAACCAAGCCCTTAGGAAATGAAGGCTAGTCTTGGCCCAAGTATAGGAAGGTCTAAGGCTTTTGGTGTAGATTGGACCCTTGGCCCTTTTCAAGCTCATATGGCCCAAAGCTATGTTTGGACTCATTTTACCATTCAAAGACCAAAGGCCCAATACACCATACCATTGGTTTCCTTAAGCCCAACTCACACTCAAAGTACCCAAATTAAGTTTTGAAAATTGGCTAAGGCCATTAACCATCATACTTGAGGTTAGTGTACTTTAAGTTATGTTTTGAAGCTTAATCAGGCTTAATCCTTTCTTAAAAATTTTAATTCAAATTTTCTTGAATTAATACTCAATTAAACCATGATTAGACCATTTTAATACCCTAGCTAGACCATTCCACATGTCATTAAGAAAAATGACATAACAAGCCTAAACCATGCTTCAATCGGTTTTGTGCATTGCCCTTTGTAATGCTTGGACTGTTTTGCCCTTGGGCCCAACATTTTTGTAGTTTATCCTCAAAGGTAATATGGTCCTTAAAAACCTCATGAGACCATCCAAAATTCATTTGGAGCCTTGGATGAAATTGGTTGCATCAACCAACTCAAAGAACCAAACTGGGTGCACCTTGGTCTAGTTTGTGTAGGAACCATTTGGATTGAATTTGAACCAGCCTCCTGCCATGGTTTGCACCACCACCCCATGCCACCTCCTTCTTTACCCAATCACCGAGAAGTCCCACGACCATCATGAAGGATTTTGACTCATTTTGGCTGCCCAGAAAGATCCAAAACCGAACTGATTTTCTGCCACCACAAAACCACCTTCATCCACCAATTTTCAAGGGTGGTTTGAGGGATCTTCTACCATCCAAATGAAGCCCCAAGACCTGGAGTCATCTGCAGGACCCTTGCAGCTACTGTGGAGAGGAAATGATGGTGCTTTAGGGCACTATTTCATTCTGCACAAGTGACCTAAGCTCATGCAAGCAAATCTGGAAATTTTCCAGATTTGAGCACCTCCCACTTCACCCAATCACCAAGCACCCGAGCCAACATCCCTCACCCCTTGGCCACCTATAAATACTTCCATCCCCTTCTCATTTCACCCACACCACAGCTCCAAGTATCATCTTGATCCTTGAGAGCATTTCCCTCTCTTAGAGATCAAAAGAGTGCAAACCAAGTGAGTTTTTTAGTGTTCTTGTGTAAGGTAGTCTAGAATGCTTGGAAGGCCACGAAATTTGTAAGTTTTCTTCCTTTTGATCTTAGCTAGCATTCCAAGATTTTTTTCCAAGTGTTGGTACGGAATTTGGTTGAGTTTTGAGAAGGTTATGATGCTTAATGCAAAACCGGGTCAATTAAATGAATGAATGTTTGAATGATTGAATGTTTTTAATTGGAAATTTAGCTATGGTATGTCCTAAGCATGATTTTGTATGATTTATCATTATCCTAACATGATTATGGAAGGTTAAATTTGTGATTAGAAGCATGTCATGATAGGTTTTAAATCTATCTTGTTTTGATCATGAAGCATGAATCTGTTTTAAGCATATTGGTGATTAAGGATTTCTTAGCTTTGATTAAGTGTTGGGATGAACTTGATTACTCAAGGATTAGACTTCATAATGTACCTAAAGATGTTAGTGATCATTAATGATTAAATAAAATCTCATATTCATGCATTTATAGGGATCAATAGTTTAAAATACACATAGGCATCAACTAGGATGCATGCCACGGGTTGGGACTAATTGGACTTGTTTCACTTTGAATTTTGAAAATCTAAGGTCATAGATGGTTTTAGAATGCCAAAAATATGAAGTCCATGAAATTTGGTTAAATTTGAAGTTCGTTTGCAATTAGTGAAAATTTAGGGCCTAAATGGTAATTTTTGAAAGTCTAGGGGTATTTTTGTAAATACTCAATTTTTTTTAAGCATTTGATTTTGAAACTAACCATAAGAGTATTAACCCTAACTTAGTATACACACGACTTACGCAGCTACGACGCTAATTTCGAATTTCCACGGATGTTTGTAAGTTGGCCTCTAACTTACACCTCGATCAATTTCTTATGAATTATTGATAAATGCTTCATTTATTCTTCAATTATCATTTTGAGCATAAATTATCATGTTATATGACACATTGAGTGCATACTTACATAACATATAACATTTTCACCATTTTTGGCATAATACATTTATAAATGTCATTTTTGCATGAAATCTACTACATATACACATGTCATGAAAAATATTTTTTTAAAGCATAGCATGAAAATCATTTTGTCACGATCCGAAAGGGTGGGATGGGAAATTATCCTGGTGTAACTCCTCTATCCACTTTGAAGTGTTTAATAATGGAGGGGTAATCCCTCTGTTGACAAAGAACAGTCAACAGGTTTCGAATGGGTTCTTTTTAAAGAACGCTGGAGCGAATTCAACATGTTATGACACCTAATGCTGGTGGGTGTACACTTTATGAATTTTATGATGTTACGTTATATTTACCAAAGCATTGAGAATGAGTTTATAGACAATGTAGTTTCAACGTAAGTTATACTATGGTCACCGGCAGGTACTCACAGTGCATATGGGGAACTGTGACACTACTACACGTTATGTTATTAATTAAGATAATGATGTAAGTCTATGATGATGAAAGTTTATGATAAAAATTTTATGAAGTTACGTCTTTTAAAAAAATGATGACGAAATTATTTACTGAGTAAAAACCCGCATCTCCATATTTTTAAGAGATGTTGAGGAATCTAGATGGGAGACATGCATATTGATTTTCTGTATCTCATGCATTGCATATTTATCATTTTTCATGATTGATTTATCTTTGTGTTAGTTAGTTGTTTAACTTACTGAGATTTCAAGTAAATTTCACCATTTTATGGGACCACTATCATTCCACTCGGACTGATAAAGGTTGTGTGTGGAATCGACCAAGACGAGATTGATGGAGCACTGGATTCGCATGATTGAGGAGGAATCGGATCTGGAGAGGAAGCTAGACTTAATTTTGATGTTCATAGCCCAGGTCCTTTATGCTATAGATCACATTAAGAGAATGATATGACTTTGTATATAAGTCTATGCTACTTTAGTATTTCGAACATGATGATTATCTAATGAAGTTGGAATGTTTTAGTTATTCTGGCATATTTTTCACCTTAACCTTTTATTTTTGCTGCGATTATTGCACACTGCTAGTTGCATACTAGGATGCATTGCATATTAACTGTCATGAACGGGGGTATGTAACCTTGTGTTGCATGTCCCGACGCTCTAAATATCTGTTCCATCCCAAGCGGGGATTGGGGTGTCATAGAGGTGGTATCAGAGTAGCTCGTCTCTGGGTAAACCCACATGTCCTTAGGAACCTTATGCCAGGATATAGGTTTGAATCCTACAGTTAGAGCTCGGTCTGATACGCAAATATCGCAGGAGTCGGAAGGATTAAGACGAGATGACACATGGCAGACAAGAGAGGAACGCTGATGGATCTAACATCCACAGAGATCAGGATCGTTGTTTCGATGGAGGACATGAGTTGGCAGACGCAATTCATCAAATGATGGAGACCATGAAGCAGTAGCAGGAAGTAATCCTGAGGCAGAACCAACAACACCCGCTGATTGAGAACCGAGGGTGTTCCTACGAGAAGTTCCTAATATATAGATACCCCAATTTCATGGGAACTGAGGGACCCATGAAAACTAACAAGTGACTATTAGATATCGACAGGACCTTCGAGATCAGCGGCTGTACTGAGGAACAGAAGGTACAGTACGCGAGGCATCTATTGCAAGGTGAAGCTGGAATATGGTGGGACACCAAGAAGCAACGTCTGATTAGAGAATTGGGAAATATCACCATTTTGACTTGGGAGAGGTTTAAGGAGGAATTTGACAATCGTTTCTTCCCAGAGTCAATGAAGACCCAAAAGGCCCAGGATTTTGCCACATTGGTACAAGGCAATCTCACTCTTGAACAGTATGCTGCAAAGTTTATGGAGCTGGGAAGGTTTGCCCCGCACTTGATTACTACTGAGAAAATGCAAGCCCAGAAGTTTCAAACAGGGCTGAATCCTAGAATTCGCAATTATGTGGTTGGATTCTGCATCCACAACTTCAAAGAATTGGTTAATGTGGAGGCAATAACGGAGGCGGAACAGCGAAATGTGATAGCTCAGATCAACCTCGAGAGAAAAAGGACTTCTACCCTCACTGCTGGTGGGAATAATGCTAAGAGGAGGATTATTCAAGGAGCTAACAAGGGAAAAAGACGTTATAATAGCTCCACCTGTCACCTGCAAGAAATGTGGGAAGAACCACAGTGGTGAATGTTGTGTGGGCCTAGGAGTGCGCTACCGTTGCTGATAGTCAGGGCATATGATCCGGGAATGCCCATAGAATGTTCAAGGAGGAAAGATAATTCCTAACAAATGGCCCAATTAGAGGCCACCTGCTCCAACCCGAGTTTACGCCATCACCCTTGGTGATATCAGAGAGGAAATCCCTGAGGATGAGGAAACAGACATTATCACTGGTATTTTTCTTCAATACCCTTCTTTAGAAATTAGCTTTTTAAATAGTTGCTTAGTACTCAGTAGTTGATTACACCTTAGGAAAAATCGCGTTATACGAATACATGGCTTGACTTTATTTGACTCTGGTGCCATGAAATCGTTTGTATTCACTACGCTTGAGCGTACATGTAACCTGCCGACTCAGAAACTACCTCAAGCTATAGTAGTATCGATTCCCGACAGAAGCACAATCACATGCACCCGTGTGTTGAAGAAATGTCCTCTGACCCTAAAAGGAAGATTGATGGAAGCTGACCTAATCGTCTTCGATCAACTAGGGTTCGACGTTATACTAGGGAAGGACTGGTTGTCCAAACACTACGCTAGGATAGATTGTCGAAATAAGGATATAATCTTCGATTCGCCCGAGGGTAAACATATTCATCATACATGAGGGATGGTGAAGGCTACCCCCTCTCCGATTTCAGCTTTGCAAGCAAGTGCATTGATAATGGTGCCACGGCCTACTTAGCCCTCATAACGGAGAGTTATGGTGATGATAAAGAGATACGAGGGATACCTATAGTTGAGGAATACCCTGAGGTTTTCACTGACAATCTACCCGAACTACCCCCCGATAGAGAAATCGAGTTCACCATAGAACTAGAACCCACAACGACCCCTGTCCATAAAGTATGGCCCCCCTAGAACTGAAGGAGCTAAAAGAGCAAATAGAAGAGCTACTGGAAAAGGGCTTCATTCGACCTAGTTCATCACCTTGGGGAGTGCCAGTTCTATTTGTTAAGAAGAAGGATGGATCATTAAGGATGTGCATAGACTATAGGGAATTGAACAAAGTAATAGTGAAGAACAAGTACCCGTTACCACGTATCGATGACCTACTAGATCAATTGCAAGGAGCATCGGTGTTCTCTAAGATAGACTTAAGGTTTGGTTATCATCAGCTCAAGATTAGGCATAAGGATATCCCCAAGACGGCGTTTCGAACCAGATACGGACATTACGAATTCTTAGTGATGTCCTTTGGTCTAACCAATGCCCCTGCCGCCTTCATGGATATGATGAACAAAGTATTTAGACCCTATCTGGATAGCTTTGTTGTTGTATTTATCGACGATATATTGATTTATACAAGCGGCGAAGAAGATCACAAGCAACATCTCCGTTTAGCATTGGAAAAGCTGAAGGAAAACCATCTGTATGCTAAATTCAGTAAGTGCGAGTTTTGGCTTAAGGAGGTAAAATTTTTAGGGCATGTGATTTCAAGTCAAGGAATATCAGTCGATCCCAGCAAAATTGAAGCTGTAGTAAGCTGGAAGCGACCGACGAATATGCACGACATTCAGAGTTTTCTGGGATTAGCTGGTTACTATCGGTGATTCGTTGAGGGATTCTCTAAGTTGTCAGGACTCCTCACTGCCCTAACTAAGAAGAATGCTAGGTATGTCTAGACAGAGAAGTGTGAACAGAGTTTTGTGGAACTCAAGGAAAGGCTCACAACTGCATTGGTACTTGCCCTATCTAAACCTCATAAACCCTATGTAGTATTTAGTGATGCATCCAAATCAGGACTTGAGTGTGCACTCATGCAAGAGGAACGAGTTGTCGCCTACGCTTCACAACAACTAAAGAACCATGAGCAGAACTACCCCACCCATGACCTGGAGTTAGCCGCCGTAGTTTTCACCTTAAAGATATGGAGGCATTATTTATATGGCGCAAAGTGTGAAATCTACACCGATCACCAAAGCCTCAAGTACTTGTTTAGTTAGAAGAATTTGAATATGAGGCAAAGAAGGTGGTTAGAAACTATTAGCGACTACCAGTGTGAGATTAAGTATCACCCTGGCAAGGCTATTATAGTGGTCGATGCGCTAAGTCGAAAGACGCGAAGGGATAATTCCGTAGGTCTTGCCTCGGAAATAGAGTATCTTCTGCATAGTATTAGAAGGTCGTTGATCAAGGATCTTTCTGCCGAAGTGTCCCTAACTGCAGTACAAGAAATTGTACCAACAAAATGGGAAGAAGTGAAGAAGCATCAGATGGAGGAACCCAAATGGGTAGAAATTCGACAGAAGATAGAGAAGAATGAAGGACCCGAAGGTTTCACCCTAAAAAATGGTGGGTTGCTATACTACAAAAACCGAAAAGTTATCACAACTGATCAAGAGATCAAGGATAAGATACTAAGGGAAGCACATCAAACTCCATACACAGCCCACCCAGGGAGCACCAAAATGTATCAAGACTTGAAGCAACACTTTTGGTGCGAAGGATTAAAAAAGGACATAGCGGATTATGTTAATAGATGCTCAATATGTAGAACGGTCAAGGCAGAGCATCAGAGGCCCACTGGAGATTTACAACCACTCCCAATCCCAGAATGGAAATGGGAGGATATATCCAAGGATTTTGTAATTGGATTACCAAGGACCACAAATGGAAACAACTCTATTTGGGTCGTGGTCGATCGTTTGATGAAAAGTGCCCACTTTTTGGCAATTAAGAATATCGACCCCATGGAGAAGTTGACTCGACTGTTTGTTGTTGAAATAGTGCGATTACATGGAGTCCCAAGGACAATTGTATCTGATAGGGATACACATTTCACTTCTCGTTTCTGGCAAATCCTTCAAGACGCTTTAGGCACAAAGTTGAAGTTTAGTAGTGCCTATCACCCTCAAACTGATGGGCAGACTGAACGGACAATTCAGACCCTAGAGGACATGCTAAGAGCTTGTGTTTTGCAAGAGAAGGACAAATGGGAAAAGCTCTTGCCATTAATAGAATTTGCCTACAATAATAGCTTCCAAGCTATCATCCAAATGGCACCGTACAAAGCGTTATAAGGAAGGAAGTGTAGATCTCCCTTATACTGGGACGAAGTAGGAGAAGGAATGATCTATGGTACAGAGATTCTTCAAGAGATGAAGGATCAGATCCGCCAAATAAGGGAAAGGATGAAGGCTGCCCAGGATAGGCAAAAGAGCTATGCTGATCGTCAAAGAAGGACCCTCGAGTTTGAAGTTGGCGATTGGGTCTATCTTAAAGTATCGCCCATGAAAGGAGTCTTTCAGTTTGGAAAGAAAGGGAAGTTAAGTCCAAGATATGTGGGACCATATGAGATTCTAGAGAAAGTAGGAGCAGTCGCTTACAGGCTGGATCTTCCCACCGAATTGCAAGGAATCCACAAAGTTTTCCATGTATCTTCTCTTAAGAAGAGTTTCGAAAAGCAAATTCCAACCGTTGTTGACACGAGGGATATTTCACTTCAACCCAACCTAACCTACAAGGAAGTTCCAATTCAGATCACTGATTGGAATCATAAGGAACTACGGAACCGTAAAATCCCCTTAGTTAAGGTTTTGTGGCGAAATCATGATGTTGAAGAGGCCACATGGGAAAAAGAAGCTGACTTGAGAAGCAAATACCCTTATTTGTTTGGCATGTGACTTGTTTAGCATCGCATCATGGCATTCACATTCATGCATGGCATCCTCTGGCATTTCACCTATATGATCCACATTCTTTCATATCATTTTCAGTTACGACATGGCCGGTGATGACAGGACCACCCGTCAAATGTATATGACTCGCAGCCGACTTTGGAGGCTGAGAGCGGAGCAGAGACGGAGACGCTTAGACCGCATGGCTGACACGTTCTGGGCTCAACAGGAGAGGTTAGAGTATCACAGGACTCATATCCTCGACTATGATAGGAGAGGAGGCATCCATCTGAGGAGAGCATGGCTACACGAGGAGCGTCAGCCTTATGACCCCATTCGTTGGATGGGAGAGACTAGGGCTAGATGGCTCAGATGATGTATGAGATTGGCTCTCTCAGTAGGTTTAGACCAGCCAGAGTCGAGTAAGGCGATAGAGCTTAATTAACTTTTGATTAACCCTTAAGTACTCTAGATTAGGCTTTTATTTTTGGGTTAATCACTTTCATTAAGGTTGATAGTGGAATTAGCATTAATGTTGGAACTTAGTGTTAATGAGCTAAGGATTAGAGAGGCAAGCCCATTAGTAATTTTGGTGAGACTTTTTAGGACCCAAGTGCATTCATGGGCCTAGCCCAAGAAGAACCTTGAACCAAGCCCTTAGGAAATGAAGGCTAGTCTTGGCCCATGAATAGGAAGGCACAAGGCTTTTGGTGTAGATTGGACCCTTGGCCTTTTTCAAGCTCATATGGCCCAAAGCCATGTTTGGACTCATTTTACCATTCAAAGACCAAAGGCCCAATACACCATACCATTGGTTTCCTTAAGCCCAAATCACACTCAAAGTACCCAAATTAAATTTTGAAAATTGGCTAAGGCCATTAACCATCATACTTGAGGTTAGTGCACTTTAAGTTATGCTTTGAAGCTTAATCATGCTTAATCTTTTCTTAAAACTTTTTAATTCAAATTTTCTTGAATTAATACTCCATTAAACCATGATTATACCATTTTAATACCCTAACTAAACCATTCTACATGTCATTAAGAAAAATGACATAACAAGCCCAAACCATGCTTCAATCGGTTTTGTGCATTACCCTTTGTTATGCTTGGATTGTTTTGCCCTTGGGCCCAATATTTTTGTTGAACTGTGACACTACCACATGTATGTTATTAATTAAGATAAGGATGTTTCAATCGGTTTTTTGCATTACCCTTTGTAATGCTTGGACTGTTTTGTCCTTGGGCCCAACATTTTTGTTGAACTGTGACACTACCACATGTATGTTATTAATTAAGATAATGATGTAAGTCTATAATGATGAAAGTTTATGATGAAAATTTTATGAAGAAGTTATATCTTTTAAAAAAATGATGACAAAATTATTTACTGAGTAAAAACCCGCGTCTCCATATTTTTAAGAGATGTTGAGGAATCTGGATGGGAGACATGCATACTGATTTTCTGCATCTCATGCATTGCATATTTATTATTTTTCATGATTGATTTAACTTTGTGTCAATTAGTTATTTAACTTATTGAGATTTCGAGTAAATTTCACTCTTTTATGAGACCACTATCATTCCACTCGGAATTATAGAAGTTGTGTCAGGAATCGACCAGGACGAGATTGATGGAGCACTGGATTTGCATGATTGAGGAGGAATCGAATCTGGAGAGGAAGCTTGACTTAATTTTTATGTTCATAGCCCAAGTCCGTTATGCTATAGATCGCATTAAGAGAATGATATGACTTTGTATATAAATCTATGCTACTTTAGTATTTCGAACGTGCTGATTATCTAATAAAGTTGGAATGTTTTAGTTATTCTGGCATATTTCTCACCTTAACCTTTTATATCCGCTGCGATTATTGCACATTGCTAGTTGCATACTAGGATGCATTGCATATTAACTGTCCTGAACGGGGATATGTAACCTTGTGTTGCATGTCTCGACACTCTAAGTCTCTGTTCTATCCCGAACAGTGATTGGGGGCGTCACAAATAGCTTGATCGTAAATTAGGATTAGCATACGTTAGCTAGTTATATATATTGTTATTAAAATCAGTTATTTCAAATCCATTGTTTATAAGCCACGCATATCATGATATTTGCAAGCATGTCATTCATCATGTTTCATTTTGCATATTATAGTTATGTAAGTATTATGCATCTCATGTATCTCACGTTGCATAAAACATGTAAGCTTTCATAAGATCAAGTGTAAGATAAACTCGGAACAGTTAATCAAATGATCATTCCGATACATGGTACTAATGTAGTTTCAAGGTGGATGTGCAAGCTACGGACTCAAATGTGGTCTATCATAGTATGCCAAAATACTATCAGTGGCACCCCTTGCGACTGTGGGACATGAGGCTGGTGCACAACTTCGCATGCAAGGTTAAATGTGTTGGCCAGTCATATCAGTAAGATAAGTCGGATAGTTCAGATAAATCAGTCATGCATAGCATAAGTATCAATATAATCAGTCATGATTTTAATTTTCAACATGAAATATTTTATGAAAATCTTATGTCAAGTATGTTTACATTATGATGAGTTTCTTTCTGAGTAATCAACTAATTTTAGTTTGTTTTTATGTTTTTAAACCACCACATGTCAAAATATTTATGGCACAAATCATTATAGAGATTTGAAGTTATAATTTTTATGGCACAGATTTTGAGAAATTTTAATAAATATTTATGCACTCTCATTTATGATTTCAGTATTTTAATACAAACGACTTTATTTATTATAAGAAATTTTTGTATTTAGCACTTCCCTTAGAACAAATGAAAAATATTTTTAAGTCAAGTTCAGTTTATTAGCACTCCAGCTCTCGAGAAATTCTAAAATTGACTTTATTCCTAATTGTAGAGAGTGGGGTGTTACAAATGTTTAATTAGAAGGGTGCTATTGCTTCTGTAACATACAAAGAGGAGGAACGAAGATTTCTTGAAGCTAGGGTTTGAAATTTCCAGGAGAAAGAAGGATGGCTTCTATTATGTGACCTTTAGCTTGGTCTACGGTTTCGTTCGAGAAATGTCGGGTTGGATGATGTCCAAGCCGAAGTTAAGTTCAACCCGACTCTATGAAAGTGGGCGGATCGAGTCTTACAGACGGACGGGCTACAGGCTTAATTTTTCTCAGGCCTAATGAACACAAGTGTAGGATTGGGTCCATTGGTGTTTGTTTAACACCAATGGATAAGCTAACGGGTGTAAAAAGGTACGTAGGCTTTACACCCCCCATCCGGACTGGAATTCCAATATCATATAAAGTCTTTCAAGTATCCAATCAAAGTCACGGAAGACTTTAAAGCACAAAGTATTTCTTGTCTCATCAAGTATATCAATTGATATTACATATATATATATATATAAATACATATCTCTCTTCAGACATCCTCAAGAGAGTAATGCTACTTACATCGAGCATCTACAATCCAAGACTCCCCCACCAAAGTATTTCAATAAATAATTGTAAAATACGTAAATATCTCGTAATCGTTTTGAATATAAAATAAAATTCATTATTAAAAAATAATTTTTTTTCCTTTGAATCTCATATTTTATTCATTTTTTCAAAACGACTATGCAGCAATTACACAATTCACGATTGCAAATATCTTTTCTCTTTATTAAAAGCCCTTCAGCTCTCTCTACATATTCTCTATACCCTGGCAACTTTATTGTCCCCACTCCAAGAAACAAAGTAAAATCGGTTTTCAAACAACACATTAAAATTTAGCATCTGGATTCAATAATATTGTTTTTTTCTTTCTCAACGTACAAAATGTTCATCGTCCAAAAGTCTTGTACAAAGAGACAATTATACAAATCAAGGTATTGAGACGACCCCTTCTCAAAGTGAAGTTCCAGGGAGTGCGTACAAAAATATATGATTTACACAATTTCGCTCCTTCCCCGTTAAGGATCTATACATACATGGGGGGGGAGAGGCTGGAGAATTTTGTAACAGTATACACATACTCGAAATCTAATCATGTTAAATTGGAAATGGTTAGAAATAAGTGGCCAAACCTGTAAACAATTGTGTGGTTGAGTATCTTTCAACATTCAATGACACCAGCTGTTGCTGCTATCTGCACTAAAACAGAATACCAGCAATATTTCAATTTCTGGTACCTTTTTTTTTTTATCTGTCATTTCTGGTACCTTTCATCCCACAAATGTGTTGCCACGTTAGGTTTGCCATTTCACACAAGCGGAAGTTCTTGTTATAAGTTTCGCATTGGTTTGGATTTGAAGAACTTTGCAACTGCCTGGTAAAGATTCTCCTCCTCAAATGGCTTAGAGACATATCCATCCATCCCACATTTCAGGCACTCATCATACGTGGCGTGAATCACGTCGGCTGTCATTGCCAATATTGGCACATGCCACTCTCTCTTTCCAATAATGCCTTCATCTGTGGCTCCACCGTTCACTAGCTCATTTGCGTTGGTCTCCATTAGGCGTATTCGACGGGTGGCCTCAAAACTGCAATTAGTGAAGATGTATGGCTATGTTATGACAGTGAACCAGTGAATTGTACTTACTAGAAGTTCCCTATAATTTTAAATGGTTCCACATTTTCATGCCAATGGTCTTTGGGACCACCATATTTTTATCTATGCACACAATATGAGTTGTGGGGAACCTAAACTTTAGTTACTCTAAAACATGCCATGAACTTGAATGAGCTGAAGTTAGCAGAAAGGATGTTCAAACCAAAAAGCTCACTGAGACTGCTACAGCTAAACAACCTAGTTACCTTTCAGTGTGTAGTTAACTACTACATGGAATTCTCAATCATGTTATATCAATTAGTATGTCTCTACCTATCAATCCAAACTTGATCATGTTTACGTGCACTAGGTTGGTTGGATCCTTGCTATAACATAACGCACTGTAGACACCAAAAAAAATATAGGGGAAAGTGGAGCAATACATATTAAACTTTTAGTTCCCATATGATATATATGGAACAAATATCTGCAATATCCCAACATAGTAAACAGCTTCAGATGGGTGTTGCACCATTTAACTGCTATTACAAATGAACTAATAAAAAAAAAACTACTATTACAAATTATCCATTTTCCCATGACACATTTAGACAACGCATCACAAAATACCGCGTGATAAATATTTGCGCATGCACAACATGTATACCAACCACCAAATGAAGTATATAACTTATTATATAGCTGCCATAAGTAACTAAATATATTGATTGCATTCAAGAATTTTAATACATAAAAAAATAAAAAATAAAAAAGATAAAATTTTAATACGTACCCATCCATCTCTGGCATTTGAATATCCATGAAGCATGCATCAAAATTATGTGGAAGTTGAAGTAATGCCAGAGCAGCTTTGCCACTCTCAGCACACTCCACATCAGCTCCAAACTTCTTCAGCGCACCTGCAGCAACCCTGCGGTTAACCCTGTTGTCATCAACCACTAAAATTTTCTTCCCAAAAAGCAGGCTCTGAAGGAAAGATCCATTAGAAATGTCTTTCCCCTGCTGCCTCTTCTTCCCTATCCCCAGCACCTGTTGAAGACATGCAGCAACCATACTTGCCCTCAAAGGTTTCATGATCACAGTATCTGCAAAACCTGCTGACTTTGCATTATCGAATTCAGCATCACTGATATTGGTTGCAAGAAGAATCATCTTAGGCAACTGAAACATATTCGCGCTCTGTTTCCAGTCTAATAGGTGAACATTCAGACCACCTTCCTCACCAGACATCCATGAATCCTTCTCTACTAGAATTAAATCTGGCTGGAAGTTTCTGTCATAATAGATAAAGTAGTTTTATTCACAAGCTATATCTTAAAACATCATACTGTAAATTTGGGGTTTGTATCAAGATTCTAATTTTGTTTTACTCCAAAAAAAATTCTTTGAGGACATGTTATGCACAAACACAATTGGCATTCCTTATCCAATCAAGGTTTGGGTTCATTACAAAACTACAACCTTGAAAAATTTGTAATTCATTTTACTACTCTATGCATTTAAACACAGGTAATGAGATACTCTTGCAATGTTAAGTCTATCTAATTGCCTCTTTTTCAAAAACGAAAATTTCTTTTTGTTGTGTTCAAGAACCTACTTTATTGCAATCAATTCAATTCAAACCCTGAGAACCCCCCCCCCCCCCCCCCTTCTCTCTCTTAAAAAAGAAAAAGAAAACCTGCAGTCCCCACAATTTGCTTTTCAGAAACTAGGACACAATTTTACAGTTGGCACTATAAATACAAATTTTATTAGTGTTTTATTCTGTAAAAGATTGGAATATGAGGTGCATTAACAAGACTTTCCTCTCTGAAGCCATGGCTGTGGTCATTGCCTTGGCTTTGTATTTTTAATAGGGATGCAGTGTAAATCATTTGAAAATTGAACTCGGGCAGGTGACTATGGGGAGGAGCAGAAAAAAAAAATACAATAAAAGGGAGCTTACCGAGATGTCAAGGAACCATTTTTTCCGCACATGGCAATGGTGTTCTTGATGTTACTAGCAACTTCCACCACAATACCAAGTCTCTTTAAATGGTACCTGGTTATGGCAGCTCTAACCGGTTTCTCATCAACTACTATTGCTTTTAATCCTCTAAAACTAGAAGGCAGATCTTCAGAACTAGGTTTTTTCATATCGCCATGTAGATTTTTCCTACACCTCTCAAAAACAGCAGTGAATGAAAATGTGCTGCCAACCTGAGGTCGGCTTATGAAATTTATCTGACCACCCATTAGCTCAACCAAACACTTACTGATGCTCAAGCCTATACCAGTTCCACCATAATGTCTAGAGGTTGAGCTATCTGCCTGCATGAAGGGCGTGAAAACCCGATCCTGGGCACACAGCGGAATACCAATTCCTGTATCCTCCACGCATACCATCAGCATGACATGTTCAGAAGCTTCATTTGTAGTCATCTTCCGTGAAGCATCAGAATGGAATTCTTCATCAGCAATTAGATGCTTAAAGGTATCCCAACTATTCCGCTCATCAGCAGCTTCACAACCACTTAATGTCTTAAATTGACGTCCACCAGATAAAAATAGACCTCCGTCTGATCCACCATTCATACAAGTCTCAGCTTTTCCATTTACCATGGCCTTCATATTTTCAGCTTGATGGACCTTAACAAATATATGTCCTCGTTCGGTGAACTGTCAAATGTTCAGTATAATTAATAAACTGCAAAGCTCACACTGAGAGGGCCAAACATAATCTTCTACCAGTAAATTAGATCACTATTTGAAGTAAAGTTAACAATATAAATTAAAGAAACTGAGCAGTGAGAAATCGATGGTGAAGAGAAGGGCTTTAATATCCACTTACCTTAACAGAGTTGCCCACAAGATTTGTAATAATCTGTCTGAACCTCCCTGGATCACCCATTACAATTTCAGGAACTTTATCGGAAACAAACACTGCCAGCTTTGTTTCCCCAATTATCAAAGTTCAAGGATTGTAGCATTTCATTGGTAACAGAACCCAATGCAAGATGAGCAGAAAAAACAGTTTAAAAATTAGATGATCAGAACAAATAGCAGTTCATATTCACAACTACAAGCATTAAATGTAATGCTGCAACACACTGAGGAAAATGATTACCCTGCCACTTCTACCAGGTTATTGATGAACAACAGATGATGAATAAACTAACGAGGGCTTACCTCAATTCCCTTGTGTCTAGACTTCTCAGAAAATAAAGAGAGGACATCGTCTAGAATGGATCTGAGGTCAAACGGGACTGCTTCCAGCTCTAATTTGCCAGCTTCAATTTTTGCACGGTCTAGCACCTCGTTAATTAATGCTATCAATGCTTTCCCACAGGCTTGCGCAGTTTGAGCATAATCCCTCTGAGTTGAGCTTAATTCTGTATCTAGAAGCAGAGCAAGCATTCCTGCCATTAATAAAGAGTAACAATTCCATCATTAGAAAGCTATCAGGAAAGATAAAAAACGTAACACCTTCAGATGAGAAGAAAAAACTAGGGCTTTGAACATACCAAGGATGCCATTCATGGGTGTTCTAATTTCATGAGAAACAGTAGCTAGAAACTGGCAAGAGGATCACAAGTAATACTCATGTTAAAAGGCAGAAGCTTAGAAATTTACTTGTAGTATGCTTTACAAGAACATCGATAAGATTACCTGGGATTTTGCAACATCTGCAGCTTCTGCTCGAACTTTTAGTTCTTCCATTTCATGGAAATCATCCTCAACTTTAACAATGTGAATTCCTGCACCATATAAGATATAACCTACCAGTAAACCAATCACAAAGAACAAGAACGCAGTGGTGAGTGCTGTCCATGACATGGGCGCCTTCTGATGGTATCTGCTCAAAAACCAATGATAAGCATATATGAGACAAAAACCATGGAGCTCTTCTGCCTTCTGAAATTGTGAGCAACTACTGGATGCACTTACCTGCATATCATTTGATGCTTCCTAAAAGGATCTCCAAAATCAAGCTTGCTCTCATGAGAAAGAGACATGTCACCATCTTGATATTGGTGACCATACATGATTAGGGGATCAGACGAGTTTGTGACATCGTACACATTCACTAAAAACGCCTGATTTCCAGCAAGTTGACCAAGTAAATTCTCCACAAGGGACTCAACATCAAAGGCTCCACCAACATATCTGTAAATCAGAATTTCATTAACAGACATCTAGAACTTTCCAAATTAACACTCACCCCCAACATTAAGCTGGGAAATTGAAAGCCAAAGCTTTAAACTCATAGTCAAATATAAAAACATCAAAACGTACTTTGAGATGTACAAAACAAGGAGAAAGGAGTGGGGGAAAAGGATCGTGCCAAGGCTTCAAAATGTCATACAGCAAAAGAAGATGATAGTGGTTCAGGTGACACTGCTAATGAATCCCCATGCATAGAGCGAAAGACACTGGTTTTGGACAGGTTCATGCTCAGAACGATTTATGAACATGGTCCAGAAGTAATATAGCTCACATGTCATGCAAACTCAACAAAAGCAGCCAAAATCAAAAGCTCATACGTTTGCCTGTGGTTAATTACGGAAATCCATGTAGACGCAATACCTCTACTTAAACCATGCATTTTTATATATGCTGCAGCAGAACCCAGAAATATTGTGAACAGTTCTCTTTGCAGATTACATCCATGATGTGAGTTGTTCATTTTAATGAAAGCAGATATCAATGGAGTCACCTTGCTAAATATTGTACATATATTTAGGAAAATTCAACAGATAACTTTCCTGTAATCTATAATATTTTCTTTGGAAAAGAGACACCATTCTGCCTCCAGCAAGTAGAGGCACAAATATAGGAGAAATGCCAAAAAGTAAAAATCAAATGAAATACAACAAAATGTAATAACTCTTAAATCAAGTCATGTCAAACTATTACCATCGATGGTGTGACTTCACACGCACAATGCAGATGGAGAAAAGGATAAACTTTATAGTTGAAAAAGAATAATAATGTATACCCCAAACTGTCATCTCCTTTTACAATGCAGTCCCAAACTATCACTTTTAACATGTAATTTTTTTTTTCAACTGGAACCATGTATCCAGGAACAAAGTCCCATTCAATCCTGGAGCGCACAGGCCCTCGGCAAAGGACGTCCGATTTATTCAGCTCCCCCAAAGACCACTACACCACCCCTTGGGGTTACTCTCAACATATTACACCCAAAACTACCAACCTTCATCAAACATTACTCTCGACCCAATTTTAGACATTAAGATGGACCGAAATAGGTTATGCGATACAGCACTCAGATCTTAGCGAAGGGTGTACATTGTCACTTCTTGGTGTCTAAAAATAACATAGTAAACCCACAAACTTTTCATCAAATGTCACACTCTGTCCAATTTTAGTTTTAAGATTGACAAAATAAAGGTGATTTGATATAGGTGGATCTTGATTGGAGGTTTATATTGTAGCTTTCTGGTAGTAATGTGTTAAAATGGTAATTTAGGTACCACATTGCGAATGGGATGACAGTCTGGGGACGCAAAATGTAATTTTATCTAGTTGAAAATATCAGATCAAAGCTCCAGCAGTAAAAGAATGCCAAGTTCTCCTACCTATCATTCCCAAATTCAGTTCAGGCCATTTTTTTGGGGGTATGTAAAATCCAGTTTAGATCCGTCTATGAGTAAACATGATCGCTATGAAAAATTCAATTGGTTCATAGACAGTAATCTGTATGCGCTAAACATATTAAACCAACCACAAACTGTTTCAAAGATAGTATTCCAATCAGAATGCAAACTCAGAGGACATACCCAGCAGTTGCTTCAACTCGCTCTTGGACTGTTGGGCTCAAAGAGAGCTTGGACTTGTAAACGGGGAAGGTCAGCACAACACCAAGATGATGAGATCCCAGGAGCCTGAAGGGACTTGTCAAAACGGCTTTCCCAGTAGCCCTTGCCCTCAAAATGTTTTCTCTGTCTTCCTACATCATGCAGAGGCAAATACTTAATTTTTAAAAAAGAAAAAAATCACGGAGAGGAAAATTTAAAGGCCATATGAAACATCAAACGTACATATTACTTGAAATCAAGGAATCCAAACAAGACAAGCGAGGTGAAGTTCATAAATCGTATAGTTTACCTCTCCTGACATCATGTCAAGTGATTCAAGGTAAGAGAGGCTTTCCTGAGAGAATATCACAGGTGCATACTCATCTCTCACCGACGAAGGCTCCCTCTCCATTGTCTTTATTGTCCAGCCATGTTTCCTTTCAAAATTGCCTCTCTCTGAATTAACCACTCTCTGTGCATAGGCTACCCCACTCAGTAATGGCCGCTCAAAAGCAGTCCTAGCTGTGTACTCGGCGAAAGTTTCCTGTATTTGACACAATTAACAATAAATAAACAACTGCATTTGATAGTAATCATAGTGAATTAAAACCCCATTCATTGTCCTAAGAATATAAAGATTTAAATTTGGGTAAGTTATTTACATAAATTTTCTAGTCTTCGTTTCTATGGGAACAAAACAGAGAAAATGTCAGGAATACCAAAATTTTCCCTTTTCCTCGATAACCTGGCAACCAAACATAGACATACAGTTTCAGCTGAAAATCGAAGCACAAACCTGATCAATTGCTGAAGGGTTCTTGTAATAATGGAAGGTGGATACGAGGATGGCGAGGGCGTGCACATGATTAACGCTAACACTAAATTGATCTTGCAACATCCTAGCTCTCTGGTCACACATGCTTCCCAGTACGTCCTTCCTTCTCACTTTATTATCAGCATCCATCCCATTGTAGATCATCGTGCTCAAGAACGCCATCACCATTATCCAAAGTAGCAGAAACTTTGGGAGCCAAGCCCTGTTGGCCTGAATAAATGTGTAACCTCTTTTGGTCCCCATTTGCTCATTCAACCTCACAGCCACAGAGTGGTGGTGGCCCTGCTGCATCTTGAGACCCATCAGCACCGAACTCTCTCCGACCCCCTTTGTTATTTTTCTTCTTCTCGTTTCTGCGCTCCCCACTTCATATCAATGCTAGAAAACCCTGAGGTTATGCATACAGATATATAAGCCAACTTTTGACAAAGTACGGGCAAATTTGTCAGATACACCTTTTTTTGGTAAAGAAAGAGAAGGGGCACTGAACAACTCGAGTAAATTTATCATTACAGCATTTTTTTGCGTGATTCAATCCTGCTAAGAAAGCATCAGTACACCCACAACCAACGCCAAACAATATTTTAACAAGGGCACAGAACTCTCTCTCTCTCTCTCTCAGAGTAGATACTCGTCTGTAGGCTAGAAACTAGAAAGCGAGCAGGTCATAGAGACCCAGGATTTAAAATGAGGAATACTCTATTCTGAGAGACAAGCATGGCTCTCAAAAGATGTACAAAAAAAAAAAAAAGCTCAAAGTCCAAAGAACACCCCCTCTCTCACACACACACTGTCAAACGGGTCTGTTCCTGTCTGTCTCAAGGCTTTGAACGATTAAAAAATAAATAGGAATAAAAAAATCCAAAGCGTAACTCTCTAATAATGGTCTCTCCAACTCCAATCAGAGTAGCGTGAAGTTTTTGCTGAGGCGTCCGGACAAAGAAGACCACGTTCACTGTCTTCCTTAGAATAATCAATCAAAATGCCACAGATTGACCCCCAAAAAACACAGACAAACAGCGAAGCATGCACATCCCAGAAGCAAAGAGAGAGAGATGGAAAGCAGGCAACTTTTAGAAGAGAGATATTGCAGAGAGCGAAGGGTTGTTGAAAGAACAAATATTTACCTGTTGAACTGGGTAGGAGTTGCAGGTTGTGGCATGATACAATGCATGAATAATAAAGCAGCTCTTGTTGTTGTAATAGATTTATTTCAAGGGGGGTTTATTTTATTTGTCCCATGCTTTTTAAAGTAACAATGAGAGAAACAAAATCGAATTTTTAGGATTTTCCAAGATACGCTCTTGTCTCCTCGTCGTATTCTTCAATCCCTCTCTCTCTCCTCTGTGAAGCCCTCTCTCTTCTCTCTCTAGCTTCTCTTTATAATAATGTACTGTTTCACATCACACTCTGTCTTCTCTATCTCCCTGTATATTTACTTGTATTAATCCTTTAAGAAGGCTAATAGCTGAGCTTTCCAAATTGATCAATGTTGATGGTTTCCTTCAAATGGATTTTCTAGAAAGAAAAAGAAAAAAAAAAAAAAAAGTGCTTGACTTTCAAATGGGCAACATTAACAAACCCAGAATCCCTTTTGGTTGTTCAGTTAAATTTAACTTTGCACAGCACCTTTTTTCCCTTCTTTATCAAAGTGTAAAATCCTCACATGCGATCTTGCGCTCTTCTAGTTTTTTTTTCGTTTCTGCCATTTTTCCCTTCTGTTCTTAGAACTTTGTAGTTTGTATATATAGCTTTGTTTTATTTTTATTGTAAATTGTGGCATTATTTCTCGTATAAGTAAACATAACAAATTCTAAACAACACAATTTTCTATATTAAATAATATAATATAATTTAATAAAAAAATAATATTGGATATAATTTTAACTGTTTCCACACTCTCTTTAACAAATAATGAAATACATATTAAAAATTAAATTTTTTTATATTAATTTCAAATTTATCAACATTTTTAAAAAAATAAATATTACAAAAAATTCATACACTGTATACCTCTACTTAATTAATATGTTATTTATTATTTTTATTATTCTATTTAAACACACAATTTAAGTATTAAAATAAAAAAATAAAAATAATAAATTACATATTGATTAAGTGATGGTAAGTAATGTAAAACTTTCACGTAAAAATTTAATTTTAAAAAAGAAAAGGCATGATTTACACTTTAAAATAGCGTAAATTATTCTCTTTTACAAATAAAATGATATAGCAATTTATATTTCGACTTGTTGAATATAATAACAAATATATAGTGTGAATACGGGTTTGGATCGGAGAGGTTCGGAATTGGATGAGAAATTGAAAAAGGAGGGTGAGAAGGCTTAAGAGAAGAGAAGACGTCGCCGTCACAAATCTTTGAGATAATGACATGGAGACAAGTCCCAGATCTCATTCCACTTCATTTACCTCTTCACCCTTCTCTCTTTGGACCGAACACGGAACAGCACTAATCTTGCATCAGAGAAATAAAGTCTAAGGTCTGTATAGGTCTGATACAGAAACTATCTAGCATTATTTCATTTCATTCTATTTTATTATTATAATTTTTTTAAAATTTTTATATAAAATATAATAAATAATTTAATTTTTTTAAATCTTAAAATAATAATAATATTAAAAAATAATATTTTAACAATATTTTATTCAATTTATCTAAAATCATCTCATCTCACTACTTAAACAAACTCTAATTCAATTATGCTTCTTATTAATTAATTAATTAATTTAAATTTGATCGTTCATATATTTTAATTTTTTTATTTAATGGTTAAAATCACTATTAGTATATTGATTTTTTTTATTTTTTAAAAATTATTAAAGATGTTTAAAAAATATATTTATTAGAAAAAGTAAAAAAAAAAAAAGTACAATTTATACTAGCAGCATACCAAGTGAACAAATTTAGATGGTATAGTTGCACTACCCTTAATTAATTAAACAATAATATTTTGGTTTATCTTAATGATAAATATCACATTAAAAATTAAAATATTACTACAAACTCTTTTGTCTTTATATTTTTATCTTTGTTCGTTTTAATTTTTTATTACAAATCCGTTAAGTTCATTAACGAAAGTCACATCATCAATAATAAAAACGCATCATATGTCAATACTAATACAATATATAATGAATAAGATAAGTGTTATAAATACAAAGAGATTTTATAAAAATAAACTCAAAATTGATGTGATTTCATGTAATCCATTATATCTATTTTATAATAAAAATAATTTTATAATCTGATAAATCACATCAAATTACATTAATTTATATGATTACTTTTATATAATTCTTTGGTAATTAAAATATTTCTCAATGAATAATGATAAGTGGACAACGTATATATAATTTTTAGAAAATTTCGTAATATAAATTTGATTTTTAAGAGTTTCTTTTGACTCTTGATTTAATTGTGAAATGTTTGAATTTAAAATATATATATATATAATTTTATTTCAAAGTAGTAGATAATCATGAACCAGTTGTTAATGCATCAGTGTTCATATAAAATATAAAGATTGAAAGGTATTTAAAAAGGAAAATGCTTGGTTTCCCCATTTTGGCTTCCGATCATTTTTATTGAGATTTTTTTTTTTAGTGATTAAGTACTTTTTAATGATATTGTGATTTTTTTAACATTTAAAGATATAAAAAATGTATGAAAAAATTAAAAATAAAAAAGACATTTAGTCTTGTCGGGACTCATCCTCGTGCCATACTTACGATCGGTATAGCACGACTCATTTAAAAATTAAAAAACATAAAAAAAAGTTACATTAAATATTAAAAATAGCAAAAATCTTAACTTAAAAAAATGCATAGTTGGGAATAGGGATGCTACCCGGTGCAGGGCGAAGGCACCCCCTCCCTACCCCTGGTGGTAGGGTTTTTATACCCCAATCCCCTGCCCTGGAGGTGGGAGTGGGGCCTCCCGCCCCACTATCGGGGGGTGAGATTGAAACTGAGCCCCACCCCGCCCCCCGTTAATATAATTGAAATTTATACATTTAAAAAAATATAAACTCAATAAAATTGTAATTTGGATTGTTTTGGCCTCCTAGACCAACTATTATATAGGAGGTCAAGGCAATACAATAGTAATACTTAAACAATGTGAGACTCAACACTAGAAAGCCAAGGCAATCTATTAACTTAAAGTTTTATTCAAGTTTTTAATAAATTGTATATATTTATATATACAATATATTTATATAAATATTAAAATTTATAATTTTTTGTATTATAAATTGAAGGGTGCGGAGCGGAGGTCGGGGGCTGGGGGCGAGGTCCCGCTAGGGTCAACCCGCCTCTCGCCTCCCATCCCAATATGGGGTGTTCCATGCGGGACGGGACGGACGAGGGTGAGGTAGAGGGGGGCGGGGCCCGCTAACCTCCCTTAGTTGGGAAGGGGTGACCCTCACAATCAAAGGAGTTGGCCAACCCCTCTAGACTCTAGTGCACTGTTTTTTAAATTAAATTTAGATTTTTTTTGTTAGTTATTTAAATTTAAATTTTTTTAATCTTTTAAATAATTTGATTTATTTATATTTTATAATTTTATTTGTATTGACATGTGAGACATTTCTATTAGTGATGAGGTGGCATCCGTTAGCGAGTCTGATAGAACTTTCACGAAAGGATTACAACCTCGTTGATTACACAAATAATCGGATGAGAGATCTGGTAATAGTAGTGAGAAAATTTGTGAATATTAATAAAATAATTTGAGTTAAAATTTTTATGGGTTTTGAAAAATAAGAAATAAAACAGTTCAATAAAAAATTATAAAATTAAAAAAAAAAATGTTAGAATATAATTTTTAAATATAATTTTTGTTTTGGAATCTAAAAAATTAAATTATTTTTTGTGTTTTTTCTAAGTAATGAATAGACGAAAAAGTTAAAAACTTGAAAATTTGAAATTGAAAAAAAATATTTGTGTGAATGGTATTTAAATGTTAAGATATAATGAGATGGTTTGAAAAGTTTGCGAGAACAAATCCGGCCTAAAACAACCAACCTCTTATTTTTATTTACAAAAAAGCCATCCCCACTAGAATTAGAACTCACGTCCTCCTAGTCCACTTCTCTTCTTTTCTTATCCCCTTTTTTTTTTTTCCTACTAAAAAATACATATTTGTAATTGTGGGGATTAGAACTCGCGACCTCACCCTCCGTTTTATAGACATACCAGCTATATTACAAGTTAACCAAATAGATGTGACGATTTGATCTTCAGAGATTCCATCCGAGAATGATAAACATTGTCACACACTATAGAATCATTCGTATTTAATTAATTGATATAATAATTATAGTTTTAATTGTTAATAATATGAGGACTTAGTAATAACTTCTAATAGACATCATCCCGATTAAAATATATATTCAATTCTCGCCCTCTCTCTTTTCTCTCTAGAGCATCCCCTAAAAAAACTCAGACTCGAGAGGGGTTGGAGCTTCGGCTCCTCCCTCCTTCGTCCCTCTTCTATATAGTATTTTTCCTTTATTTTTCCTTATTTTATTTGTTTTTCGTTTAAAGTAGAATGAATTGTCGATCTGCTGTTCTTTGGAGCCGGAAGCCCGGCGACCACCACACGCCCCGTCGCAAGATTTCCAAGGTGTCGATCTTTCAGACGGGCGAATAATCTCGTCAAATAGAGCAGCGCGTGAGGCACATGCGCGGTCTGAAGTGCGCACGTGAAATCCATGCTCCACCGCAAGGGGAGCTCTATCGCCGTTATGCTCGGCACTTCAAGGACCAAGGCCACCTGTTTCTTTAGACTCGACTGTCTGCCGTACTTCCAGGGTGGCATGTGTCCCTCACGTGCCATCACAGTCTCTCTATTTATTTTTTCATTTCATCTAAGGTTGAAAATGCGAATTTACAACTTTTCAAGCTTTATTTCGCTATTTTAGATTATTTTCTTTGTTTTAGGTTAAAAATTAAAAAAAGTTAATAGTTTCTTGGACATTTTGTCCATAGAGTGTAAGTCATCTCTCTTCCGAAAGGTGGGGTTTGAAATCTCTGCTTCAGGCAGAGTGTAGTCTCTCAAACGCTTTGTCTTTAAAGAGTTTTAGAAGTTAAGACTATACCAATCACAAAAAAATTTGTGTACTGGTAGAGTCTCAACCATGAGTAGTTGGCTTGTAATTTGAGTTTTTTCCTGTATGTATGAGTCATAGTTGTAACTTTACTTTCATGAATGAATGAAGTTTATTAAAAAAAAAACTTATAATAGTATAAAATATACGAACTTAAAAAAGTAATAATAAAAAGCAAAACACAACAACATAGACAAAGCTCCTAAACTAGGGGCGTCTATGGAGTCACTTTTCAGTGCAAAGGTACAAATAATGCCCCTTTTGACATAGAGTATTGGGGTCGACTATGCTCAAAAGATGTTGGCATTTTGCTCTTTGATTTTGATACTTACGCTTATCCTTTCTACCACTTAACAAGAAAGTAAAAACAAAAAGGATGTATTCACATAACTAATGATAGCTACTTGGGAATACCCTTGAAGGAAGGCAGCCCCTTTAACTGTCCATATAGTCAAGAATGCCTCTTCCATCTCTTTTCATGTAATTGTCCTTGATATGATTATTTCCAATAAGTTGTAACTTGTAAATCCCTGTTTATGTGTATATATATATATATAGCTGTTCTATGATTATTTAAGTTAAAAAAAAATTATATTTAAAAATTGGTGTGCAAAAACAAATCGTCTATTTTATCGACATGACAAGACTTGAAAGTTAAAACCTCCCTCCTCCCAATTCTCACTAGACTTCGAAAGCTTTTTTTCTTTGTACTTTTGCCTACTATTTTAATGTACCTTTGGTCTGGTCTGGTCTGGTCACGTTGTCTCGATTGTTTGCAAGAAACTTTTTAATTTATTTTATTTTATTATTATAATATTTTTAAATTTTTATTTAAAATAAAATAAATAATTCAATACTTTTAAATATTAAAATAAAAATAATATTAAAAATTTTTTATAATAATATTTTATTTAATTTTTAATTTTAATCTCAATTTATATATCTCATTTACAAAAACAAACTAGGGCTAAAGGTTCAACTGACTAATGCTCCATTCCGAGTGTAGTACCGACGATAGCCCCACTTTTCTTTTGATAAAGCTGCATTCACATTTCAAAGTCCAATTGCTTTAAATTACGAAGTTGAATTTAAAACTTGTGAAGCCAATATTTTATCTTGACTAGGCTTGTTTTGGATTGTGAGATAATCTATTTATTTTTATTTAATCTCCTCTCATCTCAATATCTAAATATTTTTTAATTTCAAATATTTAATTTATTTATCTAATAATTATTTAGTCATTACAACTTTTTAAAATTTTTAAACAAAACATAAAAAATAATTTAAAATTTTTAAATTCTAAAATAAAAATAATATTAAAAATTTATATTATAACAATATTTTAACTTTATAATATTTTTATTTACTTTTTTTTTTCTCTTATTTTTCAAAACTCTTATAAAACATCTTAACTCAAACAATTTTATTACTATTAACAAATTATTTTCTTACTTTTCATAAATTTTTCATCTCATCTCAATATCCAAACGAGAAAGATCAAACCAATAGAAGGATAAGAATGTCATAAGGCCTAAACCATTCATAGTCCACACCAAATAAACAAAAGCAAGTAACATTTGATTTTGTATCCCACTCTATATATTAAAAAAAAAATAGTAAATACACACTAAAAACATAACTAATTAATTACTCAAATGATCATGACAAACCCAATTCAACCAAGAAAGCTAACCTCTATCTATCTTGGTTCCCAAAGCAACCCCAACTAATGCTTCCTCAAACTCATTGTACCATTCGGTCTCAGACTCTTCATCATATGGGCTAAGAGGATGCAGCCTCATGTTGTTGGTGAATGCGGTAGAAGTCTCAAAGACAACATTGTACTCCCCGCACATGTCCACGTGAAAAGTAATTCTTTCACACCTATCGGTCATCATCCCTTTGCTCAATTCTACAACAAATACTGCTTTTTCTTAAGAGTGACTGTTGTGGAAAAAAAGTATATCATTAATGAGAAAAAAAATTGTCACCAATTTGTTTCGTGAAAAACTCGTGACATATAATTGGTGAAAAAATAATATTTTTCCACAAGACCACAAGTTCATTAGAATTTATACAATTCATGGGATAACCTAATATAGGCTAAAATAAATATATCCGAACCTTGGAGATCCAAATTCATGCTAATAATAATTTTTTTTAAAAAAATATAAAATTGTGCTAACATTCACAAGAAAAACTTCTAATGAGAATCCAAGAGAGGAAATTGTCCGTATAATTTATACACATACACCACACAACCACAAAACTTTATAAATTACAATTCTTGGCACCAGAAAACCACAACCATACAATTCATTCAAACTTTATAAAATCAACATACAATCCATTCAAAGCACTCATTTATTTTTACAAGCTTCATCCATACCCAATACATTTAACATACACAAATTTATCTATTAAACCAACATCATCATCATACTTTACAAACTCACTACAATTCTATCGCTTAATCCCAACACTTCAAAACAATTCATCTTCATCCCAACTCCATTCCATGCTCAAACATCAACACAAGTGAAGCCACTCTATTCCATCTACTTCATTGCAATCCAAATAGGTTATCGCCCAACCAACAAACAAAAAAGAAATCCACTTTAGAACCAATGACAGATTATAATTAACCCAAAACAACTACATTTAATTAAAAAAAATTATAATTAAACTACCTTTACTTTAATTAATCAATGAAAAAAATGCATAAGTTTTCTAAACTAAGCCCCAAATCAAAGTGATGATGATGCAACTACACAGTTTAAATGTGACAATATTGAACACAAAAAAAAAATCTAAAAGCATACTAGGAGTAATTGTTTCTTGACTATATGGCACACTTGAGAACATAACTAAGATACTATGGAAAAATCCCTTCTTTGTACATCTGTAGTGAAAGGCTCCTCATATTTCCAAGCATACCAATCTTGATAGCTCCTTTGTTGGATCAACCGGAACCTCGACCTAATGCACATATATGATTGCTTCTAATCAGTACAACCATATTAAACATTCATAACAACAAAAATATGAAAGAAAAGTGCAATACATAAAATAGCAGGGCATGGTTTAAAAATAAATACCAACATAGATAGCAAGAGAATATAAATAGAAATATTTAGAATTCATGTCATTAGTATGAGTTACCATTTCGAGGTTGACAATAGTATAAGAGATTTCATTCATTTATGACTTGAGCCCAACCTAAATCCATCACACAATCCATTGCTCATGCATAGCACACTCAACATAATCAAATCTGTCCAATTCTTGGACTTCAAGTTCCTCATGTAAATTCAAATCCATAAACCATTGCATTTAAGTAAAATCTAACATATTTGCTGCCTATACACATACTTAATTTATCAATTTATAAAATTTACTAACATATTTGCTGCCCATCTACATGAATCCAACACAACTACAAATTTCAAAATTTGTATAAGCTTCATTCATGGCTCTACACAATTTCCAACCTTCACATCATTTTTCTTGGTTCATTGAAACCAACATATTCAATATATAAATTTGCTCATATTATTTATACACCAAACCCAAACACAATCATAAAGATTTATAAGCTTCATTCATGACTCAAATCAATTCCAACCCAGTATAACACAACTTGCCTATGTCCAAGCATTCAAATACAAGATCATTTAATCAAGTGTGCTTATTAATCTAAGAAGCTTTTGGAATTTTCAATAATCATTTCATGCATCCAACAAGTTGGACTTCATTCTTTACAGCAAGCTGCCTACTCCCAAAGAAACAAACACGTTCGTATTTTCATTTAAAGAATACTAAGGGCAAGTTTGGGGGGTGAGATGAGAATTTTGTGTTTTGTTTTGAAGTTTAAAATATTATATTTTAATATTATTATTGTTTTGAGATTTGAAAAAGGTGTATTTGGATTTGAAAAAGTTGAATTGTTTATTATATTTTGTATGGAGATTTGAAAAATGTGTAATGATGAGATGAGATGAGATGAGAATTTTATGTTTTGTTTTTGTTACCAAACATGTCCTAAGAATAAAACTTGCATAATAAAACTCTTAGTTCATTCTCTCTCTTATGACCTTAAACTCTCATTGGTTCTTGATTTAGACTTCCTCCACTTAGACTAGTCATTATACAAATGACCTCCAATATCTATTTACTTGCATACTTCTCCATGACATCCCTAATTGTACAAACTTACACCTCTAGGTATTCCAAATATCCATTCACTTCACTTACACGTGTCATCCTCCAATCCTTGAAGTATAACCATTTTCATACATCTTAGGCTTAGACTATGAATCAAGTATTTCCCAACTTCATCTTCTGATTAACAAAGTGAATTTCCATCCTTCACTTTAATCTCCAAGGCATCACTCCCCAAGCTTTACAACTTAGTCCCTCTTCACCATTAAGTCCAAACTACAATACAATACCCATCATCCATAGACATATAACCAATCCATTGTCAAATCAAGCTCCCATTCACTTCCTCACCTATAAACATGGGCTCACTACTATTCCATCATGCTTTTCATCCCCACTACTACTATTCCAGCATCTCATCCCAACATCTCAAGATAACCCATCCAAACTTCTTACGCTCACATCCAACACCTCAATACAACTCAATTATAAACCTAGTCGAACTTGCACATAATCATGCACTTAGAAATTATTTCATACTACAACATCACAATCCACACGATCCAACACAATGACAATACATAAAGATTAATAAGCTTCATTCATCACTCCACACACTCAACCTTCACAATTACTATATTAAATTAATAAGTCTCTTAATGCATACCATACATAAATCTCATCCATCATCCATATAACTCACATACCAGGCACTCGACTAATCACGTAGCTTCTCAAGTACCAACAAATGCAATACCCACGCTCCTTCACAATTTCCCTACTTAAGAAACTCCAACACTTCAGAAAAGCACATAACCAACACCTTCAACACGACCAAGCACTTGCTCCCAACACTTCGTACTTCACAACCCAACTAAAATATCACAACCACATCCATTTCTCATTCGTTTTCCACAATAACACAATTAAAATAATAAATATACATAGATACAAATCTGCCAAGGTATTCAACACCACATCATACACGTCTATATACACTAAAATAATGCACTTGAGACACTAAGGTATGAGTTTTACCATGCTTAAGGGTTGGACAGCGAAGGAGGCGTGCGAGAAAAGCTGTTGCATCCATGGGTTGCTCGTGGTGGTGATGTGTCTTGGCTGGAGGCTGTGATGGTGGCTCACGACAGTGGAGAAGGCCATTGTAATGAGAAAATCGTGGGGGGGAAAAAGAGGTGGGGCTTGGATCTGAGAGAGGAGAGGGGTTGAGAGGGGTGACCGAGACAGCTCTTGGTGGCAGGCTCATCAACATGCTCATGGGTGGCTCACGGTGCAGCAACATGGCAGATCTGGGTGGTGTACGGTGGAGAGTTGCGAGAGAGACCTTGCGAGGGAGAGAGATGTGGGAGCTGGGGTGGAGCGACAGTTGGTGACTGGCGGAGCCGTAGGCGGCTAAGGGTGGTGATGGCCATGGTTGGAGAAGACAAAGGTGCACGGATTTGCTAGGAGAGAGAGAGAGAGAGAGAGAGAGAGAGAGAGAGAGAGAGAGAGAGTATCGCGGGAGTGGGGGGAGAAAAGAAAGGAATAAGGGTTTTAATTTTATTAGTATTTGCAATGGGTTGTTATCGCCGCAAAAGCTGATAACATCACCGCAAATCCTAATAACCCAAAATTAGCTTTTTGCCGCAATTTTTTCTCGAGTAAAAAACTAATAACCTCGTCGGCTATTCTCATAACCCACGAAAGTAAAATATTTTCAGGTAAGTTTATTTGAACCTCGTCGCAAAAACTAATAACCTATGAATGGGAAACATTTCTGGTAGGATTATTTGCGGCGAGAAAAAGTCACCGCAAAAAGTCATTTCTGTCACCGCAAAAGTTTTTTCTCACAAAATTTTGCTTGCTGAACGTGATCTCATAGCAAAAGACTTGTGTTTTCTCCCACGGACAGTTTTTGTGTCATCAACTAAGTATTTGCCATGATAGTATTTATTGGAAAAAAAATTCATGGGAAAAGGCAGTATTTGTTGTTGTGTTAGAAGCCCCATCTTATGCCTAGAATTTACCATACTTCTTCCTCTTGATGCAGACTCCCATGATCGACCTCAAAAAGTATTCTACCCTGACCGACTTGTCATCCCACACGCTACTAGGAAAACACATGAATCCTTGGTACTGTAGACGAAAGTTTGAATTATTTAATTCCCCCTACCTATATGTGTTTTTGCTATGCATTAATACTAAATTTGACATACTCATCTACCTTCGGTAAAGATAATAGAATTCTCAAACAAATTCACCTCAAGGAATACAAAGTGCACCTTTCCTATTGCAGTATTTCATCTCTGTAGTCAATTCAATGCAATCCATAAGATTCTAGATCATTGAATTCACTTCCTTCATGATAATAATCATTTTCTATAACTGATCAATTAAGAAAATACAAGACCGTAACATTCATTTGGCTTTATGTTCCACCATTTTATTTGGGTTTCTTTCGCTATTGTAATGGTTTTTTTTCTTTGCCACCCCTTATTTGGTCATCATTAATATATGAGAAAATCTATACATTAGTAGGTTTTTTAATCTTCATGACATATCGGGTTCACTAACAAGTTAACCAGTTCTACCCTTCACCCCATGCCAAAGTCTCTCCTCTGATCTTCACGCTGAAATCTCTCCTCTGATAATCACACCGAAATCTCTCCTCTGATCTTCACTAATCTTCACGTCGAAGTCTCTCCTCTATGATATTCCCTCTCCCTTCACCCTCTTCTCTGTGACAAAAGATTCTCCCCAAAAACTTCGAGACCTCGATTTCCCCTTCACCCTCTATGACATGGACTTCTAGTTTTGAGAATTTGTTTTTAGTCCAGTAAGCTTCAAGAAATGTGATTTTTAAAATTAAAAAAGAAGAAAATACATAAATAAAAAATTTTAATTATAAAAGAAGAAGAAGTTCTGCCATGAACTCTGAAAACATTATTGACCCAAAAGAAGATCTAAAAAAACTAATCAATTTAAGAAAAAATATGGAGACAAAAATGAAAGAAACATTAAACATCAAGACTTGCCCACACCAACACCACCGAGAAATTTATAGAAAACACGACTTTCGTTTGGCACCAATAGGGTCCTAGATGGAAGCTAGGACAGAAGTTGTTCATATTTCCTTTTAGGGAATGAGGTAACTCAGGCGTCAGTGGCCATGAAAGTGGTGCCTCGCTAGTTCTTTACATCATGCACATCTCACAAAATCCAAGCTACCCAAAGCCCCTAAGCCCTAAAATCCATGCACATCTCACAGAATAAACGAAGGGAAAATACCCTAAGCCCCAAAATTTTCAATACACATCTCACAAAATCCATAACACACACAAACAAACCTTCACCTCCCTTAGTACACAACCAGAAACCACGATAGAAGGATGGAAGCTGGGTAGAGGGACGGCCAAACAGATCTCACCAACTGGGGAAGAAGAAGCGCTGCGCAGTGGAGAAGAGGGATGAACACGGAAGAGAATCCACGAAGTAGAGACCGCGAGGCGTGAGACAGCTGGGTAGAGGGGAGGCGCTAGGCTAAGGGAAGGGCAAACGTGGGGAGTGAAGTGAAGTTTCGAAATGGGCTATTTTGAAGGTAAAACGCACGTTTCAGTAGGTGAAAAAAAAATCACGTCAGATTTGTGGTGTTAGTGAACATTGGCTAATGTATAGATTTACTTTTAAATATATATCATTTACCTAGAAAAAAAAAACATATGCATAGAGTTGATTAAGGAACTCATTGTGAGTGTCTAGGATCTGATAGGCTTTCCTCGTGTCAAATTCTATATGTATGCCAATGAAAATACACATTTTATTTGACATTTTAGCCAAAACTCTTAGTTGCTATAAATTCTTTTGTTAAAACTGAAACGAATTTATTACCTCCAAGGATTATCAAATGAAATCTCTCATGCTTTCTAGGTAGCAAGTGAGAGAAATGGATATGAGCCAAACATTCAAAGCTAACACAAACAATTGAAGGCAAGTTCCTTACTTCTACTTGGTAATATTTATAATGGATTTGATCCAATTGATTAAAAACAACACAATCAAACTGTCTTCTCGTCTGATTGGAGTCCCCCATCTGAAGACTTCTTCAAACTAAACTTTGATTTTTCCATTCGAGCAAACTTGCCACTCTTCAATTATATACCATAATCACGTGGGTTCCATTTGTAATACCCCGAACCTTTAGATTTCTAAATTAGGAAAGTTAGGTCTAAATTAATATTAGGGTTTTTCAGATTTAGAAAGTAAGTTTGGACTTAGCCCAACAAATGGGCCCAAGCCCATTAAGATCAAGGGAGGGCGAGCAAGCCCAAGCACTATGCTCGCCCAAGCCCATTAAGGAGCCCATGGGAGTAAGACTTTTTGGTTAGTACAAAAATCTACTTCAATTATAACCCCTCATTTAAGTATAACTCCTAGATTAAGTATAACTCCTAGTTTAAGTACAACTCGTTTAATCATAACTCCTGGTCTAAAAATCTAAATGCAACTCCTAGCTTAATTATAACTCTTAATCTAATCAAGACACCTAAGGAAACCATATCTCCTAGCCCTATCCGAAAACCTTAAGGATTGACCTAGTCCAAGTCAAAACCCTACATGTCTTAGCCTTAGCCGAAAACTCTAAGATTGACCTAGTCTAAGCCAAGAACTCTAGCTATAGCCGAAAATCCTAGGATGACCAAGACACCAAGCAAGCTCGGATTTTCCTAAGTCAACACACTAGAAGTTTATTCCCACTTGGACTTACATCCCAAAACTCTATAAATAGACCCCTAAACTCGACACACCACTCCATTCCTCACATTAGCTCCACAATTCAAGCCACACCCTACTTACTTCACAAACAACACATTCGACCACCACCATGCCAAGCACATCCATGTTGAGCACCATCCTACTCCTAGGTAAGTTCCTCTTGTATTTTCTCACAACATCACATACACATGCATGTCATGGGTTAGCCACCCTCTATCTAAGCATATACACACACTTAGGCCACAGGTTGAGCACCATGAACCCAAGCACACAAATGCACATGCCATGGGATTTAACCACCCTATACTCAAGCACATCATCATCCACAACCACTACCACCATCACGACACCATGACCCTCAACCACATGCTCATGTTATATCCCAACCAAGCATGTTAGAGTACCTACAAAAATGACCATAAGTCAAGAGGAGTTACGGTTTTGAAACCCCAAACCTCTCGACTTACCCATCCATGTTAGGTCTCAGATTGCTCTTAAGTAAATACCCACTCCACTAGATGCAATAAAACCTAAGCATGTTAGAGTAACAAGGAAAGAAAGAGAGTCAGTCCCATGAAGCCTAAACCGACCATGTATTTCTTGAATAAGCCCTAACCAAACATGTTATGAAACCTTAAAATCAAGTATATTCTAAGTTCTAAAACCGCCCTAAACTCAGCATGATAGAAGCCCTAAACTTAGCATGATAGAAGCCTTAAAGCCAAATATTATAGAAGCCAAACCAAGAGAGACAAGAGATCCATGCATGAAGCATGACAAGCAAGGCTTAAGAGTTTAGGAAGTTTACATGATTACTTAAACTATTATAGGATTTAAAGGTTTGGAGAAACGAACGAATAGATTAGCTTGCATAAGGATCAAGGTAAGTGGCTATGATCATATTTTTCTACACATCGCTTTATAGTAAAGTATGAAAGTCTCTGTTCAAAAGTATATATCTATATATGTAGTACCTTTCCTTAAGAGTGTAACGCTCCGTTCCCGAGGGTCCGGAGAGTTAACTCATATTACCTGATAATCAACTCCAACATTGCTAATACTCTTCCAAAAGTTTCAAATCAAACGTAAATACTTTAAATTTAATTAACCACACATACTCGTATATAAAATCCTTAATACAGTTTAAAAATTATTAACTTCACACATACATCGTCACTTAAACTCATCCTTAATACAGTAACCCCAAAAATTACTAACTTCTTTACATGTCACTTAAACTCACATTTTAACAATATAATTATAAAAAATTACCAATACTCATCGAAAACTTTCTATTCTTAATCCACTATTCTTAAGTCATCTCACACAATTCTTCATAGTCTTGATCCTCAGCTGAAATATCCAAAAATCATCTAAAAATATTGGAGATAAGATGGGGGTGAGTTATCAACAACTTAGTAAGCAGAGAACATATACTAGTATGCAAACATGAGCATTTACAAATTTTATGATGCAGAACAAAACACTTTATTTTTCCAACGCAGAGTCAGAACATGATATCAAAAATATTAGAGTGAAAGTTTAAAATATTCTTATTCAAATTCTTTTGGCATAGCATAACTAACCACCATCATACCAGAGCATCATATCACATCAGAGGCCATGTTTAACCCCCGTGGTAGGGTTGTGCAAACCCCGGTAGCTAACCGAGCAGAAATAGAATGTGAATTTTTCCCTTATTTATTCTCGGAGCCCCGAGTGTGCACACATGAAAGACCACTAGAAAACCACTTTGTTTTCAAAGTGAGTGCACCAGAAACAGAACAGTTGGTACCAACCCAAACAGAAGCCACTATTAGCACCCGTGGTAGGTCAAATAGGTCACCATCCACAAACCACATCCCGATTCAAAATGTCAGGCCAAAAGTTTTCAAAAATCACATCATATCAGAGTACGGAACGCCTTCAGAATAGAACAAAATTTTCAGAAATCATATCATATCAGAGTACAGAACATCTTCAGAACAGAACAGAGTTTTTAGAAATCACATCATATCATAGTACAGAACATCTTCAAAACAGAACAGAGTTTTCAAAAATCACAAAACATAATTTTATGCACAAACTTTCATATTCGCTCTCTTTTTCACAGTTCAGAAGTAAAATGCAAAATAGCTCATGTCTATACCAATCATGCCAGAAAATACTTTATTCTTAAACAGAATCTCATAAGTAATACATAACAAATAACTGAGGTAGTTCAAATCTCTTTCCATAACAAAACATGTTTATTTTAAAAAATCAACCTCAGTCCATTTTATTTTTATAGAAATCTAGCATAGGAACCTCGCTTACTGGACGACTTAGCTTTTCAAAATTTTCCTCAAAAATGTCGAGTTGACTATAAATCGTCACCTATAAAAATAATCACGTACTTTTCGTAAGTTTTCAATCAATTACGGATTTCGATATTTAAGCCTAAACTTCTTAAATAATAACCTATTTTAATTCTTCAAAACTTAAAACCTTCATAATCCCAAAATATATCATCACTTCCTAAAATCACCAATATCCATCATAACCCACGTCAAACACAAAACACTAATATTTAAACCCGAAACAGCTAACAAATCTCATAATATAAACAAATCACACCAACAACTCCATCATCCAATCCAACCGACCCCCTTACTCCTCGGACTCAATCCGGCACAACCAACTAATTCACAGTAAAAATAAATTAGCCCGAAAATACATTTAAATCTCAAAAGTTCTTTTGGAAAATACTTACAATGCTATAATATAATTTTTGAAGGATCACGAAGGTGCTAGAAGCGGCAACGCAGCAACAAAACAGTGCCAAATGCACTGTGGCCGTGGGTCTCAAAAATCCACTTTTGAACGGGGACAAACCAAGACTCGAGATTGTTAGGGTAGGGCTTAGGGATGTTGGTGAAGCTAATGGTGGTGGTGGTTGACCGTGGGTGGCGGCGTAGAGGGTGGTTGGAATGCAAAAATGCCCAAATCGAAAACGGAGTTGGTGGGGCTTCACCGGTGGCGGATCAGAGCTGGGGTTGGGTGCATTGGGTTGTTAGGAGGCGAGGATGAAGTGGTGAAGAAATGGTGGCCGGAGGTGAGACGGCGGGTGCGAGCACAAGGAACGCCGCGGCTTCAAGCCGTGCGTGGAGGAGAACGCCAAAGAGTGAGGAGCTAAAAATCGGAGGGAGAGGTCGCCGGAGGGTGGGGAAGGTCGTGGGCTAGGCGGTGTTGCCGGACGGAGGCGGGCTGGGGAGGAGAAGAAAAAGAAAGAAGAACAAGAGGAAAGAAAAAAAGAAAGAGGAAAAAGAAAAATGGAGGGAAAGAAATGAGGTCCAATCCTCACAACTTGGGTCACAAAATTGATCCAACGAAAATTATTTCAAAACAACATTTTAAATAAAATAATTCAAACGTAGTGATTAAATAAAAATAAAATAATTAAACTCAACAATAAACTAATTTAAAATAAATAGAAATTTAAATGCATAATAATTATTAATATTAAGGAAACATGTCAAATTTAATTTTCACAAATTAAAAATCATAAAAATAAACCTACTAAAATATGAAAATTTAAAACAAGAGAATCAATTTTTATTTTAAATTAATAACAATTAATCCTTCAATTAAAATACACTAAAATACGGGGTATTACAAGAGTCCATTTTTTTGAATCCAATGTATGATGATAGATGCTTTATGTGATGCCCTCAAGTCTTGTTTGGGATTTGACGAAGCTTGAAGCATCGAAACATGCAACACAAGTTTACATACCTCTGTTCATGACAGTTAAAAATGCAATTCAACCCAGCATGCATATAACAATATACAATATTTGTAACGAATAATTTTTTGCTTTGAGCAATACTATGTACCAGATATAACATGTCCCAAAATAATATAGGCATACTTCATAATCATGTGATAAAAGATTTCTAAAAGTTACAGTACTTTTCCAAAAGATCTGTAATGACATAAGTATTGGGGACAGAGCTTCATAATTACAGTCTAAAAGTAAAACTATCAAGTGAGATTTGATTATAAATCTCAGTAAGTTAACAACCGACTTAACTAGAAACATATAAATGCATGTATGACAATAAAAATGACATGAATACTGACATGAATACTGACATGAACATGCATGAGAGTGACATGACTTGAAAAATAGCATGACATGTGCTGACATAACTTGAAAAATAACATGAATTGAACTGACATGCACTAAACATGAACTGACTTGAAATGAACATGAACTTGGAATATTGTTTAACAATAAATTGGTTAATTAAAAGTGAATACTACAAGGGTCTCTTTGAGCCGTGTGCTCCTACCGAAATCACATCACATCACAGGAATTTGTGCCAGCTGTGAGTACGTGAATATACTAAAATGAGCACCATCGCCATTTGTGCCTGAGTTCACTCCAAAAACTAGTTATTTTGGTCTCATTTAAAGCCTGTTGATGTTTACCTTATCAGTCCAGGAAATTCACACCAGTTTAAATACTCAAGCGTGAACAATGAAATTCTACTAGGATAATACATCATCCTAGCACTTGGGGTCATGATAAAAATAAAGACTCCACTGACTTGAAAGTACTATTTTTTGTGACATAAACTATGCATGTGACATGGCATAACATGTAATAATTGATTGTGTGACACATGACATGGCATAACATGATGTGACATGACATGTAGCAGATAATTATGAGCTTACAATAAATAACTTGGCATGACATATTAAACAATCTATAATAATCATAAGTGACAAAATATGGTAATAATAAGCTTACCATTTTATATACATAAATACAATAAGAGTAAGTTAGAGGCTAACTTACAATGGTTAAGCGCGAGATATAAAGTACCATGAAAATGCTTGAACTGAAAACGAGATATTTCTAAGGGTTATAAACTCTCACTAAATACTTAGAAACATAAAATTTACTGATTTATGAAAAAATTTCCATTTTACCCCTCTACTTGTAGAAAATGACCATTTTGCCCATAAGTTAAGTATTTTGCATCCTAACTCCAAATCTTACCAAGATTTACATTCTTCATGTAAATGTTTTCCTAAATCTAAATATATAAGCAAAAAGTTTAAAACACATCACAACCATAAGAACTATCCTTAGGCCGATTCACATAAAAGGCCAAACTCTTGGTTTTTATTGCAATTTATCCGGACTTCAACTTTCTTGCTCAAATCAATTTATGCAACACTTAAAAATCAAATCCTATTTTTTTAAATCATGCTAAGATATATATATATATATATATATATATATATACATTCCAAAGAATCATAAATTCCTTCTATCAATAAACATGCCAAAACACTAAGTTTTGATCAAATAGAACAAATCCTTGATATTCTTGGTCTAGCACTTTTCAAATCAAATCCAAGGATCTCAAAAGTCCATAAACACACTCTTAACATGTTTATAAATCAAACCTAAGTGATAACATACTTGAATAAACAATCATAATCACAAAAATCATCATCAAACCAATCGAAATGCTCACTAAGTCTAAACCGAGTAACACACATTCTTGACTTAGATCAAACACACTAAATCTGTAACTTTCATGAAGTAAACATTCAATAAATAAAACTATATACTTCATATTCAGGCAATAAAAATCATCTAAGCATTTAATGTAGGATCACATGGAAAAAATTTCATAAAAGCACAAAGCAAACCCGTAAGCCTCAAGTTTGTGTCCTAACCAAACCTTTGCATGCACAATAATTTATTCTTTCAAGATAAAAACCAATATTCTTCAAAAATAACTTCCTAACACATAGATAAAAACCTTAAGAACAAAATATGTGAACATCAAGACCATTGGATCATGTTTCCACAACAAAAGATTACACCTTTTCGAAAACACTATTTTAAAGATGTATAAGAATGTTTTAAATTCATTTTATACTATGCCACTAAAAATATATAAAGAAATGAGGAATTCATATTTGTGAACCAATTACCACAATATGATTTATAATGATGTTAATCACATTTTTATACTTCTTAGATTCATTTTAAATTCATGAAAAATTATGCCTTGTACATAATTCAATCGTGTTGGTTGGGGGCTTCTTGGCTAATTGAAAGCATCACTCTACTTAAAGCTTAGCAGTTGTAGTCACCAATAGGTTCTCAAGATTTTCCACATACAATTTCTCTCAATTAAGGAAAGAGATGTAATCCTAGAGGGTTTGTTCTCCCTCTATTTCATAGTGAGTGGACATGTTACTAGTCTATTCTGTTACTTTCTAATAATGCAATTACCAATGATTCTTTACTTAACTCACACAAGGAGTTGTACCTAAGAGTGCAAAGCCATTCCCACTCTAGTATTTTAAGACTAGGTGGAAAATTCTTTTCACATTACTGTGTCTAGGAGCAAATGTAGGTTCATACGAGCCTTTTAGGTCTCTAGGCCGTTGAGTGGGTATTTAGTTCCATCAAAATCTCAATGGTTAGCATTCAAAACTTGGGAGGAAGATGGTAGTTTATCACATGTGGGATGGATTTTGAATCAATCTATTGGACGTGATTCTCCAAAGGAGAATAGCGTCTCTCATTATCAACTAGAGCATATCAATGTGGCTGGTCTAGAAATGTTTTAGTTGATTTTTTGCATATGAGGACATTACTACATAGGTTTTAGTCGTGGATGCTTGCATTGGAGGCTATGGGGAAATGGTCGAAGGTGAACAAATGATGGAGAAGAGAAAGAGGAGAAGAAGTAGGAGGAGATGAGATGTTGTGTAATTGGGAGAAACTGAAGAGAGAGAAAAAGTGATTAGGTATGCAACTTGGAGAAAATGAGAGGGAGAGAGAGGAAATTAGAGTTTAGGATACACACACACAAATACTTGAGGGGTGGGTGAGTGAAAACCTAGATGGGTATGTAACACTCTGTCCCTCCAAGGCTTGTAAAGTTAAAGGAACCAGATGTTACTAACCTTAACACGTATATTCTTGCACTATGTATAAAATATTGCACACATTTATAAATAAAGTTTTCATATTTCTTTATTAAAAGGAAATCTGTAAAAAATAAATATTTATTTAATAGCATTTATTAAAAGAAAATAAATTTTCATGTGCTACAAATATTGGAATATGAAAATAACTCATCAAAATTGTAACGATAAAAAGAAATCATTCCTCAGTGCCTCAAGCCTCATTGTCAATGTTATCCCCCTAAATAACATCCTCGCCCGTAGCATCCTCATAGCCTCACATGGGTTGGAAAAATATAAAAGAAAAACTAAAATGAGTCAAATACTCAGTAAGAATCATATCATGCAGTAAGTATAATAACAATCTAAGGTTTCAGTTAACATTAACTCTCTTAAGAAACATTACCTTTAAGCATATACAATTGTTGATCTCAAAGCATTAAAGAAAAAAATTTATTTCCTCAACTGCAAGCATTAATCATTCATTTCCTTAACCTCATCCTCGATGGCCATTACGCACTATTAACTCCCGTGTGTTAAGGTTAGTGACCCTTGCCATCAATGGTTCTTCTCGTAATTAGCAGATAAGAACGGAACCTCAGAATGGGTCATCATAAGGTGCACCGCCAGTGATGCATGTTGTCATTCGTCCCAACCCTTCATCCTTGTATGGCCCATTCATTAACCTCATCAAATACATGTAGTCATACATTTTTCATTTTCTTTTATTTTCTTTAACCTTACTTTTTCTTCCTTTCATTCTTCAAAATATAGTTATACTATATAGTATTTAGTCACACCCTCATTCATGCAATCTAACATCCTTCATTACTTTACAGTTTACAATAAAGCAATGTGTAGAACAACATGATCAAATTTACTTACCTCCACGTGTAAATTAAGCTAATCTTGTGTGTCTCCAAGCTTTAAACTCAACCACTAATATTTTTGGCAATGGTGTAAACATTCTTAACTGTGAAACATTATGCATAAAATGCATCATGCATGGAACCTCAAGATGTCTAAGTTACTCGGTTACTACTCTTCTTCGCCTACTTTGCACGCCCAGACTATGCTTGTGAGGATCGCGCCTGTATAAGAGGACAAACCACCTTATGAGGGCAAATAGAAGGCAAATAAGAGAGCATTTTCTTGGCAAGTGGAAAGCAAAGATAATCTTCCCTCATCAGTGTGGTAAAAAATGAGGAGGCAAGGTCTGCAAAGTGAACCTAGTCCAAAGAAAGAAAGATGGGCACCATATATATAGGGGTGGCAAATCATGTTTTCGGGTTGTATTAGTGTCGTGTCAAGTCATGAATATTCGACTATATAAGTCAACCTGAACCCATCCCGTTAAACTAAATGTGTCAAACTTCCAAACCCTAACCTAACCTATTTAGATACAGGTCATGTTGTGTCACCCATTTTGACCCGTTTAATAATTAATTAGAAATATATTAACATGACACGACTCATTTAAACCCATTTGTTTAATGTAAATGGGTTGAACTAAAACGCATAATTCATTTGACCTGATTAACATAATTTCACATTAAAGTTAAAATCTATATTTATTAATAACCCACAATATATTAAAAAAAATATCAATATTTTTCAAATTTTAACATATAATAAAACTACTATTACAAATTATATAATAACAAATATGAGTATAGGTCTAAAATTACAAAAAATAAAAAATAAAAATATAAGCATACTGAGAAATACCAATATTACAACTTAAAAATAATAAAAATTTAATTTTGAAATAAATTCTAAATTGGTCAAAACGGATTTATTTAGTGTTAAGTAGGTTGACCCGTTATTGAATCGTGTCTTAACAAGTCAACCTATTTTGACCCGAACCCATTAACATCAAACCCAAACCTGCTAATTTCTTACGTGTTCGTGTTGGGTTCATGAGTCGTGTCACATATTTCCACCTCTAATAGCATATAGAAAGCTTGGCAGACACATCTCAGGATAGGGTCTAACAAAGGACTTTTCACTCTTGGGCAAGCAAGTACCTAGGAGAAGAACGAGGAGCTAAAGAGGCTTGTAGTTTTGGAAAAAAAGATGCCAATCGTACGAAGGCAAGAAAGGTTAGATAAAGGGCGAGATACAAGCCTAAGGAGCAACGGTCAAGGACAAAATTGATGTAGACAAGAGAGCTATCTGGGATAACACAGAAATGCTCAAGAGGTAGAAGTGTCGTACATAGAGGCCCATACTCTACCTAAAATATCACATCCGGAGCGGGTCTGCAGAAGAAAGGACACGACTTGTAGACCGTATAGCTTGAACCCAGAGGTATGGTCTAGCACCAATGGAAGGTCCGTACTTGGAGAGTGATGACGAATTGGACACAAGGCAAGCCGTGGAAACGTGCGTGCCTTGTCCCCTCAGTTTGTCTCTATCATCTTGCAAATGGAAAATTGAGACTAAAAGACTCCTATTTGGGCACATAGGGCTGTAAATGAACCAGTTTATACGATTGCTCACCTGATATTCTCTCGGCTAAACTCAAACTGAGCTTAACTTATGAAAAAAAGCTCGATCATGAAAGCAGAAACCCGCTCAATTAGTAAATAACATATACTCGATTAAATTCGACTCGACTCGATTAAGGCTCATTAAGGGTCTTTCGTTTATGCCTGACTTAGTTTATTAGCTTGACTCAATTATAACTCTTCCATAAATCATTGAATATATATATATATATACATGTATAATTTTTTTCAATATATTAGTATTCTTATATACATACATATATATATATGCTTGTATACACATTAAATTTAATAATATAAACATAGTTACCTTTATAATTAAATATGTAGTATGTAACTTAGTTACTTATGCATGTATACTAAATATATTCCATAATTGTACGTTAGTTAATTAAGTACTTAAATGATTATTTATAGTAGATATTTTACAATAAATGTGATCGTTAGTATATAGGACTTGGTAGTTTCTTATACTACAATATAGAAAGCATATTATTAATGTATTCATAAAAATGTTATAATCTTGTAATTCAATACAAGGTTTATATATTAGTTACAAAATTTTCATTAGATTTAATATTTTTTTAATTTGGTATTTTTAATTAATCAATTCATTGAAAATAAATAAAACTATATAAAAGTGTACAAACAAAACCTGAGTAATAACTCGACTCACTCAGACTCGTTAAAGAGTACAAACAAAGATCAATAAATAACTCGATTAGGCTCGAGCTCATGTTTGATTAGCTCGAGCTCGGCTCGGCTTGATGAGCTCTCAGCTCGAGTAAGAGCTCGTGAGTTTAGCTCGACTCGATAACCTAGAAACTCAACTCGGGTTGGAATGACTACAAATCTATGGGCACATCAAAAGTCAAAAGGGCGTTAGAAGGACACCTGACAATCCTTCCCTATAAATGGCTTAAGGTAAAAGCCAAATACTCACTTTTGAGATCTAAAAGTGTTGGATCTTCTTTGGAGCCGAAACCTTCAAAGAAAGCAAGTGACTTCAAAGGTGCAATGGAGAGAAGACGAAGAGTAGCGCTAACGCTGCCGTAGTATTTTTTCAGGTATGTTAGCTTCTAAGACAGTGCTAAGAAATGCGGGGTAAATGTTATGGGTATGTCTTGAAATTTGTATTGCATATTCTTAACCTTTCCCTCTTGGTCATGAAATAATAAATGTTTTCCTTTACTATGTTTACAAATATCTTTACACTATGATTTTGAGATCTTGATGTGTGAATGGTTTGGATTGGTGATGTGGTGATTTCAAGTGTGTGAGTCTTACCGTGTGTCAGTCATCATGGACGGGTTAATGATTCCCCAAGTCATTCCTACAACACATTGCCACGAGTTTCACACAGGTAGAGTGTGTGTTCGTATGATGATCGAGGTGGAACGCTTTTGTATTGGCCTCACTTGATAGATGGATAGAGAGATTCCTTGGGCGTATCATATATGGTGTCTTCAAGTTGGTTGGTCGGATAGAATGTGTCCTTAGTACAACATGTATATTTTGGTGTGTGATTGGATGACTTGAAGCAGACGAATTAGCTTGCGCGTTGGTCAAGGTGGGAGTGATTTCCTGAGTCGAACGGTAAAGTGACTTTCTTTGCTTGGCATTTTATGTGATAAGATTCTATATGATGAGATATTATAAGTTTTATATGCATAGATGGTGATTCCTCACCTCGGTGATATATATATATATATATAATATATATATACACACACTTCATATTTGCACATAGGGTAATTCCTTTGATGGTGATTAATTGTCATGCTTATATATTTGTGTTTTAATCAGAGGGTGGTTCCTCACCAGCACCTTGAAAACATGTAAATATATATGTGTTCATAGACAGTTTACATGAAAACTGTGCATTACATATTCACTTGCATTGTTTCTCATTAACAGTTTTGTCATAGCTGTTTAACCTATCTCTAGTTTCCTTTATTAGATCCATAGACTTTGATGCAGAGTTAGCCCTAGGAGAGGATCCCGAGAAAGAAGGACAACCCTGCTCGAGCAATAGATACAAAGGTCGATCTCGATTATAAGTAACTATATTGTTTCTTTATAGTTGTATTATTTAGTCCAACGACCAATCATGTTTTGTTCGTCGTATTTAGATATAGGGAACAAATAGATGGTTCTATATATTATTACTATTTGGCAACTGAAGAGATATATGGATATTTGGGTGATTAATGAATGAACTTATTTACCGTTTAAACCTCTTGTACAAATAGTGTTTAGTCTTCTACTAAGCTTTTGTTTATTCCACTATGATTTTAACATTTATTTACTTATACATACACTTCCTTGTGAACATTGCATGCTTATTCCTGATCTAGATCCTGGGTGTTGTCAACTGGCAGCACCCTAAGGACCACGGGTTCTCGCTAGGTCCTTTACTGGGGAACCGAGCGTCACATTGCTTGCTTAATACATTGCTCGCCTAATACCTTGCTCACTTGATATATTACTCGCCTAACCTCGCTTAGCTTAATTCATTGCTCGCCTACCCTCGCCCAATTCTCACATAGTTTAACTAGCTTCCCCTTATTTGAAACAACAGTAAACCTTGGTCTCCTATCCATGTAACACCACTCAACCTGAACTTTACTCTCTCATGTCCCTCAGATTACAAACCTTAATTAGTATCATTCTAAGATTCGGAACTACTCCCATAGCACATGCACTATCGACCATCCAAAATACCCATGGGCTGTGCGTAGCTCACTCTCATGCACATCGATCGTGTACTCGGTTTAACCATACTTCTAAGTGAACTCTCTCTTCAATCGGTTTATGCTAATATGACATGATATGTTTATGTTTTAAATGCGTATAGTGATGGAAGAGAGTATATACCTAGGGCCAATCTGGAAATACCCATGGAGTAGAGGCCGAGAGAGTTAGGATTTTGAAACCCTAATTTTGTGTGGCTTGAGAATTGATTAAGGGCAGCTCCAACAATCCTTGGTGGCTGTGACATAGAGTGGATGTGGTTAGGAAACATGGTGTCGTGATGGTGGTGGTTGATTGTGTGTGCAACATGGGATGTGTGTGTGAGCATGTATGTAGAAAGGAAACTTATCGACAACAAGGGGTGGTGCATGGCTTGGAAGAGCTGGAGGTTTGGTGGCCAAACGAGAGAGATAGAAAATGGTCTGGAGAAGGAGGACAAAAACCTAGGACAGAAAAGTGTGTATGCTATGTGGCATCTTAGGGGTCTAGGGGTCTAGGGCCTGGGCTTTTTCTTGGATTGATGGATCGTGGTTTGAATTAAATTCTTGGGTTGTATCTTACTCTTTTGTCTAATTCACTTCTCCACGAGTTTTAAACCTCAAGATTAAAAAACCGAGCACTACTCCCAACTAACCTTTATGTTTTCTATTTACCTCAGAGAAAAATATTCAAGACAAATAAATAATCCAACTTGAGCTATGCTCTAATAACATCTATCCTACTCCTCAACTAGTACAAGACAACAATTTAGGTTTATTTATGGAATGATATGCAATAAAGAAATACCTAGTGCATGTCAAGGGTTACATGGTAGAGTATGTCTTTTAAAACTATTAATGTCTACCAATCTGCCTGTGGTAGTGGGGCCAGGTGGGCTGAATAGTAGGGCCTGCTTAGCAGCTCAAGGCATAATGTAACATGTAGATCTAAAATTTTGATAATAAAGTAAACTTTTATTTATTTTTATTAATTTTATTATTGTTATTAATTTAATATAATCACTTATATATTTATTTATTTTATATTTTTACATAAACTCTTTAAATCATATGAATATGAATTATTTAAACATGGGAGAATCTGTCAAAATTTTAGTTCAATTAAACTCAAACTGCTGAAGACAACTTCTTCCATGCCTTATCCCTCCATTCTCGGTGAGCATACTGAGTCTCCCTTCTACGAAATTCACAAGAACACTACGACTCAAACACGTCAAACTACGATCTCCATCTCAATATTTTAACTTGTAATTTTGTAGTTCTATATTTCAATGCAAATTGTTATTTTGGCATCTATTTATTTTATCTTTTGCATACATGCATATGGTCGGTTTTACCGTCTACTCTTAACTGTGCATTCTTATTATTCTATTATGTTCTTCTACTTTGTTCAATTTCTTCATTTCGCTGTCCTTTTGATATATATATAGATATATATATTAAGAAGGATATCCAAAATTATTTGTTTAAAAAGTAAGGAAATATACTTTAATTCGTCAAACAAGTTAATATCTTTTCAAGGAATATTGGGAAGATTGCATGGGGACCATTTATTTATTCTTTTAAACAGTCAGAGCAAAACGAGTACTAAAGGAAATTTAAAATTCATCTCATTTTATTTTTATAAATTTTTTAAATTTTCATACTAAATATAATAAATAATTCAACTATTTCAAATCCCAAAACAATTTTTCTAAATTTTCACATAAAATATAATAAACAATTCAACTTTTATTCTACTATTCATAAACCATCTCCGAATCTAAATCATTTCTGGCTAGTTTGAATATTGAAAATATCTCACTATTATTTATTATTTTATTATTATTTATCTATCTTTTATTATTATTTATATTTTATTATTATTTTATTATTATTATTTATAAAATATCTTATTATTCAGACGTAATTTTAATTTATTCTTTTTAATTGGTTTTTAAATCCATTAATTATTATTATTATTAATTTTTAATTTCCCGCCACTCAAAGTGTGTAAAAAAGTGTGGGGTTGTCGGCCATGTGGTCTGGTAGTCGCGGCCACCCATCCCTTTCCCCCAAAAAAGCCAAAAGTCTTTTCTTTTATATATATATATATAAATAAATGATAATCATGTCCAACTACCCACATGACCAGGTGCTTCCCTCAGCAGTGTTCCTTCCTGCCCTAGTACGACTCCAAAGAAAGTTCTTGCACTTGCATGCCTAAAATGGCTGTATCATGGTCCCCCCCAACTACATCCTAGCTATGCTTTTTATTCACATGTATCTGATTTATTTGATTCTCTATATTCAATTCCTAGTTGCTATATTTATGCCATCTATTCTTCTTTCTGTATACCTCTGCAAAGAGTCGCGTTTAGGTGATAAATTATGCCATATATGATGGCCGATTTGAATTCGGTTCTTACACACTGTCCATAAAAGAATAACTGTACGCTTGAAATTATTTCTGTGGGTCGAAAGTAAAATGGGTCCATTATTGCATATTGTAATCGTAAAAGTGGACCCCTCTTTTCATTGTGTACTATGCCTCAAGATTTAAATTCAAAATTTCTATTCTCATACCCGATTAAATCACAAATTATTCTAATATGTATGTATATTCTTTGATTTTTTTTTGGAAGAAAAGTCAATAAAATATTAAAACTTCAAAAATAAAAGTCAAAAAATTATTCAATCCGGCCAAACTAGGTTCTCAATAGTATGTTCAGTTTTTTCGGAGTTGACTGGCCGCCACACTCTTAACGTAGTGCGTGTCCCTCACGAGTCACCACTGTCTATTTCTTTCTTGTATTTTGCTTTCTTTCAAGTTGAAAATTCGAATCTACAGTTGTAATTCGTCATTTTTACATCTATATTTATGTTTATTGTTATTTCCTTTTGTTTAGGTAAAAATAAAAATGAAATAGTCTCTTGAACATTTCGTCTATAAAGTAAAAGTACTCACCTCCTCTTGTGGATGAGGTTTGAAATATCTGGTTTAGACAAAGTGTGATTTCTCATACGATTTGTCTGTAGAGAGTTATAAAAATTAAGATCATACCAGTCACAAATGAATTTGTGTACTGGTGGAGTTCCAACCGTAAATAGTTAGCTTGTAATTTGAGATTTTTTCTATATGTATCAGGTCACAGCTATAACTTCGCGTTTATGAATGAATGAAATCTATTTCTTATAAAAAAAAATAATATGTTCTTTATGTGTATATATATATATATATATTTTTTGAATCATAGCTTGATTCAAAAAATTAAACAGATGAAAATTGATAAATTTAATTATCTAATTTACGACTCATTAAGAATCTTAAAAACTAAGTTGCCTTTTGCTCTAAAAGTCAGCAAAATCTAAAATTTATTGAAATGTGAAATCATGCGCTTGGCGTGCTTAACGAGTCACACCAAATTACACGCCATTTTTTTCAATCCCCGTGATGCTGTGTTGTGCGCAAAATTCTTAGTTAGGTCTTGTTCTCGAGACATGCACAATAGAAATCAAATCTTCTATGTAATAACTCTCCTATCTCCCATTATCCAAACTTTCCGTTGGTCAACTCCGACAACATCACGCATTTCTTAATCCAAACATACCATCAAATTTATAACGACCAATAGTGTTGTGGTTCAATCTCAACGAGTAATGATACCTATGCATTTCTATTTTAGATATCTATACAAAATTTAAAATTTAAATAGGAAAATGCTAGCTTGTCTCATATTTTATTTTTGGATTTGAGTGTTAATATATTTTAATTTTTTTAATAATTAAGAAAGTGGCTATTAGTGTATTTATATATATATTTTAAATATTTAAAAATATTTAAAAAAATATATGAAAGGAAAAGAAAACTTGGAGCAAGAGGCCGAGTAGCAAGATTCATTTAAATAAGATGAAAAATTAAAAAACGAAATTATTTTTTTAATAAATTAACATTATCACTTTAACCCGTTATATAATAATTATATTAGTATTGTAATTCTTACATCTTCCAACAAAAAAGTTATGCTTAGTTCTACGCACAAATCTTATATAAAGAAATTTATATAGTGAAGTAATTTAATATAATATATTAAATCTATTTTAAAATAAAATAAAATTTTCAGTACGATAAGAGCGTTGTAGCACCGCTCATTGTTACATCTAGTTGTTTTTGTAACTTTTTTTCTTTTAATTTTTCTATTCATATTTTTTAATATATCTAAATATTTTTTAAAAAATAAAAAAAATACATCAATATACTTAAAATCACTTTCTTAATTATTAAATAAAAATAAATAAAATAAAAATTTTCCGAGTGATCAAATAGTGTGATAAGAATTAGTGGACAAAACAGCTTTTTCCATACTATAAATGTCATTAAACCACGCCTATACGTGTAAACATCCTCTCATAAAATTTCTGTCTTATCGGAACATTTTTGGTTTCATTATGCATATAACCAGCAAGGTGGCTAAAGTCTCGTACTGTGAATTTCCACTCATTTAAATAATCAACAAATACAACTTTTCAAACACAAGTTGAAACCTTGTCCAATAATTAAGAATAAGAATCAAAGTTGAGATAGGCTGCATGCATCTGGTGCTGCTCTTACTCGATTTCATTGTGAAGGCCGTGCCAACATGATTTCTCAAAACCAGTGCAGCAAAGATACGATACGCATAAAGTATTATAAACAAGAACATGGGTTCCTCTTCAGTTTTTTTTTTTTTTTTTGATATTTTTTTCTCATTTTTTAAGGTTACCTACCTCAAAAAAGTGAAAGGCTTACTTGGACCTCACCTCCTTTGACTGATTCCACATTGTTTTGTTTGAACGGAGCCACTTGTGCTGATTTGGATAATGAAACGAGGTAGAATAGTTTTAGATTAAAATTAAATAAAATATTATTTATTATTATTATTATTATTTTAAGATTTGAAAAAATTAAATTATTTATTATATTTTATATAAAAATTAAAAAAAAATATAATGATGAGATGAAATATTTTCTAAATCTAAATAAATCTTAATAAAAACGAGAACTATTGCTTTCAAAGTTCACGTGAATAAGCTCTACAATGATTTACACTACCATGAGAGTTTTCTTAAAAAAATATGGTTGAGTTTTTTGTTTTTTTATTTTTGTAAAATCACCACTTATCTCAAAAGATTAAGCTGATAGAAAGAAATAGATTTTTATTATTTATTTTATATCTTAATACTCTCTCTCATGTGTAGACCAGACTCTTCCTCAATGGGTAGTCCAACACGTGTAATGTTTAATTAAATGAGGTAGAGTGTAGAATCAAAGTTCGAACTTAGGACCTCTGTTATAATACCATGTAAAATCACTACATGTCCAAAAGCTTAATCTGATAGGAAGAGATATATTTTTATTATTTATTTTATATCTCAACATTTTGAATCATAAAATATCTGAAAATTTCAAAATGAATCATTTTTTTTGGGTGCTATAATGCCTTCATTTTTGGGTTACAAATCCAGATTTTGATTACGTGAAGCTCTTAACTGAATATAAGTCATTCTTTTTATGGTATTAGCTAGGGAGTATGCTATTCTTTATGCCCTAATCCAAAATAGATAAGATAGATAGATAGATAGATAAAATAGATACGATACCTGTCGTTCTTTATCAGTGGACCTTTGGTGTTCTTCACTTTTTCCTGATATTATAATTACCACAGAAATCATTCTGCCAAGCACTTTATACTATGTTGTAAATTAATGTGATCGTTCGTGGTTGGTCACTTTAATTATGGGTCAAATGTTGTGTAAAACGACAAAAATTAAGCAGCACCATCAAGTAATTAATTTCTAGTCAATTGCTATATATCCATCCATAACTTCCTTCCAAAAGGTAATATGGCCACCCGATGAGTGGAAATGGGCAAAAGTTCCATGCCTTTAAGTCCATAACTAATGAATTAACTCGTGGGAATTATTACAATTTCTTTAAGACACTACTGGACATAATAATTCGGATATTTCACTCATGTCACCAATCAAGATACTGCCGATGCGATGCCAGGCCACAATCCACATTGATTCACAATGAAAGCAGTGCTTTATTTGTGAAATTTCTAGAGTGATAATCCGTATGATAATGATAAGGGTAGGTAGTGAATGAGATCTCATATTATTTAAAAAAAAAAAATTTTTACTCTTTATAAAATTTTAATGTGGCTCTAATTGTATCATTGACTAGTTCTTTTAGAGTATAAGCTATACAGTTTGAGTTTTCCATTAGGACGTTATATCTGGAAAGGCTAGTTTTTCTTTTTAGAATAGAGAGAGCTAGGGTAACCAATCCTGTTTAGTCCAATTTTAAACATATTTTAGAATCGAATCAGTATTCATTGATTTTGAAAATTGATAAACTGATATTTCTAGACCAATTCATTATCGAGACCGGAACTTTTGATTTTACCTGTTCCCGTTCGGTCTAATCCAGTTTTTCTTGTGTAATTAGCACTGCCAATAGGGTATCTCGATTATAAAGAAACTTTTGCATCTCCTTTATTTGTTTATGCATTTCTAGTGTAATTAGCACTGCCAATAGTGAATATAGTAATACTTTTTTTTTTTAAAATTTTTTTTTTCCACTTTAGGCTATTGGGTATCACCAAATTATTATTTTCCTAAAGTACTGAGCATCACCAAATTTTGCTAAGCACTTGAACCAACAATTAATACCACCAAATGAAATTTAAAGGTAGAGTTAAACAAAACCTGGAACCTGGAACCAAGCGTCTGGCACATTAAGCAAACCAAGAGTCCTAATTTATATTTCCATCCATCCCCATTAAGCAAACCAAGAGTTCTAATTTATACTTGATTATGTATCTTAGTGATAATATGATGGTTACAAATTACTTATATATACTAAAACTATTATTAGTCTATTTATATTATAGCATATGTACATTATTTTATAATAATTAACACATACTAATATAATATTAAATTTAACTATAGTCTATATAAGTTAGACTATAGACTTTTTTATATGAGTATATATAATCAAATGTGTAAAAATGTATTTATCAAAAGGAATATATATTATAATTTATTAGGCCAAAAATATATTTATCCTTGATAATATATATATCAAAGGAAGTTTATATTAATAACTTAATATTAATATTCATGTTTAAGATTAAAATATTATGTTATATTAATTTTATGTTATACAATTAAAACTTATATGTTTAGTTAGATTTATAAGATTAATTTTATATTATATTAATTAATAATTTAACATATAATATATACAAAATAATAAATATATATCGGTCTTCGAACCGATGTTTTAAAATTTAAAAATTGAAACCGGACTGATTGTCAACCGATTTTGTTAAATAGAAACTAGTACCGGACTATACCGGTTTGGAATTGGACCAAACATACTCGTTCGATCCGGTTTCTCCATTTTTTATTTTATAGCCCTAAAGAGAGCACTCCGTGCACTCAAATTTTCGCACATGATCTAAGGAAGCCGAATCCGCTGCTCCGAATGCTCAAAGCTCATCCCTCAATCACGTAGATTCCACTAAAGATCGCAAAGTTACAAATAGATTCGTTTGAAGATTATAGGCATATATCTAAGTGGGTTGTTAAATAACAACAGGTTCAGGGCAGGAAGCTTGGAGGTTTCTAGGTATATACTATGAAAAAATCTATTTATTGTCTATTTTTTTATTATTCTTTTATCATCTCATGATACGGCATTAGATAATAAGTTTATAAATAATAAAATATAATAAATAGTCTCTAATTATTTAATAATACATCATAAGATGATGATAAAATGATCATGAGAATTGGAATAATGAGTAGCTTGCTTGTACGGAGCTACTGTGATATGCAATTTGGTCGTTAAAAGAAAAGTAATTTAGAAATACATGATTAGGTCAATATAGGATTAAGAATATATGCAGCGTACTTAAACAGTTTTATTCAACGCAGAATAATATCAATTGGTTTTGGTTGGAAGAAAGATTCCCCATATCCGAAAGATATTAAAGTTTCACCCACCACTCATACGCAAATGAAAATTAAGTCAACTTTGTAATGCTTGTTTATGAGACTGAGTGCAAATTTCTTGGTAAAATATATCAATACATAAGAGAAATATTCTAAAAAGTGTTAAGTCTGATGAGAATCTTCAAAAATAGCACTATCAAACTAATTAATAGAATCCCTTCCTATTTTTCATATTCTTCGCATATTTCTTCGTTTGTTTTTACAGATAAGATGAGTTGAGATTAAAACTAAAAAATTAAATAAAAAATTATTAAAATATATCTTTTTAATATTAATTTTTTTGAAATTTGAAAAAATTAACTTGATTATTTTATTTTGTACAAAAATTTTAAAAATTATAATTATTAAATGCGATAAAATAAAATAAATTAAATTAAAAAGAATTGTAAAAACAAACTAAGCCTTACTATATCAGGGCTTTGGGCAGCGTTTGTTTCCTTTGTCCTAAAAAAGATATTTTGCAGTTCGATACAAAAAAAAACAGAAGCCCATGATGGTACTAGACATTCTTCTTAGGTCATTTGTTGACTTAAGTTAGGCCCATGATCGTGGATATGGGCCTTGGCGACCTTCTTTATCTCCAACAGTACACATTGTATATATAAAAACGTTTCTTATTTATTTTCCTATTTACTATTCTCCCATTTAGTTTACTATTTTTCAAATAATTAAATTTACATATCTGTCCTATCTTGTAAGGCTAATATATGGAAAAAAAAAATCAGAATAAAAAAATTAATGTATGCCAAAAACTTATTCCACATCCATAATGTCTCTTTGCAAACAGAGGATCAGATAACACGATGAGAGTACTTTCCATAGATTGCATACTCTAAAAAAAAAAAAAACCAATGAATTGCAAACGGATTCGTACACTAAATTAGAGTAAAGGGTTAAATAAAAAACCAATAATTCCAGAACAAGCCGAAATCTAAAGCATAATTATTTAGAGTGAAATCCGTACTTTAACCTGGATTTAAGAGAAATGATATATATAAGTCCCAAATGCAGAAGTCCCGTGGAAACATTTTATAAAAGAAAAAGATTTATATACAATATTTTTTACAACACATTTCACATCAATGTGTTAAATGAGGGGTAATTTTGTAATTATTTTTATAAAAATAACATTACTTTACGAAAATACCTTCATCTTATAATATTATTGTGAAACGTGTTGTGAAAATATATTGTGTATCAATATTCTTTTATAAAAAAGTGGACTTCACCATAGAAAAGTTTGAAAAACTCACTTTTTAAAAGTGTGACCTACATTTTTACAAAAAATTTGTACAAAACTTGTATATTTGAGACTGACTTATACCTAACATTACTCTCGATTTAAAGCATAATTCCTCTTCAATCTTGCTGTCTAGATTCACAAAGTCCCATGTGTTTTACTACGACAAATATGGTCTTACAAGAGATTTTATTTTTGTCAAGATGCAACTCATCTCAAAAGGTGTTCGAACTTAGTTTCCCCTCGAAAAACATTGTCCCTGAACCCTAATTTAGTTTCTCTTCACTTCCTCCCATCACTCACACAATACGAACCGCTACACCATCTTTTTTTGTCAGGCCGTAATTTCTGGGTCTTTTAGAAGGACTGAAGGAGACCAATTTAGTTGTGGTTCTGGGCCTTTGAAGGGACCCCCATATCTTTTATGAAAGGAAAAAGTTATTTTTACTGAGAATGGTTCCCATTGTATTTTTTTAATTTAATGATAAAGAAAATATTTTTTAATTTTCTTAAACTGTTTAAAGAGTTAAAAAAGTATATAAAAAATAAAAAATAAAAAAAAAAGAAAAAAGAAAAAGAGAAAAATAGAAAAAAGAAAAAAGAAAATAATTATATATTTCGGAAGGAGGTCGCTTGCCTGCTCTGTGTTGTTTGGGCTCCCCAGGGCCAACTGCTGACATTGATCATTGTTGCTGTCGCCTCAATTTTCGTGTCAATATGTCTCCCGACTGTTAAGAAGGCCAAAGCATGTTGGTCCATGCGCTGGGCGCTTCATTGGCTCGTACACTTCATGCGTTTGACATGACACCCCTTTGTACAGTACTGTTCCCTGCCGTTTGGGCTTATCGAGGCCACTTGCCGACGTCAACCAATGCTGGCATTGCCTCAATTTCTGGGTCACTATGTCTCCTGACGGTTGAGAAGGCCAGAGCATGGTTGGCCCACGCGCTGGGCCTTTCATTAGCCCGTATGCTTCATGCATCTGACGCAACGCCCCTTCGTACGGTACTGTTCCCTGATGTTTGGGCTTCTCGAGGTCACCTGTCGACGTCAACCAATGCTAGCATCACCTCAATTTCTGGGTCATTATGTCTCTTGACAGTTGAGAAGGCCAGAGCATGTCGGTCCACACGCTGGGCCTTTCATTGGCCCATATCCTTCACGAGTCTGACGCGACGCCCCTTCGTACGGTACTATTGCTTGCCGTTTGGGCTTCTCGAGGCCACTTGCCCTGGCCATTTAAAGCTGGCGTCACCTTGAATCCTGAGGCTTCTTTGTCTCCAACGGTTGCGCTGTGCAGGGCAAGTTTGCCCGCGCCCAGAGCTCTCCATGTGCTGGACGTCACAGCCCACGTCCACCAGCCTTGTGCCGTTTGGCCTTCCCGAGGCCATCAACCCGTAACATCAAATGGTGCCTCGGTTCGTGCGTGAGCCTATATAAGGCCCCTGTCGTCCTCCGTTTTTATCATTTGCTTCATCCTTCATTGTTATCTATACTTTCATTTTTCTTCCTCGCTCCAAATCTCTTGTCGTTCACCGTCGAGTCCTTAGTCCCTGTGCTTAGTTCCTTCGCCATCTCTAGTCGTGTCCTTAGTCTTTGTTCCTTCTGCTTGGATGGCCCCACGAGGTTCTTCATCTTCCAAACCATTGTACTTTGAAGGAAAGAGCTGGGTGTTGTTGATTACTGCTGACGACCTTCAAGCTTTCAGGGCGAAGTAAGATATCCCTTGTTCAGTGATTTTGGAGGTTCCTGACCATTGCGAGTCCGCCGTTGATGTTCACGGGATGGCGGGTTGCGTGGTCCTCTATCCTCTCATGTTCGTGAACGGGCTCCGGCTTCCCTTCGTCACCCCATCCGTGACGTCCTCCACTTCTTGGGATTGGCCCCCGCACAACTTCACCCGAATGTCTGGCGTTTCTTGGTGGCCAGCTGCATTATCTACTGGCGAGTGCTCAGCACAAGTACGAAGGAGTATCTCGACCTGACGGCTCGGGAGTTTCGATCGGTTTATCAGGCACTGCGCCTGGATGGGAGCTTGTGTAGTTTCCAATCGCGTCGCCCGGGAGGCGTATTCTTCAATAAAATTGGGATGGGACTGCGTTTAGTGGCTTCCGGCTCTTAAAAAAAAAAAAAACATTGTTCCATCTGATCAACCAAATTGTGCAAGACCAAAGAGGATTTCAATTCTAGTGAAACCCTAAATAGTTGATATCCAATTGAAACCCCAAAAGCTTGGTTGAAACCAAAACCCTAAACGGTTTCCCAACCCTAAAGGCCTCCAAACCATTTTTAATCAAATTTCTAGCATTGTGTTTAAGCACTTGATTAAATCACTTTCACATGCTATTAATTAATCAAATCCTTGTTATGTCATCATTACCCAACCTTTTAAAGTTTAGAAATTTGATTGGGACAAGAAAAAATGGATTTGGGCTTGTTAGCATCCCAAACCCTAACCAAACCCCATTTAAACCCCAAATTGAAGCCCACTTGGTTGAGCCCCACCAAGGCCCACGAATTCGGCCACCTTGGCAAAGCTTATTGAAGAAGTTTCCTCCTCCACATGGCAGACTATCCACTGCCATTGGCTGCACTCAATAGTGCCTTGAGAGGCAGGCATTCCTTGCCCCTAACTATTCTCCACTTTATGTCACATAGCCACCTCCAATCAAGGGTCATTTAATCCCATAACTTCCCTCTCCAGGAGTCTAAAGTCGTGCAAGACACATTTCACTCTCTTTTATCACTTCTTCACCCCGTTCTTAGAGAGAAACTTAAAAGAGCTCTCTCGGACAGATTTCTGGGTCTTTTTGTGTGGGGAGTTTCAACCCTTTGTAGGTAGTTTTGCACAATGACTCCTTCATAAAAGTTGTTTGTCTTTGATTTTAGGTTCCGTGGATATCTTATTAGTCTCATTCCATGCTTATTTGATCGGTCAAAAATATTTTTAACCATGGAAAGGTCATTCTAGGCGTGAAACTGGAGTGTATGTTATGTTTTGGAATTGTTGACCAAGCTAATGGACATATCTTGGTCCGAAAATTTTATGGAGTGTTTTTAGAATGTGTTTATGGATGTTCATTGATGTTTTGTTGCATGAATAAAGCTTTTGATGATATATTTCCTTAGATCTATACACTTGAAAACTAGAAGTGGAAAAAACGTTTTTGTTTTGTGAAAGTTTGAATATTTTGTGGTTTAATCTTATTCCAAAGGCTTTGATATTTTTATGTGATGATCCTAAACCTCTTATATACATGTTAGGATGTTATTTTGAAGATATTTAGTATTATAGTTAAAGATATTAGTTTTCTATGCAAGAGGATTTTGGTTAGGCCTAAGATTTGATGGTTTTGGGTTAGATCCATGTTTTATTGAGTTTTAGCCATGTGATTTTACTATTGATGGTTGTATCTTCTTTAGGACGCCTTTTTAAACCATGTGATGCTTTAGTTTAAAGATTACATTTCTTTAAGCCATGGATCAAGAGATTGATCGAAGTTAGTTGTGGGAAAAGTTTTTGTTTTTGGACTAAGTGTAAAATCAAAAACTTCAAGTGTTGTTTTGTGATTTTTGGTGACTTGTTTTTTGATGATTTAAAGCATGATTGGTCTTAGGATGATGTTATGAAGATGTTAGAAGTAAGATTTGATTTTTGGAATTATTGGAGATGTTTTTATTAAGGTAAAAACTTATGATTTAAGGGTTTACTTTTTGTTAAAAAGTTTGGGTCTTCTTACAAAAAGTTTGGTATTGATGATTAGCTTTTTCTTAATGGATATTTTAAGTGTGTTTTTAAACTTAGAATAGGAAGATCTTTGTTACAAAATTTTAGTTTAATCATGGGTTTTGAAGATGGAAAAAATTGCAATCAAAATCAAGAGAAATGGCCTATGAATGTTTCGACTATAGTGAGTTTTCCATAGTTGTGAATAGTTTTAAATTTTTCTGAGTTGATGTTTGAGTCTAGGACAAAATTTATATGAAGAATGTAAATTTTAGTAATTTTTGATGTAAAATCCTTAAATTAGGGTTAAAATGGTATTCTTCTCACATGTAGAGGGTAAATTTTACTTTAAGTTGTCTCTTTTTCACATTTCTAAGTGTTAGTAATTAAATTTTTAATTTTTAGAATACCCTCTTACAGTTCCTTGTGTTTTGCGCTTTACTCTCGTAGAACGCGACGATCAAGGTGAGTTAGCTCTTAACTTACTATCAATTTACTGTGTATGTGTGATGGGTAAGGAAACTGATGGGTAAGGAAACTACAGTTTATGTTCGTATGTTGTTATATATGCCATGCCATGCCATGCCATGTCATCCCATGTTTATCTATTACACGAATTATTCTATCACAAAAAGCTTATTTGTTACACAATATATGCTGTCTCATGTTACTATCAGTTGCGAGTATGTCACATTACGTATGCCATCTGTTACATGTATGTCATGTCACATAATATTTACTGTCACATGTTACGTCATGTTACGAAATGTTGTCTATTATATGGTATGTCATGTTATGAAATATCGTCTGTTACATGTATACCATGTTATGTCTATCATTACATTTATGTCTCAAAGTCTGCCATGTCTGTCATTTTACATTGATGTCATGTTATGCTACGTCAGGACTTCTGTCTTTTTGTATTTGTGTCATCTTATCTTGAATACAATTTGTGTATCTTGAGAACAGTCTTGTTAAGTTATTCATGTCAATCACGACCTTAAGCCCTAGGATGAGGTAATATCCTAGTAGAACTTGTTTGTTCATACTGGAGAGTCTAAATAGGTGTGAAATTCTCTAGATTGACGAAGTACAATCAACAGGTTATGAATGGTGCCTAACTAGCTGGTCACCGGAGCGTGGTAGGCATTAACGCCGATGGAGCCACCCTTTATTTTATGTGTGTCCACAGCAAGTGTGGCACAAACAATTCATGGGGTCACAACAACTGTGAAGCATGAAGTATGGGGCCACAACAACTGTGGAGTATACACTACGTGAGGCACAATGGAGCATACAACTGTGGAGTTCATATTAATGCACTCACAACTGGTATAAATTCCTGTGTTGTGATGCTGTAATCAACAAAGGACACACGGCTCAAGGAGACCCGTGTAACACCCGTATGGTCACTTTTATTAATTAAGTCTATTGAATAAGATTCCAAGTTCATGTATTTCACGTTCAAGTCATGTTTTACATTGTGTTATGTTCAAGTTCATGCTCATGCTATGTTTCAAGTCCATATCATGTTTCAAGTTCACGTTCATGTTAGGTTATGTTCACGTTCATGTTATGTCATGTTCACGTTAACGTTATGTTTCAAGTTCACGTTTATGTTATGTTATGCTCAAGTTCATGTTATGTTCAAGTTCATGTTATGTTCAAGTTCATGTTATGTTCAAGTTCATGTTCAAATTATGTATGTTCACGTTCATGCTATGTTTCAAGTCCATGTTATATTTCAAGTTCACATTCATGCTATGTTGCTAGTCCATATTATGTTTTAAGTTCACGTACATGTTATGTCAAGTCAAGCTAAGTTTCAATTTCAGTTCAAGTTATGCCATTTATGCCATGCTATATGTCAAGTTATGCTATGCTATGCTTACTTACGACTTTGATTATGCATTCATACTTTTACTGCCATGCATGCATTATTAACCTGTGTGAAAGTTTCATGTTAACTTGCTGAGATTTGTAATCAAATTTCACCATGATAGTCCCAACTACCATCCCCCTTGAATGGTAGGCGATGTGTCAGGATCAGAGTAGGGAAGAAACCTTGGCAGACTGAATGAGGTTGACTAGACGCTGTAGATGCAACGCGGAGCTTGCAGCCACCATAGTTAGGTTTTTGATAGTATTTCAGCATCGTTAGTCGAGTTACACGAGTTACTCAACGAACTAGCCCAATAGTGTGTTTTGGCAATGTAATTATGGAGCTAGGTCTCCGTTGTTTTGAGATTACAGTCTTATGAGACTGTGCTGTAATCGTGGATGTTTATGTTGTAAAGTATGCATGGGTCATGTTTTAACTATTTGGGATATTATAAGTTTGGTGCTTAGTATTGCTAAAAAAAAAAAAAATTATCTGTTGCGAATATTGCATAATGCTAGATGCATGTTACTTGTGTTGCATGTCTCGACGCTTTGGATGTCCTTTCGATCTCAAGCAGAATCTGGGGGCATCACAGTGGTGGCGCAAGGTGGAGCAGATCCCAAAAGAGAGATTTTGGTCTCAGGTTGGCTTGGATCAAAGGGGGGAAAAAGCCTAGCAGAGGGGGAAGGGGTCGGATGACCATTGCTGGAAGTGGGGTGGCCTACAACAGTGCTAGGGAAAAATCTCCTAAAATCTATGGGGCTATAGCTCGGATGATGGGGAAGGTGAATGGAGGAGGCTTGAGGGAGGAGGAGAGGCTTGGATGTGATTTTCGAGTGAGGGAGGCACGACCTATTTATAGGCTGTGGGTTGGGGATCAATAGACGTAGCCACGACTGCGATTGGAGGTGCGAGACAGTGGGAGGACCACGAGCATCACATGCGTGGTGCTCGGTGGGTGGTGGGCAGTGGTGAGAAGCCCTATTCTTGGCTGAAGCTTCACAGGTCGCAGAGAGAGAGAGAGAGAGAGAGAGAGAGAGAGAGAGAGAGAGAGAGAGAGAGAGAGAGAGAGAGAGAGAGAGAGAGAGAGAGCTGCGAATTGGGTGGAGCAGAGGTGGTGCAGGTGATGGTGGTGGTGGCCTGTGCTTGACGTACGTGTGGCGAAGGCACAATGGTGGCTTGGGGCGGCGAGGGCTCACAGGTGCCGAAGGAGGAAGAAGAAAAGAAAAAGAAAGAAAGAAGGAAGGAGAAGAAGAGGGTGTCGCAGTGTAGGGGAAAAAGAAGGGAAAAAAAAGGGTTTTACCTTAAGCTTCAAAACTACGTCGTTCTGGGGAGGAGGGAAAAAAACTTACCCAGCAGCCAACCAAACGAGGCCGTTTTGATGGGAATGCTGAGCTTCTCTACTAGCACAGGGGCTGGGCCTATTTTCTTTCCTTCCCAAGCCTAGGTTCGGCCCACAACAGCCCAAGAAAGAAAAATAACCCACAAACAAATACTTAGGCTTAGAATTGCCTTAAAGAAAAGAAAAAAAGAAAAAATAAAACACACTAATTTGTGGGGTCTCACATGAAATAAATATGACATAAAGCTGAACGTGAAATGAACATGAATTGAAACTGAACTGAATGTGAACTGATTGAGATTGAACATGAACTAAACTAAACATTAAATAACACGAACGTGAACGTGAAATACATGAACTTGGAATCCTATTCAATAATTAAGCATGATTAATAAAAGTGAAATGTAGGTGCTACATGGGTCCCCTTGAGCCGTGTGTCCCTACCGATTACCGTATCACAACATAGGTATCTGCACTAATTGTGAGGGCGTTAATATACGTACCAGTTCACAGGTATCTGCACTTGCTATGGAAAACATAATGTATGTATCCCGTGTTAGGTATTTGCACCAATTCGAGTACGTATAACATGAAATTGAAAGTATGTGGGGCACCATTGACATAAGTGCCCGACTTTGCTCTGGTGACCAATTAATTAGGACCCATTCGTGCCTTTTGATCTTTACCTTGTCAATTCAGGAAATTTCACACTAGTTTAGACACTCCAGCATAAACAAAAGAGTTCCAATAGGATATTATCCCATTCTAGCACTTAGGGCCGTGATAAATAAAAATAGATTAGACTGACGTGGAAATACCGTTTTCAAGATACACAAACTATACTCGAGACACAATGTGACATGAAATGAAATGATAGATGACCTGACTTAACGTAACGTGACATGTCTGTGAGATGCATGACATGACATAACATGAACTGGATAAACATCTCGTGACATGACAAAACATGTAACAGACAAACATTTCATGACATGACATAACTTGTAACAGATAACATTGCATGACATAATATAATATGTAACAGATAAAAATTGAGGGATAGAATATAATGTGTAACAGATAAACATTGAGTGACAAAATATAAGGTTTAATAGATAAACATTGAGTAACAAAATATAAGGTATATCAGATAAAAATTGCATGACAAAATATAATATATAACAGACATATATGTAGTGAAATGACATAACATGGCATATGTGCTAACATAAGTACATAAACAATAGTTCCCTTACCAACATACATACATAGTAATTTGACAGTAAGTTAGAAACTAACTTACAACGATTGTCTCGTTACAGACAAATGTGTGAAACACGAGAAACACCAAGTAAGGATTTTTGAACGTTAGAAACTTCATTACTAATAACTTAGAAACATGAAAATACTATCTTAGAGTAAAATTATCATTTTACTCTTTACATGTGAGAAAATGACAATTAACTTCAGGATTTTACATCCCAACTCCAAAACTCACAAAAATTTACATTCCTCAAGTAAATTTTGTCCTAAATCCAAATATCTAATTAGAGAAATTTTAAACATGTCACAACGATAATAAACTCATCAAGGCCAAAACACCTATAGATCATTTTTCTTGATTTTTGTCGCAATCATATCAAACCTCATTTCTCATGCTTAAGCCAAAATATTGTAACATAGAAAATCCTATCCTATGTCCAAATGGCATACTAAAACAACCAACAAAAAACCACTTCACAAAATCGCAAAACTTTTTAAAAAGTTTCAAGCTTTAACACTGAAACACAACCCTTGATTCTTAAGGTTTTGTCTCTTTTTAAAACATCTCCAAGATGTCCAAAAGTTCAAAAACTTTCTTCCACTATGTTCATAACACACTCCTAAGAACTAAAATGCTTTGAATCAAGTGAAAATAACAAAAGTTACAAAAATACATTTCTAAACTTTCGGCTTCAACACTTTCTCACAAACCAATTTCCACAAGGTTTGGTTTTGATCAAACCTCTCGATCTAAAACATCTCATGAAAATAATCATAAACCAACAAGATCATATGGTTTACAATTATGTCCTAGAGTAGATACAAGCATTCAACTCAAGATCATATGGCCAAAATTAAACCAAAACATAGATCAATCCAGAAACATTTCATGTACAAAAAATCTGTGACCTAACTGAACCTTTTCATGTATAAAAAATCATATCTTCGAAACCAACACAAAAAATACTTAAACTCACATCCTAACATGTAGATCAAAGTCTTAGAATCATCATATAAAAATATCAAAGCCATTGAATCATGTGTTCTTATCAAAAGATTCAGGCTTACACATAACATAAACTATTTTACTCCTTCCAGTTTTTAACTTTTTTTTATCTAAGTAAAACTTTCATCAAAACCTTATAGCATGCAATGAATCCATATAAAAGTTTCATATATGATGCAACTATACTCCATAAAACAATCAGACCAAGAGTTTGCCAATAACTTGGTCAAAATTGTCAAAATATCATGCACTGTCGAGTTTATCGCCTAGACTGACCATTTCATGATTAAACTAACTTTTGACTGACCAATGACTACGAAAATCAGTATAAAACATATCCACAGAAACTAGACTCAAAGATAAGGAATAAATGTTGTGAATAAAACTTTGGGAGAAAATACTTACAACTTCTTCGAAAAGGTCGCACAAAGTGAGCTAGAAACTCAGCTCATGAGTCTCTCTAGTTTACTCTCCAAGAAAAAAGAGTTGGAAAGTGATGAAATGCAGTGGGAAGGGACTTGGATGCCTCATACACATCTGAGGGGTGAAGGGAGGACTTTGGGTGACACTTGAATGATGGTTGTGTTAGCCAAAATAAGGGGCAAAACCATGGGCAGTGAATGGTTTTCATCCAAGGAAGCTTTCTTGTGATGGGTGGTGGTGAGGTGGCTTTGGCCTTCACATCAAGTACAACTTGGGGTTGCTTTGGGCAGTCTTTGGATTGCCATGCCAGGGGGAAAACTTCCTCCACAAGCCTTGCCAAGGTGGCTCAATGTCGTGGGCCTTAACCAAATGGGCTCGCATTTAGGGCTTCAATAGGGTTTGGTTGGGGTTCAGGTTGCTATCAAGTCCAAATTTAATTTTTTTTGTCTAATAAAATCACCAAGGTTTAAAAGAATAAATAATGAGATCATTACATGAATTTGAGTGGTTAATAGCATGTAGAAGTGATTTAATTAAGTAATTAGACACTAAGCTAAAATCAGGTTCATTTAGGGTTCAGAGGCAAACTTTGGGGTTTAGGAAAACAATTTAGGATTTCGATTTCAACAAAGATTTTGAGGTTTCAGTTGGAATCCAAGCATTTAGGATTTTACTAGGGTTGAAACCCTATTTGTTTTGGCACAAATTGGCTGGTTGGATGGAATAGGATTTTGCTTAGGTGACATGATCACAAAGCTTGATTTCCTTCACTTTTTCCATCTCATGGTTCCTTTTAGTGCCAAGTGTTCAATACTATTCACTAAGTGTGGCTAGGATCTTGCCAAGTGTCTAAATAAAACTTCTCTAACCTAATTTAGATATTCCAACATTTGATTTAGACGTTCCTTCAAATCCCACTCACTCACTCTGCTATCATCATTTCTGATGTGGAAACTGAATGGTCTATTTGTGCATGGGTGCGTGGCGTCTTGCTTCTTGTCTTGGCCAAAATTCACCTCTTCTTCTTCCTTCATCATTGCTTCTCTCAAAAATGTCAAAAGACACCTCTTGCATGGATGACAAATGCAAAATCCTTTCCCTAGCCAAAACCCAAAAGCCTTCTTCTAACCCTTTATGATCTAGGTTCAAAGAACCCATGCTTTGGACAAAAGGGGCATGTACCTTGGCCGAAACCCTAGAGATTTTCCTCATGATTGCAAGCTTCTAGACAGCCTAGGGCTAAATGCATGCATGCCAAATGGCATGTGGCGTGTGTGTCCCTTGCCATGCTCGAAACCCCTTCCTCTTCCTTCCTTCATCCATTTTTTCGTCCAAATACAATGAATCTAGTGGAGGACATGGCACAAATGCCATGTGGCGTGTGACTCTTCAAAAAATCGAAATCCTATGGCTTCTTCTTATCTTGAAAACTCAAAATTCTCATCTTGCATGTGTGCCAAGTGGCGCTTCTTCCCTATGGCCAAAAATGGCCTTTCCTTCCTTCTTAAAAGCTTCTTCTAGAAGCTTGGTTGCATGCTTGCCAAGTGACAAGTTGCTTTCCAAAACCGAGAAGCCCTTCTCATGGCTCTAATGATTGAGGCTTAGGGAAACTCAAGGGTCTCTCTCCCAATTGGCGCCTCCTCCTTCTATCCAAACCCTAAACCCTTTATGGCCGGGATTTCTTGTGAGCTTGGGCACCTATCTCTTTAGCAAAAAAGGTAGGGCCCATGTCACTTGCTAGGTTACCATCTTCACAATCCATAGGGCTAGTTCTAATTGGGCTAAGGCAAAAATAATGAAGAGTAACACTCGAGGACTTGGCTAAGTTCGGGTTATCACATTTATTACTCTGTTATGTATGATGTTGCATCAGAAAATCCTTTGGTATGACCTTATGTTTCTACTTCTGTCCTGACCTTACCACATGTGTAAAAGTAATATCAAATTCTAATAATAAGTAATATCAAAGTAATAATAAGTAAAGGTTTAATCAAAGACTAATTTCAAATTCTACTAGAGGCCTAAACCAATAAGAGGTTCATCCATTAGTATAGTAATATCCGTATGTCATTGTTATATTCCAAATAATATTATATACCACCAAATATTGATCGCTTAGATTCAGGTACAAAGAACTGAACATGGTTTGTTGCCTGACTAAAAAGTACATCTTAACAAGATACAAATAACTAATAATAGAGACAAACCTCATTTTCTATGATGCGGGTGGGTTCGCTCCTTCTTCCTTTGGAAACTCCACTTGGGCTACATCTGCATCAAGATCTATGACTCTAATAAACGAAATCGCAAGTGAGACAACCACTGTGAGACTTCTAAGAAATCTCAGCATGTTAAACATTCATGACAATACTACTAATGAGAGACAACGACAATGAATATGCTACAACGACAATGAATATGCTTACATTGTTTCATGTAAATTGATCTGTGAATACATATATTTATGTATGGCGAGGAACCGGCCTTCGGGCAAAAACACATGCATTCATACTTAAGGCAAGGAACCACCCTCTGGACCAAACACAAGTATATAAGCATGGCGATAAATCACATTCTGTGCAAATTGTATGCATAGTTATTGTCAAGGCAAGGAACCACCCTTTTATAAAAACACATATAATCTATCATATCTCATCATATAGTACCAAGCGAGGAATCAATCCACCATTCAATGTGGGGAATCACTCTACCGGCCAATGTGCAAGTTGATTCACTAATTTCAAATCATCTAACACGTATAATCACTCAACCCAGTCAACATACTCCAAGACAACACACATGATCAACCCAAGAAATCTCTCTACCCAGTCAACCAGCTCGAAGACACCACACATATCAATCCAAGGAATCTCTACCCATTTATCAAATGAGGCCAATACGAAGATGTTCAACCCTGATCATCATGGGGAACACTACCTGTATGAAACCTCTGACAACCTACTATAAGAATGATGCGGACAGTCCTCAACCTGTCAATGATGATCGACACAAGATAAGACTCCACACACTCTGAAATTACAAATATTGCCAATTCACATAATTCAAAGTCATAATCTCAAATCACAACATAAAGATAGTTTGTAAACATAATGAAGAAAATGTATTATTTTCATGTAGAGAAAGGGAGAGGTACAAAATATGCAAAGCCTACTCTTACAACATACTCACCAATATTTTCCCTGCACTCCTAGTATGGTCGTAGGAGCTAACCCTTACCCGAATAGTATTTTCAATACAATGATAGCGCTGGTGTAACACCCGGGCCCAGCACCAAGCCCACTTACTAATTTTTTTTTGGGTTTATATGTACGAAAAGCCCATTTGAGATTTCGAGTAAATTTTTGGAATAGACTACGGCTCGAATTTTTTTAGTTTTGGCAGATAGTGAATTTTTGTTGGCTCGCCAATTTAGTTAAATTCATTAAATACTTTTGGATTAGATGGAAAATTTTTTGGGGCCGAGAAATTTGTGGGACAAATTGGAATATTGTAGATTTGAATCGAGACTAAAAGTTCAGGGAAAAAGCCCATTTTTATTAATTTTAAATACTACTCAAAACGTGGGCCCAAATATTTGAAATGGGCTTTACCCGATCACCCCAGGGCCCACGCCTATTTGCTGTAAACCGGGTGACCCAACGTGCAGTTTGTTTTTTTTTTTTAAAAAAAAACCCACCTTGCACGTCTCTTTCCATTAGTCACAACATGCATGCCTCTACATGTATTTATACACTTCATGCACAGTCCCTTGCACGTATTGCCATTCATGCATCCTAGGGTTTCTAGAGGTGCAACAACCCCCACAGCCTCCAGTCCATGTCCAGGAAAACAATCGAGAGCCACCCGACTGCCAAAACTCCTCCATATTGTGAGCCCTCCCCCCACTCAAAACCACCATGTGATAGCCCACTACCCAGCCCCACGTGAAGCCACAGCCACCTGGACTCCCATCCATAAAATGTAGCCACCCACCAAACACACGACACCATCTACCAGCCCCGCATACGTTGACCTATAATCCTCCACTGCATTGCCCCTGCACCACCAGCCCACACTCAGCCTCCACCTCACGGCACAATAGCCCCGAACAATGTACCAAGACCTCCCTCACAGGACAGAAGCCGCCAGGCCAGTTCCTTAAACCTACGCCTTACATCACCGTCGTCCAAGCCAACATTGGCTGTCCAAGAGGCCCCTGTTTCCATCACCGAAAACAAAGTATCATCCCCATTTGAACACCCACGAACCTTCCTTCGCAAGTGCATGCTCAGCCACTGTTTATCATCAGAAATGACCACATCTCGGTCATGATACGCCCAATACCACCGTACTACATTGCCACTGCCTCAAGTCACTTCCCTTCCTCTTGGTAACATCTCTCTCCCGCATGCCGTGGTTCTCCCGCTCTCTCACTCTTGGTTCTCTCTCTCTCTCTCTCTCTCGCTCATCCCTTTCTCTCTCTTAGTGTTCCGCCGTTGGGTCAGCCACCTTCCACTCTCCCTGCTTCGTCACGACTCTTTCTCTCATGGTGAGTCTCCATCGCACGACTACCCCGGGTCTAGTGATGATCTTCCTGCAAACTAAAATAGTTATATATTTTAACTTAAAGCTCCTTGTACGTAGAGATAGCAGGGAAGCCTAGTTTTAGCTTATTACAACTTTGTTTTGTAAGTTATATGCCAAAGCATGAGAGTTTTAAAATTATTTTAATTTATGTTGGTATGATTTTACAATGGGCCTAAGCTTGACTGTAGGAAACAATTGGGTTATTTTAAGTGGGCTCCGACTTACTTTAAATTAGCACAAAAAGTTGTATAGCAGAAAATAGTTACAGTTTTAAATTATACGAATTGGTAGTAATTTTTAAAGAATTTAGAGTTTATATTTTAGTAAGAGAAACTAAGTGGACATTAATGAATTTGAGAAATGATGATATTTGAGGGTTACAAGAATTTTAAATTTTTAGGAAAAATTGGATATTCGAGTATTTTTGGCTTAAATATCGAAATACTTTTGGGTTAATTGCACTTTACTCCCTCGAACTTTCACTTAATTTACAATATGCCTCTGAAACTAATATCAACCATTATTCACCACCCTACACCCCACACCCTATGAAAAACACCTCATACCTTATGAAAAACACTCCTACATCTTATGAAAAAGCTATAAGTGCGGAGTGTGAGAGTGAATAGTGGCTGATACATAATAAATCCTTATTCGGAAATGCTAGTATGAAGTTGCGTAGTCAAATAAATGGAGTTAAACAGAACAATTCTTCTACATGGAAGTTGGTGTGCAAAGTACTTCCTCCATTTAATTATAAATGTTTTTAGCAAATCAAGTTTTGTCATGTCGATTAAATGAAGGATGTGTTTTCCACACTGGTTTTCAAATATAGTTTTTTTTTTTTTTAACTTAAATAATCATAGAACAGCTATATATATATATATATTAAAAAAAACAAGGACTTACAACTTATTGGAAATAATCATATCAAGGACAATTACATGAAAAGAGATGGAAGAGGCATTCTTGACTATATGGACAGTTAAAGGGGCTGCCTTCCTTTAAGGACTATCATTAGTTATGTGAATACATTTTTTTTTTGTTTTTACTTTCTTGTTAAGCGGTAGAAAGGAAAAGCGTAAGTATCAAAATCTAAGAGCAAAATGCCAACATCTTTTGAGCATATCAAAATCTATGAAGATCGAATGTATGTCTATATAAAGGAGTGTGAGGTCGCGAGTTCTAATCCCCACAATTGCAAATATGTTTGTTTTTTTAGTATAAATTAAAAAGAAAGAATAAGAAAATAAAGAGAAGTGGACGCAGGAAGATGTGAGTTCTAATTCTAATGGGGATTGCTTTTTTGTAAATAAAAATAAGAGGTTGGTTGTTTTAGGCATGATTTACAAACCTTTCAAACCATCTCATCCTATCTCAACATCTAAATACCATTCACACAAATATTTATTCAATTTCAAATTTTCTAGTTTTTAACTTTTTCGTCTAATCATTACTTAATCATTATAAATTTTCTAAACTTATAGACAGAACACAAAAAATAATTCAATTTTTTCAAATCCAAAACAAAAATTATATTTAAAAATTATATTCTAACACTCTTTTAATTTTATAATTTTTTATTTCTTATTTTCCAAAAGCCCATTAAAATCTTAATTTAAATTATCTCACTACTATTAGAGCATTCATATCCGGTGTCCCAAAGTACCAGATTTCCTATAATTTGAGGTTTAGTTTACAATTTTGATCAAAATACCTCTACATTCAATCTCTATTTTAGGAAAAATGTTTAGGAGATGAACAGTGGTTCTCCAAATAAATAAAATTATTAAAAGATTAAAACAACTTAAATTGAAAAACTAACAAAAAACAAAATCTAAATTTAATTTTTTTAAAAAAATGCACTAGTGTCTAGAGGGGTTGGCAGCCCATTCGATTTGGAGGGTCTCCCCTTCCAAAGTTCCAACTATGCATTTTTTTAAGTTTAGAGTTTTGCTATTTTTAATTTGGGTTAATTACACTTCATCCCCTTGAACTTTCACTCAATTCACAATATGCTTCCGAAACTAATAATTGCATCAACCAACAGTGTCAATTCTAACGGAAATGCACCACAAAGATGTAATTTTTATATAATCTATTATTACTGACCATATAAAATAATATATGCTATCAATGAATAATAAATCATTAATCATTAAGCATATATAAAATTAATTTATACCTAAATTGCAAGTAAGTATGAATAATTTATGTACACAATAAAATTATTTGATATTCATTAACCATATATAAATTAATAAAAAACATTATTTAATGATTTATGATTTATTATTAATTGATAGCATATATTATTTTATATTTTATATGGTCAATAATAATAAATTAGATGAAAATTATATCTTTGTAGTGAATGTTATGCACATGAGCAGCACGTGGAGTGAATTTCCATTAGATTTAACTCTGCTGGTAGATAGAAGGGGGGATTGTGAAGTTTTAAAAGTTTGAGAGTCTACTTTGATGCAATTGTTAGTTTCAGAGGCACATTGTGAATTAAGTGAAAGTTCGAGGGGGCAAAGTGTAATTAACCCAAACTTTTTTTTTTATTAGAGATTTAAGTAAGTTACGTGGTTATTTTGTAGGTGAGGATTGATTTCTGTTCGGCACTATTGTAAAGAAATTCAGAAAAATTAAAAAGTTCAGGTAAATGGGGTTCCTATGCTAGACTTTGCATAAAAGAAAAGAATTGAGGTTGATTTTGGAAAATATGCATGTTTTGTTATGAAAAGAAATTTGAAAAAACCTCAGTCATTTGTTTTGAATTACTCATGAAACTTTGTATAAAAAGAAAGTATTTTCTGTCATGACTGGTGTAGACATGAGCTTATTTTTGAGCATTTTGTTATGAACAATACAAAAAGGAGTGAATATGAAATTTGTACATAATTATAAGATTATGATATGATTTTGTTGGGTTCTGAATATGTTCTATAGTTTGATATGATATGATATGATGTGATTTCTGGAAATTTCTGACATGTCATTCTATTTATGTTATGTTCTGAGCTTACCACGAGTGTAAATTGTGGCCTCCGTTCGAGTTGGTACCAACTTTTTTGTTTTCGGAGCACCCACTTTGGAAGTAAAGTGGTTTTTTGCGTGGTATTTCCTGTGTGCACATTTAGCGCTTTGAGAATAATAGGGGGAAGATTTACATTTTGTTTCTGCTAAGTTGGCTGTTGGGGTTTGCACAACCATACCACGGGAGTGAAACTTGAAATTTTGTTATGATGTGATGTTTCAGTTATGCTATAACAATGGAATTTTAAAAAGAACATTTTTGAACTTTCGCTCTGATATTTTTGATAACATGTTCTGATTCTGCATTCTGAAAATAAAATATTTTATTATGCATTCTGAACTCTGTAAATGCTCATGTTTACATGCTAGTATATGTTTTCTGCTTAGTTTTTGATAACTCACTCCTTATCGCCACAATATTTTTCAGATAATTTTGATACCTTAGTTGGAAGTCAATAGTAGGAAGTGTTAGCAAGGTTTGATGCTCGCAGAGGAATAAGTGCCAAAGGGTACAAGTATTTATTGGAGAGTTTTATTTATTAGAGAAATTATTTTATGTTATTTTGGTATTTTGAATCATGGATATTTCCGAGTCGTTGTGGAGATTATAATTTATTTTATTGAGGTATTGTTTTTTGGTGTCTCTAGTCTTGGTGGAAGAACATATATTTTTGGTTTTGAATAAATGAATTTACATTTTATGGGAAATTTGGAGCAGATAAATATGTTATGCGACATGATTTTAGGTTACAGGAGCTAACTCTTTGGACCTACAGGATGGGGGCATTACAGTTGGCATCAGAGCCAGATTTGAGGTTTTGCAGACTACAAGTACATGAGGTTTTGGGTTATCGATGGAATTTAGGAAATAATTTTTCAAATTTGAAGTTTAGAACTGTGCGGACAAAAAGGATTAATCTTGTTGGTATATAAGGTTTTAGAATCTGTAGACTTTAGGAAAGATGTCTTAAGAAATTTGAGGTGTTAGATTATGCAGATTTTATGAGTTGATTTCATGACGATTGACGTTTTAAATTCTGTAGGCTCAAGTGGCGCCCCCCACCCTCGCTTGGGATTGGATGGTGACTGAAATGTCAGGACTTTCAACATAGGGCTACATACCCCTCGTACATGACAAATAAGATACAATGCACCTAATGACAACTAGAAATATACAGTATATCGCAGCGAAAAGTCAACTTAGGTCAAATAATTGGACAATAATCATGGTACCGAAGCACATAAAATCTCAACGTTTTATATTTCATAAGAGTCATCAAAATAGTTAAGTGTTCCCAAAAGAAACTCCCAAAATACGGGACCTATATATCAAGTAATGAAAAGAAAGTCATGTCCCAAAAGTCTTATGGATCAGAATTAAGGTTCCATCCTCAACTAAACTTAAGAACACTCCCCTAGTCTTCTGGATGGCCAAATCCAGCAATCCCAACTAAGTAGAGACTTCCTCAGCTTCTATAAAAGAGTTTATGGCTTGCTCTAGATACCTCGATACAAAATTCATATCGTTCTTAAATCTCAAAATCCTCTTAGGATCCAATGATGAAATCCCAACACTTGACTCATTAAGGTTTGCTGAAATTTTCTTGAGCTGCTAAGCCGTAACCTTAACCAATTTTAGAGTGGATTGATGACGAGCCTCTACCGTGAACTCATCCTCCACTATCACATGAATCTCGTCCATGTCTAAGGGTCTTGTGTACCTGGCACAACATCTACCATTCTAAGTAGGGAAATGATAGTGAAAATTATAACAGTGAGATTTCGAGAAATCTCAGTAAGTAAACAAATAACATGTAACAGATATTGTAAGCATATGTAAGCAAACTTAAGAATAAATGCATGGACATGAGACTTTGCTTATGCATTTGACTTTTCAAAAAGACATAGTGTATATCATAACTTTCATAACCTTTTCTTTCATAAAACATTCTTTCTTCATTTCATGGTTGTTCACTTAACATACTTGTGAGCTTGGTTCTCGATCATATAACATAGCTTTGAGCTCGAGGCCTTTCTTGACTTTTAACATATAAATCGATACTTCACAGCTTGCCTATGCACCGTGTGATCCCCGCTAGTTGCCGCATCAACCATTCGTCATTCAAGAAAAACCCTAACCCGTGTGATTGAGTGTTGTGCTCTTGACATTTTTTTCCAAGAAAAATACTCCAAATATTTGGACCTCCATTTCCTCAAGTCTGAATCATACATAAACTAAACCCTATATGAAATAAACACTAAGCCCGTGACCCTCTTTCTTCAAAATATCATGCTTATGAGCTTAAAGCAAGTAAGGTTGAATCCACCTTCCTTGAAGAAAAATCCTAATCTAACCATGTGTAAATAGGCTTGGGTTTATGTGGAAAACTTCTCAAAACATGAGCTAACTTCTTCTAGCTCAAATGTGTGTGTGCGAGCATGAGTTCTTGATGAACTCACTAAAAACTGAAACTTCACCCCTTAATGCCGTGTGTGTGTGTTGGAAGGGTGATTTTGTAACACCCGGACCCAAAATTTGTATAGTTGGACATTAGATTGTTTATATATTTTTATTTATTTATTGGAGCTTGGTATTTTAAGTTTTTATTTTACAAACTGGAGTAGTGATTTTATTTTATTTTATTTTCTTCACACGTTATGTTTTCCCGCATGTTTCTTATTTTTATCTTCCTTCTCTTTCGGTTTTATCTCTTTTTTTTCGTAAGTTTATTTTTTTTCTCTTTTCGTTCACGTCGTGCATGCTCACACACGTTCATCTCCATCCGCTCACACGTCTACTTCTCTAGGGTTTTATTTTCTTGTTCCTCCACTGATATATTTAAATATACGTACGTTTCGACGATGCTTCGGCCGCTGCCCTCCTTCCCGAAACCTTAGCCCAGTATTTTTTGTTTTTCTTCTTCTTCCTCCTCTGTGCAAACCACGCTCACCCTCTAGCTCGGTCACGACCCACGCCGTCCCAGCATCACCGCAGCCTGTCCTCACCCTTTCGGAAAGCACCACGCCAGTTAACCGTAAGCCAGACCACTGCCTTCCCACGCGACACCGTAAGCCAGACCACCGTGAACCACTCCCACCGTTCTGTACACGTCCTCTTACCGCTTGAAGACCAGCAGCCGCGCAGCACCCAGCCACTGCCTCGATCGAACCCAGCCCGAAGCACACGAACCACATCCCGCTCGACGGAAACCACCGTGTGATAGCCACTGCAGGTCCCCTGTTTTTAGCAACCGAAACAGAGCACGTCGAGCCACAGCCCAGCCACCCAAAGCGCCAACTCTCTCCGCGTCGTCATTACCTGCCCAGAAAACACCGGCCGTTGCCACCTCGTGTCCATCGTTCGTTGACCTTCTCGATAAGTCACGGCCTTGTTTTCTCTCGCGGCACCCTGTCCGTCGCGTCTCAGAGTGAGTTTCATCCCTCTCCCTCACGTTTTGCCCGCCCACTTCATATTTCTCTCTCTATCATTTGCAACTGCCCAGGCGCCGCCCTCACCGCCGTCGACCTCAGCCAGTCCCTGCGCCGTCACACGTTTCCTTCTCAGTGAGTGCCTCGCGTCCCTGTTCTTGCGGTTTTTGCACCGAATTTGCGTGAATGCTTTTGCAGTTTACGTGATTTATTTTGCATGGTATTTGAAATGAATTACCGTAATGCCCTTTATTGCATAGTATATTAATGGGCTTTTATTTTTATTCTGTATTAGTAAACTATTTTTTTTATTTATGATTACCGAAAACTATTTTTAATATGTTATTAAGTGAAGATTTAGGTTAAGAGTATATAATATTGGAGTAATTTTGTTTTTACATTTTAGATATGATTTAGTCTATTTAAAAATAGTCATGGTTTATTTTAAAATATTTTGGGATAATTATATTACTTAGTATTTAGTTTCATAAGTTGTTTTCATTAGTAAATTTAGTCATAGTATTAAATTAGCTTTGACGATTTTAGAAGGTGATGATTGGTAATTTTAGGTTTTGAGGAATTAAATAGATTATTTTATAAGATTAGGATTAAATATCGAAATACGTGATTAATTGAAAATTTATGAGAATTACGTGATTATTTTATAGGTGACGATTAATTATTGTCCGACGTTTGAGGAATTTCGAAAAAGCTAAGAAGTTCAGGTAAGCGGGGCTCCTATGCTAGACTTTGTATTTAAAATAAAATGAGCTGAGGTTATTTTTGGAAAATAGACATATTTGATGTTGAAAAGAAATTTGAACTGCCTCAGTTATTTGTTCTGCATTACTCATGAGATTCTGTTTAAGAAGAAATTATTTTCTGTCATGACTGGTGTAGACATGAGCTTATTTCTGACATTCTATTTCTGAACTTTGAAAAATAGAGCGAATATGAAATTTGTGCATAAATTATTTTTGTGATATGATTTTTGTTCTGTTCTGAAGATTTTCTGTACTCTGATATGATCAGATGCGATTTCTGAAAACCTCTGGCATAACATTCTGTTTTTGTTTCTGTTCCGTTCTGACCTCACCACGGGTGTAAAATTGTGGCCTCTGTTCGGGTTGGTACCAACTTTTCTGTTTCTGGTGCACCCACTTTGGAAACAAAGTGGTTTTCTGCGTGGACTTTCCTATGTGCACACTCGGGGCTCCGAGAATGAATAAGGGGAAGATTCACATTCTGTTTCTGCTCGGTTAGCTACCGGGGTTTGCACAACCCTACCACGGGGGTTAAACATGGTATTTGTTCTGATTTGATAAGATAAGATATGATGTTTCAGTTTATGCTATGCCAAAGGGATTTTTGATTATGAATATTTTCGAACTATCGCTCTGACATTTTTGATAACATGTGCTGACGCTGCATTTTGAAACATTATTCTGATTCTGCATTCTGAAATGAAATATTTTGTTCTACATTCCGATTTCTGTAAATGCTCATGTTTACACACTAGTATATGTCCTCTGCTTACTGAGTTGTTGATAACTCACCCCTTATCTCTATAATATTTCAGATGAAATTGATGGTTCAGCTGATGATCAATATTAGAGTTTATGGAGAAGATTAGCAGTGAATGGTTGTTGGGTAACTCGTGGTATTAGTGTTGATGTTGGAAGTTATTTATATTTCTTAAGTTGGCTTCAATGGATTTAGACGGTTTATGGAGACTTATGTTAATGTTTCATTATTTTAGTTTGTTATTTGAGACATGAAGAATAGTTGATTTTATTTGAGTTGCTGGATTGAAAATTGGATAGATGAGTTTATATGGTTTATTTAATTGAAGTATTTACGTGTGATTTGAGGTTTGAGAAAATATATATTCTTGAATTTGGAAGTACTCTAGCCTTGTAAAAGTTGATTATCAGGTCATATGAGTTAACTCTCCGGACCCTCGGGGACGGGGCGTTACAGATTTTGGGTTCTTACCTTCTATGACTCTCCCCTTGGAAGTAATTTCTAGCATTGCTTGTCCTCAAAATAATGTTTGGGTTAGAAAAGAATAATTTGGAGAGTGCTTGGATGATGATAAAATGGTGGAAAGTTGGAGAGAAAGGTGGTGGCCGAACACTTCAAGAGACATTCACAAAATGACTAAAAGACTTAGGGTTTTCGGTTCCTCTCCCTATTATAGACACAAAAGCTTCTTGCATGAACCAAACTCATTGCATGGATGCCAAGTGGCATCCCACTCTAAGGCCTCTTCCTACTTTCTCCTCATTTGATTGTGTTGGAAACACAATAAGATCGTTTTGGACAAGTGGCGCCCTCTTCCTCAAAACCGAAACCTCCTTCCCATTTTGCCCCTTCACCTCTTGTCTTGGTTCAATGAACCTTGTGGCTAAATGGTCTTTGTCAAGCTAAAATTTTTCCTCAATCTCTTACATGTGTGCATGTGTGCCAAGTGGCATGTGAGGAGTGTGTGTGTGCATGGTGGCTGCCAAAACCTCCATCTTTTTCCAAGAAGATATTCTTTCACCAAACTTTTGGACAGGTATGTGATTGGTCAAAAATATGCACAAACTCCCTTGCCCTAGCAGTCCATGTCAAGGATTTCCCACCAAGATTTCTTCTAAAAACCCTAGGCGTGTGGGTCTCCCTTTCCATATGTATTTCGCCCCTTTCAACACAAATATCCTCTCTTACCTTTTTGCATGCATGACAAAAGGCAAAAAGGAAGAATATTTTTCCCCTTTTTCCTATTGTTGTCTTGCAAGGCCTCTTGGCCTTCTTTAAGCTCCACTTTTCCATAACCTCATCATTCTTTTTCTACAATCTCTCTCTCATAGTGACAAGTGTCACGAGGCTTCTTCCTATAAGCAAGCCTTCTTGCATGCATGGCACATGGCAAGAAGATGGGTGATCTTCTATGGTAGGCGTACAAGGCCCAACCCAAGATCCTTCTCACTTCTCTTCCCTCATTTCCATCTAGATTCATCAAGTCCTAGACATAAGCTCCATTAGATGACAAGTGGTGTGAAAGAACTTGAGTTGGGCGTGAGCCCTAGATTGATTGGGCTTCAAACCCTAATTTCCTACGAAAACTGAAATTCTCATGGGCTTATCTAAAATGAAAAATTACACAAAAAACCTGAAAAGTCTTTGTCGTCACATCCTCCCCCACTTAGAAAAAGATTTCATCCTCGAAATTTGTACCGTAGTCTCAATAAAATTTTGCTAGGGGAAGTTAACCAATCGTCCTTAGTACCTCTTGCACTGGCGGCTGTAGACATCTCTGATGATGATGGTTGTGGCACTTCGCCTTCTTCGTTTGTCATTGAATCTTGTGAAAAATAGAATATCACGTCCAAGTCATAATCATAATACATGTTTACTCACATTTCATTTAACCTATGCTCAATCTCGAGCTTAGCGTCTTCAATAGGTTGTCCTTCTTCACGATAACGGATATGGTCAAGAGACGTATCTGAAGTTACAAAAGGCTCATATCTTGAAGCGCGAGCTTATGCGGCGCGACTGGATTCCGCTTTAGGGTAAAGTCTAAGTAGACGTAACTTATTGGCATCTCTCCATACCAACGGGTCATGTGGGGGTTGAAGCTCTTCATGTGGTAGAGCTCTCCTTAAAACAATATTGTTTCAAAAATCCATGTCTAATACATGAGTGCGATGATGCTCGAATCTTTCCATCTGTTGCCAATGAGCACTCATCATTTGATCCCTCCGTATTTGTTAGTTCAGGTGACTGCATTCACGTCTTGCTCTAATCTACGCTATCGAAGATATAGACATGTGAGGGGTATTCCTATTACGAGCCATGCCCTGTTCACGGGTATGGTAGGTGCACATATCATTACTAAATTTCACGGATAACACAGAGACAACCACACACAAGAAAACAAAATATGATCAATCAATCGTTCATAAATAAGATTCATGAATGCACAAGTTCTAAGTTACAAACAAATGAGGATATTTAGTCCTCATCGAATATTCTCTCTCCCATGTTGCTACTTGAAAAGTTGGGTTATTCCAAAGAACATTTACTAAAGACACCTTTCGATTCCTTAGCTCTTGGTCTTTGCTATTGTACAGGCCATTCTTCATCAGACAGGTTTGGCTGAAGTCGTATGCTATCGGTTTCCATCACTACAGGCTGTCTTTCACCAAAGCTCTTCTTTAATGACATACATGAAAGATATTGTGTACTCCTTGCATCTCAATTGGTGGATCCAAACGATATGTGACTACAATGACTCTTTCCATGACTTCAAATGGTCCTACATATTTGGAACTCAATTTCCCTTTCTTTCTGAACCGTATGACTCCTTTCATGGGTAATACCTTGATGTACAACCAGTCTCCCACATTAAACTCTAAAATCATCCGTCGCTTGTTGGCATAAATCTTTTGATGGCTTTGAGATGCTTTCATCCTTTCTCAGATTAATTCCACTTGCTTTCGTACATCCTGCAAGTACTCTGGTCCTAGCAACTTCCTTTCACCTACTTCATCCCAACACAGTGGTGATCTGCACTTTCTTCCATACAATGCTTTGTAAGGTGCCATTTGTATTGTAGCCTGAAAGCTATTATTGTAAGCAAATTCTATCAATGGCAAATGGCTTTCCCAATCGCCACTTAACTCCATTACGCAAGCACGTAGCATATCTTCCAGTGTCTGAATAGTTCGTTCTGTTAGTGGGTGATAGGCACTACTAAACCTTAGATTCGTGCCCAACATCATCTGTAAACTTTCCCAAAAACGCGAAGTGAACCGTGTGTCTCTATCAGATACTATAGACTTAGGCAATCCATGAAGTCTGACTATTTCCTTAACATAGACTTGAGAGAGCTTGTCCAACGAATCTATGTTAACAATTGGTAGGAAATGTGCACTTTTGGTCAATAGGTCAACTATGACCCAAAACAAATTCTTTCCTGATGATGTCCTTGGTAAACCTACCATGAAATCCATAGACACATCCTCCCACTTCCATTATGGGATTCGTAATGATTGTAATTCTCCAGCAGGCCTTTGATGTTTAGCCTTTACCAACTGGCAAATCGAACATTTTGCAACAAAATCAGCCACATCACTTTTTATTCCATCCCACCAAAATTGTCCCTTCAAGTCTCGGTACATTTTGGTAGTACAAGGATGAGCAGTATATGGTGTACAATGTGCTTCTTTCAAAATCCTTTCATTTAATTTAGGAACATTAGGAATATTTTTCCTCTCCTTATAAAGCAACATCCCATCCTTGCCAATCGAGAAGTGTTGTTGTAACACCCTGCTCTCTAATAAAGACATTTTTAGAATTTTCAGGGAGCCAATGTGCTACTAAACTTGACTAAAAACTTTTCTTTTATTGATGCACTAGATGCGAAAGATTTCTTAAATAAAACAAACTTTATTAAATACTTAAAATCCAAAATAGAGTCTGCGGAAACACTTATTTAAAAAAATACCAAAATTTCATGTGCTTACCAAAATAATTTATTTAAACCTTAAACCATAAAATTAATCATAGCATAATCTGTCTAGGCCTCTGCCTTGTCTACTGGGGTCAAATCCTGTCTTGCAATCCCATCCTCATAAATATCATCACCTGGGGTGGTTTAAAACATAAAAACATACAAAAATGAATCGAATACTCAATAAGCAACACATCATACAGTTAACATAATAAACATCAAATTTTCTTGAAAAATATGTATACTCATAAATACATACGTAAATAACATGAACATGAACCTATCTTTCACTTATCGTAGGCTGATACCCACTGTTGACCCCCGTGAGTTAGGGTTAGCGAATCTAAACAGATTCGGATTCCGCCTGTGGAATCCATACAGGGTGCACTACCAGCATATACGACCTGACAATGCAATATGCCCATAACATAGGTACCGTCTTCATATCATAACGTAGGCTATTACATTTCTTAATAATAATCATACTTGCATATTTGTCATATCATAGATTTCAAAAGAAATCACATGCATACTTTGTCATATCATATCATAGATTTCAAACGAAATCGTATTCTTTCATAAATTTCCGTGATACTTGTTTGTTCACATAAAATCATGATTTTTTCATAAATATTTTAATGCATAAATCTTCACATAAAATCATGCATGGCTTTTTATAAATTATTTTCATGCATAACTCTCACATAAAATGCATAAATCTTCACATAAAATCATGCATGGCTTTTTATAAATTATTTTCATGCATAACTCTCACATAAAATCATGACCTTTCGTAAATCTTTTAATGCATAACTTCTTTCATAAAATCTTGAATTTAATGCATAAATCTTCACATAAAATCATGGATTTTCATAAATAATTTAATACATAAATCTTCACATAAAATCATGGATTTTCATAATTTTATCATGATTGGGGTACATAAGAAGGGGTTTCCAATGGAGGCATACGTGCATAACATTTTTATAAAAGACATGTCATTAACCATACATACGTGTAAGGGTATGATCATTCTACTTGCATTGCAGTGCTAATCCACTATTTTCAGCACGTAATTGATCTCCTATATAACATGTGATTTTATTTAAAATCTAAACAACTAAAATATCCTATATTTTCTAAACCTAAAATCTTCAAAACACTAAATTATTATCAAATGTTAGTCTTTAAAAAGTAGGGTCATTTTTGTAATTTAACTAACCCACCTAAAATTTATTCTACGGGTTGCATGCATTCGAAATTGGTTTACGCGAGAGGCAAAGGGCAGGGGCTTACTGTGATCAATTGGTGGGGATGAGTAGCGGCTGGAAGTTCACGGTGAGTTGGGTGATCACTATGCAACTGAGAGTGATGAGAGAGAGAGAGAGATTATGGGAGGGAAGAAAAACGCCGAGAGGCTATGCGTGGGGAGGATCGACGTGAGCTTAGCGAGAGAGAGGTGCAGCGGACTTGGGCTAGCTTGAGGTGCCCGGCGGCACTGTCTGTGTGGGTGGTGACGATGTGGAGGGAGTTGGTGCGGTGGGGTGGCTGGCTGTGGCTCACGGTGGGGAGAAAAATCCCCTGTTTTCGGTGGTGAAAATACAGCACTCTCTCTATAACTTTCGGTGGTTGGCACCATTTACGTGGGCTGTGGAAAGACTCTGTTTGCCGTGTGATGGTTGCAGCGTGTGGGAAAGCTGGTGGTTCTTGTTGCATTGTCGTGTGTGTGGTTCTAGTTTCCTTGTGTTTACTCGTTGGTTGTGTGATTGGAGGTGAATAAAACCAAGACTCTCATGGTGGCGGACTTGCGGTTTGGGGCGAGAGTTGGTTTGAGGAGAGGAGGTGGTAGCCACTGGTGGGGGGTTTTTGGCGTGCTATAGGGTTGAGGGGAGGTGGTTTGTGAAAGGGGTGCTCTACGTGCATGAGTGTATTTGATGTTGGGATTAAGAGGAACTAACATGAGGGAGATGGAGGCTAGGTGGGCAGCAGTGGACTATTCTTTTCATGCAGGAGGGCTAAATATATTTATTAACCAAGCTGGTTGAGAACCAAAAGGAAAACCTTAGAGATGACAAACATGCATGCGGAGGAAGCGGCTACGATAAAGCCATGCATGTAGTGATAGACAGACAAGGAACGTGATCTAAAACATGCATGAAAAAGGAAACGACGTGCAAGTCGTGGGGTTGGAAATAAAATCTCATGGAGAGAAAATCGGGGGAAGATGTATATAGTTGTTTGATCTAAGTAATGATATATATAGTCGTTGTTAAAAACACTAGTGGGAGTAGATCACGTACATGCATGGGGTTGGAACTAGATTTCTTGCGTGGTTGAAATTCATAGAAGGAAATCCGGTAGCTAGGAGTTTTATTATGAAAATCAATCTAGAATTCTAAAAGTGTTTGGACTTTAACTCACGAGCTTGAAGTTTTTTTTAAATAATAATAATAATAATAAAAATGTAGGCTTAACTCTAGGTTAAAATAAATATAACTTATCTGATAAATTCTCTTATGGGCTTTAACTCATTTATTGAGCCTAACAAAATTATCCATAATTTATCCTTAATAATATTGGATCGGGTCGTTACAGTTGCGGTCCTTCGAATTTCAGAATTCTCTATCGAAGTTTCTCCAGTTTATCATCCTTACTCTATCCTTCGATGATTTCCTTGTTAGTCAATGGCACGATCTCCTATACCACCATCAACCTGACATCTCTTGGCTGCTTTCCGATTAGCAATTCCCTCATTTTTCCAAAAGTGATTCCATGTAGGCCTGGGTCTTATGACTAAGGGCATCTGCTACCACATTGACCTTTCCGGGGTGATACTTGATCTCACACTAGTAATTGCTGATCATTTCTACCCATCTCCTTTGTCTCATTTTTAGGTTCTTTTGACTAAACAGACACTTGAAAGTTTTATGGTCAGTGTACACCTTACACTTCTATCCATAAAGATAGTGTCTGTAGATCTTCAGCATAAAACCACGGCGACAAGCTCCAAATCATGAGTAGGATAATTCTGCTTGAGATCCTTGAGTTGTCGCGAAGCATAAGTGACAACTGCTTCGCGACAACTCCCTCTTCTTCCATCAAAACAAACCCTAATCCCATCTTAGAGGCGTCACTATAAATGACATACAGCTTATGTGGCTCAAGTAAAGCCAACACAGGTGTCGTGGCTAATCTTCTTTTGAGTTCCTGAAAACTCATTTCACAATCCTCACTCCACACGTACTTGGCATTCTTCTACGTCAATGCCGTTAAGGGACCAGATAGTTTAGAAAATCCTTCGACGAATCTTCTATAATATCCTGCCAAACCTAGAAAACTCCGTATCTCGTGGGCATTGGTCGGTTTCTTCCATTCCATCATTGCTTCTATCATAGCAGAATCTACTACCACACCTTCACTAGAAATGACATGTCCCAAAAATTTCACCTCCCTAAGCCAAAACTCACTTACTGAGTTTAGCGTAAAGCTAGCGTTCTTGCAAGGTCTTCAATACTATCCTCAAGTGCACCCTATGCTCCTTATCGTTGCATTACGTGGACAATCTTGAATCATATGGCCTGTTTGACCACATCTAAAGCATGTTCTGGTGGAGAAACAACAATCACCAATGTGTCTTCATTCGTAACTGCGGCATGGTGGTGGCGTAACATGCACCCCATTTTCGACTACTTTTCCCTTTCCCTTATTAGGAGTGTAAGGGGTCTTCTTCATCCCCATATTCTTAGCTGAAGAATATGTCCAGCATACTGGACCTTCTGATTCTCTGTACATACACTGATGTCAAAAGTTCTATCTAAACCGATAAGTCACTTATTGGCTCTCAAAGCTCCCTCTGTACCCATAGAGTTTGGATATTGATATACCAGAAACCTTTCAAACGGGCATCCTTGATTCTCGCCTCTAGGGGCTTTTGTCTCACATTTTGCCCTTGCTCCATTTGGTGTCTCACTACATCAGTCATTTGCCGTATGGCTTCTGCGATAGCTTGACCTCCTTCCAATGGAGGGTTCCTAGCCTCCCGATCTCGTGACCTCGTAGATACATTGTCGCATTGTCTGCGCACCATTAGGTCTTTTCTTCCTAAAATGCACAAAACTAATGCATCAACTTCAGCTTCTCCTAAAGGCAGCATTTTACTCTTTCTTCGTGTTCAGCTGCATACTTATCCATTGAACATTCCTCCTCAAGGATTCAAACCTATAGCTATAGAATTCAAGCCTATAACTATTAGATTTCAATCCTAGCATCAAGTACCATGTATTCCTAGGACAACTTATGGTTTACTTAGAGACGTAATCACTCTGATACCATGCTCTATGGCACCCCTAACCCCTGCTTGGGATTGGATTGTGACTGAAACGCCGAGACATGCAACACAAGGCTACATACCATTCGTACATGACATATAAGATGCAATGCATCTAATGCCAACTAGCAGTATGCAGTATATCGCAGTGAAAAGTCAACTTAGGTCAAATAATAGGACAATAATCATGGTACCAAAGCACATAAAATCCCAACGTTTCATATTTCATAAGAGTCATCAAAATAGTTAAGTGTTCCCATAACAAACTCCCAAAATACGGGACCAATACATCAAGTTATGATAAGAAAGTCATGTCCCAAAAGCCTTATGGATCAGAACCAAGGTTCCTTCCTCAACTAAACTTAAGAACACTCCCCTAGTCTTTCGGGGGTCCAACTCCAGCAATCCCAACTCAGCAACGACTTCCATAGCTTCTACAGAAGAGTTTCTTGGTTGCTCCAGATACCTTGACACAAAATTCATCCCAACACTTGACTCATTGAGGTTTGCTAAAGTTTTCTTGAGCCGCTGAGCTGTAACCTTAAGCAATTCTAGAGTGGATTGATGACGAGCCTCCACCGTGAACTCATCCTCCACTATCTTACAAATCCAGTCCATGTCTAAGGGTCTTGCATTCTTGGCACAGCTTCTACCATTCCAAGTAGGGGAATGATAGTGGAAATTACAGCAGTGACATTTTGAAAAATTTCAGTAAGTAAACAAATAACATATACCAGATATCGTAAGCATATGTAAGCAAACTTAAGAATGAATGCATGAACATGAGGCTTTACTTATGTATTTGACTTTTCAAAAAGATATCGTGTATATCATAACTTTCATAACCTTTTCTTTCATAAAACATTCTTTCTTCATTTCATAGTTGTTCACATAACATACTTGTGAGCTCAGTTCTTGATCATATAATATAGCTTTGATCTCGAGGCCTTTCTTGACTTTTAACATATAAATGGATACCTCACGACTCCCCTATGCACCGTGTATTCCCCGCTAGTTATGACATCAACCGTTGGCAACTTTGACCAAGGTGACTACATCTTACTCTTAATCTTTCATATTACGGCAGTTCGCTTCGCCTTCCCGATAGGGCACCCACTAGCTTTAGGTGCGATCCCGGTCTGATGTCCTTTTCTTTTAGGAACCATTCGAGATCCATCGACTGTACTTCATCGACCTTTAAACACTCCTGAGTGGATAGAGGAGTTCCACTAGGACATTTCTCCGTCCTAGCCTTTGTGGTTGTGTCCAAACTTTAAAAACTCTTTTTCTTTTTAAAAAGATTTTCACAATCCCAATGCACGTGACATGACAATAAAACTTTATGACTTTCATAAGACACATGTAATGCCAAATGCTTCATCATAACCATATGACATTCAAACATGCAAATCCAGTACATTTCGCATTATGGCTTGAAAATATTAGAACATGCGACCATATTCTTGTATAAAAATTCTAAAGCATTGAATATCAAACATGAAACAAGCATTCAATAATTTCCACGTAATGGCTGAAACATACAAACCCTAGCACATCCAAGAATTAGTCTTAGCTCCTTAAACTTCAATCACAAAATGATCATACCTCATCCATAGTAATAGCCGAGACCTTTAAGTTTGGAAACATGCATTCCAATCAACTTTCATGAACTTAGAGTCTTCTAAGGAGTTAAATAAAATTTTAACAATGAACATTCATTGGTGGCCGAAACATGCAAGTGATCATGCTTATAAAAGACAAGCATTTTCATGAACTGAATTCCATAGGCCATTAAAATCATACATTAGATAGTCATGCAAATAAGAGATCATAACGCATGGAAGAAACATTAATATCACAAATATTCACATAAAATCAAACAATCAACAAGTTCACATGACATATACATAAAATATCCAAGTACAAGTTAGAAGTTTACTTACAAAAATCCGCAATAGATAACAAGCGAGCTGAAAATATATATAGTAATCGTTAGATTCATCATTCAAGAAAAACCCTAACCCGTGTGATTGACTGTTGTGCTCTTGACATTTTTTTCCGAGAAAAAGACTCCAAATACTCGGACCTCCATTTCCTCAAGTCCGAATCTTACATAAACTAAACCCTATCTCAAATAAACACTATGCCCGTGACCCTCTTTCTTCAAAATATCATGCTTATGAGCTTAAAGCAAGAATGGTTGAATCCACCTTCCGTGAAGACCCTAATCTAACCATGTGTATATAGGCGTGGGCTTATGTGAAAAACTACTCAAAACATGAGCTAACTTCTTCTGGCTCAATTGTGTGCATGTTAGCATGAGTTCTTGATGAACTCACTAAAAATCGAAACTTCACCTTATAATGCCGTGTGTGTGTGTGTCCTTGAAGGGTGATTTTGGCTTCATACCTTCTGTGACTCTCCCCTTGGAAGAGACATTCACAAAATGATTAAAAGACTTAGGGTTTTCAGCTCCTCTCCCTTTTATAGACACAAAAGCTTGTTGCATGAGCCAAACTCATTGCATGGATGCCATGTGGCGTCCCACTCTAAGGCCTCTTCCTACTTTCTCTTCATTTGATTGTGTTGGAAACACAATAAGATCCTTTTGGACAAGTGGCACCCTCTTCCTCAAAACCAAAACCTCTTTCCCATTTTGCCCCTTCAGCTCATGTCTTGGTTCAATGAGCCTTGTCTCTAAATGATCTTTGTCAACCTAAAAATCTTCCTCAATCTCTTACATGTGTGCATGTGTGCCAAGTGGCATGTAAGGAGTGTGTGTGTGTGCATGGTGGCTGCCAAACTTTTGGACAGGCATGTGATTGGTCAAAAATATGCACAAACTCCCTTTCCCTAGTCGTCCATCTCAAGGATTTCCCACCAAGATTTCTTCTAGAAACCCTAGGTGTGTGGATCTCCCTTTGCATGTGGATTTCGCCCTTCCCAAGACAAACATCCTCTCATACTTTTTTGCATGCATGACACATGGCAAAAAGTAAGAATATTTTCTTTCCCCTTTTCCTATGGTTGCCATGCAAGGCCTCTTGGCCTTCCCTAGGCTCCGGTTTTCCATAACCTCATCATTCTTCTTCTACAATCTCTCTCTCATAGTGACAAGTGTCACAAGGCTTATTCGTACAAGCAAGCCTTCTTGTATGCATGACACATGGCAAGAAGATGGGTGATCTTCTATGGTAGGCGTGCATGGCCAAACCCTAGATCCTTCTCACCTCTCTTCGCTCATTTTCATCTAGATTCATCAAGTCCTAGACATAAGCTCCATTAGATGACAAGTGGTGAGCAAGAACTTGAGTTGGGCGTGAGCCCTAGATCCATTGGGCTTCAAACCCTAATTTCCTATGAAAGCCGAAACTCTCATGGGCTTATCTAAATAAAAAAAAAAAAAAAGAAATTACACAAAAAGCCTAAAAAGTCTTGGTCGTCACAACTCATTCTGTAGACTTTGCAAAATGATTTGATAAGATTGAAGGTTTAGATTTTGGAGGAAGGGTTAGATTCTGGAGGTATATTGTTACTACATTTGCATGTACATTTTTATTTAGGTACTTTTATAATTTTGAATTAGTATATATATATATATATATATATATATATATATATATTTGTTTTATGACTACAACTAGTTGCATATGTTTATATAGAACCATCAGAGAAGTTGATGAGAGGGGAATAGTTAGCTGGCCACACTTCAAGCAGATCTTCTTGGACCATATCTTCCCAAAATCGGTCAGAGACGCTAGGGCTAGGGAGTTTGCCAACTTAGTGTAGGGAACCATGACAGTATACCAGTATGCTACCACATTCATTGAGTTGTATTGTTTTGCTCCATATCTTATCCCCGATGAGGAGAGGAAGTCCCAGAAGTTCAAACAGGGGCTAAATAACAAGATATATGAACGAGTGGTGGCCTTTCAGATCTAGAGTTTCTCAGAGTTGGTAGATAAGGCCACAATACTTGAGCAGAGCCTCAAGAGAAGTACAGAACTTCAAGATTAGAGGAAGAGAACTTCCCCACAAGGATCTTCCTCTAGCATGGATAAAGGCCATGGAAGAAGAGAAACAAAGAGAGCAGCTCTGGTCAGAGGCAAACGCAAGGAAATCAACCAAATGACCTCTGTAAGTTTTGTAACCGTGCACACATAGGGGAGTGTAGAAGAGAGGTGGGGTCGTGTTTTCGATGCATTAAAACCGGACACTTCTTCAAGGAATGCCCAATACTATTGGAAGATAACAAGAAGTCCAACCCACCTCCAGGTCCCCAACAGATGATACAGGCAAATAATCATCGTAGAATGGAATTAATCATTCTTGCATTTTAATGGAATTTTACTAAGTTTTATAACTTAGAATATTGAAGTTGGGTTGAAGAGAATGTGCATGATTTCCCAAAGGAAGACATAGACCACATAGAAATGTACAAGGGTACGTAGTCTATAATTACAAGCCTGGTAAGAATTGCGCGAATAGGCAATGAAAGGGATTAGACCCAATAAGTCATATCCATGAGACTCTAGCCTCAGGTGTTTGGTTGGTCAATGTGTAAAATGGAAGCGTGAATTTTAGAAATTTGATGTTCGAAAGTAGATTGTGTGAGGATTCAAAAATTTGGGAATTGAGCTCACTTAAGACTTAACCTTGGAGCATTTTATCTTACTATTATTAAAAGGTTGAAATGTTAGGTTGAGAGTTCTTTTTAGAATTATATGTGAAGTTCGGTAAAAAAAAAAAAGAAGAGGAATTATTAGACTTGTAATTCCATTATTGAGGTTCATACTTTTAGATTTGAACACGGGGTCGTTTATGAAAATCGACACTAGGATTTTGGAAAGTTACTGGGGTGAGAGATATTCCAAAGTTAGGATTTTGAAATATTAGGTTTGAAATAATAATCAAAGGGTAAAATAGGCATGGATTATGAGGAATAATTATTTTAGGCTTTACTTTAGATGTAACAAATTTTGAGGACCAGATTTTATTAAGGAAGGAGGATGTAACACCCGGGCCCAGCACCAAGCCCACTTACTATTTTTTTTTTTTTGGTTTATATGTACGAAAAGTCCATTTGAGATTTCAAGTAAATTTTTGGAATAGACTATGGTCCTAATTTTCTTTGTTTTGGCGGATAGCGAATTCTTGTGGGCTCGCCAATTTAGTTAAATTCATTAAATATTTTTGGATTCAAAGGAAAATTTTTCGAGGCCGACAAATTTGTGGGACAAGTTGGAATATTGTAGAGTTTGAATCGAAATCCAAAATTCTGGGAAAAAGTCCATTTTTATTAATTTTATATACTACCCAAAATGTGGGCCCAAATATTTCAAATGGGCTCTACTCGATCATCCCAGGACCCACGCCCGTTTGCTGTAAACTGGGAGACCCATTGTGCACTTTGCTTTTTTAAAAAAACCCCCACCTTGCACGTCTCTACATGTATTTATACACCTCATGCATAGCCCTTTGCACGTACTGCCATTCATGCATCCTAGGATTTCTAAAGCCGCAACAACCCCCATAGCCTCCAGTCCACATCCAAGAAAACAACCGAGAGCCACCCCACTGCCAAAACACCTCCACACTATGAGCCCTCCCCCACTCAAAAGCACTGAGTGATAGCCCACATGAAACTGGAAGCCACCTGGATTCCCTTCCATAAATGTAGCCACCCAAACACACGGCACCAAGTTGCCAGCCCCACATACATCGACCCATAATCCTCCACTGCACTGCCCCTGCACCACCCGCCCACACTCAGCTTCCACCTCACGGCACAACAGCCCCGAACAACGTGCCAAGACCTCCCTTGCAGAACAGAAGCCACCAGGCCACTGCCTTAAACCTACGCCCTATACCACTGTCACCCAAGCCAACATTAGCCGTCCAAGAGGCCTATGATTCCATCACAGAAAATAGAGTATCATCCCCATCTGACCACCAATATACCTTCCTTCCCAAGCGGGCATTCATCCACTGTTTCTCACCGGAAACGGCCACAGCTAGGTTGTGTTATGCCCTGTACCACCGTACTGCATTGTCGCTGCCTCAAGCCACTGCCCTCCCTCTCGGTAACATCTGTATCCCTCACGACGTGGTTCTCTCACTTTCTCACTCTTTGTTCTCTCTCTCTCTCTCTCATCCCTTTCTCTCTCTTAGTGTTCTGCCATCAGGTCAGCCACCTTCCACTCACCTTGCTCCGTCGCAACTCCTTCTCTCAGGGTGAGTCTCCATTGCATGACAACCCTGGGTCTAGTGATGATCTCCTTGTAAACTAAAATAGTTATATATTTTAACTTAAAGCTCATTCTACGTAAGGATAGTAGGGAAGCCTAGTTTTAGCTTATTACAACTTTGCCCTCAAAGTTTAAATTTTTTTAATTTCAGTCGAGTTTGATTTTACGATGGGCCTAAGCTTGACTGTTGGAAACTATTGGGTTATTTTAAGTGGGCTCCGACTTACTTTAAATTTGCCCAAAAAGTTGTCTAGCAGAAAATAGTTAAGGTTTTAAATTATACTAATTGGTAGTAATTTTTAAAGAATTTAGGGTTGATATTTTAGTCAGAGAAATTTAGTGGACATTAACGAATTTGAGAAATGATGATATTTGAGGGTTATGAAAATTTTAGATTTTTAGGAAAAATAGGATATTCGAGTATTTTAGGCTTAAATATCAAAATACTTTTTTGATTAGAGATTTAAGTAAGTTACGTGGTTATTTTTCAGGTGAGGATCGATTTCTGTTTGGAACTGTTGTGAATAAATTCAGAAAAACTAAAAAGTTCAGGTAAGCGGGGTTCCTATGACAGACTTTGCATAAAAGAAAAGAACCAAAGTCGATTTTGGAAAATATTAACGTTTTGTTATGAAAAAAAATTTGAAACAAGCTTAGTTATTTGTTTCGAATTACTCATGAAACTTTGTATAAGAAGAAAGTGTTTTCTGTCAATACTGGTGTATACATGAGCTATTTTTTGGGCATTTTGTTATGAATTGTGCAAAAAGGAGCAGATATGAAAATTTGTGCATAATTATATGACTATAATATGATTTTGTTGTGTTCTAAATATGTTCTGTACTCTGATATGATATAATGTGACTTTTGAAAATCTCTAGCATGACATTCTATTTTTGTTCTGTTCTGACCTTACCACGAGTGTAAAATGATGGTCTCTGTGTAACACCCCGTATTTTAGTGTATTTTTGTTGAGGGATTATTTTTATTTATTCAAAAATTTATTCTCTTATTTTAAAATTATTGGATTTTAATTGGATTATTTTTAGGATTTTTAATTGGGAAAAATTAATATTTTATGTGCTTTCTTAATATTTATTTATTGTTGTGCATTTAAACTGCTTTTCATATTTAATTAATTATTGTGAGATTTAATTATTTCAATTTGACTTTACCATTACGTTTAAATTATTTTATTTAATTTGTGGTTTTAAAATCGTTTCCGTTGGATCATTTTCGTGACCCAAGTTATGAGGATTGGACCTCATTTCTTTTCCCCTATTTTTCTTTTCCTCCTTTTCTTTTCTTTCTTTTCTTTTTCTTCTCCCAGTATTTTCCTTTCCCGCGCGCGATCTCTCTCTCCTCTCTTCCGTCCGTTTTTTGTTCCCCCACCCAGTGCCGTCGTGAGCCGGCGGTGGTCGACACCGCCCGGCCCACCGTCTTCCCCTGTCGCCGGCGACGCCACCCCTTCATTCCCACCTCCATCCGCGCCACCGTTCTCCTCCACGCAGCCCTTCAAGCCGCGGCATTCTTTCCGCCGCTGCGCCGCCATCGCGCCACCATTGGCCACCATCTTCCTACCACTTCATCCCCGACCTCTTGGCAACCCAATGGACCCAACCCCGGCTCCGATCCGTCACCGGTGAAGCACAACCAAGTCCATCTCCGATTTCGGCATTTTTGGCCTAAAACCACCCTTTGCGCCGTCATCCACGGCAAACCGCCACCACCATTGGCTTCACCGACCTCTCTAGGCCCTACCCTATCGTTTTGGGGTCTTCGTTTGTCTCCGTTGAAAAGTGGGTATTTGTGACCCACGGCCACAGTGTATTTTACACTGTGGTGTTGCTCAGACGTCGCCTTTTTCAGCTTCGTGATCCTCCAGAAATTATTATATAGCGCTGTAAGTATTTCTCCAAAGAATTCTCATGAATTTTATGTATTTTTGCACATGAATTTTATGTATTTTTGCCATTTCACTGTATTTTTTGGCATGCCGGACTGAGTCCGAGGAGTACGGGGGTCGGATGGATTTGTGATTGGAGTTGTTGGTTTGATTGGATTGGATTGGTTATTGGTTATTGGTTATTGATGGATTTTGGATTGGTTGGTTCATGTGCATTTCATTATTTCATGCATGATCATGTTTGTAAAGGAAAACTGGGTTTTCGTGTATTGCATTCATGTTCATGTGTTTATGAAAACTGGGTTTTCATGTGAATGATTTGTTGGGTGCGTGTGTATCACGAACCCCAAGCCGAGATGGGGCATTATCTCGGTGGAGCTCCTCTGGTTACTCGGGAGCGGAATAAACTGAGTAACGTCCCCTGGATTGTCGCTGGGCGACAATGGGATCGGACGAGAGATTCGTGCCGACTCCGTGGTCCTTCTGCTGGCGGGGACTAGAGGATGCTTGGTTACGTACGCGCTGGGCGCGGAACTGGGCATCGCTCGTTGTGTAGTGGATGTTTCCCACTAACGTGTTGGGCGCGAAAGTGGGCATCGCTACGAAGCCAGGGTGTGCGGATGACCCATAGGGGAGATCATGGTGCATACATTAAAAATGGACTATTTTTCTGGGAAAATAGCGTGTGTTGGATTTTGTGTAATTCATTTTCTGGGAAAATGTTTTACGGATTATTTTTGGGCCAAATGGGATTTTGGCGTGTGTTGGTAAATTAATCATTTTCGGAGAAAATGATATTTTGAGGAAAATGCATATTTCTTCATATGCATACATGTTGGTGGCATTAATGCATTTTATTCCTGAGATTATTTTTGGGTTATACTTACCTGCGGTACCATTCTGTGGTAACGCAGATTTTGATGCAGATGAGGAGGAGGAGGGTGAGCCTGAGGAGACGGCTCCGCCCGAGGAGTGATCTGGGATCACTAGCTTGTTATTTATTTTACCCTTTTGTATTTTCGGGACATGTGTTAAACTTTATTTTGGGATGACTGTATAATTTTGTAAACTCTTTTACTGATGTTTACTTGTATTAAAATTCTGGTACTTAGTTGACTAATCCGCTGCGTTGTTATTGTACAATGTCGCTTGTACACACACTTGGGCACGTTTCGTTGGGATGTGTGACCGTGTTGTCATCATCCTGGTGTCTCGATTCCCGTGTTTCCTTACATTGGAGTCGGGGGCGCCACACTCTGTTTGGGTTGGTAGCAACTTTTCTGTTTCTGGTGCACTCACTTTGAAAGCAAAGTGGTTTTGTACGTGGTCTTCCCTGTGTGCACACTCTGGGCTCTGAGAAAAATAAGAGGAAGATTTCACATTTTGCTTCTGCTTGGTTGGTGGCCGGCGTTTGTACAACTATACCACGGGGGTTAAACATGGAATTCTGTTCTGATGTGATGTTTCAGTTATGCTATGCCAAAGAAATTTTAGTAAGAATATTTTTGAACTTTCGCCCTGATATTTTTGATAACATGTTTTGATTCTGCATTCTGAAAATAAAATATTTTGTTCTACATTCTGAACTCTGTAAATGCTCATGTTTACATACTAGTATATGTTCTCTGCTTAGTAAGTTGTTGATAACTCACCCCTTATCTCTACAATATTCTTCAGATAATTTTGATACCTCAGCTGGAAGTCAAGAGTTGGAAGTGTTAGCAATGTTTGATGGTCATAGAGGAATAAGTGCTAAAGGGTACAAGTATTTATCGAAGAGTTTTATTTAGTAGAGAAATTATTTTATGTTATTTTGGTATTTTGAGTCTTGGATATTTTCGAGTTGTTGTGGAGATTATAATTTATTTTATTGAGGTTTTTTTTTTTTTTTTTTTTTTTTGTCTCTAGTCTTGGTGGATGAACATATATTTTTGATTTTGAATAAATGAATTTATATTTTAAGGGAAATTTGAAGTATATGTGATGGCCTAAGTTTCATCTAGGCTTGGCCCTTAGAATTGTTCTAGGTTGCCATGGTATTTTAGGAGTCTTAGTTACTTTGAATGGCCTTAGAAGCCTTTGATGTAGTAAATTAAGCCCAAGAGAAGAGTGGCTCTAGTTTACCTTAGAATTTCGGCCTTATTCAAAATTTAGGTCCAATGGTTTATGCCCATGATCCAATTCTCAATTTGCTAAGTGTTATGTGACCCAAGAATGTTATACTTTAAACCTAGTCTTGAAAGTGGGCTAAAGGGAAGAAAAGGTGTAGGAAAGCACCAAGATGGGCTTACATGCCCAGCCCATTGCTTTTTGTCAAAGATTCAAGTTCCAAGGGTGGCCATAGAAACTGAAGGGTGGCCTTTGGGATTTCGAATTTTGTAGGTTTTGCCATGTGTCAAGCTTGCACCTAGTTTCTAGAAGACTTTTGGGATGAGACTTTTATATCAATGACAAATTTGCCTCTACGGTTTTCAGCTAGCATGCCCCCAAGCATTCCATTTGTTTGCCACTTGTCACATAGTGTATTTTGGACCAATGAAATGTGAAGGGTCACATAAGGAATGAACTTTTGGAAGATGAAGCAACACCATGGAAATGGAAAGTGAGAGGGATGGCTAGGGTGATGGCACACACCCAATGCCACTTGTCTTCCATGCCAAGAGTCTATTGATGGGAATAGGAAAGGTTATGCACGGTTTTACCAAGTTACCCCTTGAGAAGATGTTGAATTGTTAAAGGAAAGGAAGGGCATAAGAGGGAAATGAGATTTTTGGCTAAGGAGGGAAGCCCACACGCCACCTCCAAGAATGCCCCTTCCCAATGCAATCTAAGTGGGGAACTCCAAGAGGTTTTCAGTTTTTGAGAGAGGAAGAAGAAGAAACATTGCCACTTGTCCCACATGCAAGGGTTTTGATTCAAACAAGGAGGGAAGTGAAGGGTCTTTATATAAAGAGAAGGGTTCACACCTAGGAGGCTTTTCCCTTGCCATTTTTTGGATTTTGTATGAGTTCCCACTCTCTCCACACAATTCTCTCAAGTTCCTTTGAAAGCTCTCTCATTCTCTTGTGTTTTCTCACCAACCAAACAAGGAAGATCCTTGCAAGAGAAGGGTTTGGCTACCCAAGGATTTGCAAGGTAAGATTTGGTTCTCCTAAGTCTTGCTCATACACAAATATTTTCTCAATCCGAAAATGAGATTCAAATCTTATTAGACTTTGAGAAATGATAGAACACACAATTTCTACTATTTTTCTTGGAAATGATTTAGGGTTTCTAAGAGAAACCCTTGAGGCCGATAAGTGAAAGGGGAATTTATCTTCCATGTTTCGACCATCACATGTAGTCTTGGCTATTTTAGGTTTTGTTTTACCTTATGTGTGAAATGAAGAGGGTTTTAACCTAAGAACCCTAGATGCCGAAGGGTTTAAGACCAAGTGATGCCCTAGAAATACATACACGCACTTAAGAACATGAGATAGGGTTTTAGATGCTCTTTCTAATATGGTATGTTTGGATTTACAGCTTGCTATTGTTTCTTTACAAGGATTTTGTAAGTATACACTCAACCTACTCTTGGTTAATACTTGTATATGCTTGTGTAAATCTTTTCATTACCATGTTTGTCTTGGTTGTTATTTCTTGATTGCTTATTTGATTATGTTAACACGATCTTATATCAATCTATGGAAGGAATTATATGCTTTGAAATTGTGATGAGTATGCCCTGAAATACTTGTATATGTTTTGGTTTTCACATGTTTAAAAATGGTGGAATATGTATCATGATATTTCAGCCATACCATGTCTTGAATGATTCGGATCTTGGTCAAACGTTATGATTCCATGCATTATTTCTCTATGCTTCGATCCCTATGTTATTTGCTTGCAGTTTGGAACATGTTTATGTGATAAATCTTCATGTTTTTATGCCTATGAGTTTTGGCCTGAGCAAGTTTTTATGGGTCTATGTACATGATTTGATACCTATCATGGTTTATGTGATCATGCTATGAAATAAATATGTTATGCTTGGTTATTTCATGCATGGCATTTCATATGTCATATGTCAAGTATAAGTAAGCATGTTTAAGTCTCATGTCACATGCATTTGGGGGAAGTAGTGTTTTCAAAGAAAAAGTTTTATCACTACCCCAAGTGCTAGGGTGGGAGAATTTCCTAGTGGAACTCCTTTGTCCACTCTAGAGTGCTTAAGAATGGAGTGGTAACCCCTTGATCGACGAAGAATAGTCGACGAGCCTCGAATGGATTCTTTTAAAGAATACTGGAGGAGGAAGCACCTAACGCTAGTGGGTGCATAAGATATGTAACTCGACGAAATAAGGTCGAGTTAATACGATTCTCTGTTTATGACGTATTCATCACGGTGTACGGACCATTGATGGTGCGATAACTAGTAGGAACACACAGTGCAAGGAGGGGAGCTGTGTTGTGTCCACCCTCTAAACAAGTATAATAGCTCATATGATAAGGATCACTTGATGAAAATCTTGTGATATGTTCTAATAAGGCAAGTTCTGAATAAGATAACATGAATAAGAAGTTAAGAAGTTTTCATGAAAAGTTTATGTCTCTATTACAATTCTTTTGTAAATGGTCAAGTGCATAAGTCAAGTTCTGGTTATGGCATAAGTCAAGTACATGTCCATGCACGCATATCATGATGTACTTTTTGTATGCTTGTATTAACTGTGGTATGTTATGTGATTATTTGGTGAGATTTCTTAAAATCTCATTGTGGTAGTCTCCACTGCCATTCCCCAACCGGAATGGTAGAAGTTGTAACAGGTTTAGTAAGAAGCAACGATGACCAAGAGGAAGAGATTGGCACCTCCCCCTCAAGAGAGGATTGTACCTAAAATGGCCATGGATCGGCTCGAGCCTTCCCTCTAGGAGCGACTCAAGGCCATTGATCGAGAGATCACAACTATACTTGAATTCATCGCCAAGTTCAAGCGGCGTAACAGCCGAGATAAGGATTAGGCTTTAGAGAAGCGCGTGAAGTCTGAGTCTTCTTGAAAAGTACTAGAGTATAAGTATTTTGTGGAAAGAAAGAAAAAAAAAAAGGAAAAGGCAACAACATTTAAGGCCAACTTTTGAGGACTTATGTTTCTTTTGTGGAAATCTCATGTTTTGAGAACTTTAAAATTATGCTTCATGCCTTTTTTTGGGATATTGTGCCTTTAAGGCCTATGTTTATATTTTGGACAATGTTTTGGTCTATGATATTAGTATATGGTGCCATGTGCTTTGCAATTGGGATATTGTGCCTTTAAGGCCTATGTTTATGTTTTGAACAGTGTTTTGGGTTATGATATTAGTATATGGTGCCATGTGCCATGTGAAGGGGGACGGAAAGAAGAAGGCTGCGACAAATATGTGGAAGGTAGTGGGAAACATGAATGTATCGGAAAAGGTGGTAGATGAAACTTCAAAATCCAGACGTGAAGTCATCCTTGAATCCATACGGGCGTGAAAGGAGGGGAACAAGGGAGGGGTTTTGGATGTTTGGTATGTATCGACAGATGGGAATGTATTTGAGGAATCGAAGAGTGAGGATTCGTCAAAAATGTTACTTTTAGAGGAAGGGGAAATTAAGATTCCTGCTGGTATTTTGAGTGGAGAGGTAGTAGAGGATCCTATTAGAGTGCAGGGGATGCCGAAAAATCCATAGACAAATTGGTTTGAGATTACAGAGGAGGATTGTGAGGAGGAAGCTCAGGAAGTTCTACTAATTTTAGAACCTAGAAGTAATCTTCGACTAGTGGATGAGGCTTTGGAGTTTTAGTTAGGGGGGTTGGGTGAAAAGGGGTTTCTGGGTGGGGAAGATTTGGTTGACGTGGAGGTGAGGTCCCAGGCGGGGTTTGAGGGCAACTTTGAGGGCAACTTTGAGGAATATTAGGGAAATTCTTTGAGGGCAACTTTGAGGGCAAAATCTTTCGAATCTGATCCCGACATGCATGTTCTGCTAACAAAAGTGAAAGGTATTTGAAAGGAAAAGTCGATTGTGGTATTGGAGCGTCGTACTCGCTCCAAAAAAACTCTTTAATTTTGTTAATGCAGATTCTTACATGGAATATTAGGGAAATTCTTTCGTCGAAAAGTAGACTTCGGCGTATTTTGAACAAAAGTAGGCCTTCTGTGGTGCCCATTTTAGAACCTTTCTTACATTCTAATAAGTGCAGCAAATGTGCACGTTGGATGAAGTTTACTTTTTTCTTTGAATAATGCTGAGGTGGGTGGTAAAATTTGGATTTTTTGGGCTGCTGAGATTGAGTTTGAATTGATTTCTTTGTCGGATAAAGCTATTAGTGTAATCGATTGTCGTGGTGTAATGGTAGGCGTGGGGTTAAAAGAATTTGGGCTCGATTGGATCGCATTTTGGTAAATTTGGCTTTTACAAATTATTTTGCCGATGTTATGTTCTCTTATCTGCCAAGGAATACTTCGGATCATGCGCCATTGTTGGTGCAGTTAAATAAAGAAAGGGTATGCATTGTACAGCCTTTTAAGTTTCTTCGTATGTGGGGCTCCCATGATAGTTTCCTTCCGTTAGTACAAGAGGTATGGGCTGATCGAATTGAAGGTTGTGCCATGGTTCATATCAGTACGAGATTGAAACGGCTGAAGCATGCTTTAAGGAAGTGGAATAGGGAGGATTTCGGCCAGGTGGAGGTGGAGTTGAAAAAAGTAGAGGAACGAATGTCAGAATTGGAGGGTCTACTTTCTAATTCTTATTCGGCTCAGATTGAAAACGAATGGTTGCATTGTAAGCAGACGCATGTACAATGGGTTCATAGAGAGGAAGTGATGGCTTGCCAAAAGTCACGTATTAAGTGGTTGACAGAAGGGGATGCAAACACAGGATTTTTTCATGCATCCATGCGGCTTAAGAAATAGAGTAAGCGTATAACCAAAATGAGGCTTGATGATGGACGGTTGTTGGAAACAGGGGATGTGGTACATGCAGAGGCGATTGTTTTTTTCTAGAATTTATTGTCGGGATCTACGATTGGTGGCAGCGTGGAAGACTTTTAGCTAATTCAACCCATAGTTACCATAGAAGATAACGAGGCCCTTTGTGCTGCACCAACGTTGGAGGAAGTTAAGAGGGCTTTGTGGTCTATACCGGCTGATAGTAGCCCCGGTCCGGACGGTTTCTCGGTGGGTTTTTTTTAATGTTGGCTTGGGACATTGTGAAAGAGGATTTGTTGGAGATGGCTGGAGATTTTTTTGCAGGGTAACCATTTTCTACTTTCTTTGGGGCTACAAATTTAGTCCTCATTCGGAAGGTTGATGAGCCTATGGGATTTGGTCAGTTTCATTCGATAAGTTTGTGCTTGGTTGTTTATAAAATCATGACAAAGATCATGGCCTTTCGAGTAGCGCCGATACTGGATAGAATTATCTCTCCTGAGCAGGCTGCATTCATTCCAGGGAGAAGCATTTTTGAAAATTTTTCATTGGCTCAGGAACTGGTCCGAGGTATGAACAGGAAGGTAAGGGGGGCAATGTTTTAGTAAAAATTGATATGGCCAAAGCGTATGGTAGGGTCAATTGGAAGTTTCTTTTAGAGATTATTCGACGCTTGGGATTCTCTGAAAATTGGCGTAATATTGTATTTAATGCTATTTCCTCCCCTTATTATTCGGTGATGCTGAATGGTTGTGCCAAAGGATTTTTTAAGCCATCTCGAGGATTACGTCAAGGAGATCCATTATCTCCTTATTTATTTATTTTGAGGCAAGAGATTCTCTCTCGGATGCTTCATAAAGAATTTACTCGGGGCTGTATTAAGCCTTTTTATCTTGGTGGAGAAACTCTGATTTCTCATCTGTTATACGCGGATGACATCCTGATTTTTGCTAATTGAAATAAGGCCTCTATTCGAAATCTTATGGGAGTGTTGCGACGGTATGAAGAGATGTCTGGGCAATCAATTAATTCGAGTAAGTCGTCAATGTATTTTTCATCTTCTATTGCGGCTGGCCGAAAAAATGAGTTGTTAAGTATATCGAGCTTCAAGATAGATAATTAGCCATGTATGTATTTGGGTGTTCCATTAATTGTGGGAAGAATGACTATTCGGACTTTTGATCCGCTGTTGATAAAAATTCAAAAGAAGTTAGCGGGGTGGAAGAGCAAGATTCTCTCATTTGGAGGTAAAATTGTTCTTATCAAACATGTTTTAAATGGTATGCCTATACACATGCTCTCGGTTTTAAATTTGCCAAAAGGTGTAATCTCGAGGATTAAGAGGATTTCCTCAAATTTTTTATGGGATTCATCAGAGGAACATAAAAAGAGGAAATGGATTTCTTGGAGTAAAATTTGTATGTCGGTGGATGAGGGGGTGTTGGGTATTCGGGATTTGCGTGATGTTCAAGTTTCTTTGCTTATGAAATTTGCATGGAAGTTAATCAATGAGAAGTCGATGTGGTCGCAATTTTTCAACATGAAGTATGTTGGAAACTCTCATATATACTCAGTTATGCACCTTAACAAAGAGTCTCATTTTTGGAAAGGAATAATGGAACTCATGCCTCAAGTGTTAAATAACTCACGGTGGATCATTTGGGAGGGCCATGTGAATTTCTGGATGGCCAATTGGGTAGGGAACAAACCGTTAATTACTTACCTTACCGTTGTTGGTAATTTGAATTTGCAGATGGCGGAAGTCTTCATGCGTACGAGACCAAATGTGCAAGTGCTGCATGAATTAATTCCGGAACATGTAGTGCAAATGGTTTGCGATGCGGGCATTATGTTACATCAAGGTTTGGATAGATGCATGTGGAAGCCATTGATTAATGGAGAGTTCAATACAAAGTCTGCTTAGAATTTGGTTCGACAACATGGAGATATATGTCCCTGAAAAAAATGGTTGTGGAAGAATTGGTTGCCAAAAAAGTGGTCTCTCTTTGTGTGGCGAGCTAAGAGGAAGGCAATTCCGGTTGATAGCATTATTCAACAGTTAGGCATTCCAATTGCATCTAAATGTGAGTGCTGTATTAAACCTCAATTGGAGTCTTTGAATCATATTTTATGTGGGGTGTAGGAGCTCAAAAAATCTGGATTTTTTTTTTGCGGAGGCTTGCCGAATGAGAGTTCCTAGAATTTGAAATTGGGAGAGAATGATGAGTTTTTGGTGGCAACATACTTCTATGTCCACACAAATGGGATGGATTCGGGGGGTGCTTCCGATTGTTATTTCATGGGCATTATGGAGAGCACGATGTGCGGCTAGAATGGAAGGTATGGTTTTTAATCTCGATGGTATTATTCGGTCTATTAAAATTTCAATTAGAGATCTATCGGGGAAGATGAAGGAGTTCCAGTCCACCAGTCCTCATGAGAGGTCGATCTTGGAAAATTTATCCTGCCCAATTATTCTAGTTGCTTCTAAGAAGCTAAAAATGATTACTTGGCGTTCGCCGGTGGGAGGTAGAGTTAAATTGAATATTAATGGTGGATCTTGTAGTAACCAGGGAGAATCAGGTGGAGGTGGGGTGATTCAAAATTTTCAAGGTGAAGTAGTAGCGGGTTTTGCTCATTCATATGGGCATGCTACTAATACCATCACTGAATGTAGAGCGTTGCTTGATGGGCTTCAGCTTTGTAAGCATTTGGGTTTGAGAGATATTTTGGTAGAGTCTGACTCCACAGTATTAGTTGGATGGTTGGCTTCGGGGGTTTGTAAGTATTGGTTTCTTTGGGATTTTTTGGAGGAAATTTTAACTATTGTTGGGGAGTTAAATGTTCATTTTTGCCATATATTTAGAGAATCTAATATGGTAGCAGATTTTTTAGCTAAACAAGGGGCACAAGGGATTAATTTGCAGTTTTAAGGTGTTACGTCCATAGAAGGTCTTATCAGGGGTTTTATTCGTATGGATAAACTTGGCATTCCTTTTATTAGATGTAGATGATTTTTTTGGTCTGGTTGTTGGTGAGTGAGTTGGGATTGTTTATGATTTTTTTGGGATGTTTGTTCTTAGATGAATTGTTTATGGTATTCCTCCGCCATAAGTGAGGTTTTTTTAATAAATATGGGAATGGGTCACTATTGTACATGTGACCTCAGCTCTTTAAAATATATATATTTATATATATTTAACTCTTGCTTTAGATGATCCTAATATTTGGAAAGCTTTGACTTTAAATATTTTAACCTCTGGTTATGAAATGGAAGAAGGTATCAAACCTCTCACCATTGTTTACCGCATTTATTATAGCATTTTAAAGACTAATTTGAATTCTTAAGCTATTTTGAAAACTTTAGGTGTAACAGCCCGCTAGAAATTCATTGGTGGAATTTCTATTGACTTTAGGAATTTCGTGAAAACCCCATAAGTTTTTACGAATCGACCGATTGCATACGTTTTAGTCTGTCAACATAGTCAGTGTTATCACTCACTATGGTGCTAGAAATATAAGTTTTATTCATTTGAGGTAGTTAGAAGTGTCAGAATGCATTATGGTCCACGCCATTAGACTCAGTGGATTATTTAAGATTTTATGGTGCAATAGCCTATTTTCATAATTCCGACCGAAACGTCTATTGGAAATTGTGAAATTATTTTTATGGGCACTTTGATGTTGAATTTCGGTAAAAGATTTTCACTATAGGTTAATATGAATATTTATGAATTTTTAGTGTTAAGTTTATGATTCACTTTTTCGGAGTGAATAGTAACCTCGGTAAGCGCACCAATTGCAGTGTTTCAAGATCACAGTGTGGAATGTCCAAATTAGATTGGAGAAGTTTTATTTAGACACTTGGCAAGATCTTAGCCACACTTAGTGAATAATTTTAGACACTTGGCACCATAAGGAATGTTTGTTGGATATGAAGAAATCAAGGTGTGAGATCATGTCACTTGAGCAAAACTTTGTTTCATCTGCTCAACCAAATGGTGGCAGACCAAAAAAGGTTTCAATCCTAATGAAACCCTAAATGGTGGGAATCCAATTGAAAGTCCAAAAGCTTGGTTGAAACCGAAACCCTAAACGGTTTCCCCAAACCCTAAAGTTGGCCTCTAAACCCTTTCTAATCTGATTTCTACCATTGTGTTTAATCACTTGACTAAATCACTTCCACATGCTATTAATCCTTCAAATTTGTGTTTGAACATCATTATACAACCTTGCTAACCTTGAAAAATTGATTGGGCCAAGTGATATTGGATTTGGGCTTGATAGCAACCCAAACCCTCTTTAAACCCCAAAATTTAGGCCCATTCGGTTTAGGCCCTTTAAGGCTCACGAAATTGGTCACCATTAGCATTGCTTCATGGCTAAGTTTTGCACCCCCACTTGGCTGGCCAGATCTGTACAACAAGGGCCTAGAAGGTTCTTGAAATACAAAGGTAAAAGGCCACCTCACTCTTTCACTCTTACACTCTACCTTGAGAAAAGATTTTGGACTGATTTTTATGAGAAGAAAAGGCCAACACTCAACCTTTCCTTCAGTCATATCACTTCCCATAACTTGTGTAAGAGGCTCTTCAGTCCACTTCCCACGCAAAAGCAACTCTCCTTTACACTTTTCCTTCATAGAACACAAAAGACACTCTCAGACAGTTTTTCTTACCTCTTTTGAATGCCTGTTTGGAAGCTTTTGTAGGGTTTTCCTCGCAATGTTTCCTCATGAAAGTTGTTTATTTTGGAGTCTAGTTTACTTTGATATCTTATTTGTTCCATTTGGAGATCATTTGATTGTTCAAAATTTATTTAAAACCCAGAAAGGTCATTCTAGGCGATAAACTGGAGAGTGTGTTATATTTTGGAGTTTTTGACCAAGCTATGAATAGATCTTGGTCCGAAATTTTTATGGAGTACTGTTAACATGTGTATATGATTATTGGTTGAGGATTTGTTGCATGATTAAAATTTTTGGTGAAATATTTTCTTAGATCTAGTAACTTAGAAACTGGAAGAGGAAAAACAGTTTCTGTTTTGAGAAAGTTTAAATCTTTTATGGTTTAATCTTATTCCAATGGCTTTGATATTTTTATTGGAAGATCCTAAGCATCTTATATATATGTTAGAATGTTATTTTGAAGATATTTGATGTTAGTTTCGAAGATATGAAATTTTATGCATTGAGATATTTGGTTAGGCCAAAGTGATGATGTTCTTGGCTAAATTTATGTTTTGGTTGATGTTTAACCATGTGATCTTGAGTTTGGTGCTTGGATCTGTTTTAGAACATCTTTTTAAACCATGTGATGTTTTGGTTTGAAGATCACATCTTTATAAGTCATGGATCAAGAGGTTGATCAAAACAAGTTGGAAACAAAATTCTATTTTGAACTTAGAAGAAAAACCAAAACGTTCAAGTATGGTTTTGGTGATTTTGATGACTTTCGTTCATGATTCAAAACATGATTATTCTTAGGAATATGTTTTGAGTATAGTAGGAGAAAAATTTTGGTTTAATCATGAGTTTTGAGATTTGAAAGAACTACAACAAAAATCAAAGGAAATAGCCTTTGTAAGTTTCGGCCCTATAGAGTTTTAATGGTTGTGTTTAGTTTTAAATTTTTCTAAATTGATATTTGAGTTTAGGACAAAATTTACATAAGGTATGTAAATTTTGGTGATTTTTTGAAGTTATGATGCAAAATCTTTAAGTTAGGGGTAAAATGGTCATTTTCCCATATGTTGAGGGTAAAATGGTAATTTTACTCTAAGTTGATATATCTCCATATTCCTAATTGTTAGTGATTAAGTTCTAATTTTTAGAAATCATTATTTTTAGTTTCTTGTGATCGCACTTGAGTTTTGTCTTGAAGCGCAAAGATCCAGGTAAGTTAGCTTTTAACTTACTATCAGTTTAATGTGTATGAGTGATAAGTAAGGGAACTAAAGTGTATGTATGCATATTATCATATGTGTCATGCCAAGTCATTATATATTTATCTGTTACACAGAATTTATTCTGTCATGAATTATTCATCTGTTACACAAGATATTATGTCACATATTGCTATACATTGCAAGTATGTCATGTTAAGTATACCATCTGTTACATGTATTCACTGTCACATATTACGCCATGTTAAGAAATGTTGTCTGTTATATGTTATGCCATGTTACGAAATGTTGCATGTTACAAGTATGCCATGTTATGAAATGTTCTCTGTTACATATATGTCTCGAGGTATGTCATGTCTGTCGTCTTAGTTCATGTCATGTTATGCTACGTCAGGACTTCTGCCTTTTATGTCAAGTTCATGTTACGTCACGTTACGAAATGTCATGTATGCCAGTTAAGTTATTCATGTCAATCACGACCCTAAGCGCTAAGATGGGGTAATATCCTAGTGGAACTCCTTTGTTCACGCTGGAGTGTCTAAATAGGTGTGAAATTTTCTGGGTTGACGAAGTACAGTCAACAGGTTGTGAGTGAGGCCTAATTAGCTGGTCACCGGAGCGCGCCAGGCACTAACGCCGATGGTGCCACACATTATGTTACGTGTGTCCACAGCAAGTATGGCACAAACAGATAAGTCATGGGGCCACAATAACTGTGGAACATGAAATATGGGGCCACAACAACTGTGGAGCATACACTACATGAGACACAGCAATTGTGACACGTAGAATACGTGGGGCCACAACAACTGTGGAGTACGTATTAACGCACTCACAGCTGGTATAGAAACTTGTGATGTGATGCGGTAATCGGCAGGGACACACGGCTCAAGGGGACTTGTGTAGCACCCATATAGTCACTTTAATGATTAAGTCTATTGAATAAGATTCCAAGTTCAAGTCATGTTTCATGTTATGTTATGTTCAGGTTTACGTTCAAGCAATCATGGTAATCCCACGAGACAAGAATATGTTTTAAGTTCATGTTATGTTATGTTCACGTTTACGTTATGTTCCAAGTTCACATTTATGTTATGTCATGCTCAGGTTCAAGTTATGTTCAAGTTCATGTTCAAATTATACATGTTCACGTACATGTTATGTTTCAAGTCCATGTTATGTTTCAAGTTCACGTTCATGCTATGTTTCAAGTCCATGTTATGTTTCAAGTCACGTTCATGCTAAGCTTCAGTTTTAATTTAAGTTATGCCAGTTATGTTATGTTGTATGTCAAGTTATGCTATGATTACTTATGATTTGATTATGCATTTATACTTTTACTGCCATGCATGCATCATTAACTTGTGTGGAAGTTTCCTGTTAACTTGCTGAGATTTGTAATCAAATCTCACTGTGGTAGTCCCAACTACCATTCCCCCCGAATGGTAGATCTTATTACAGGATCTGAAGGAGAATCGAGAATCGACCATCTGGAAACGATCGATTAAGCGATGGTGCGACGTAGATGGTAGTACAGTAGTTATCTCAGGTTACTACTTGTATTTGTGGAGTTCAATCTCCAGCACTCTTTTGATCAGAACCATATGGACTATTATTGTGATCTTAGTTGTTTAGTACGTCATTATGAATGAAGTATGTTTTAAGTATTTGAGATATTTCGGTTTGGTGCATAGTATTGCTAAAATGAAAAATTATCCGCTGCGAATATTGCATAATGCTTGATGCATGTTAGGAATATTGCATCTTATATGTTATGAATGGGGGCAGGTAACCTTGTGTTGCATGTCTCGACGCTTCAAATGTCCTTCCGATCTCAAGCGGAATTTGGGGGTGTCACAGGATGGTATCAAAGCAATACGTCTCTGGGTTTAAATCCACATGTCCTTAGGAAATGCACCAAATATTAGGCTTGAAATTTTAGTCTTCATTAGGCTTGAATTTCTTGAAGTATAAGAGATAGTATGTGGTTGTAACACGTGTACTCGTGTGATTTAGGAAGTGACATGACTCGAGGTAGGATACCTCAAAACCCTGAGGGAGTCACAAATTAGGATAATCAGAATCCCCCAATGGATGGAGGATTAGCTGAAGCCGTACGTCGACTGACTGTCATGCTTAGACAACAGCTACATCAGCAAGCACATGTACCCAGACCCGATGTTAGGGATTGTCTGTGTGAGAAGTTCTTGATCCATCGTTATCCAAGCATTTTTGATAATGAAGAGCCACTAAAAGCCGCGAAATGGATTATGGATCTCGACAGGACTTACGAGATCTGTGGATGTACTGAGGACCAGAAGGTTCTATATGTTGTATACCTATTCTAAGGAGATGCTGGAATATGGTGGGATACACAAAGGCAGCTTCAAGTTAGGGAACTAGGAAGTTTGGATGCATTGTCTTGGGAGAGATTTAAGGAAGAGTTGACAACGGATTCTTCCCAGATTCTATGAAATAGCTAAAGGCGCAGGAGTTCGCGACTTTAATTCAAGGTAGTTGGACCGTAGAGTAGTACGCCGCTATGTTTATGGTGTTAGGAAGGTTTGCACCACACTTGATTTCTACTCAAAGGATGCAGGCACGAAAGTTTCAAGCTAGACTTCAACCATGGATCTGTAGCCATGTAGCTTGCCTAAGAATAGAGAATTACCAAGAGTTAGTAAACGTGGCCGTGATAGTAGAGGCTGAGCAGAGAGGTCTAGCGATCCAGGTCAATACCGAATGAAAGAGAACTTCATTGTATGCTACTGAAGAAAATCTAGAAATGAAGAAGATGTCTACTGGACCAGATAAGGGAGAAGGCATCGAGACTGGAAGCTCAATACTGACCACGTACCCAATATGTGGGATGTCCGGAAAGAACCATGAAGGCAAGTGCAAACTTACCCAAGGACTCTGTTTCAGACGTGGCCAACCTGACCACTTGATTAGAAATTGTCCCAAAAGAGGCTAGAGAAATGGAACTATTCCCAACAGAGATTCCAAACCAAAGCCACGACCTCCAGTACTAGCTTAAGTGTATGCAAGTACTTCTAGAGACGCAGATGCTGACGCCGCAGGAACTAAAGGAGTTGGTGCTGTCACTGGTATTTTTCTAAGACCTTTGTATTGTTAAGCTTATTTAAGGTTGATTAAATTACAATTGATGGTACTATTGCATTATTGATACTTTGGGTAAGTTAAATCATTGAGGTTTATAACTTGTGCGCAATTTGATTCAAGCGAGGCCCTATTTTTAGTGATTGTGATATTGCACGAGAGTTCAGTTCATACTTTGAATTGTTACCAGGTGGTAAGAGTAAAATTTCTCGTTAGGAGTATTTCTATTCATACCAGTGTAGATATGGAATACCTTTTAGTAGTAAGAGGAAGGATTTTTAAGGTTGATGAATTAGTATCCCAAGTATTTGGAGTTTGTTTTGATTCGAAGGTTACAATGAAATTTGTATTCGGAAGAGTACTGTGTGTGGGAGAAGCTTTGGCTTTAGTGGGATTCACTTATGATAATAGTTTTATCCAATCGCGAATAAATGGTTTCTGGCGAAGCACCGTGTTTGTGGAAACCTAGATTGCCCTTATATTTGAGACATTTATATGGGGAGTAAAATCTTGTCTTAAGGATTTACGTGAACAGTCGGAACAAATTCTTTGGATTAGAGTCAGAATAAGATGCAGCTCATGATGGATAGAAAAGCTATGTTAATCATAAGAGAGAAACTCTTGAGTTGAGGTTAATAGCTGATCGTTTATCAAGGTACCACCACCTAGGAGGAGGAACGATTCGTGGTGATTATGAAGGAGTAAGCTAGTCCTAGGCAGATATAATTCCTTGAGGAAATAGAGAATGTGAATTCAGTTGTGTATGGATTAAATTCTTCCAAAATGAACTGCAAGAATACATGAAGTTTTAGATTTAGAGAGTATGCTGGTACGACTTGACCTACTTTGTGGAAAGATTCCAGTACAAATTGATATGATTTGAGTGAAAGAGAGTTAAGAATGGAAGATATATATACATGTTGTGGATAATTCTTTGAATAGTGAAGAGAATAGTGATTTCTTTTAAGCAAGGATTCAGTATCCTGAAAGGTCAGCTTAGAAGTCATTAAGTTTAGGCAGTAACCTTTGGGATTGTTATACCCTAATGTTATAGTAGTAGTTATTTTGTATAACCATGTGATGGTTATAGATAAGAATAGTGTTGACTACGAGAAGAAGACGATACCTCAAGAAGAACGAGGCTTGCCCTTGGGTGTGATGAGGCATCTAGTGATGGGCAATAAGTTGGTAAGCAACTTCTTCTTTTGAGCATATTTTATGTTTGTACTTACGTCGATTTCGAGGATGAAATCTTTTTTTTAGGAGGGGAGGATGTAACAACCCACTAGAAATTCATTGGTGGAATTTCTATTGACTTTAGGAATCTCGTGAAAACCCCATAAGTTTTTACGAATCGACCAATCGCATAGGTTTTAGTCTGTCAACATAGTCAGTGTTATCACTCACTATGGTGCTATAAATATAAGTTTTATTCATTTGAGGTGGTTAGAAGTGTCAGAATGCATTATGGTCCACGCCATTAGACTTTGTGGATTATTTAAGATTTTATGGTGCAATAGCCTATTTTCATAATTTCGGACGAAACGTCTGTTGGAAATTGTGAAATTATTTTTATGGGCACTTTGAGGTTGAATTTCGGTAAAAGATTTTCACTATAGGCTAATATGAATATTTATGAATTTTTAGTGTTAAGTTTATGATTCACTTTTTCGAAGTGAATACTAACCTCGATAAGCGCACCAATTGCAGTGTTTCAAAATCACAATGTGGAATGTCCAAATTAGATTGGAGAAGTTTTATTTGGACACTTGGCAAGATCTTAGCCACACTTAGTGAATAATTTTAGACACTTGGCACCATGAGGAACGTTTGTTGGATTTGAAGGAATCAAGGTGTGAGATCATGTCACTTAAGCAAAACTTTGTTTCATCTGCTCAAGCAAATGGTGGCAGACCAAAAAAGGTTTCAATCATAGTGAAACCCTAAATGGTGGGAATCCAATTGTAAGCCCAAAAGCTTGGTTGAAACCGAAACCCTAAACGGTTTCCCCAAACCCTAAAGTTGGCCTCTAAACCCTTTCTAATCCGATTTCTACCATTGTGTTTAATCACTTGATTAAATTACTTCCACATACTATTAATCCTCCAAATTTGTGTTTGAACATCATTATCCAACCTTGCTAACCTTGAAAAATTGACTGGGCCAAGTGATATTGGATTTGGGCTTGATAGCAACCCAAACCGTCTTTAAACCCCAAAATTTAGACCCATTCGGTTTAGTTTTGCACCCCCACTTGGCTGGCCAGATCTGTACAACAAGGGCCTAGAAGGTTCTTGAAATACAAAGGTAAAATGCCACCTCACTCTTTCACTCTTACACTCTATCTTGAGAAAAGATTTTGAACTGATTTTTATGAGAAGAAAAGGCCAACACTCAACCTTTCCTTCAGTCATATTACTTCCCATAACTTGTGTAAGAGGCTCTTCAGTCCACTTCCCACGAAACAACAACTCTCCTTTACACTTTTCCTTCATAGAACACAAAAGAGACTCTTAGACAGTTTTTCTTACCTCTTTTGAATGCCTGTTTCGAAGTTTTTGTAAGTGTTTTCTCGCAACGTTTCCTTCAAGAAAGTTGTTTATTTTGGAGTCTAGTTTACTTGGATATCTTATTCGTTCCATTTGGAGATCATTTGATATTTAAAAATTTATTTAGAACCCAGAAAGGTCATTCTGGGCGATAAACTGGAGAGTGTGTTATATTTTGGAGTTTTTGACCAAGCTAATGAATAGATCTTGGTCCAAAATTTTTATGGAGTACTGTTAACATGTGTATATGATTATTGGTTGTGGATTTGTTGCATGATTAAATGTTTTGGTGAAATATTTTCTTAGATCTAGAAACATAGAAACTGGAAGAGGAAAAACAGTTTTTGTTTTGAGAAAGTTTAAATCTTTTATGGTTTAATCTTATTCCAATAGCTTTGATATTTTTATTGGAAGCTCCTAAGCATCTTATATACATGTTAGAATGTTATTTTGAAGATATTTGATGTTAGTTTCGAAGATATGAAATTTTATGCATTGAGATATTTGGTTAGGCCAAAGTGATGATGTTCTTGGCTAAATTTATGTTTTGGTTGATGTTTAACCATGTGATCTTGAGTTTGATGCTTGGATCTGTTTTAGAACATCTTTTTAAACCATGTGATGTTTTGGTTTGAAGATCACATCTTTATAAGTCATGGATCAAGAGGTTGATCAAAACAAGTTGGAAACAAAATTCTGTTTTGAACTTAGAAGAAAAACCAAAAAGTTCAAGTATGGTTTTGGTGATTTTGATGACTTTTGTTCATGATTCAAAACATGATTATTCTTAGGAATATGTTATGAGTATAGTAGAAGAAAAATTTTGGTTTAATCATGAGTTTTGAGATTTGAAAGAACTACAACAAAAATCAAAGGAAATAGCCTTTGTAAGTTTTGGCCCTATAGAGTTTTAATGGTTGTGTTTAGTTTTAAATTTTTTTGAATTGATATTTGAGTTTAGGACAAAATTTACATAAGGTATGTAAATTTTGGTATTTTTTTGAAGTTATGATGCAAAATCTTTAAGTTAGGGGTAAAATGGTCATTTTCTCACATGTATAGGGTAAAATGGTAATTTTACTCTGAGTTGATATCTCTCCATATTCCTAATTGTTAGTGATTAAGTTCTAATTTTTAGAAATCACTACTTTCAGTTTCTCGTGATCGCACTTAAGTTTTGTCTCGAAGCGCGAAGATCGAGGTAAGTTAGCTTTTAACTTACTACCAGTCTAATATGTATGAGTGATAAGTAAGGGAACTAAAGTGTATGTATGCATGTTATCATATGTGTCATGCCAAGTCATTATATATTTATCTGTTACACAGAATTTATTCTGTCATGAATTATTTATCTGTTACACAAGATATTATGTCACGTATTGCTATACATTGCAAGTATGTCATGTTAAGTATGCCATCTGTTACATTTATTTCTTGTCACGTAATATTCACTGTCACATGTTACGCCATGTTAAGAAATGTTGTCTGTTATATAGTATGTCATGTTACGAAATGTTGTATGTTACTTGTATGCCATGTTATGAAATGTTCTTTGTTACATATATGTCTCGAGGTATGTCATGTATGTCGTCTTAGTTCATGTCACGTTATGCTACGTCAGGACTTCTGTCTTTTATGTCACGTTCATGTTACGTCACGTTATGAAATGTCATGTATGCCGGTTAAGTTATTCATGTCAATCACGACCCTAAGCGCTAAGATGGGGTAATATCCTAGTGGAACTCTTTTGTTCACACTGGAGTGTCTAAATAGGTGTGAAATTCCCTGGGTTAACGAAGTACAGTCAACAGGTTGTGAATGAGGCCTAATTAGCTGGTCACCGGAGCGCACCAGGCACTAACGCCAATGGTGCCACACATTTTGTTACGTGTGTCCACAGCAAGTGTGTCACAAACAGATAAGTCATGGGGCCACAACAACTGTGGAGCATGAAGTATGGGGCCACAACAACTGTGGAGTACGTATTAACGCACTCACAGCTTGTATAGAAACCTATGATGTGAGGCGGTAATCGGCAGGGACACACGGCTCAAGGGTGACCTGTGTAGCTCCCATTAAGTCTATTGAATAAGATTCCAAGTTCAAGTCATGTTTCATGTTATGTTATGTTCAAGTTTACGTTCAAGCAATCATGGTAATCCCACGAGACAAAAATATGTTTTAAGTTCATGTTATGTTATGTTCACGTTTACGTTATGTTCTAAGTTCACATTTATGTTATGTCATGCTCAGGTTCAAGTTATGTTCAAGTTCATGTTCAAATTATACATGTTCACGTACATGTTATGTTTCAAGTCCATGTTATATTTCAAGTTCACGTTCATGCTATGTTTCAAGTCCATGTTATGTTTCAAGTCACATTCATGCTAAGCTTCAGTTTCAATTTAAGTTATACCAGTTATGTTATGTTGTATGTCAAGTTATGCTATGATTACTTATGATTTGATTATGCATTTATACTTTTATTGCCATGCATGCATCATTAACCTGTGTGAAAGTTTCCTGTTAACTTGCTGAAATTTGTAATCAAATCTCACTGTGGTAGTCCCAACTACCATTCCTCCCGAATGGTAGATCGTATTACAGGATCTGAAGGAAGATCGAGAATTGACCATCTGGAAACGATCGTTTAAGCGATGGTGCGACGTAGATGGTAGTACAGTAGTTACCTTAGGTTACTACTTGTATTTGTGGAGTTCAATCTCCAGCACTCTTTTGATCACAACCATATTGACTATTATTGTGATCTCAGTTGTTTAGTACGTCATTATGAATGAAGTACGTTTTAAGTATTTGGGATATTTTGGTTTGGTGCATAGTATTGCTAAAAAGAAAAATTATCCGCTGCGAATATTGCATAATGCTAGATGCATGTTAGGAATATTGCATCTTATATGTCATGAACGGGGGCAGGTAACCTTGTGTTGCATGTCTCGACGCTTCAAATGTCTGTCCGATCCCAAGCGGAATTTGGGGGGCGTCACATTAGGCAATAAAATTTAATTAATCCAGAGTTCTACTCCCGATGCTACTATTCAAGTTCCAAAAATTATCTATTGCAAATATATTTCTCTTCTCAATGAATGGAATTTAGAACATGAAGTTCCTCCTATTAGAGTTCTAAGCGATGAACTCAATCTTGATTATATTCAGAAATATTTTGATGACATTGTTAACATTATTTTTGACCAACTTCTCGTAAACGCAGCAAGTGTATCCTCTTTTATTGGTTCTGTTTCAGAAAATCCAGAAAGAAGAGACCAAAATCTCAAAAAATTTATGGAAGATTCTATATAAGTAGCTCGTCCTATTAACCCTGATTTAAAACTGAAAGGAGTTTTTATAACCTCTCAGGTTACTTTTGCTTATTATACTACCAAAGATGCTAAAACATCCAAAGGTAAAGTCGTAAAGGAAGGAGCTGATAAAGAAGAAGAAGAGACTCCATCTCTATCTCCTACAGCTTCAGATATGATTGCGTTTATTCATCACAGATAGCTTACTGTGATAAATAGAGTTTTTAGAATTGATTTAATTTCTTTGTTTAAAGAATACAGTTCTATTGAAAACCGTAATAAGAGAAAAACTTATCATGCTAATTTCTTTGATTCTGAAAAACTACGTGTTAAAAGAAAATGGAAAGAAAAAATGTATGCTCTTCAAAAGCTTATACTTTTATTTGATTTTCTTGAAAATCATTATATTTCTAAACTTAGTTTAATTGTTGTTAAAACTAGTTTTGCCAAAGAAGAAGGCAAGACAGTGGTTAAATCTAGCCACCCTCCTTTTGAGACAAAATATTATTTCTCACAAGGGAACTGAAGTTCAAGCTTCTCCCCTTAAGATACCGAATACTGATCCAAATGCTACTATTGCAATGGAGACAAAAAATATTATTGAACAAAACAATTTTGTTAACCAAAATCTCCATGTTATAGGACAACAGTTAGATCATATTGAAGAAAATGTTGAAAAACTTGTTTCTGCTCCTATTTCAAAAAGAAAATTAAAAGCTGCTGAAAAACCTTTGATTATTTTACTAAAAGATAGGCCAAAACTTGATTTCAAAAAACAGGGCAATACTTTTGATAAAATCAATCAAATGCTTGCTGATATTAAGAAAGAACAACCCTCTACCAGTGCTTTAAATAGTAATGATAGAGAAATTGTTATTGTTGAAACTACTAAAAAATCATCTGACAGTGATTCATCTACTATTAAAGATATAGCTTTACTTGAAAAGAATTTTCAAGATTTTGATTTAAAACCTGAGATCGCCAGATTTTCTTCAAAAGAACCCAAACCAATGAGTCTGACAAAGAATTGGTATCCCAGACCAACACCTCCTGATTTACAGTTTGAGGAAAGAATGTTTCAAACCCATTCCTCTTATTATATTGATAGAATTTGCGAATGAAAGATTGACGGATTATCTAAACAAGAGATCCTCAATATCATGAGTAAAATGTCTATGGCTACAAATGCTTATATTAACAAAGATCTCATACAACCTCAGATTATCACTATTTTAACTACCGATTTTTCTGGAATGTTTCGACACCGGTGGGATAAAATCTCACAGCAGAAGCAAAGGAAACCATTCAGAATGCTATTAAGCACAATGATGAAGTTGCCAATTTTTTATGAAACCATAGGAATGGGAATTCCTGATGGAGTTAATACTTTGATCTACAATATTGTTAAACATTTTGTTGGAACTCCCTCCAACATTACTAACCGTATTAGTGATTATTTGAATAATTTGAGATGTTGTCAAATGTCTGATTATAGATGATAACAGGATGTTTTCATGTCCAGAGTAATCTTAGAGACGATAGTCATAAGCCTTACTAGAAAGAAAAATTTATTAATGGATTACCTCATTTATTTGCTCACAAAGTGAATGATGAACTTATTGATATCTTGGGGCTCCTTAATTATGATGATTACATCTATGGTGATATCTTCATTACACCAATGGTGTAATGATCAAAGAATGCTTCGTCAACAGATGAAGAATAGTAAGAAAGTAAAATATGAAATGAGAAATTTCTGTGAACAATTTGGCCTTCATCATATTGCTCCATCTAGGCAAAAACAAAAATATTCTAGAAAATTTACCAAACCTCACGGTGAGAAAAGGAGAAGGAACCGTGATATTTTTACAAAAAATCTTTCGAAAAACCTTTTAAGAAAAAGAGTTTTCAAACCCCTTCAAAAGGGAGATGTTTTAATTGTGGCAAATATAGGCATTTTGCTAATAAATGCCCCAAGAAGCCCAATAAATTAAAAAACAAGCTTAACCAATTGGATATTAATGCCAACGACATTCTTCATCATCTGACATCAATGAATTCAGTTCTAGTGATTCTGAGTAACACTCAGAAACTGGATCATCGGATTCTCCCAATATTAAGCTTGGTTGTAATGATTCTTGTTGCAAATCTTTGGATAAAATAATCAATATTTTAACCAAGGTAGAAGAACAAGAAACTCTTTTGTTAACCCTGATTTCCCAAATTACTAATCCTGAACTTAATGAATAATATCTCCAGAAGCTCAAGAAGACAATGGTTTGTCAAGAACCTGAGACTTCTGAACAAAAATTAATTTTCAAGAAACTTTGGGAAGATTTAAAAAGAAAAAACCCAAAAACATTTCTACAATTGATTTACATTGTGAAGTTGGTTTTATTAAAAAATAAATTATTGAACTCAAAGTTGAGATCAATAATCTCAAATCTGAAAATGATTCTTTTAAACAAGAATTATTGCATTTAAAAATTGATAAGAAAATTGATCAAGAAATCCCTTCTAATAATGAGCAAACAAATGATTATGATTTTAATCAAAAAGAAGAGAAATCTTGTGAAAATTAGATTTGTTTAATTCATCATACCATTCCTCCTAAATGGTTTTCTTGAGTTTCTATTATTATTTGCCATGAATTTTAATTTTCTGTGATTGATATGATTGACTCCGGATCGGATATGAGTTGTATATATGAAGAAATAATTCCTAGTAAATATTATGAGAAATCTACTGAGAGATTATTCTCAGCAAATGGATCTCAGATAAAGATTAAATATGAACTTAATACTGCTCATGTTTGTCTGGATAGTATTTGTTTTAAAATTCATTCTGTGCTTGTTAAAAATATGACTAATAAAGTCATATTAGGAATTCCTTTTATTTATTCTTTGTATCCATTTCTTTCGGAAAATGATGGTATTAGTACTGATCCTTTTGGACAAAAAGTTAAGTTTAGATTTGTTTCAAAATTTGAAATTAATACATACATAAGTTTGAAATCTTTGCTCTCTGCAAAAACAAAGCATTTGAATTTCCTACAATAGGAAATCAAATTCAAAAAAATTTTAGAACAACTCTCTAATACTTTGCTTTAGTAAAAAATTAGTGATTTTCACAAAAGTCTGGTTGATGATGTTTGTTTTGATCTTCCAAATGCATTTTGGCATAGGAAGAAACATTATGTTTCTTTACCTTATATTAAGGACTTTTGTGAGAAAAACATTCCAACTAAACATTAACCTATTCAAATGAATAGTGAGACTTTGGAATTTTGCAAAAATGGAATCAATGATTTGCTTGCCAAACAGATTATTAGGCCGAGTAAGTCTCCCTGGTCTTGTGCTGCTTTCTATGTCCACAAAAATGCAAAAATTGAGAGAGAACACACCGCTTAGTTATTAACTACAAACCTTTGAACAAAATCTTAGAGTAGATTATGTATCCTATCCTCAATAAGAATGACTTAATTCATAGATTATGCGATGCAGTTGTCTTCTCCAAATTTGACCTAAAGTCAGGATTTTGGCATATCCAGTTTATTGAGTCAGATAGGTATAAGACTGCTTTTACTACCCCATTTGGACACTACGAGTGGAATGTGATGGCTTTTGGTCTTAAAAATGCCCCTAGCGAATTCCAAAATATTATGAATGACATCTTCAATTCATTCATCCATTTCACCATTGTTTACATTGATGATGTTCTCGTATTTTTCAAGTCTATTGACAAACACTGGAAACATCCGCAATCGTTTCTGTATATCATTAGGCTAAATGGTCTTGTTGTTTCTACTAAAAAAATTAAATTATTTCAAATCAAGATTAGATTCCTTGGTTATGATATTTTTAAAGTAAAATTTGACCCATTGACAGGGCTACCGAATTTTCTAACAAATTTCCTAATGTTGTGATTGATAAAACTCAGTTACAGAAATTTCTTGGTTCTCTCAACTATATTGCCAAATTCTACCAAAATATGAGGAAACAATGCCGCCCACTATTTGAATGGCTACAAAACAATCCTCTTTCTTGGTCCGAAATTCAAACTACTCTTGCAAAACAAATCAAGGCACATGTCTAGACTCTTCCGTGTCTTGGTATCCCTACTTCTAGTTCTTTTAAAATCGTTGAAACAGATGCCTCTGACATTGGTTATGGTGGTATTCTGAAACAAATAGTTTCACAAGGGCTCATCAGAACAAATTGTTCGATTCTATTCCGAAGCCTGGAGTAGTGCACAACTTAATTATAGTACTATTAAGAAATAAATCTTATCTATAGTTCTATGCATTTCAAAATTTCAAATTGATTTGTTAAACAAAAAATTCTTACTATGCATTGATTGCAAAAGTGCTAAATATATTTTAGAAAAAGATATTGAAAACATTGCATCAAAACATATTTTTGCCCGATGGCAAGCTATATTAACTGTGTTTTACTTCGATATTGAATATATTAAAGGTTTTGATAATTCCATTCTTGCTTTCTTTACTTGTGAATTCTTGCAGCAACCATGAGCAAGAAGAGAGATAAAGGAAAAAAGATTGCTCCACCTCCACTAATTCCTTATCTCAAGCTCATTAAAAATGAGTCTTCTTACCTACTAGAAATTGCTAATAGGTTTACTACCCTTGGGAATATCCTTACTTCTAAACCTGCTTCATTTGCTTCTGCTATTGCTACCCCTTATGACCTATATGCTAAACCAATTTCTTCTGTTAAACCCACTCAGTATTCCCCTGCTTCGAAAACTGAATATATTAAAAAAAAAATTTCCATTCTATATTGGATCTAATCGATCAATATATACAGATCTCTTCAAAATAGTTTCAAGCTATTGTCCTCCAGGTTTTCACTGGATTCCTGAGAATCCGGCTAAAAACCTCCAGTATTAATATGGTATTCTTGTCCAAACAGAATCAATTGTTATTAAACCCATTTATGATAAAATTGATAAATCAAAGTTGATTTATGACAATGCTTACATTCTGAACATCATTACCGAAGAAGACTGGGGTAGTCACCCCTTTACTTCAAAAAGACTTTCCAATTCTGAAATTGTTTATTGCTATTATGATTACATTGATGCCTGGTCCAAATTCCTGTTATTTCAAACTACAGATATGAGTCACTCATGGTTTCTTAATTTTGATAAGAAATTCAATGGCAAACTTCCCCTTTGGTTCTTAAAATGGTGGAATCAGTTTGACTCCATTCCTGAAGTTTTTCCTGAACAACTTCAAAAATCTATTAAAAGTTTTGCTAATGCAATTGTTTCAAAATTAAAATTGGATTGCCATGATGCCAAATTTCCCTACTCCCTTCATTTCTACAAAAAGTATAAGGTCCCTTGGATTCTAAAATGGAGTTATGAGAGAAATGGTGACCTGTTGGTTCGATACATTATTGATCATATTACCATAGATTTCCCCCAGACTGCTCTATATCTGAAAAATAATGAGAAATTCTCTGTTATTGTTCATCAATCAACATCGCCTAGATACCCACTGATCCAAGCGACCGCTACTATTGAGAATACTAAACAGAGGGAAAAAGTTGTTGCTTCCTCATTTGCAACTATTAAATCTGATAAATCCTCAAAGTCCAAAAAGAAGAATGTTCTTAGAGGGCTTAGTAAAAAAGATCTGATTTATTTGTTAAAGAAGTCCATTGAAAATGATAATTCTAAAGAATCTGATAACAAGTTGGAAGCATCTTCTGAAACTTCAGTTGCTGACCCATACAACAACATATTTGAACATGATTTAAAAGTTACCTCAAGGTTATCGGAAGATGAATGATCTGTCAGCATAAACCAACAAGAAATGTTGAAGGCTACCGTCCTAAAGATAGATTGGCCTCCTCACTTGATTTGACATTGGCAAAAGACAGACTACCATCCTCCCAAAGACTGATTAGTCCCCAACTGCTAGATTCCTGCAACTGCCAGATTCCTGCTACTGACAGTACTACTTTCACTATTTGATTTCACTATTTGCTTTAATAATTGTAATTGGTGCCCCCTTCATCTATAAAAGGGGAACATTGCTTCAAAAGAAGGCATCACTTTTGTTTTAGGAAAGATTTCCTTCCAAATACCTTCTTCTCCTCTCTTCCTTTCATACGCCTTTTGATTATCTTTGTAAGGTATTTAATCATGAATAAATATTGTTACTCTTATTAAGTGTTTTCAATTTATTTTCATTATTACCAAGTTCCAGTTATCTGGTCCTGCATTACTTTCATTCCCATTACATCCAGTTACCTGGTCCTATCCAGATTTGATATATTATATATATATATATATCAAATCTTGGACTACACCGAAATGCATTAATACTGAAATATTAGTATTTAAATCGAAATGATCAATAGAAAAAAATTTAAATTATTGGTCCAGACACTTACGAGATGGATAGATTGGCCAAACAGACTGGTTACAACTCTTTTACCCTATCCTAGTTTTGAAGTCTATTATCATAAATATCATTATCATTGCATAGTAGTAATAATATTAAGATTTTGTCTACAGGTCAGCCTTTGTTCACGGCTGATTTGTAGCACATCTTACGTGTATTTTTTTTTCATGCAAAACGTGCGTTTTGCATCGTTTTGTATTATCGTTTTGCATCTCTTTCAAATTTTCCCCACCCATATCCCGCAAAAACTGGAACTCCTCCCTCGCTAGGAACCCACGGCCTTCCTCTTCCCAGCGCCACCTCGCGATGGCATCTCTCTATTCAGCACCACCTAGCGAGGCGACTCCGTCTGCCCAGCGCTACCACTCCCCGCAAGCTGATTGAACGGACCAAACCAGTGAAACTGGTTCGGTGGAGCTATGTTTCACCGCCGCCCCACCATCAGCTTCGTAGGTAAATGTTGTACCATTTTTCCTTCCATACAATTACATTCTTCTTGTGTATTGAGAGAAGTGATTTTTGGATTTTGTGAGATGGGGGTATTGTGGCTTAGGGCATGGAGAAAAAATTGTTCTTTGGGTTTGGAAGACATGATTCTTGTTCGGAACTTGTTTGTTTTATTATTTAAAAGAGTTGAGGGATGAAAATGCCATCTAATTTGTTGGGCCAAAACTCATATTACAAATACTATAAAAGGTAACATGCATCGTGCATGCTTTTTCATCACAACTGCACACAAAAAAATCTTGAGAAAGAGAACCTCTGAGGCTTCTAATTCTTCCATAGGTCCTCCCTCATAATGGCAAAGATAGTCATCCATAAATAATCGTTATGAATTTGAAGCAAATACAACTGTTGATGTCTTGTTTCGTAGGCCTAGGCAACTTCACGCAGACAGTGCTCGAACGACCACCTGCACAATAACTAAGGATGGACCTCGGGGTCCGTTGATCATCTGATGCTTAAGTCAGTGACGGGTGAAGGAGATGATAAACAATAGTCAAGATGAGAATGTAAGGTGATAGTGATAGATTACCTTGCTTGCTGTTGGTAGTGTCTTATTTATAGTTACGGACCTGGTCTCCACGATAGTGGGGTGTTGCATAGCAGGAGATAATATGCTTGTGCTGTTGATTAACTGAGCTACCCATGTGCCATCACCTCGCCGAGCTATGAAGTGCTCAGGGTTGCTGTGTATCGCTTGGGCCTTGGGTCCCATTGAATGTGGCACGCCTTCTGCTCTGGGCATCATTGAATGCGGCACACCTTTTACTCTGGGCTACATTGAATGCGGCATGCCTTCTCATTAATGCTTGGAGTAAATTGTCGCAAGCCCTTTCATCTGGTACTGAGTGCTAGGTTCCTTCCCTCTCAAACCTCGCCTGCATTTCCTGTCTTGCTTCCCGTTGTGAACAGGATCCAATCTGGGTATCATAACTAAGTCTTTACCCGAGTGTTATTGTCTGTCCCAACCCAAATTGTGCACCTGAGCCCTAATCCGGCCCATGTCTCCGGCCCGGTTCAACCCAGACCTCATATCTAGATTGTAACTTAGGCCTTGCCCTTGGCCCAATGTAAGGGATTTTCCCCCTTCATACTACCCTGCAAATTTTTAGCACACTTGTAGGCTGAAAATTGTAAGATTTCTCTTTTCTTTCTCTCTCTCTATTTTTTTTTTTTTGAAGATCTTTGGCCTGGACATGTAGAAGGTCAACGGGTACCTGCCCGTTCACTGTTGATGCGAACCGATCTCCTTATTTACTGGGATGTGAACCGATCTCTGGCGTTAACGAGCTTGAATAATCATTAACGTCTTCCTCATTAATTAAAGCTGCTTTCTGGTGTGCCAACGTTACCCAGGATTGGTTCATTTCACGCACCTGTGCAGTAGGTAAACGTCATTCCGTATCCCCATAGCCAAGGCGTCCTTTCAAATTTTGTGTCGATCCGTTTCAGACATCTTGTCATTCCATCACACTGTTCCTATTTATTTCTTCTTCCTTATTCTTTTCTCTGTTTCCTCCCCTTTCTCGTTGTCTTATTCTCCTCTTTCGTTTCTTTGAAACTCTAAAAGACACTCTAAGCCTTCCGTCTATTTTTACTGTGATGAAACGAGGTGCGAACGATCACTAGTTCAGTTATTTCACTGGGAAACGGTGGACATCAGTCATAACTAATAACGAACTTCGTACGTTCTGCAGAGAGTTTCCTATTCCTGCTGGATCTGTTCTTGAAATCCCTCAACCTTGCGTTACGATGGTGGATGAGGATGGCCTATTGACAAAGGTGGCTCTTTATTCTCACATGTTTTCCATTCGATTGCATCTGCCATTTTGCCGTCCGGTGCGGGAGATTTTGGATTTTCTGCAACTTGATCCGGCGCAACTCAATCCTAATGCTTGGCTTTTAATCATGGCTAGTTGTGTGGCCTTTCGAATCGTTCTAAATGGCTCAGAAGATTACCCTGATCTAACTACTCAAGAATTTATGTCTACGTACCGAATCAATCGGTTTACAGGAAACATCTGTAGTTTCCAATCCTACTCCGTCGAGAAAGATTGACACTGGCGATTCTTCTTTCTTAGGGGCTTAGAATGGGATTGCTCGGAAGGAGAGCGCGAATACAACAAGTTCCCTGTTCGATCCGTTTGGGGTAAGGTTCTGATTACCAAATCTCTCTATTAAGTTATCGGAGAGAGAGGAATTCAGGATTGCTTCTGTAATGTCCTAGGTGGCAGCTCATCCAAGCCTAGTTGAGACCAACTCGTTACTTAGTGATGAGAACATTTACTGCTATATTGTTCACCCACACCGTGCACAAGTGTTAGGTCGGGACTTCTTATCGGTTCCACCACCTCCTCCGAGAGAAAAGCACCGTGTAGCTTCTCCACCTGGGGGCAACTGCCCAAAGCGGTCACAAATGAAGGAAGGCATTTCCGTTCCTACTCAGTCAAGGAGATGCCTACTGCTCCCTCACGTCCCACTAAGCCAAGTGTTCCTCATAAAGAGAAGAGGGGGATCCCATCAAGTTGCCCCAGAGGGCAGTTCTCACATAGTTGCTACGGAGAGTGGTTCTCACCGAGCTGCCTCGTAGTGCATTGATCACCAAATTGCTCTTGACTGCAGTTCCCCCCAAGCTACTCCAGAAAACAACCCTCCTAGGGGTAATTTTTTGAGATTTCTAAATCCCTTCTTTTGTTATGTTCTTTTAAGCAGAAGATAATAGTGTTTTGCCTTCTTTTCTAGTCCCACTAGGGGAGAGGAATCAAATGTTTCCATTACTTTTCTTTTTACTTCAACTTTTGACCACGCGGTGCATCAGGGTCCTAGTCCGGCGATGGGAGCTTTTACGTCTTTTGAGGAAGCTCTTATTCAGGAAGAGGTTCCCCTGCACATGTCACCAACTCTTTTCGAGGGAAGGCTCGCTGAGGTTGAGGCATCCTTCTGGGAGTGTTAACTAACTCTCCCATTTCGCCCCCTGAGCTCCCAGGTTTGCCGGGGGCCCTTCGATTCCCATTCCAACAATCTCCGCCTACCCTCCTGTTGCATCCTTGGATACAGAGATTACTCTTGTCAGAGATGAGGGGCTAACTCCTTCTCAGATAGTGGAGTCATGCTCTGCAGAGGCTGCTTAACTGCCTAAGACTATGGAATCGCGTTCCAAGGGGGCTATGGAACCAATTCCTCTTGTAGCTCCGGTCTTCTCATTAGTGTTGGAATAGACTACCGAGCCTGTTCCCTCAACAATCCTAGAAGTTTTCCCTCCTCTTCCAACTTTTCAAGTATTCGCTTCTTTTATTTTCGCTTGAACTGTTTTTCCTTCTTTTCTCCTTGTTATTATGTCTTATGCCAAGCTACTTATTTGCTTCAGGAATGCATCATTCCTCAAGCCAAGTCCCCTTCTTTGTTACATGAAGACGTTGTCGTAATGGAGGATGGTTCTTCATCCGCTAGCAGTTCTCCTCATTTGGAGGCTACTCAGGGTGAGAGTTTAGCCTAGGCTGAGGGATAGCCAAGCTCGCAGTTCCCCTTTCCCCAGGCTCCTCAAGTCGAAGTTCCTTGTCAACGAGAGGAGGAACCCGGTCTGCCTTCCATACATGCCGAGGCCATTCTACCTTTGGTGTGCGTCGAACCTTCCTACTCTTCTAGGCAAGGAAATCCGTAGGAGCCTGGGCCAAGTTATAAGAAGGCAGGCCGAATCTTTTGAAGCACAGGCCCGGAAGTTCAGGCCCCTTTTTGCTAATATGAGTATTTCTCTTCCGTTAATGGGTTCCCATCTTTCTTATTTGGCGGATAAATTTCATATCTTGCTGATTTTTTTGGCTGCCGATCAACTAGTCGAGATGGTTTCTCAAGAACAGGAGGTTTGGAAGAAGATTTAAGAGTTCATATGGCGTTAAACAAGCTGATGAACATGTGAGGAGAGAAACTGATGGGTGACCTCCATGCTCTAGAGGTGGAGAATGAATCCCTGAGAGGGGACAACACACTCTACCGTCAAAAGATCTCTGCTCAACTAAAGGAGGCTGTGGAGATGGAGCATAGGATGAAGGTGATGGCAATGGAGATGAAAGTCAAAGATAAGGAGATTCAGCTGAAAGGCTTGGAGATCGATATAATCCGTACGGAGATGTCCTTAAAGGTTGACGAGTTAGAATTTGTAAAGAAAGATATTGGGGGTCTTCGAATCTAGCCTGATCTCCTTTTTGTCGAGAGGGGAGATGCCCAAGCCGAGGTCCAAAGGCTGGAGTGCGAGTTGGAGCCTGCCCAAGAAGAGCTGAGGCAAAGCGAAGAATCTATGGAGACCCTGGCGAAGGATTAGAGGTGTGCGATTGAAGTTCGATGCCACCTGCTCCACAAATTTTTGGGGATAGCTAGACGAGGAGATAAGATATGGGCTTCAACTCGGGCCACGGTTTCCTTTTTGGAATCTTCTCTAGAGGCTGCTCTGGTTCATGAAGCCAGATTGAGTCCCAACTCAGAAAGGCTCCCACCCTGCGTGATAAAGCTTGGATTAATGGGTATAAGGAAGGCATCAAGCATCTTCGGGAGGTGCTTTTTGAAAATCCTGAGACTAATCTTCGTACTCTAAATCTTCGAGATCTCCTGCCAAATACATTTGCTTACGAGGAAAGGTTGACGTGGGGTGTAGAGGACATGCCTTTAGCCTTTCGCGATGCTCCTTCTTAGCTTTCAGCTTCCGTTCTATTGTTCATGTTACTAGGCCCACACGAGTTTTCAATGTAATTTTGACAATACAAATGATTGTACCTTTGGTTCTGTACATATCTTCCGTTCTATCTTCTTTTATTGCCTATTGTTTTTACTGGTTTTCCTTCATTGAACTGTACATCTCGATCCATTATTGATAAAGATTGAACATATTATCCTTTGATTGATGAAGGTCGAGTTGGTTCCTTTTTCATTTGAGTGGGACCGAGGTCGGGTTCCTTTGCTTCATGTTAACCGAGCGGCATCTTTTGGTTTGGGGTCATTGCGAGTGAGATCCTTCCGTATAGATGGGTACCGAGCAGGTAGTCTTGTATGGGTGATTGTTGAGCAGCAATTCTTCGTATCGACGAGAACTTCTCTTAAGTCTTCATATTTGTGTGGACGTATGCTGATCACTAGTGTACTCACCCTTTCTTTCTTTTTTTGTTTCCAGACCTGCATTTGGTCTTTGATGTAATTTTGATAATTTGCACAAAATAGTATACCTCTGGTTTGTCTGAGTTCGGCTGATTCGAAGCTTTTGACTTTTCTCTTTTGTCTACCTGTTGTGTTCTGTAGTCCTCCATTGTTGAGCCCATGTTCAAGCGTTTACCGCGCAACAAGCTTTTTGCTAAACGCATAAAGTTTTTACCGCGCAATATCACTTTGCCGAGTGTTCACCGCGCGGCACCACTTTGCTGAGTATTTACCACACGGCACCACTTTTAAGCACGTGGGCATCTTGACCTACTATTGATTCCATTCTGATACCTTTATGCACGTGGGCGTCTCAACCTTCTGTTGATTCTACATTGATCCTGGAACTACTTTTATTAACGTCTTTTCATTCCCTGTTTGCTTTGAATGTTGTTTAATCCCGTCGGTATCATTACGCCTGCTATTAATTCGGTCATTCATGTTTTCCATGAACTTCGTGTAGCACGTCGGTTGAGGTTTCCACATTTAACTCTATTACTAACTTCTTCATGAACTCCATGTAATGTGCCCATTGAGATTTCCGCATTCATATCTAAACACCCTCCTGTCTCTACGCTTATACTTCCAGCCCTTTGAACAATTTAAGAGTATAGGCAGATGGTCAGAACCCCAAGCCATAACTGTCTCCACCTTCACCTCATCAAATCCAACCCTCCACACTCTATTAGCAACTGCTCTTCCAATCTTTCCTTAATGAAAGTCTCATCCCCATGCCCATTGCTCCAAATGTATTTTATGCCATTCCATCCGAGATCCAGCAAACCTCCACCACTCAAAGCACTCCTGAATTTTTTCATCTGCCCCTCCCTTCTTTCCCTCCCTCCCCATTTCTCATCATGAGACACTATCTCGTTAAAATCCCCAATCACACACCAACATATTTCAGAAGCAGGTTTTAAAGCTAACAATAGATCCCAAGACCCATCTCTTTTAGAGGCATCTGGATTCCCATAAAAACCAGTTAATAACCACCTTTCATTATCCCTACCATTCCTCACCCAAACACTAATATGCCATTGAGAATAATTGCATACTTCCACCCCTTCCACATCATCAACAAAACGCCACCCAAACCTATTGGTTCCATCACAATACAACCCTTATAACCCCATCTCCTTTGTATAGCTTTCACCTTATGAGATCGAAGTTTAGTCTCCACTAGAAAGACTAAATCTGGCTGCTTTTCCTTGACAAGTTTGCCAAGAACTTGAACTATCCGAGGGTTGCCAAGCCCTCGACAGGTCCAACTCAAACTATCATTGATCTATGCGGGGCTGTCCAGCAGCTCTTGCCTTCATATTTACTACAATTGGTTCCTCTCCCCCTTGCTCCATCTCAGATTTTTTAAACACCCTACCCTTTGCCTTACCGACCTCTTCCTCCCCTACCAACAATCTTTTTCTCAGTAGAACTGTCCTCCAAACCCTCAGACCTCCCAATCCTCCTTGCTCTTCTTTTCCACTTCCCCTTTGAAACCAGTTTATTATTAGTATTTTCCCCCTCTAAACCATTCCCCACCTCAGAGAGCCCAAACCCCATCCCCTCCATTTCATAATTCGACACCTTTTCCAATCTTTCTTCTCCCTTTTTTACTTTCCCATTTTCCTCCACCATCCCTTCCTCACTGTTTTGAATAATCTTCAATTTGTTTTTTTCACTAATCCCTAACTCCTCCATCCCCCTCCCCTCTCCCAATTCCCTATCAACCACATCACCCACATACTGACCCCCCACCACCTTATCACCATCGCCCTTACTCCCCTCCACCTCTTTCCCAACACACTATTCTCTCTCCCCATCTTCCTTTCCTATCACCACCCCCCAGCATTATTAGAGCTTTCATCATCGTCCCCCCTTTTGTTCCATCTACCGCCCCTTCAGCCCCCTGCCCCATATAATATTTTCTTCTAAGCCAAGGATCAGCTCTCAGCCATACACCAAATTGTTCATTCAACCCCCTCCCATTATCAAAACCCTCAGGTCCCATATCACACCCCTTCTCCCCATGAACAATTTTACCACACTTAAAGCACACTCTAGGCAACTTTTCATAACGTAAATTCACCCATACCTCCTTACCATTTACTTTGATCAAGCGTCCCCTCGTTACTAGCTTCATCAGAGGAATTTTGACTCTAACGCACAGGAACTTTTCCCAGCCAATCTCATCAGCAGGAACATCCACCTCTACTAACTTCCCCAAAGACTCACCAAGCAATCTCCCATTTCCTTTGTCATACAAACCAAAGGTAGGTTAGGTATTTGGACCCAAAATAATTCCCGATCAAACCTCCACTGATTTGGCTGAGCATAACCATCGAACATCTGCAGCACAAATAGATGGTTATCGACTAACCAAGGTCATCCGTCCATAACACGCATCTTGTCTTCTTAGTTCCTGAAAGTGATCATAAAGGTGTTCATCCCAACCTCCCTAAACACCGCTTGCTTACTCACCCTCCATATTTTCCCCATTGTGGCAGAGATAATTTCCACTCCAATGCTTCTGTCCAAATAGATTTCCCTAAAATACTGCTATCCCCATGTTCCCAGATCTCCCCTCCATCTTCACCAATTTCTAGAACTTCCGATTCCTCCTCCGTAAGACAAAAATTCTCCCACTAAGAGACTAGACTCTTCAACTCGCCCCCTGAGCTCTCATCCATACCCTTCTCTCCACCGTCTCTCACCACCGCGAACCTTTCTCACCACCAAAGTTGCCCTGTAACCACCTGTTCAGTCCCTTGCAAATGACGAAAAAATCCCTAACCACCACAAATTCAGTTAGAATCTTGGAAGTCCCCACTTCACCTCTACTTTCTTCTGTAGAGAAAAAAGCGAGAGAAGACTCTATCCCTGACAGTCTTTAGTTGAGGCAACTTTTTATCCACTTTTTTTTTTTTTATCTTTACTCCTAGCTATTAGGTAATTCTCGTCCTATACTATCATTTTATACTATTAAAAATTATTATATATAAAAATAATTTTAAAAATAAAAATACCTCATCATCTGTACTTAAAAAAGAAAAAAGAAAAAAGAAAAACTCCTACCAAAGTTTCCGTTAATCATCTTCAATTAATTGTCGATATCTACTCCTGTACAAGTATTTGTAAGAGCATTCCCCTCAACCATTACTATTTATCTACGGCTTTCAATTAGGTCTCGTTTTTTTTTAGATGAGATGAGATGAAATGAGATAAATTGAGATAAAAATTAAAAATTAAATAAAATATTATTATAATATATATTTTTAATATTATTTTTATTTTAAAATTTGAAAATGTTGAATTATTTATTTTATTTTATATAAAAATTTAAAAAAATTATAATAATTAGATGAAATCAGATAAAAATTTTTTATAAAGATGAAGAAGACCTTAATCTTCACAATTCCATTAACAAGCAGGTGGGCTTCCATTTTTCTCATTTTCAATAAAATTGTCGATATGTTAGCACCTTTGATATTTACATTGTTGATCCCATCTTCTTTAATCGATATTAATTAGTAGTTTTTTTTTTTTCTTTTTTGTGTTGGTAGTGGCAGAGTAGGACCCTCGAGAAAAGTCGTGCCCTTACCACCAATTGCAGAAAGAACCTGAGAACACTAGCAGTAGCACTTGAATGGTCCAGAGATAATAGCTGCGCTAAACCACACTAGTGGCGCATTAGTTTTGTACTTTATTCATTCCCCACTAGGACTTCATCGTACAACTTTCAATGGTCTTAATTCATTTTCAACTGCAAAATATCTTTTATAATTATAAAATATATAGATACTATTAAACTCCTTTGTAATTAATATCATAGTTTATACTGTTGCATTTAGGACTGCAAATTAATAGAGTAGTTCTTGAACAACGCGAACTTAGTTTGTATATATTCGATTCATTTAATAAATGGGATGTTTGTAAACAGTAATATCCGGTCTGAATATTAAACAAGCAAAATTCATATAAACTCGACTCGACTAGATTTCGGCTCGTGAAAAACACTTGTTTATTCTCGGCTTGACTCATTTGAACTTGTGTTGAACCTCATAATGTGTTATATATGTATGTGTTACATTTATTACATGTTAGTTGTATATTATATACTTAATTATATATTATTAATTAATTTATAATTTACCTTATCTAATATATTTATTATGTTCCCAAAGTGTGTATAGGATAATATTACATTAATGTTATATATTAATTTTCTAATTATTACATAAATTATAGCCGATTAATATAGTAATAAATTAATGACCAAATTAACTTTAATTAATTAATTATAATTCGTATATATAATCCACATCTTAGCATGAGTTGATTGTATTTCTTTTTAATTAAGGAATCATATCAATAACCTTATACACAATACGATTTTCAGCATACTAGATAAATGATAACACATATTGCATAACTATTACTTATTATTTATAATTGCATATTATTATATTCTTATAGTTTAATCTATGTACAATAGCACATATTATAACTATATACTTATATCGTATGCTTGTAATACATTATAAATATAACATTTAGTAATGTATGCTATAATATATTGATAACTTATTTTTAGTAATGATATATTATACAACCAGAATTTTTTATTTATTATGTTATCTATATATGTTCGGGATGTGTTCCACCAGTCGTTCACCAAAATAATCAATCTGCAACAATGAACGATGATGACCTGGTGTGCTTATTGTACCTCCGATGCCTAAGCCAGTGAATACGTAAATCGAGACGTTATGAGAGTATTAGGAAGAGAAAATTACCTGGGATTACCATATTTTGCCTAATATATAGATGTGAACCTTAGTGATAAGTATGAGATATCAAATCAATCTCTTGATCTCACTTATCGGTTTATGTAATTGATATAGATATCGATATTATCCAACAAAGGATGAACTTATTCCTTCCAAACAATATGGCGATCTTGTCGTTGTTTCCTTGGACTAGCCATCCTATCCTATCAATTTGGAGGTTACAATATTGATTCATATTGCAACTAACTCTTCACGATCTCAGTTTGATATTTCACTTAAACGGCCGACCGGTTCTCTGTAGGTTTCGGATTGTTCCTGACTTTGGCAGCCAGTTTACTTCGGTGACAGTCGGTTCCATCAGATTTCTGTACAACCCTAATCAATGCTAGTTTTTGGACTTGACTTTGGTGGTACAGGATCGCAGAGTCTTTTGACTTGCACACCTATTTCATCATCATGAGTCTTTGGACTCGACTTTGGTGGTCGAGGGTCACGGAGTCTGTTGACTTGTGCCTATTTTGTCTATGTTAACTCATGACAATGAGAGAGATAATCGAGAGACATAATTGCCTTTATTCATCGTTTTAAAAATGAGAGACATAATAATCACCTTTATTCATCATTCTTTATTGCTAGTGCATACAAAATCAAGGGTAGAACTTCTTTAGGTGCTTGATGTTCAAAGGGTGTTGCAATTCTTTTCCTTGGCTATTCCTTAAGTGATATGAGCCAGGTCGATGGTTGGTGATGACCACGTATGGTCCTTCCCAGTGGAGGCCAAGCTTCCCCTCCTATTCTATAGTTATTGCAGCCTCTTTTAGCACTAGGTCGCCCACTTTGAATGTCCTGGGCTTGACTCTTTTGTTGAAATAGCTTTTCGTTCTTCTTTTATTAAGGAGTGCCTAAACCTTAGCTTCTTCCCTTTCTTCATCTAGGAGGTCAAGATGCTCTTCTAGTGCTCTGTTGTTTTGCGGTGGGTCGAAGTTGCAGGTATGGTAAATGGGTAACCCGACCTCCACTGGCACAACAGCTTCACTTCCATATGCCAAGGTGAAAGGGGTTCCCCTGTTGGGGATTTTACCGTGGTTCTATAAGCCATAAGACCCCGAGGAGCTCCTCTGTCGACTCCCCTTTTCTGTCAGTGAACTTCTTCTTTAGAATCCCAATAAGGACTTGTTAGTGGCCTCCACTTGCCCATTAGCTTGTGGGTGCCCTGGGGATGAGTACTTAACTTGGATTTTTAGCTTTGCGCACTATTCTCGATAATGTTTTGAGTCAAATTGCTTTCTGTTGTTTGAGATTATGCTTTGTGGGATCCCAAATCGGCAGACAACATTCTTCCACAAGAATTTGGTGACGCTTTTCATCGTGATCTTCGTTAGGGGTTCCGCTTCAACCCATTTGGTGAAATAATCTATGACAATGATTACAAACTTCACTCCTCCTTTCTCGGGTGGGAAGGGGCCATTAGGTCGACCCCCATTTGTGTGAACAACCATGGGGCCATGTTGGAGGTTAGATCCTTCAACAGGTAATGCGGCTTTGAGGGCATTAGGCCATTAATACCCCATCCTCATGACTTTCCTCACCAGTGTCCTTCCTCTGAAATAATTCTCACACACTCCTTCGTGCACCTTTGCTAGGACGTACTTGGCCTCTTGTGCTGAGACACATCTTAGTAGGGGCGTGGTGAAACCTTGCTTATAGAACTTTGGTGAATTGTGCAACGTTCTTTCTAATCTTCCTCATCCCTTTCTTCTCGGCCGGGAGTTTGCTCGTGTCTAGGTATTTCGCTATCTCTCTTGTCCACTCTGGTTCTTTTAGTTCTATCTCGCAGGCTTCCGCCCCAATCGCTGGGACTTTGACAACTCTACTTTCTGCCTTCCACGATGGGGTGGAGTCGTCCATCCTTGAAGCTACTTATGCCAGCCTGTTTTCTACAGAGTTGGTTTCTTTGGGTATCTGCTCAATACTGAAATGTGAGAATCAATCTCGACTTTCCCAGACCCGATGTATGTATTTCTTTAATCACTCGATCTTGGCGGCGTATGCCCCTAGCACCTGGTTAGCGACCACTTAGGAATCTGCTCTTACCTCGACTTTGGTTGTTCCTAATGCTTCCACTATGGAGAGCCTTGCTATAAGGGCTTTGTATTTGGCTTCATTTTTGGTAGTTTTGAAGGTTAGCTTTGCCATGTGATGATGCACTTGCTCCAAGTCACGGATTATGTGGATTCCTACTCCCCTGCCAGTATGGCAAGAAGAGCCCATCGACAAAGATTCGCCAAGGTTTTCCGACTGGGGGGTTGTCATTTCCTTGGGAAAGCTAGTGGACTCGGCGATGAAATCTGCCAAGGCTTGTACCTTTATTGCTCCTCTCAGTAGGTAGTCTATGTCAAACTAACTGAGTTCGATTGACCAACTCAGTAGCCGTCCAAAGGTATCTAGTTTCTATAATATTTGTATATGAGGACTCTCTGTCAGTACTTTGATTGGGTGGGCCTGGAAATATGGTCGTAGTCGCCAGGCAACTATTATTAGGGCGAACACCAGCATCTCCAAGCAATGATACCTCGACTCTACCCCTAGTAGAGCGCGGCATGTGTAGTATATTGGCATTTGGGTGGCTTCTTCTTTAATCAGGACCACCAACATAGCATGAGGCGACACGGCCAAATACACGTAGAGTGTGTCTCCTGCTCTGGCTACTTTAGTAGTGGTGGGCTAGACAAGCATTGCTTCAACTCTTGGAATGTTTGATCACATTCATCGTTACAGGGATGCACTTTGTGCAAGACTCTAAAAAATGCCAGGCATTTGTCTGTGGATCTGAACACAAATCTGTTTAAGTCTGCCACTCAGCCTGCCAGCCGCTGGGTCTCGCCTATGTTCTATGGTGGGTTCATGTTCATGATTGCGCTAATATTCTCAGTGTTGGCCTCAAATCCTCTCTCAGATACTATGATGCCTGAAAACTTCCTTGAGTGCTTGCTAAAAGTGCATTTTGCTAGATTTAACTTCATCTTGTATTGGCGTAGTACTGCAAAAGATTCTCTTAAATCTGCCAAGTGCTAGGTAAGCTCCTAGCTCTTCACTAGCAAGTCATCAACGTAGACTTCCATGATCCACCAATCTGCCTCTTGAACATTCAGTTTACGAGCCTCTAATAGCTTGCTCTGGCATTCTTCAAGCCAAATGACATGATTTGATAGCAGTATAGCCCCCGTTGTTCTCCTCATCCGCTTGATTCATATGGATATGGTTATATCCCAAATAGGCATCCATAAAGCTTAACATTCGGTGACTAGCTGTGGAGTCAACATTAATATCAATTTGTGGTAACGAAAAACTATCTTTTGGACATGCTTTGTTTAGGTCGGTAAAGTTTACACACATTCTCCACTTACCATTTGCTTTCTTGACCAGGACGACGTTGGAAAGCCACTCGGGATAATGGGTCTCTCTAATGAATCATGTGGTGAGGAGGCGGTGCACTTCCTCGGCTATGGCTACATATTTCTCCTTGCTAAATGACCTCCACTTTTAGTGGATCGTCTTACAGGTGGGGTTGACACATAGTCTATGTCAATGACCACATTGTCGATACCGAGCATGTTTTCATGGCTCCATGCTAACAGATCTCTGTGTTCAATTAAGAGTTGTTTCAAGGCCTTTCTAATGTCGGAGGGAAGTCTCATGCCTACCTGAGTTGTGGTATCCGGCTTCCCTGAATGTAGACTCACTAGCTCCAAAGGTTCCTTTACCTCCGCCTACTGCAGATTCTCTTAATCTCGTGTCTCCATGTCACGATCGAATAGAATAGGTGGTGGGGGTGGCGGCTCATTTTGGGTACGGTCTTGAACTATGTGAACATTGGGTTCGCCAGCCTTAAGTTTTTGCACGTAGCACTCTCGAGCCAGGGCATGCTCACCTCTTACTTCCCCTGCTCTGGCTTCTGTGGGGAACTTCATCTTGAGGGGATAGGTAGATATGACAACCCTTAGGTTGTTCAGGGTCAGCTGTCCCATTATGGCGTTATAGGATAATGAGGCTTTTACCACCAATAAGTCAGTCATTGTGGTGGTTGTTCAGACTCCTTTCTCTGCTGTAACATGTAAGGTTATAGTGCCCAGAGGTTGGATTGCATCACTAGAGAACCCCCTCAGCGGGGTGGATGTAGGTTGTAGTCTACTAGGGTCAATACCCCTCCTGATGAAGGTCTTTCAGAACAAGATGTCTGCTGAGCTTCCATTGTCTACCAAAATTCATATGGTAGTGTAGTTGGCAACCAGGAGTGTCACTGTCAGTGCATTTTTGTGTGGGTACAATCAATCATCTTCTCCAAAGGAGATGGTGGCCACATCACCACATCGTGGATGTTTGGGCAGCCTATCTGCCATATAAACTTCTTCATAGCTTGCCCTACAAGCATGTGCTTTCTTGCTGGAGCTGGACGTGCCGCTTCCAACGAATCCCCCAGCTATTTTATGGATCTCTCCCAAGGGCGCCTCATCGTGGTTTGGGTTTTGTCAAGGGGCTCATGACCGTTTTCTCTTGTTGGTCATCGCCTTTTTGGATTGTTGTTTCGTTGTGTATTTCGTACTGGCTCCTCTCCTCACCTTGGTTTTACATGCTCGACAAGCATCCATTCTAGCTTGCCACTTCCCGTTAGCTCGGATACCCCATTTTTCATTATGTAGCAATCTTTTGTACAGTGGTTACTGCCCTAAATCTTCTTTTCCCGAAGACTCCAGCTTTGACAGTATGCTGAGGTTGTTATGGATTTGTCTGGAGTTATGTTTGTGAGGAGGCACCTATCTTTCCCCCCTTCTTTATTGAGAATTGGGGGAGGGTCTTCGCTCTCCTGTTCTGTTGGAATTTTTGCTCTCTGCCTTTACCTCTCCTTTTCTTGGTTCGATTAGGGCCTACAAGGTATCCTCTGCATTTGTAAAGTTGTCAGCTCTATCCATGAATTCTCTTAAAGTCGAAGGATTGTTTCATGCCAATTTCGCCATGAATGGGCTTTTAGGCCACACACTTCTCTGAAAGGTGGCCAGTGTTATCTTCTCATCCTGATCATCGGTGGTTAGCCTTTCTTTATTGAATTGGGTGAGGTATGCCTTTAAGCTTTTCTTCTCTTTCTGCTTGATGGTAAGAAGATGCTCCACTGGTTGTTGAGGCCTTCTACTACTAGCCATGAACTTTGTCAGAAGCTACTTGTCTAATTCATCGAAGCTGTCAATCGACCCTGGTTGTAGTGCTCCTAACCAATCTCGTGCCATGCCATTCAACATCATCAGGAAGGCTCAATAAGCTATTTCTCTAGGGAACCCGTGAAGGGTCATATGTGCCTTAAAATTTTTCAAGTGATCAACTAGGCCTCGAGATCCATTGTACGTCTCCATTTGCGGGACTTTGAATTCCAGGGGGAGTGGTACGACCATCACCTCTGCACTGTTATGCAAGTCTATGTGGTTGAGCAGCTACTCGACTGAGAACGATCCCCCCTTCTTCTTGGCCATCTTTCATACTTATTGACAAGGCTCCGCAACTCGTCGTGCAGTCTCCTTTTCTCTAGCTCCTCCTCGTTTGTTCCTCCGACATTTTGTGCTTCTCCTTTGGGCTGCTCACTCTAGCTAGGGATTGTGGTCTTGTTAAGTTCGGCATTACGATGCTTCAGGTCTTTGTTCTCCCGTCTGAGGTTCTCCATTGCCGCAATTACTTTCCTTTGTTTCTGCGAGTCGTGCTTCCAAGTCTGCATAAATTGTTTCTTGATCTCGGGTTGTTTGAGAACGCGTGGTGGTTGGCATGTGGAAATCACATTAGTGTCCAAAGGGAAATCAAATTTACCCTTCATCCCATAGAAGGGGCCTACTGTTTGGGACGTGTTCCACCTGTCGTTCACCAAAATGATCAATCTACAGAAGAGAACGATGATGGCCCGATGTGCTTGATACACCTCTGATGTCTAAGTTAGTGAATACATAAATTGAGATGTTATGAAAGTATTAGGAAGAGAAAACTACCTCTGATTACCATCTTTTGCCAGATATATAGACAAGAACTTTAGTGATAAGTACGGGATATCAATTCTATCTCCTTATCTCACTTATCTGTTTATGTAACTGACATAGATATCAAAAAAGTATTATCCAAGAAGGGTGAACTCATCCCTTCCAAACAATATGGCGAGTTTGCCGCTGTTTCTCGGGACTAGCCATCCTATCCTACCAATTTGGTGGTTACATCACCGATTCATATTGCAACTAACTCTTCACGATCTCGGATTGATATTTCATGGGCCTCTTTGTTGGGCCTGGGCTTATTGGGGTAAGAAAGGTCCCTCCAATATATATATATATATATATATATATATATATTAAATGGTTTAGTTTATTACATTTATCTTATGTATTATTATTTTTAATTTATAACTATAAATTAATTTATTTTACAAAAATCTCTATCATAAGAATTTTGAATCCAAACTACTTGGTTGAATAGTTAAGTAGTTAGACTTTTTTGTAAAATTTAAAATATTTTATAATAATCAAAATATAAGAATAAGAATTAAATAAAATAAAATAAAATCGTGCTCGAACTTAAGTTGTTCTTTTATTTTTAGTCGAGTTCGAGCTGAATTTAAACAACATTAATGGTTAAAGAGCTGAGTTCGAACAAGGATAGTTGAGTTTTATTCAAGTTTGAGCTGAGTAAACATGCTAATTGAACTTGAGTACCCTTGTTCGAATTCAACTTAACTCGATTCGTTTGCAGCCCTAGTAACATTTAATACTGTAGAGTTTATAATTATATTTATTTTTGTCCAAATTTTAAAAAACTATTTGAATTATAAAATTGTAGATAATCTTAATCCGTTAGTTGCCATCCTTTTCTTCTCTTTCTAGGTTTTTCAGCCAGAAAAACAGTTAACTACATTTGTTTTCGGCACAAAAGAACACATCATTTTATACAATGTGAAGTGTGAACAGCTTAATTTTAAATCCAACAAGACAGAAGACAAGAAAATCCAATAAAGTTTAGTAATGAACATTGTTTTGGCACCCATTATCTGTCAAGTCACCGAGGAAAAGGGAGGAAGAAGAGAAAAACCAGTTCAAAAATTTCATAACAAGAAATGATGGTTCATATTGCATTTTAAAATAACAGGCAGAATCCAAGATGGTAACATGATGAAACTACACATAATTAGTCTCATTGTCAGGAAGGAGGAAGAAATCACACCCATTGCTGCTTCGTTGCCTCCATTCTCTCTAACAAACCGGCAATGTCATCTTGCATTCTTATTTTCATATTGTAATAATCACAATGTGAATTTTCCAGAACCTTCAGCTCCTCCAGTTTCTTCCTTCTCCTTTCCTCAGTCTCTACCATACATAGTTTGGAAAGCTTTCCAGAGTACTCCTCATCCAACTTTTCAGTCTTGGTCAAAATCATCCGTCGGAAACCTTCAGCCTCTCTCTGCGCTTCATCTGCCTTGTTCTGGAACATCCTGGCTTCTGCTTCCTTGATCCGCACTAAGCTTTCCAAACTTTCAAACCCGTCTATATTTGGCACTGCTCCAAATCGGATATCATCCTCTGTTGTCAATTCACTTATGATGGAAGGTTTGAGGTCACTCTCACGTAGATCATTCGACAGTAAATCATTACGAATACCAGAAGAGCTCATGTTGTATGAATTAAATATTGGAGGTAGTGAAGTGGATTGTGAAAGAGGCGTCGCTTCTTTCCTGAGGATAGCCGGAGTTGCCACCAGGTCTCCTGAAACATCTGGAGCAGGAAAGTCCGGCATGCCACCTGTGTATATTATATAAAAAACCTTAATAGTTCGGCATGAACATTTATGCATGAGAATACATTACAACCACAATAATTTAATTCAAGCAACATATATTTGCATGAATTTTTGTAAACACATATGCATATGGCTGTATCAGAATATGTGATCTATGATCGCAGACAATGATGAAAGATTTGCATTTGAAGCATGTCATTAAATCTTTATACTAATATTGGTCACTCCCACTACTGCCCTTATTACAATTAAGGATTTCAAACCTTCAACGGCCAAGTAAAGCATAATTTACTCATTCAATTCACCTGGTACATCCTCATAATCACATACAGATTTCATGTTTAAATTCTCAATCTCTCACCCAGTTTCTTCAACATTGCTATTGTTAAGAACCATTTTGAACAAAGTACAATACCCAGTCAAAGTTCTTGCCAACATTAAAGTTTAAAGTATAATGTGGGCAAAGCTGTCAGAGAGGTCAAGTTAGCACTCTAGATTTTATACGGCACTCCTCCTCAATATACTTTTCTGTGACTTCTAAATATTTTTTGGAAACATTCATTTTTTTTTTTTTGCAAGTAAAAATTAGTTTTTTCAACAGACATTCTACTTAATAAAAAATAAGTTATCAATAGTGCGTATAATATATAGACCTAGTTATTAAGAACTAAAAGATTAAAAAAAGCTTTGAAAATTAAAGGTAGCAGAACATATATGCAGACATCCAATGATTTTGATTGGCACTTGTTGTCCAAGAACAAAGTCCTGACTAATCCTGGTGTATACAGGATTTCTCTCAGTCCGACGGCTTCTAGAAATTGTTTGCCCCTAGAAATAAAGGATTCTCAAAAAGGAAAATCTTTAGATCCTATGCAGTAATAATCTCACAATCTTCATAGCATTTACTATTCCTCTTTCTCCATGACCCCCAATAAGGCAGATCAGGATCATTTCCCACAAAGCTATCAAACTGACCTCTCCAACACGAGGTCCATCACCTATACATCTTACAGAGCACTATTAAAGTCACAATGCACTAACAAGTGATCCACTATTTCCCCATCCCTCTTACACATGCACACCAACTTCTTAGTGAAATCATATGTTCTAAGTGTTATTTGGGTTAGTTTTTTTTTATTTTTTTTTATGAATAAGATTTTATTAAGACAAGTAAAAAGGTCTTATTTGGGTTAGTTACTAGCTAAAATTCCAAAAGCGAACAATACTTTTTTCCAGAGTTGTGCGATGCAATCTTAATCCAAGGTGTGATGCCAAAAAGAATAAAAGAAAACCATGATTGATGCTTAAGAAACTAGACGTAATGTCTAATCTTCTTCTCATTTAGTTTTCCCCTCTAAACCAACCTTTATTCAGTTTTAAACCTGTACATCCCTACTATAAAGATAAGTAAATAAATAAAAACTAAGTGAAACCATCATCATCTAGGAACCAAAACCATTGCAAAACAGCCTGCTGCAGTACTCAGGAACTGTTTGTAGTGCTCTCTCGTGCTACTGTCTCAAGTCAGATTTGGTGTGGGAGACCTTTGTCCTATGCTAGTCTTCACTGGAAGCCATCACAAGGAGACATCAATTCGTACTTCTTCTCTAGCAAGTACAAATCATACTCGGCAACCAAAACCTAAAACCTTCTCTATGAAACAGTGTCACGTATAGGAGTAGCAGATAAGAAAACCTTTCTAATATTCATGGTCCAGAAAGATGTTTCGACAGCTGAATCGAGTTCCCCGAATCAATATACCATATGAAAACATAAAAAGGAAATGTAAATGAAAAAAACGTCGAGAAACTCACATTTGAAGAACTGAATAATGATGTTGCAGGCATCCGAAGGAGAGATTATTTTACGTTCAAGCTTGGAAAACATCTCATCAGCTTTAATATGCAATTCTTTACCTCTGTAATCTTCACTTCCCCTGAAAATATTTCTTACACGGTCAAGTTCCTTCTTCAGGGTTTCCAAGCCCCAATCTTTTGCAAAGTTCAAAAATACATCCTTCACGAAACCGAACATTTGCGAAGCATGACCACAACCAACGCAATGGAACTGCATCTCAGTTGTCCCTGAAGGCCCCTTCAAGCTGGGACCCGGCTTAATCAGATTCTTCTGACTGCCACAAGCAGCATGGCACCAATGCGAGCAAACATCACAACCAACCCAACTGCAAGTGTTGATTGCGCCGTCAAATTTCAAACAGATGGGACACATGCACTGACTGCAAAACCCCTTGTTTCCCGAGCAAATCTTGCAGTCACAATCATCAACAGGAAGTGTGCTCCGGCAGTTCACATTTCTACATCTCGTGTACAAAAAAATCTCTACCAGCTGAGTTGTTGGCAGGGAAATCTCCCCAGATAAGTAGCTTCCAAGTCCCATTTTCACAGCAACAAAAATCTCTAATTGTACCTTGTGACACTTGGACAAAGTCTCCTTGGTAAGATCAGATCTTCGTTCAAGACAGCTTTGTAGTCCTACTAACTCCTCTTTCTTCTCAGGCAATGCAATGATATTCTTCAAGTAATCCTTGACCAATGCAACGGTATCATCGGGAAACTCCTGAATTGCCTGAGACATAGTAGGAATAGGATCCGATATGATGTCACGAATAATCCTCTCCAATCTAGTAACCCTCCTGCCTCTTCCATCACCATCTACACCTCCAAAATTCCACAAACCCTCCGAACCCCGTCCCCTTGAATCCCCGGACTGCGTATCAAACCTTGGCCTAGCTGGGAGCTCAGACGGGTAAGATGAATGGTTACCGGAGCTCGTAGTAGTCTTATAATGACTATTATTACATGAATCCTTATAGCGATTGCTCTGATTTCCCTGCAGCATCGAAAAAAGACCTCCACCATGATTCGACAGCGTCACTGCCCCATCGCCAATGGGCTTAAACCGACTATGAACCGAGCCATTAGTTCCCTCCCCACAGTTCCAAATTTGGTCATCTCTCCCGACAGAATACTCGTAATTCTCAGTAGAATTACGGGTGAGCGAGCAACTGGGGTTGTGGGAATGGGGGTGGGAATACGAGTAGGACATCGAAGGCGCCGTGAAATCATTGGAACAAGTTGTTTGGGGATTATTACCTGACGGTGCCAAAGATTGCGCACTCCTAGTAGTAGACTTTGGCCATGCCGGAGGATTGGCATTTTGTGAAGGGTTTGGAGCAGTGACAGAGCGTGACACATCAGGCAAAGCTAGAGACAGATTCAGAGTCTCAAGCTTTGGCTTCTTATCTGCAATATTTTTCCTCTCCACATCGTCCTCGACCTGTCGTTTGGAAGAATTCCCTCTGGTTTCGTTCATATTCAGGAAATCCCTCTCCACCCATTTCTCATCTTGATTTGAATTCTCGGACACGGAGATTTCTCTTCCTTTGAGTGCAATTTTCTCGAATGTATTGACCAAGCTTTTCCCGGTAATCTCCTTCCCGGGAAGACCCAGTTTGGAATTCTCGCAGAGGTAGCTGAGAGTGAGCTCCTGGGAGCCCAAGGTCCCGGGTTTGGAGTGTTTTGATCGGAAACCATCGGAACCCATGTCTGATTCTCTGGGAAAACCCATACCCTTTTCAGGAAAACTCATTTTCACATCTGTGTTCTCCCTGCTTCGGTCAGAATTGTGCAGAGTGAGCTTACCCTGAGAGCTATTGTCGCCCACACAGGCAGAAGCACCATTACAGAGATCTTTCCCTCCGAACATGACCTTAAAGACTCAGAGAGAGGGAGAGAGAGAGAGGCAGAGACCTACCGGAGAGAGGAAATGGAATACAGAGGGGTAGTTTGGAAAATGACAGAGAATCGGGGGATGGTTTTTCAACGCATTTGCTTTGATTCTCAAGCGCACACCCCCTGGTCTCTGCAACGGCTGAATTTCCAAGCGTCTCCACAAAATAACTCGAACCTGAATACTTTTCTTCCTCTGTGAAACTACGACGATAACCCTGTGAGTTACATGGAATGACAGAAGTGGTCCTCCATTTGACTGTTTCTCCTTCGCTGCCTTTTCGGCCAAGGGGACGACTTGGGTGTGAATGCAAAACCAAAAAAAAAAAAATTAAAATCAGAAAATTTAATATTTTAAATTTTTTAAAAAATTAATAAAATAAATCTTATAAATAAAATTATAACTACACATAACACTATTACAAATAATAACTATGGAGTAAATGCCATCATGCCAGCCATGTTGTTGACCTTCATTTCTATTTTTCAAATCCCAAATTACCCTTCACTTCACCTTAAAAAAGGAAGCAGTTTGTACGGCTTCAAACCTGAAGTCAAATTTCAAAGGAAGCATGCTATGCCATGCTTGAAAAAAAAAATGGAAAGTGTTTATGTTATGCACAAAAGGATTTTCTATTTGTTTTTGGTTTATACAACGGACCTGATTTATAGAAAAAAAATTAATATTTGTTTAAATAATTTAATAATATAATATTATAGAATGACATCTACCATCTTGAAGTCTCTCACAATTTTTCCCTAAAATAAAATCTTATAACATTTGTCTAATGCAAGAAGTTTATTTTAAATTTTAGTGTACTTTGTAGCTATCTAGACCATAAATTTATTCAATATTTAACGTGTAAATCTTTTATCTTTCTTAATCTATCACCTTCATTTCTATTAAAAAAAAATATCTTGCATATGCTTAAAGCCTCAAAGGATGCGTACAATAAATTTAATAGAATGAACTGAAAAATACAAGCCTTAAAGGATCATCATCATCATCTTCTAGGAACATAACTAGTATGTGACTTGTAGAGACGTGTCCTAAGCATTCCTTTAGCCATTTCTTAATCATTTAGTATATATGCTAACTTAGAGCTGTATATAAACAAGATTACTCGATAAGCCAGTTGAGATCGACTCGATCAAACTCCAATTCATTTTAATTCATATATTAAATGAGTTGTTCGTTAATATAAAATTATGAATGATTATTAAACAATATCACTCATGCAAAGCTTGGGTTGATTCGTACAAAACTCGAATAACTTTATATTTATTATTTTTATAACATTATCTCTATATGTATTATAAGAATACTAAAATATTCAGAGAGATTAGAGCAAATCGTGTTCCCATTACTAAATGTTGATACATTTTTTCGGCATGACTAGAACCTAACAACATGGTTTCTCCATATTCCGATTAGTTGGGTATGGAGTTTTGTTACTTGGTTACTGCAAATTTTATCGTAGACAGAGTTATGCTATCTCTTAAACTTCGATATTTAGATATTATTGTTTGGACTAGACTATGTCAGTCACGAAAGTATACTGAAAAATTACTAATTTTTGTAATTGACTTGTTGTTTAAATCAACTTTGTATGTCATCTTTTAATAAATAGAATGAGATTCGTTGTTATATAAAAAAAGAAAAAAAAATAATATGGTTCGAATGGCTCATGATAGTGGCTTAGGCGTTGATATGATGCCCTTGCATTCATTCATGAAAACAAATAAGAAAGATACAGATTTACGTGATTCGGTATTAAAGTCTTCGTCTATTGGTGTTTAGGGGGGAGATCCATTATATTTAATAATTTTTATAGTCTCTCGACTTCACGTATCTTTCAATTAAAAAGAAATTAAAGAATACCATTTTTCTCTTCAACCAGCAGATGAGGAACCTGATCCTTATGGCTATAGAAAGATCTCCTTTCATCGAGGCCTTGGTGGTTGATTTCCTATCAACTTTTTGTCTCTTTCACCTTTAAATGTCTTACTTAACCTCTCTTGCTTTTCACCTCCTCTCTTGCTTTTCACCTTCTTCAATTTTTCTCCTCTCTCTCTCTTTCTTTTGCTTTTGATAATTGTGTTCCAGTGGGCTGGGCCTCGTCCATTTCATTCTAAACAGATTACTTGAATTTTCGTGTCTCTAATTGTTAATATATATATATATATATAAACTTTATAAAATATTAGCAAAAAGTTAAAATTTGCTTGTCAGAATTTTTAGATAAAATTATAAAATACAATATAATAATTTATTTTATCTAAATGAAGCGGTCATGAAAAAGTTTGAACTCGCTCAAATATTAAACAAGTTGTTTGTATATATGAATCCAACTCGATAAAAAGCTTCAGCTCGAATAGTTGTTCTAATAAAAATAAAACAAACAAATTAGCTTTGACCATCCACTACTCGCTCGAATTCGGCTTATGATTTACACCTCTACGCAAGTGCTCCATCATTTTCATCCTAATTCTTGTAATCTATAGTCACGTATGCTGATGTAGTAGATTTTAAGTGGATACCATTTAAGTTGTTGATAGAATAACCACTGGAAATATGATATATACATCACCATATCTCCACACTGCCTTGTACATGTAGAGTTAATCTATGAATATCTTATGTTCATCCTCTTCGCTCTTCAGTCTTCTTCTTTTTTTCTTTTTCTATTCACCCTACTTCATCCTCCTTCTTCTATTCGTGCTTTGACCAAACAATTTCTATGATTTTCACTTCATTTTGTTGATTTTTGTAATTTTTTTTAAGGTTGTGTAACGCTCCAATAAAAGACCCAAACCACATGACCTATATTTCAAAAGGACTAGTCAATGATACAATTAGAGTCCCATTGAAATCTTATAAAATACAAAAACTTATCATTCCTAAGTAATGTGAGATTCTATATACTACCTACCATTATCCTTATCATATGGGATATCACATGTTGGTTCTTAGATAGAAGAATCTGCTTGCATGGCTACCTCAATTAACATAAAGGTTCCACGGTTGCATCAATTTCTATAATTTGGATTTATTTTGTACAAGCATTGCGTATTTTAGCATAGAACAAGTGAAATCTGTGCCCCACCCACCCATTCACCCTTAGGGCGGAAGTAGGCTAATGTTCCTCATGGCAAGGACGTGATCGATGTTTGATTTTGTGCCCCCACTAGTGGCTAGATAGGATGCTACCCGCAAATTACGGTGTGCAGTATCCCTAAACCTCGTTACCTCTCGTCCTATGTTGAACCCCCCAACCAAAATTAGGATTGTTAAAACTAAGGCAAAACTACATATATCCTTCGAACGCATAAATTTTATTTTATTTATTTATTTTTAATCTTTTTTATGTTTTTATAAGTTAACTTTCTATAGAAGTTAATGCTGCCTGGTTCAATTTTTGTTTTATAATTTTACCATCTGAATTAATCTTTATTGTTCTCAACCTAACTCGAATACAGTATAATATAATTGGTTTATGGTCAAACTTAATTGGGTTAAAAACAGGAATTAACCCAAATTGGCAAGGCTTAGAAGGTCTCCAACATTATCATGTGATAAATACAAGCAAAGGACGACTCTTCACATAAAATTGGAACTTGATCAGATGGAACATGCCGCAAGGTATAGTCTTCTTCTTCATCATCTTGGGTGATATTAGAGAGGAAACATAGAATATTGAGGGATATCCATTGGAGTGTGCTTGAGAGCACCATCTTATATATAATCTTGACATTCTTTATATATAGTGAATTTCCATATCGGACCACTTACAGAAAGTAGGCATTTGCCCCTTTTCATTTAGATAATGCCAAGAACTTTGAATTGAGGCGATTTCATTGGATTTTACGTGGATTTTTTAATCCGGCCCGCCAGTAAATATAATTAGCATATGCATGTAATAGTCCAAGAAGAAGATGATGATGAAACCCGAGCTAGCGTTGACTAGAGAGGATATATATATAATATGCACACACACTGCAATAATGGAGGCGTGATGACCTAAATGCCGCGTGCCACTGTCAACCTCGAGGTCGGCCTGCAACTTTGAATAATCTATATATGATCTGTAAGGAGATTATTCAAACGATCACATACGCACATATATATTATATATATATGTACTAGAACGATATATATATATATATATACACACACACTACTTATAGCGAGAGGATTATAAATGAGACATTTTTTTATTTTTTATTTTTATGCTCATTGACTTGTAGCTTAGGTTTAGTAGTCAATACCAAATTTTAAAAGCTTTTATGGGCAATACCATCCAAGCAAAAGAGACACCATAATGGGGCAGATTGGTAACTTGGGGAGGGGGCAGTTAAATCTAAATTTATTTATGTCACGTATGTTCTTATGAAAATCTATTAAACATAAAATCACATGTATATATAAGTTTATAACTGAGTTAGCTTGTTTGTTATCTACGTGTACAAATTAGTACTAATTTGGGCTTTTCCCACAAATTCCTTTTCCATGTTGTATGATTGTGGCAAATAGTGTGTTGTTGACACGAAAACTGCTCGTGGGAAAAAAAATAAGCCTTTTGCCACGAGATCACGTCGGTAAGTAAAACTTTATGGGAAAATAACTTTTTGCGATGAAATAAATGCTTCACTACAACAAATTTGAGATTTTGGGACGAAATTATTTAGGGACGAAATTTTTTTCATCCCTAAAAGTCATTTTTTGAGACGAAATTTAAATTTCGTCTCAAAAAATCGATGAATTTAGAAAATTGTTCGAACGTCAAAATAACCAATCGAACAGTATTTTCTGCGACGAATTAAATCGTCTCAAAAAATTTTTCCCGTTCGAACAGTAAAATTTGGCGGATAATTACTTTATTATGGCGGGGAAAGTTCAAAAACGTTCAAACGAGAATTTGTTGTGTTCGAACGGAAAATATTTGGTGTCAAATCCTGGCAGGAAGGTTTCTAAACCGTTCGAACGGAATATATTTAGTTAGAACATATTCAAGCACCACATTTATACATTCGAAGGTATAATATTAATCTCGGTACAAAACTCAAAATATAAAAAATATCTATCATATATAAAAATTCATTAATTAATTTTATGTAATTAATTTTAAAATATTTTAATGATTTCTTTTACGTTAAATAAGATTTTTAGTTAAATAAATATTATCAACCACATATATATTAATCAACCAAATAAAGCAAATTATCAAAATGCCATATATATTGTTCATAATTACAACAAAAGAAAATATAAATAAAAGATAAAAACTATTGTGATGCAAGGTCTCTACACACATCCTCGACTGCAGCTAATTGTGTCTCTACCTGTGTCAGTCGAGTACTAACTGTGACCTGAGTTGCATTATTGGCATTAATCGCTGTACGTAACTCATCAACCTCTGTACGTAACCCAGAGACGGTAGCCATAATCTCTGTACGCAACTCAGATATGGCAGTATGCACTGCATCAATCACTGCTGATGTGTGTACGCCGATCTTAGCACGCAATATGTCAGCCATCTCCTCGCGAATATATGTGCGTGATGTCTCAGCCTGTGTAGATGTCTCACCAGCCGATACTCCAGTATCTCCCGGCTGCGCATCTCTCTGAATCTCAGCCCTGTCAGGAACAACCCCACGAAAACGAAATCTAGAGTGTCCCGTGCTCCGTGATAGGGTGGTGCTGTTGATCGGTGCCATCAGAAATCGGGAACGCTCGGCAGGTTCGGACACAACCCCGACATGTAGCAAAAATCGAGTGATGAGGATCCCAAACGGCAGTATATCTGTCGTAATGAACCGTGCCTCTGATCGGATTCTCTCAAATATATAACCAACGAGGTCGATCGGGATGCCACGAGCGACCCGTATCATAAATCTCGCTCGATCCATGCTGACCTCGGTCTTGTGCTGCCGTGGGTCAATATTGTTGGCAATGATCAAATTCATAATCTTGAAGAAAGAAGATAAATCTGCCTGCCTAATACTCTTGGAGCCATCGTACACTGGAGCATCTGGACCAACAATCAAGTCTCTGACCTCATGATCAGCAAGTGTATCGATCTCATCTGTGTAATCTGGTCCCTCGTCCTGAGACATAGCTGCATCACCTGAAGGACCAGACTCTCTAGGCGGCAGGTTTGGATAGGCATCAAGAAGCCTAGGAATACCCAGATATGCAGCGAGTCCATCTGCTGAAAATATAATAGGAGCTCCTCGGACACAGATCCTATATGCCCCTCCATCGTCTGGGCTAGCAGCACCGAGCTCTTTATAGAACTCAGTAACGATCTCAATGAAGGAAACAATCTCCATTCCTTCTTCTCGATGATCTAAGATTGGTGCCCAACCACGATCATTGAATACTGATGGGAGGGAATGACCCTCCCATATAAGAGCGACAAAATCAGACAGTTTTACCTGTCGCTCAAGTAAAACGGTCCGCTCTCGAACTGTTTGGATGGAAGGTTCTCCTGATCTACCACGTTTACGGCCCCGATAAGACATTATTATGATCCTGAAATTTTAAAAATAATATATATATATTCAAGATTAGTGATAAAATCTAATTACGACTAAAAGATTTACAAAATTATATACTAATAGCAATTTAATAAATTAATTGATAGAACATATAATCAATTAAAAGATGAAAACAATTTAATAAGTTAATAAAATGTTAATGGATTTAATTTAATAATTAGCGTTCGAACGTCTAAATATATGGTCGAACGGACAATTAATAACGTTCGAACGTGTCTATCAAGTTCGAACGTACAGGTTTAGCCGTTCGAACGGACTGGTTAATACCGTTCGAACGTAAAACAGATCTAACTCGGCCATGGCTGAGTCAACTCAGCGGCCATGAAAATACTCAAAAATTAATCGATTCCGTGGTTTCTTCGACTAAAAATAAAGTACTCTTCATTTCTAAACATCCTACGATAGATTTATGATGTTCTACGGTAGTTATTAATGAAAAAATGTAATTTAAAAAAAAAAACAAATAAAACCATAAAATTATAAAATAAACGGTAAAATGAGTTTGAAAATACATACCTTTACTTGGGAGGAAAAGTGTTTGACGTATGTGCTGATCACGACGGCAGACGGCGGTGAATGTAGTGCGTTCAAACGTTTTCTCGCTTTTTCAAACGGTGGGGACGGCGGCGTGAGAGAAATCGCTGCCCGCGATAACTTATACGTGCATAACCGTTCGAACGTTAATAGTTAAAGTTCGAACGGTAATATAAAACCGTTCGACCGTTACTATTTCACGTTCGAACTAAAGTTTTGTAAGTTTATTAAAAAATATATTAATTGTATACTATATTTATATTCCTATAAATTATTATAATATATATACTATTATAGTAGATTATATATACTGTAATATATATGTAATATTATAATATATATTATAATAGTAGAATACTTTAAATGAAAGCATAATAACTTATAAAATATTTTCTTATAGTATAATAGTACTATATCATAATACTTTACTATCAAAGTGTTATATATGAGATATTAATATATATATAGTACCATATAATAGCATGTAGTACTATATGGTATGAGTTTATACTTAACTAATATATGTCATATTATATATTCCATTATACTTTACCTAATAAAGTTATATATGATATTATACAACATATATACATAGAGTATAGCTTACTAATATACTATCATCTTATAAATTTCTCTACACTTTATTATGTGACCTTAGTATATTTGAGGGTATATATATGTGAGTATATATTACTAATACATATGATCTTAATAATATATATGATAGTATAGGTCACTATATATATGATAATATATATTACTATATATACTATATATTTAGTATAGATTACTATATATATGATAGTATATATAACTAATACATATGATGTTACAGTACTTTTCATTTAATGATGAAAAAAGTTATATTTAAACATAAAGGATATGTGTTCGAACGGTACTCGTAAACCGTTCGAACATATATGTTAACGTTTGAACGTAAAATCAATGTTTCAAACGGACAAGGCAAATGGCGGGAAAACATCCCGCCAATTAAAGACAGCTGGATTACCGTTCGAACGTAATTTGTTATAGTTCGAATGGATTATTGCAGTGGTGGGAAAATATCCCGCCAATTAACTATAGTATCATCTAATATGTCTACATATATTAATGTTGTTCTTTTATTCAAAGGTATAATGAAAAAAAAAATATAAATAAACATTTACAATACCGTTTGAACAGTTAGAAATTAAAGTTCGAACGATTAATTTTCGAGCGAGAATAAATCAATAATGTTCGAACATACTTTCTATACGTTCGAACGTGAAAATTAGGAGGGAATTTTCTCCCGCTTAATATTTTCAAGTTCGAACGGTTAGTAAATAACCGTTCAAACATGAAATGTTCTTCAAAAACACGACAGAACCTCACAATTCTGTTTCTCTCCTCCTGCGCTGTCGCTCCGTGTGGTCGCCTGAAGATTACCCCTTCGCATATCAGAGGTATTCTTTCTCAAACTAGCCCTTAAGCTCAAAAAAAACTTTCATCTCACTCCATTATTCTCGGATTAATACTTGTAGGATAGTTTGTGATTATTCTCGGATTAGAGTCGGATTATTCTCGGATATTTCCTTTTCATCTTCAAAAATTCAGGTATTTCTTTTAAATTAGAAATGTATGGTTTGAACTTAATATTTTGCAATGTTAGAAAGTTGTATGCTTTGAGATTGTTGTTTGTGTTTGTTAGAGTTTGTAATTAATGGAGTTTTCGGCGTTGTTGAAGACGACTGGAATCTGGATGAATACGTTCGAACGGGTTAGGATTACCGTTTGAACGTATTCATTTTGTTCGAACATAGGTTCTCATCGTTCGAACGGGTAATGACATTACATCAATAACGTATACAGAATACAAATAGTTTGGGATAGTTATAAATTATACGTACTACTACCATTTAATATTGTTAATTCTAAATAAATAAAATTAATATTCAAATTAAAATACTACTAAATCTTTAAATTAAAATAGAAATAGTTAAGATTTAATAATACTTAAATACTTAAAGATAAATTAATAAAATTAATATTCAAATTAAAATACTACTAAATCTTTAAATTAAAATAGAAATAGTTAAGATGTAATAATACTTAAATACTTAATTATAAATTAATAAAATTAATATTCAAATTAAAATACTATCAAAGGTATAAATTAAAATATAAATAGTTAAGATTTAATAATACTTAAATACTTAATTATAAATTAATAAAATTAATATTCAAATTAAAATACTACTAAATCTTTAAATTAAAATACTTAATTATAAACTGGTAAAACTAATATTTAAATTAAAATCTAGAATAAATCTTGAAATAATACCTACTAATTATGTTTTTGTTGTATTGTTGTATAAATAATATATTGTTATTGTTTGACATATATTAGCATATTTTGTATTGTTTGTTCATCAAAATAAACCTTAGACCCGTTCGAGAGTTATCAATCCGGATGAATGCTTGATTGATAACTCTTGAATTGTCCAGAGTGGACAGTTTGAGATTGTAAGATCATTCTCGCAAACTATAGAACTATATCTGTTGTCGTCCAACATTATGATTTTGGTAGATTCATCCATTGTTCTCTGGATATGCAGTTTCGGTGATGGTGCAATGACGTGTTAATCGTCAGTGCATACAACCAAACGAGCATATTTGGAGAACTATGGGGAGATGCTGCCGAAATTTTGTTGGACGTGACAGATAATAGATCATAGATTGGTGACTATGATCTTACAATCCCGAAAGGGATAGGACCAACTACCCGGTGAAAGGTGGCATACTCATTAATTGGTACATGATACATGGTTGTTTGCTGATGCATTACAATATTGTTTGTAATGAATATAGTCGGCATGGATAAGAGTTGGATGAGAGTTAGCGATCGATTGAGTCAGAATTACAATGTATATGCTGAAGGTGTTAAGAAATTCTTGGAGTTTGCATTGGGTACATGTGATAGTGATGGGCGTATCAGATGCTCATGCAGAGAATGCAGGAATTTGCGTTCTCATAAGATAGACTTGGTGAGAGAGCATCTGTTTGTCAAAGGTATTGATAAGGGTTATACTGATTGGGTCTTACACGGCGAACCATTTTCAACTTCATTTGAGGCTCCACATGAAGAAGAAGAGATCGATGAAGATGTACAACCAGAGATTGTTGGAGATGATTACGATGAGGATATGGAGGAAATGTTAGGTGACATCGGTGCGGGAATATTTATGGATGAAGGTGACACGGACACATCAAGCTCAAATGATGGGGGCCATAACACTTTTGCACGCTTGTGGAATGATTCACAGCGTGAGCTATATCCAGGATGCAGAAGACATAGTAAGTTGTCGTTTACCGTAAGATTGCTTCAAATAAAATCAATGTGTCGATTATCTATTAAGGCAGTCAATATGTTACTTGAGCTGTTTAAAGAGGCACTGCCGACAGACAATACTTTACCTCGTAACTTCTATGAAGCCAAAAAGTTGAAATGAGGACTCGGATTTGATTACAATGTAATACATGCATGTAAGAATGACTGCATATTATTTTGGCGAGAGAATGAGCAGTTGAACGAGTGTCCTATATGCCACGAGTCAAGATGGACATCGGACAAGGCAAATGTTCTGGGAAAGGTCGTACGCCACTTTCCATTGATACCTAGATTACAACGATTATTTATGTCACGCACAACGGCTGTAGATATGACATGGCACTCATCAGATAGAGTAAGGAACGATAATATTTTGTCACATCCTGCTGACTCCCAGTGTGGAAGGAATTTGATCAGGAACACCCATGGTTTGCTGAAGAACCGCGTAACGTAAGACTTGGGTTGATAACAGATGGATTTAATCCTTTTGGGAACATGAGTACTAGTCATAGTACTTGGCCAGTTGTACTTATGCCATATAATTTACCACCGTGGAAGTGTATGAAAGATCCATATTTCATGATGAGTTTGCTAATCCCAGGTCCGAGGTCACCGGAAAATGATATAGACATACACTTACAGCCATTGATTGCAGAATTGAAAGATTTGTGGGAGAATGGGGTTGTCACATTTGATTCGTCAACAGGCAAGTCGTTCAAGATGCATGCTGCGGTGTTGTGGACAATAAATGATTTTCCAGCTTATGGGAATTTGTCAGGTTGGAGTACTAAGGGGAAAATGACATGTCCAACTTGTAACAAATATACCAAATCTGAATGGCTTACGTACGGGAGGAAATTATGTTTCATGGGTCATCGTCGATTTTTACCTGGTGACCATAGATGACGTGGAAATTCTAGAATGTTTGATGGAACTGTTGAATGGGGCCAACCTCCACCATATTTGTCTGGCGAAGATGTACTTGCACAATTTATAGATGTTGGTTGTAATGAATTTGGTAAAAAATAACGAAAGAGAAAACGAGCTACGAATGAGTTGAATTGGACAAAGAAGAGTATATTTTTCGAACTCCCGTACTGGTCGAAGTTAAAATTGCGACATAGCCTTGATGTTATGCATATTGAAAAAAATATTTGCGAATCCATATTGGGAACATTGATGTCAATTGAAGGAAAAACAAAGGATACAATAAACTCAAGGAAGGATTTGAAGCGGTTGGGAATAAGACGGGAAATGCAGTTGCAAGAAAATGGTTCGTCTGTCTACATGCCGATTGGGTGGTATACATTGTCAATGAATGAAAGGGTTACATCTTGTGAGTGGCTAATGAAGATCAAATTACCGGACGGTTATGCCTCGAATCTAACAAGGTGTGTGAGAACAAATGATTGGAAAATAACTGGATTAAAAAGTCATGATTGTCATGTTTTCTTACAGCGTATCTTGCCTATTGGTATCCGTGGGTACTTGACCAGAGATGTGCGCGTGGCTTTGACTGAGTTGGGTGCATTTTTTAAAGACTTATGTACTAGGACATTGAATGTAGAAGCTTTGGATCGAATGGAACGAGAAATTGTCATAATATTGTGTAAGCTAGAAAGTATTTATCCACCGTCATTCTTCGATGTCATGGTTCACCTAGACGTTCATTTGCCACGTGAGGCTCGACTTGCAGGACCAGTTCAATATAGATGGATGTATCCCATTGAACGATTTCTTGGAAAGTTGAAACGTATAGTGGGTAACAAGGCCCGTCCAGAAGGATCAATTGCAGAAGCATATATTGACGATGAGTGGCATACCTTCTGTTCCAAATATTTCCACGGAGTTGACACCCGGTTTGATCGGCCAGAAAGAAACTTTGACGTTGACCGAGCAAGACAACGGAATATATTTTCTGTGTTTTCCCAACAAGTTCATCCAATTGGTGCAGTGCATGGTTATGACTTGTGTGGAAGAGAGTTCGAGAAATCTCAATGGTACGTGCTGAACAATTGTCCTGAGATAGATAATTACTTGAAGTAAGTTATAACTTTTTCTTAATTTAAATTGCCTCATTACTTTTAAAAAAATACAAAATATAAAATAATTGTGGTAATCATCAATTTCAGTGATCATATTAACGTGCTCAAGGAACTAGGAGTAAATGATATAAAACAGAAACATGAAGAGGAGTTCCCGAGATGGTTTGAATAACGGGTAATGAAATTACATATGCGTTACTCAATAACAAATGAAAAAATATTAATTTCAACTTTGATATAGTATATGCTTCACTCAATATGTAGGTTGTACAATTGCATGCGAATAATCCAAATGATATATCTGATGAACTGTATGCATTGGCGCATGGCCCATCGAGACGCGCTGCTCGATATTCTGCATGTATTTCTCGGGGAAGTAGGTATCACACACTGGATCGGGATTGTTATAGGAAAACCCAAAATAGTGGTGTCCTAGTCGAAGGAAGTCATGATGGAGAAAATATTGATTTCTATGGGGTTATTGTCGATATAATTGGAATGAAATATTTGGGAAAGCTTGAGGTGTATCTGTTTAAGTGTGATTGGTGGGATTTAAGCAATACTCGTACTGGAGTCCGTGATGATGAATATTTTTTGAGTGTTAATACATCAAAAAAATGGTATGAAGATGATCCTTTTATTTTGGCTTCTCAAGCATCTCAAGTATTCTACTTAGATGACCCAAAGTTAGGAAATCAATGGCGAGTAGTTCAAAAATATTCTCCAAGAAATATATATGATGTTATCCCTCAGGCGGAAGGACAAGATGAAGAAGAAGATGACTCTTCTACTCAAGAAGCATACCAAGAGAGTCAACCCGCCTTAAATTTGTTTGTGGATTTGAGCCAGTATGAGATGATTCCATTAAATAGAGAAGATATTGAGGCTGAAATTGTTGATGCGACAGTTGAGGAAAATGTTGAATCATCTGAAATATCTACAGATGATGAGAGCGAATTGTCAAATGAAACTGATACAGATTCTGATTGACCAATTATGTGTTAACATTACACTTAATGACAAATATTTTACTTATTGAATGTATCAGTAGTTTGAAATTATGCCGCCAAAGAGGAAGGAAGTTCGCAACCCATCTCCACCTGTTCCTAGCTCTCCTTCAGACTCACCATTAGAGATTGATTCTACAGAACAAGGTAAAAATCTAATACTCATAAAAGTTATTAATTAAGGTCCTATAATAGAAATATAAATGAAATTGATTACAATGTTATATTTTATAGAATCTACAGTACAATCTCGTCAAGGTCGAGGCACCACTAGAGGGGTGACGTTGGAAAAATATCGGAAGGTGGGTAAGATCAAGGTTAACATTCTTGACGAACATACTGGGGGCGAAGGACAACCAGTAGCTTGGCTTGCATCACATGTGGGTGCTCTTACACGAACTTACGCACCTTTGGCAACGACTTCATGGAAGAAAGTCCCCCAAGATGTTAAAGAGCTTATCAAGAAGCGTTGTTTGGTAATGTTTAAAACATTGATTTAGTAGAATAAATTTCTATACTTTACTTAAATTTAGAATATTATAAATGATAATGTGTTTGTGACTATTTTTTTAAGGATGATTTAGAATTAAATTTTGGTCGGAAAGAGGAGCGTAAGACTGTGGAAGAGCTTATGGGTAATGCATTTCGCAAATATAAGGCGAGGTGTCATGAGCATTATAATAAGTTTGAGAAGAAGGAAGATGCACGCCAACATCCTTTCCAGGATGTCTGACCTTCTGAGTGGGAAAAACTTTGTGACATGTTTGAGGATCCATCATATCAGGTATAATGAAATTTAATTATTTTACTTGTCCTATCTGTCATTTCGCTTCATAATATTTTCAATTTCTTTGCAGGAGCGAAGTTCTATAAACAAAACAAATAGATCAAAATTGAAGATTAATCATCATGCAGGCTCAAGATCTTTCCATCGCCTTTCTAAGAAATTGGTATTGCTATTTTTTTTATTGGATATAGTTAATTATTTGGATGAATCATAATAACTTTATATCTTAACACATTTATTGTAGCAAGATTCAGATACTAATTATGATCTGACAAAATTATATGCTGCATCGCACACTGATCGTAATGGATAGTGGACTCATCCTGATGCCCGTGAAAATTATGTAAGTTTTATAAGCTGTTTTAATTAAATATATTATAATATTTATGACGATATTAATTCTTTATCTTATATATGGCTAGGATAAAATGGTTGCCCTACGTGCTGAATCTGCGTCAGATCAAAATTCCTCAACAAGTGATATTGAGATTTTTACACAAGTCCTGGGTCAACGTTCAGGATATTTGAGGGGTTTGGGTCGTTGTGTAAAGCCTGGTCCCTCTTCCTCTTCTTCTGGGAATGCATCTATGACTTCTATAGCGCTAGAGAATGCGAATTCCAGAATCGAAGAATTGACTGCAAGACAGATGAGTTAGAGGCTCAATTGGCAAAACAAGCAGATATGGAGATGCGCCTCAAACAACATGAAGAACAACAAGAAGAGTTCAGAAGACAGATGCAACTCCAAATGCAGCAGCTTATGCAACAGTACAGGCCTCCAAACAACTGATGGATTTTGGGATTATCTATTTATGTACGAACAATACCTGTCTCGACTATTATTTATTTAGTTTGCGCTTATTTTAACACTTTTGTGAGTGTTAAACAGTTTCTAATGTATTTTTTCAAATAGTATGAATATCTATTTGGTTTTCTATTATTGATTTAAATTAAAGAGATATCATTTGAATGAACGTAAAATGTTCGAACTCTTTGTAACGACAATAGCGTTCGAACGTAAACGTAATGTTCGAACGAAATTTATGTTCGTAGAGTTCGAACGATCACACAACGTTCGAACGTAAATAATTTCAGTCGTGTTCGAACATATCCTATACCGTTCGAACCCATATACCGTTCGACCTGACCATTTAACGTTCGAACGAATTCATGTGTGTTCGAACATATTTCCAAATCGTTCAAACATGTTACTACTGTTCGAACTTAAAATTTTTTCCGTTCAAACTATTTTCTGGGACGAATTTAAACCGTGACAAAAAATTTTTTTCGTTCGAACGTGTTCGAATGGTTTCCTTCAATTTCGTCCCAAAAGAAATTTTTTGGGACGAAATGGTGATTTTCGTCCCAAAATACCTTTTGGCACAGTGATATTGGAACGACTTTGGGACGAATTTTTTTGGTCCCAAAAATTTTTTCGGGACGAAATTGGGGTCTTTTGGGACGAAAATTTTCGTCCCAAAATACCCTTTCTGTTGTAGTGCTTTTTGCGACGATAAAAAGTCATTGCAAATAAACTTATAGAAATATTTTCCTTTCGTGGGTTAATAGTTTTTTGCGACAAGGTTATTAGTTTTTTACGGCAAAGTTTTCTCGCCACAAATAGTCTTACCAGAAATATGTTCTCTCATGAGTTAATAGCTTTTGCGACGAGATTGTTACCACGACTATTTATCGCCTCAAATAGACTTACCTACCAAACATTTTTTAATTTACTGGGTTATTAGTATTGGCGGGGAGGTTATAAGCTTTTGCGGCGATAATGACCCGCCGCAAATTCTAATGTTTTTAAACACCCATCTTCCTTTCTTCCCCCCCGTCATACCCTTGTCTCTATCATTCTCCTTGTGACTGTCGAGCCTTTCCTCCCCGCTGCGCCACTATGAATGACTCCCCTTGACGTCTAGTCACCGTGGGTCTTCCCCCTTACCCTCTCGCCGACTCTCTCTCTCCCTCTTGGATCCCAGCAGATCTGTGCACCTCTGTTGTCTCCAGCCATGGCCATCGCCACCCTTAGCTGCCTACTGCTCTGCCAGTCACCAACCGTCGCTCCACCCTAGCTCCCGCATCTCTCTTCCTCCAAGCTGTGCGACCATAGTAAGGAAAGAAAATGGTTTTCTTCCTCCCAAGTCGTGCGATGCCCTCATCCCTCTACCCATTTTTAGTTTCTTTCCAAGTTTGATTTAAGGTCTTGTTCTCATCTTTCCAAAGGGAAAACGTTGAAGGTAAGACCGTTTTGATTCACTTTCTATCATGGTTTCGAATGTGTTTTGATTTCTTCAAGTAAGGTTACCCATTGATGTTTCGGTTTGGGGTATTTCAATGCAATCACTTGTGTTCTTTCCTCTACACGTCTATAGCATTATTTGGTCCTCCATTTTACATCTTGAGAAGGAGCTAAGAACCAAGGTAAAAATCCTAACTTGACTCCATTTGATTTGGGTATTATTTTGAAGCCAATTGAATTCTTTTGTGATGGAAAGCTTGTATCTTGGGTTGTGTTTATTTCCTATGTTTCAAATTTGGTAGTTTGCTAATGAGCTTGGTTTAACCATAGGTGACTTTAGTATGATTTTGTGTATGAATGTTGGTGCCATGTGTTCTATTTTGAGGTTGTACTATGTGTTATTTATTAGGATGCTAGAGGTGTTTGGTTTTCCAGATTTATTGTGGTTGTATATACTATAAACTTGTTTTTAAAAGGTATTAAATGATTAAACTATAAACTTTAGTGTTTAAAGAATTTGAAGTTTACTTAATGCATTATTCTTGCTATTCTCTATGTTATGTTTAATTAAATAGTGTATGTTAATTAAGCTAATTATTATAGCATAGGTTGGATTAGAAGTAGATGATTAATTGTGCATTTCATATTATTGTATGTTTAATTTGCATGTCATAATATTGCATGTCATATTATTGTGTGATTAATTTGCAAGACCTTGTGATCTTTCCAGAAGATTTATCAGCTGATATTACGGCTGAGAATAACACAATAATTATGATCTTTACTTGGCTGATAAAGTATGTCCAACAACTATTTGACAATACCTATGTAGGTGTTTGATTGGTCATAAATGTTTATTTACACATATTAATAATATGCTGAATTAATTTATACCCAATATTGAATGAGCTATATTAAATTTGACATTCCAAGTAATTTAACTGGTAAATATGTTGGGTGTTGTGCTATCCCATTTAGCTCAAATAGCTTTCATGCCTACTTGGACTTGTAACTTGTAACTATCTGCTTGAAAGACACTTTTCAAGCCTTCAATTAGGAAACTTTGAATTCATAAGAGAGAGGGAAAGAAGGGATCATCTAAGACATGAATACCATTCCCCATAGCTGGACTAATTTGGCCATGCAAAAGTTCCAAATTGAAGAAATGTTTCCTCTAATAGGTTTATAGGTCAATAGGCATAGCTGACTTCAAAATCTATTTTGATTTATATGTTTATAAGGAGGCAGTTAATCTCCGACTCTATTGTTGAACGAGTGCCTTCCCTTTCTCTGAGAGAAAGCATGAGGTTCCAGTGCCTTTGTTGTTTCAACAAAGGTTTAAGTCTCACTTCAGTGAGTTGTTTTTTATTGTTGATAGTATCGGTGAGTAGATAGACGCAATGGAGGCGGAGGACCTGGCATCACGCTGGGAAAGATTACACCTTTCTAAAGAAGAAAGTGCATGCTTCCACGTCCAGCAGAAGAGTTCCAATGGCGAAAAAAAAAGGAAAGTATTGTATTGTTGGGAAGGCTATGACGGAGAAGGGAGTGAACAGTGAAGGATTCAGAATCACAATGTCTCAAATATGGAGGTTGGATGGGTGAGTGACCTTTAAGAAGCTTGGTGATTAGTGCTTCTTGATCGAGTTTCAGAAAATAGAAGACAAAGAAAAGGTGCTGAGTGGACGTCCATGGTTTCTTGACAGACACCTCCTCATCATGATGGAAGTGGATGAGAAGGAATCCATAGATGGGTTGAAGTTCTGTTTTGAGCCATTTTGGATACAACTACACAATCTTCCACTGTCAGTCATGATAGAAGGTTTCGGTGAGCAGTTTGCAGAGGCTATAGGCCCGGTCATTAGAGTAGAAGCAGAAGCAGATGGACGACGTGCATGGGGAAGATGCCTTAGAGTAAGGGTGGCTGTGGACCTCAACAAACCTTGACTACGATTTTTTCAACATACACTAGCTAAAGACCTGACATGTGCCACTTGTCCAACATGCAATAGCCAAAATCTAAGGCCATACACTTGGCAACAAAGCTAAAGCAAGAAGAAAGAGAGTTTAGGTAGTTTTAGTACAAAAAACACACCCTAATTTTCTAATTTGAGGGTTTACACGAAAATACTCACTCTTCTCTTCTTTCCCTCTCCATTCATGTACACATACACAAAACTTCAACTGCAGCACATTCGAATCAGGAGCAAATAATGCAACAATGATGAAAACCAAGAGTTGCTGGTTAAGACAGTGCAAATTAAGAGTCCATTTAAGGGAGAGGAGCTTGTACGGTGAGGATCACTTGAACTTTCACTTCAATCATTTCACACACACACAACCATGTGAAATGGAGGGTGATGGGTCTAGGTGTTTTTTTGTGACTTAGAGAGGGGCACACAAATCAATTCATGCTTTGACTTAGAGCAATGTTGTTTCGAGAGCTAGGGTTTATCCTTAAGGGGAGAAACCAAGCCTTCAGTAGTGCATATGAGAGGAAAAGACCATGTAGGGGGTGAGAAAATTTCAGCCACTATTAGGGTTTCAAGTTAGGGTTTTCCTTTATTGAGAATTTTGGCTAAGGGAATGATGAGTACCATGCATGGCACGCACCCCACATGCACAAGCGCGATGCACACTACTAGAACCAAGTCATAGTGAACATTAAAGGGAAATCGATCTAAGGCAACCCCTTAATATCGAACACGTGGGAACTATAAAACACAACACACACCCACTCTTAAGTTAGGGTTTCATTGTTTAATATTGTTTAATTTATTTTCAGCTTGCTTATTGTTGACTCTTCAGATTTTCTATAAGTGGACTTTCAACCTACTTCGGATAATATTTGTATACATCGTGTGAACTTTACATTCTTATGTGCTATTATATAAACTAATTGATTGATTATAATCTCTTGCTATGTGATGCCTTGTAATCGGATTTGCATCATGTTCTTGCTATGTTTCCTTGTTCATGATGTTTCAGGTATGCTTAGAGATATTAGCTCAAGTTGCTTGTTACAATATGTTTGTGTAAGCCTCAAATGATTCAGCCATGCATATGTATTCGAGTTTAAGATATTGCTCTTTTACTTTGGTATGTCTCGAATGCTATTGCCTACGTTTGTGAGCTGAGTATTCAAATGTTCTAATATTTTCAAGTAGTAACATGAGATGTTCAATGTTGTAGCATATGGTTACATGATTCTGGGCATTTACATGTCCACATGATGCATTAAAAGAAAAGTGTCACATACATTTGGGTTGTGTATTGTTTTCAAATAAAAAGTATGTTCTTGTTTTATCACGATCCCAAATGCTAGGATGGGAGAAAGTCATGGTGGAACTCCTTTATCCACTCTAGAGTGTATAAGTTGGAGTGGAAACCCCTGGGACAACGAAGTACAGTCAGCGGACCTCGAATGGATCCTTGTAGAAAGGATGTTATAGAGGGGTAGCACCTAAAGCTAGTGGATTCCACATGTGTTATATGAGGTTAATGCGAAATGGCGAACGACCACATAGTAAGGACTATGACGTATTCACCATGGTCAAGTGGGTCGATAGGTGATGCTAACGAGGAGCCCAAGATACATAGGGGAGCCGTGAGGTATCCAAATAACATGTTACAAGACATGAACAAGGCAATAAGTAAAAGAGTGTAATAAATTGTTCAATGTGCAAAGGAAAAAGTTTTTTTATTAAAAAGTCAAAGGATCTCCATTATATGTTTTGGAAAAGTCAAACTGCATGAACTAAGTTATGAGTCAAGTACATGTTCATTCATTCATTTGATGATTTGCCTTTATATGCCTATGTTATCTCTTGTATGTTGTTTGCTTACTTACTGAGATTTCTCGAAATCTCACCGTGATAGTTTCCACTACCATTCCCAACCCGGAATGGTAGAAATTTTAACAAGACCAGGAGTAGCTAGTCAGGATGATGAACAAGGCCAAGAATCAACTCGACCCAAAAAGGAGACTGGAATTAGTCATGACTTACTTAGAGATAGTTGAGATTTAGAAACATGCTTTAATGATTTCCTTGTTAGTAAAAGGCCCTTGAAGACAATACTTGTTATGTTAAAGTGTAACAAGGAGTTTGATACTCCATTACAATGAAGTGTGATTTAAGGCTATGAATGAAGTTGGGATATTAGTTTTATTCTGGTACAACATTTTATGAAATGACCTATTTCGCTGCAATTATTGCATACTAGTAGTATTATGCTAGGTGAATTGCATGTTAACAGTCGTGAACGAGGGGTATGTAGCCTTGTGTTGCATGTTCCAACACTTCAACCACCGCCAAATCCCAAGTGGGAGCTGGGGGTGTCACATCTCTTAAAGATAAGATTTTTTTGGATAATGTAATGCCTAAGGGCTCAGATTAGACTTAGAAACGATTTTCTCGGTTCAGATCTATGAGGAAATCAAGGTATAGAAATGTCATATGTTCAAAAGTATCAAAATGCATGTCTCGGGTTTTCTCTCTAAAGGTATTTCAGTTTATGCGGGCTTGATATCCTAGGAAGTGATCTTGATCATGACTATGCTTAGAAAAAAAATTAGACACTTTGATGATTTAAGAAAAAAGTACATAGGAAGAAAGGAACCTTAGATCAAGTCCTGGTTTTTGAGGTTTGGTGATCAAACGTGTGTTGAATGGTGTTTTCTCTTAGATTTGGTCATAAGTTGGGTCAATCGATAGGATGAACACATTTTTGGAGTCCTGTTGTGATACCCCATATGATAAGGGTAGGTGGTGTATGGGATCCCACATTGCTTGGGAATGAGAAGTTCTTGCTCTTTATAATGTTTTAATGGGACTCCAATTGTATCATTGACTAGTCCTTTTGGAGTATAGGTCTTGTGGTTTAGGCCTTCCATTGGGACGTTACAAATGGTATCAGAGCCAGGTTCAACCAGAAATGTGGGACTTGAGCCGTGCCACCTACAATGAACGGGCCCGACGAGGACATCGGGAATTTAAGGGGGGTAGATTGTGATACCCCATATGATATGGATAAGGGTAGGTGGTGTATGAAATCCCACATTGCTAGGGAAGGAGAAGTTCTTGCTCTTTATAATGTTTCAATGGGACTCCAATTGTATCATTGACTAGTCCTTTTGGAGTATAGGTCATGTGGTTTGGGCCTTCCATTGGGGCGTTACACCTGTTCTAAAGTTAAATCAAGTGCTTCATTTCGGTTAAGATGATTTCAAGTGTGACATTTAGCCAAGTTTATGTAGTGAATGATTTAGATCAAAGGTTTCTTCTAATGAGGTATCTTCTTTGGTACAATTTCTGAGGAAACATATTTTGAGGTTGGAATTGGGTCTAGGATGAAAACTACACGAATTTGGTTAAGCTTAAAGAAACTTGAGGTCAAATTGCAATGTTGAAGGTTTAGAACTTAATGTTCAATCTTTTAGAGTCAAGGGGTTAAAGTGAAGCTCTCGCTAGATTTTATAAGTTTAGAGTTTTATAAGTTTATGTTTCAATTGAGGATCTCTCTAACGTTAGTACACTTCTATTTCAGCCCATGACGTTTATACTCTTTGTAAGCAAGAAAAAGTTTGTAAGTTAGCCTCTAACTTACTCTTGCAAAATATACCTATGTAATGTGTAAACTTTGCATTCTGTCAATCAAAGTGGATTATGGAATTGTTGCTTGACACCTATTGTGGCTTCGACTTTATACATACTAGCTATGCTCGAATGTTGCTTATTGATTTAAATGACATGCTTTCAATTCTAATTAATGTTGTATGCTTGGATGAGCTTCCACGTGTTGATTTTCTGGTACAAATTTTTGCTTATTCTAATCATTTCAAGCTGCAAACATGATGCACTCTTCATATATGGCATAAGGACATGATGTTGTTGCATAAACTCACATGGTCACATATTACACTCTGTCAGGTTATGCATCAAAGTTTTTGTCATAAGTACATGTTTGTAACGCTCCCAGACCCTGTCCCGGTGTCTCAGTCACCATTCATGACAAATAATATGCCATGCACCTTGCATGTTTCTAGTAGTATGTGTGACAACTCAAACTTAGCCAAGTCCTCACCTGCTTTTGTCGCCATGATATACCTAATGTGGTAGCCCCAAGCCCCGCTTGGGATTGGATGGTGACTGAGACACTGGGATAGTACATGATAGGAAATATGCTATGCAACTAAGTACACTAGCAGTATGTAATAACGTAGCAATGGAAAAGTAATAAAAGTCTGATAAACTAAGCAACGCAATATGCAATTGCAAAGCACATGGCACCATAAACTAATATCATAACATAAACATAAGCAAAAAGGCATAATATCCCAAAAAGCATGAAGCATAATTTTAAAATTTCCAAAACACGAGATTTCCACAAAAGCAACATAAATCCACAAAGTTAGCCATAAATGTTGTTGCCTTCCTTCTTCCTTTTTTTTTTCTTTTCGGCAAAATACTTAAAGTCCCATACTCTTCATAACCATTATCCCATCTTTGCTACTGCCTTCGCATCAGCCAAAGCCTTAGAGGCTCGCTCTAAATATGTAGACAACTGGTCCATATTCCACAAAAACTTCAAGTTTTTAGAGGGTTGATAGATCATAGCATAAATTTCTGTCTCACTAATACTATGTAAGATCTCCTTGAGAAGATGAGCCGTATGAATTAGTACATCAGCAGTGTAGTCTTGACGAGCCTGAACAGTGAACTCGTCTTCTACCAGGGAATCATCCTGGTTCATGTTTCCTGGATATCTGAGGTACCTGTTACAACTTCTACCATTCCGGTTGGGGATTGGTAGTGAAAACTACCATAATGAGATTTCAAGAAATCTCAACAAGTAATCACACAACATACCATAGTTAATACAAGCATACAAAAGGTATATCATGATATGCGTGCATGGACATGCACTTGACTTGTGCCTTAACCAGAACTTGACTTATGCACTTTACCCTTTTCAAAAGACTTGTAACAGAGACTTTAGACTTTCATGAAAACTTCTTAACATTTCTTATTCACGTGATCTTATTCAGAACATATCAAAAGATTTACATCGAGTGGTCCTTATCATATCACGAGATTTTCATCAATTGATTCTTATCTTATGAGCTCTTATCCTTGTTCAGAGGGTGGACACAACAAGGCTCCTCTCCTTGCACTGCGTGTTCCTGCTAGTTACTGCACTTCAATGGTCCATACGCCATGATGAATACGACATAAACAGAGAATCATATTAACTTGACCTTACTTCATCGGGTTACATGCCTTATGCACTCACTAGTGTTAGGTGCTTCCTCACTCTAGCATCCTTCAAAAAGAATTCATTCGAGGCTCGTCGACTAGTCTTCGTCGACCCAAGAGTTACCACTCCATTCTTAAGCACTCCAGAGTGGACAAAGGAGTTCCACTAGGACAATCTCCCATCGTAGCACTTGGGGTCGTGATAAAACGTTTAGACTTTTTTCTTTGAAAAACACTTTTCTTTAAAATCATTTTTCCCAAATGCATGTGACATGGAATTTAAGACATACGTACTTATACTTGACATGTGACATATGGAATGTCATGCATGAAGTAACCAAACATAGCATGTTCAATTCATGGCATGATAACATGAAACACATGAAACATCCAAACACATTCATGGAATCATAATGTAACGCCCGTCCTTGTGGTGGGATTTTTTATAAAATGATTTTAGAAAAGGCGACGGAAATTACAGTTCTATTTAAAACTTTTCACTTCCATACCCAAAGTGCAAGACTTTATGTTATAAAATAAAATGTGCTTTAAGAATAAAATAGGTTTACACATTCAGTTGAAGTTCTCATGCCTAGACTTCCATGCTCTTCCCCTTGGGCCGTGTCCATCCTGACGCATACTGCTCATTTAGTTCCTGTGGGGGGAGGGGCATACATAAAAAACTAAAATGAGTCGATGACTTGTAAGCATTACTTCATATAGTCAAAATATAATAACATAGGTTTTCATTCATGCATTCCTCATTCCATACATACTATATGTACATGCATACATGCATTCCTTTGAAAACATCACTAGGCAGGGTTTTTCTTTAAAAAGGGTTTTCTTTTCGTAAGACGAATCTCCCGTTAGTGCCTTTATTTCTTAAAGAGTTCATGCATTCATACATTCTTTCTTATCACTTTCTTTGGCCGGTACGCACTATTATGCCCCGTGTGTTGGGGTTAACAGTCTTCCTTTGCACCTGGACTCCGCCCGTGGCCAAGGGTTTGGAATCTCTTTCAGTCAGGGGGGCAGCACTAGGTGCACTACTAGTACTACTTACCCAGATTGCAATCTGCCCATTCCTTTGGTACACTTTTTTATTCATTCATATGGTCGTTACGTATTTTCATACATTAAACGTTTAGTCCTTTCTTTCTTTCATTCATGTCAATCCTTTTCATTTAGCAGTTCATTCATGGAAAAACTTCATTTTAAAAGCAAGAGCTTAAACATCATCTTTCATGGCATCCATAAAGCATCAGTTCATGGCATCCTTAAAACATCAGTTCATAGGGATGTTTAAAAAACTTTCTTCGCATCATTTAAAGCATCCCTTAAAGCTCGAGGCATAAGCCTCAACATCTCGTTTCATAAAAATACATACAATAGATACTGCATATAGTCATCCATTCACATGCATACAAGTAATACTTTGGTGCATAAAAAGGGGCCATCAAGAAGGGGCCATACATACGTATACCTTTAAACACTTAAGCTTGCTTTTGTAAAACATCTTTCGTGTCATTTCATAAGGCATCGTAAAGGAAAAGCATTTCATTTTCATTTTCATATCCTTTAGAAAACTCTAGAAGAGTATGGACGTAATACTTACCCAGACTCCATGCCATACTCATTTCATGCCGTCCACTCATGTGCGTGTCAGATGTCAACCTACATACATACACGTAACCTTAGCGTCATTCTTTATCTAGTGCATAAGTAACTAAACTTAGAATAGAATTACACTTCACTTGAAACACTCTCCTTATATCTCGTGCTCTTACGTGCCCTTTACTATTCTAAAATCTTCAGAATCTACTTACGGTCACTACCTCTCTCTTCCAAACTCAAGGTATTACCTCGAGTGTTCATCCACTAAAGTGAACCCATGATTCACCTTAGGATTAAGACACTAGGACCATCCTCTTATTCTTCCTATTGAACACATTATGACGCAAGATTCTGACCAACGAAGTCACGCATCCCAATCCTAGACAATACACCCGTCACTACCTTCATGCATCTTAGCTCACTCTAAATCATCATTCTCATCCTTACAAGCCACACAGCTCTAAGCCAACTCTGAGGCTTAAGCACCGTATAGCCATGCTTAGGACAGATTACCCATTACAGTGTAATCTAACTAGATTACACATGTGCCTTACCCCTTTATCACCTAAGATCAACATATAACACGTTGATCACCTGCTTGTATAGACAAGCTGATACTCACCAAATATTCTTCCAAGTATAAAACTAGATTTAAAAACACTGGGAGCTTCCAAGGTCATCTCCACAGGAACAACTTTGTCAACACAACCAATCAAGCAAAAAGGGTTAAATGGTAAAAGATAAGTAAAGATGGGAGCATGATGACATTTGTAGTTGGATGGGTTTAAGGCTATTTACTGTGAGAATGTGATGAACTATGTACTTGAAATTTGTACAATCTGTAGGATGAATTTGTATTTAGAAATTAAGGGTGAGGGACTGCAATTACTCTAAAAGAAATAAAACATGAGTTTAGGTCACATTGAAAACAATTTAGAATCTTTGAAAAATCAAAAGATGTATTCGTAGGAGAGTAAATACTAGGGACACAGGGCTAGGGTTTTCTCAACCATCGAGATGTTGGTCATGGGGTGCATCTGCTAGTGCCAAACCAGTCATGATATTAACTCATAAACTCAAGAACACATGCAATCTCAGCTTAAAAGTACCAATAGAAATAAATCCCTCACTATATTAGTCATCATTTTCATTCTAAGACCCTAGGACTAAGGAATCCTTGATTATTTCATGGTCCTGATGTGCCATGAGTCTACAACAGGTGAAGAACAAGAGAGTTTACAAAAACTCACAATGAATCGGAAGTGAAAATATAGAGACAGAGTCTTGCCAAATACCACAACAACCAACAGTGCTCGAAAGGAATAAGAAACACCCATTCCCTGCAACCCTAGTTGTAGAAATTAGCCTCAAACATCTTGAAAAAGATGATTTTAAGGCTTTACAGAAACCCTAACAAGGCAACCCTTGTAATAGAAAGCAAAAGTAAAATGGAAAACACCACAAAACAGCTAAAAAACCTCCCTCACATCCTTGCTCCTCGTCCCCTTTTATCACTTTTCTTCCCCATTTCTCCTTCTCTCTCTTCTAATCGTCGCCTACACTTTATCTCCATTCTGCCCCTTTGGAAGAGCTCGGTTTCTTTAGCAGAAGAAATGCAATGGGTGCGTGGCTGAGAAGCTGAATGCTTCGATAGACTTGGGCTCAAAGGATGAGTGGCGTCAGGCTTTTGGACCTTCAATACCTGCATGGTTTAGACTATCATTAGCCTGTGACAAAGAACAAGCAAGTTTTTTAGAAAGATAACTCATAAACTTCATAGCCCATTGTACAAGGTCCATTTTATAAAAGTGTAACATTTAATCATATTTGTATGACCAATCAACCTCATCTACTTTACTTTAAACAGATATATCAACAAAAATCCTAACAATCACACCCCCCAACTTGCCTTTTGCTAGTCTCTTAGCAATGAAGGATAATATTTTCAAACTAGTCAAGCTTTTGTTCCTTTCAATTAGGATCCACTAATCAGTCAGTGATGCAAAGGATAAGTCTACAAGGAGAAAAAATTTGTTTCCAAAAGAAGGGGTTTATGCACTGAATTCATCCAATAACCAATTCGAGTGAGTATCAAAAATATAAGTGCTGCTGTCTACTGGGTGATGACAGTGGGTAAAGATTTCAAAGTTGACCACCATAAGTCATTAATTGTCTCATTCATAGCAGCTGTCTAAGTGAGATTTTTTTTCTAATTCAAAACTATTGTAGTAGTCACTTTCACACTACTACTCTTTTGAAAGATCCTTTATTTTTTGAAGGGATCTCGGAAGTAGACAACCTTTTCTTACTACACTAAATTTATTTATTTGACTTTTTTTTTTTTTTTAGATCCTTAGCTTGTCCCTTTTCTAAAGTACGATCACCTACTCACTTAATATTCTTCCTAAGCCACTAGGATATGGTTCATTAGAGTCTCAAATAACTGCTTAGTATGATTAGGCTAATGACCAACAAAGTGTTTTCCCAAGTAGTCTAAGTGTTAGTGCAAGGAGTACTCAGCAGGACTCTTTGAGTGAAACACAGACTTTTCTTGGTATGGAAGACATGCTCAAGTAAATAAACCTCTATCTTGGCCCAAAATTTTCATGAGTGATCAAAACTCCTCATTTTCATCCAGTCTGATCAGGGCATGCAACAGAACAAAGGGAGCCCAAACTGCTAGTTTCAAATCAATCATTGACAATGCTTCAGGTGGGTCATTGTGGTATGCAATATATATATAAAAAGGGATCATGCATGTAGACTAGTTGAATCCCCACTTAAGATTAGCATTGGAAAAATAGGAGAAGTAAGGATCAAAATAATAGGAGCAGTGAGAAGAGCAATACCTGAGTGAAGATGAAAGAATAAGGGAGATAGGAATAGAACATGAACTATAACCTAGCAACAACATTATTAATAGTAGTATGTAAAAGAAAAGATTTAGGAGATGTTTGGATTCGCATTCGAATCCAAACGTCTCCTTAAGTAACCAAAGGTGTAGTGGTGCTGAGAAAAGGTTTGTTCAGGTGAGAAGGATGAAAGAAAAGGTTTGAGCCTTTGTTCATTCACTTTAAAAATGTTACCATTCTGAGGGTTAAGGAGTTCCATAACCCCATGAGGAGATACAGATTTTACCAAGTAAGGGCCACTCCATCGGGACTTTAATTTTCCAGGAAAAGGTGGAGTCTGGAATTATATAGCAACACTTGTTTGTCTTGGTGGAAGGATTTCCTTTGGATGTGGCTATCATGGAAGTGCTTCATACGCTCCTTAGACAATGTAGAGTTCGTCCAGTTCATTAAGCTACAATTTTCTTGATAAACCAGCCTGGTCAGTATCACAATTGAATTGTTTAATGGCCCAGTAAGCTCAGTGTTCTATTTCTACAGGCAAGTGGCATGCTTTACCTTACACCAACCTATATGGGGACATTCCCAGAATTGTTTTGTAGGCAATTCTATATGCCCAAAGTGCATCAAATAACCCCACAGACCAATCTTTTCTATTGGGATTGATCTTTTCTCAAGAATGTGTTTGATCTCCCTATTTGCTAATTCTGTTTGCCCATTTATCTGAGGATGACAAGGTGTGGAAATCTTGTGATGAATCCCATATTTTCTTAACAAAATAGTGAAAGGTTTATTGCAAAAATGGGTTCCATTGTCACTAGTTATTGCTCTAGGCATACCAAACCGTGCAAAAATATGTTCTTTAAGAAATTTTAAAACAATCTGAAGGTCACATGTTCTTGAATGTATGGCTTCAACCCATTTGGAGACATACTCAACGGCAAGCAAAATATAAAGGTATCCAAAAGATGAGGGAAATGGTCCCATAAAGTCTATCGCCCAACAATAAAAAATCTCTAAAACTAGAATGGGTTGCATTGGCATCATATTTATTTTCGTAATGCCTCCTAGTTTTTGGCAAGGTTCACAAGACTTACAAAAATTGTAAGTGTCTTTGAACATGGTTGGCCAGTAAAACCCACTTTGTAAGATTTTTGTCACAGTTTTATAAGCAGAGAAATGCCCACCACTAGCTTCAGAATGGCTAAAAGTAGGAATGGCAGAAAACTCATCATTAGGAACACATTTCCTAATTATTTGGTCAGAGCAGTACTATAAAAGATATGGGTCATCGTAAAAAAAAAAACAAAAAAAAAACTTACCTTCAGCTTTCATTCTTCTGAGGTCCTGTGCTGTCCAGTGGGCTGGAGTTTGTCCTGTCACCAGAAAATTCACCAAGTCAGCATACCATGGTAAAATTTGAACTGAAAGTAATTGCTCATCAGGAAAGGATTCAGAGATTGGAGGAGTTTGGTTTGTTGAGTTAAAAGTGAGGCAAGATAGATGGTCTGCTACAACATTTTCTACCCCCTTCTTTTCTCTTATTGTGATGTTGAACTCTTGTAATAATAGGATCCACCTGATAAGTCTTGGTTTTGCATCCTTCTTGGTCAACAGAAACTTAAGTGCAGCATGGTCAGTAAAGATAATGACAGGAAAACCAAGCAAGTAAGCCCTAAATTTTTCTAATGCAAATACTATAGCTAGCAGTTCTTTTTCTGTAGTAGAATAATTCTTTTGAGCATTGTTTAAGGTTTTGCTGGCATAGGAAATCGCAGAAGGTGATTTATTTTTCCTTTGGCCCAGTGCAGCCCCAACAGCAAAATCATTGGCATCACACATTATTTCAAAGGGTAATGTCCAATCAGGAGGTTGGATTATGGGGGTAGTAGTGAGAAAAAATCTTAACGGGGTAAAAGCACTTTGACACTCCTCAGTCCATGTGAAGTTAAGATCATGCATCAATAAATGGCATAAAGGTTTAGAGATTAAACTAAGATTTTTAATGAATCTCCTATAGAAACCAGCATGTCCTAAAAAGGATCTTATATCTTTCACATTTTTAGTTACAGGCAGGCTTAAAATCAGTTCCACTTTAGATTTGTAGACTTCAATACCTCTTGCTGACACAATGTGTCCAAGGACTATCCCCTGTTATAACATGAAATGGCACTTTTCCCAGTTTAACAGCAGTTGTTTCTCCTCACACATAGCCAAAACAATTTGTAAGTTAGTTAAGCATGAGTCAAAGGTTTTTCCAAATACTGAAAAGTCATCTATGAAAACTTCAGCTATCTCATCAATTAAGTCACTGAAAATGCTCAACATACACCTCTGGAAAGTGGCAGGGGCATTACAAAGGCCAAAAGGCATTTTTTTAAAAGGCAAAAGTCCCAAAGCGACAAGTAAAAGTGGTTTTTTCTTGGTCCTCAAGGGCAATTTCAATTTGATAATATCCAGAATAGCCATCTAAGAAATAGTAAAAATCATGCCCAGCCACTTTTTCTAATATCTGGTGTAGGAAAGGTATAGGAAAATGGTCTTTTCTAGAAGCTGCATTCAGCTTCCTATAATCTATGCATATTCTCCAACTAGTTGTTGTTTTGGTAGGTATTAATTCCCCTTTGTCATTTATTACTATGGTGATACCAGACTTCTTGGGTACCACTTGAATGGGGTTGACCCATTGGCTATCTGCAATAGGGTAAATAAAACCTATATCTAACAATTTCAGGACTTCTTTTTTTACCACTTCCTTTAGTGTAGGATTTAATCTTTTTTGCAACTCCCTAGAAGGTTAAGCCCCTTCCTCAAGATAAATTTGATGAGAACAAGTTAGGGGGTTTATACCTTTCATGTCGGCTATGGTCCATCCAATGGAAGACTTATGTTGCCTTAGGACCTTAAGCAGCTTACCTTCTTGCTTAGTAGTGAGCTGGGAAGAAATTATGACTGGGAAAGTTTATTCAGGACCCAGATACACATACTTTAGCTCTATTGGTAATGTTTAATTCTAATATTGGAATTTCTTCATTTGAGGGCCTGGTTGACTCTGAAATGGGAGGCAAAGGTTCAAATTTAGGCCTCTACTTGGTGTCACCTGGGCTCCCTACAGCAAACACAGCAGGGATGTCATTATCCTCACTTTCTAAAAAAAATTTGAAAGAATCGTTTTCACACAAAAAAACTTCAGAAAGAACTGCTTCCAAAGCATTGACTTCTTGCATCTCCTCCAAATCTTGAGGTTGCCTACACAGATTAAAAATGTTTAATTCCAAAGTCATGTTGCTAAAACTCAGGTTTAAAACTCCACTCCTACAGTTGATAATGGCATTAGAGGTGGCTAAAAAGGGTCTTCCCAAGATCACTGGTGCAAAAGAGACATTAGTTTGGGCAGTCAATTTCATATCCAGTGCCACAAAGTCTACTGGATAGTAAAATCTATCTACTTGTACTAATACATCTTCTACAACTCCCCTAGGAATTTTTATGGACCTATCAGCCAATTGTAGAATTATGGAGGTAGGTTTTAGTTCACCCAACCCTAGCTGCTCATACACACTGAAGGGTAACAGATTTACCCCTGAACCTAAATCTAGCAAAGCCTGGCCAATCTTTGAGTTTCCAATGGTGCAAGAAATGGTTGGTGAGCCAGGGTCTTTGTATTTAGGGGGTGCATGGTTTTGAATGATGGCACTAACTTGCTCAGTGAGGAAAGCTTTCTTCTCAACATTTAGTTTTCTTTTGACAGTACACAAATCTTTCAAAACTTTTGCATATGCTGGGATTTGTTTGATTGCATCTAAAAGAGGGATGTTGATTCTGACTTGTTTGAAAATTTCTAGAATTTCAGAGTTTTGTTTATCTTTATGCAAAGTCATCAATCTTTGGGGGAAAGGAGCAGGAACAGTACAAGCAGGGGTTTCAGATTTTCTAGTAATACCTCCTTAAAATCTGGTATGGTGGGGCATGCATTGGTATTATGCCCCGGTTCATCACAAATTCCACACTTATCAAAAGTATGTCGTACAATTTGCATTTCATTAACCATTTTCAGCTCAATAGTCTCTAATTTATTTGAGATTAAAGCTATCCTAGCATGCAAATCATCAACTTCCTTAAGGTTGTATTTCCCACCCCCAACTATGCTCCTAACATTCTCAATCCTATCCCCAAAATAAGAGACATCCCAAGACTGGGCATTCTCACCTAAGTAGTCAAAGTATTCGAAAGCTTCTTCTGGTTTTTTGTTGAAGAACTCACCATTACACATGGTCTCAACATATTGTCTCATTTTGGGTTGCAACCCTTCATAGAAAAAACTAATAACTCTCCAATGCTCATACCCATGATGAGGACAAGCATTCAATAAGTCTTTAAACCTTTCCCAACACTGATAAAAGGTTTCACTTTCTTTGTGCCCAAATTTCATGATCTGCCTTTTTAGGGCATTTTTTCTATGCATGGAAAATTTTTTTTTAAGGAACTCAGTCTGCATTTCCTACCAAGTTCCTATGGATCGAGGTCTTAAAGAGTTCAGCCAAGTTTTAGCTTTATCTTTAAGAGAGAAGGGCAACAGTTTTAACCTTATTGCCTCATCTGTACATGTCCTATCCATAAATGTTGAACACACCTCCTCAAACTCTTTATATGCAAATAGGGGTTTTCAGACTCCATTCCATGGAAACGGGGAATCAGGGGTATCATCCCAGGTTTGAAATTGAAGTTATTTGCAATTAAAGATTGAATGATGCATGAAGGAGGACTAGTCCTAACAGGTTGCAGGTACTCTCTCACTGTCCTATTCTGATTCAAAATTTCATGTTGCAGGTACTCAAATTTTCAGATGATGACTCAAAGGAAATACATGCAGTTTCAGTGGATGCAATTGATTCAGTCCGAGTTAATCTTGATGCTTGATCTCTAGCCCATACAGACATACATGCTTAAAGAACAAACATAACAGTGGGAGAAAAAAACAGTAACATGCACTCCCATAATTAGTCAGAATGAGGGGCATGTTACCTCATCTGTGAAGAGGTTTACCCCATCCCAATCCTAGACAATACACCTATCACTTCCTTCATGCATGTTAGCTCACTCTAAATCCTCATTTCCATCCATACTAGCCACACGACCCTAAGCCAAGTTTGAGGCTTAAACACCGTGTAACCATGCTTAGGACAGATTACCCATTACATATGGTGAATTCATCTAGCACATGTGTCTAACCACATTACACACATGCCATACCACTTTATCACATAAGATCAACATATAACACGTTGATCACCTGCTTGTACAGACAAGCTGATACTCAAGAAATATTGTTTCCAAGTATAAAAGCAGATTTAAAAACACAGGGAGCTTCCAAGGTCATCTCCACATGGACAACTTTGTCAACACAACCAATCAAGCAAAAAGGATTAAATGGAAAAAGATAAGTAAAGATGGGAGCATGAGGACATTTGTAGTTGGATAGGTTTAAGGCTATTTACTGTGAGAATGTGATGAACCATGTACTTGAAATTTGTACAATATGTAGGATGAATTTGTATTTAGACATTAAGGATGAGGGACTGCAATTACTCTAAAAGAAATAAAACATGAGTTTAAGTCAGAATGGAAACAGTTTAGAATCTTTGGAAAATCAAAAGATGTATTCGCAGGAGAGTAAATACTAGGGACACATGGTTAGGGTTTTCTCAACCATCGAGATGTTGGTCAAGGGGTGCATCTGCTAGTGCCAAACCAGTCACGATATTAACACATAAACTCAAGAACACATGCAATCTCAGATTAAAAGCACCAATAGAAAAAAATCCCTCACTATATTAATCATCCTTTTCATTCTAAGAGCCTAGGGCTGAGGAATCCTTGATTATTTCAAGGTCCTAATGTGCCATGAGTCTACAACCAGTCAAGAACAAGAGGTTTTATAAAAACCCACAATGAATCGGAAGTGAAAATATAGAGACAGAGTCTTGGCCAAATACCACAACAACCAACAGTGCTTAAAAGGAAGAAGAAACACCCATTCCCTGCAACCCTAGTTGTAGAGATTTGCCTAAAATCATCTTGAAAAAGATGATTTCGAGGCTTTACGGAAACCCTAACAGAGCAACCCTTGTAATAGAAAGCAAAAGTAAAATGGAAAACACCACAAAAACAGCTAAAAAAACTCCCAGCCATACTCCCAGCCATAAGTCAACTACATGGTGAGACCTGTCACCAAAGACTACAAGCCACATCGCAACTACTTTGGAACACTATTCCATAGTTTCTGACACTACTCATCACGCTCTACGCTCATCCTTATCTTCATGACATGCCACATGGTGTATCACTTCACCTCATAGAGTACACTCCACTTGTACTCCATTCACATATGCTATGCCATATCACCACTAAGGCATACACGCCATATGGTGCATCACTCCGCCACATGGAGTACACTCCACGTGTACTCCCTTCACATATTACACCACGTCACTACTATAGCACACACTTCACACCCACACATCACGGCGAACTCCACAATACTAACAGCACAATCCACAATCTAGCCAACCAACTAACATCTAACATAAATAACGAGGGATACAAGGTTATACCATCGTCGAAGTGGCCCGTGCGTTGTTCGCTGACCGTCATGGTTGATGACGTTGGAAGGGTCGTACATGGTGGCTAACCCACGTACAGTGGATGTTAGCCACGTGCAGTGGCTATTTTGGCCACTCGAGGTGGCTAGAGGTGCTGGTCTGGAAGGGGCTGAGCATGGAGGGGCTTGGGAGGACCTTGGCGAGGTGGTGGTGGCGTCGATAAGGTGGTGCAGCGGCTTTACGGGGATAGATCTAAGGCGTGCGTGAGGCGTAGATCGAGGCTATGGGTGGCTGGGGTAGGCCAATGGTGGCCAGAGGAGGCTTGAGACGGCAGCTGGATGCCGTGGGTGGCAACGTATGGTGGTTGAGGTGGAGGAACCATTGCGTGAGGGAGAGAGCCCATGTGTGTGAGGGAGGTGCTATTGGCTTCGGGTCAAAGGGAGTAGGAAGGGGGAGGCCAGGGGGTGCTCATGGTGGTGCTCGGTGGTGGCCCTGGCTGACTGCGACGGCGCTAGGAGGAGATAAATGGTTGAAACCCATTTTGGTTGGGCTACTGTAGGAGGAGAGAGGGGGCTGCGTGGGGTTCACCGGTGGTGGGAAGGTGCTCACAGGCGTGAGGGGTAGACGCCGGCAGTGGTGGCGAGGTTTGGCGGCACACAGCGGCACCAGGCTGGGTTGCGGGAGAGGGGGCAAGCAGCTCAAGCTGAAGGGAGAGGGAGGAGAGAGAGAGGGAAGGGAAAAGTGAGGGAGAAAGAGAGAGGGGCCTGGGTTTTAATCTTAACCTTTTACCTTGGGAACTTCAAAACAATCTAACAGTGGGGAATTAAAACATTGATTTAAAATGCGTAAATATTAACTTAACTAAAAGCGCTGAGAGAAACTAAGATAGAATATTATTTAAGCTAAACTTTAGTTTATAAAACAATATTCCTTCATCATTAATAAAATGAAAAAGTCTTATTTAATATCTTGAAGAGAATAAAACCATTTAATTAATTAGAGTTTTCAACATAATTTAAATCTCATAATATTTTAAATAACTGAAGTTATTTTAATAAAATGATATTAAAATGATTTCCTACAATTATAATATTTTTGGAGCTCTTCAAAAATATTATAATTGTCTTATTTAAAATCAAGCTTAGTTCAATAACACTGGAAATACCCCATATAAATATTTCCAGGGCATTTAAAATCTTCGAGGGCTTTGAAACACTGGGCCTAGTTTAGAAATCACATAATATCTTAAAAAACACGCCATCGAGGTTCGACACGCATAACGAGTGTCACAGTCGAATTTGCTGACGTCAGAAAGGAGCGGGGTGTTACACATAAGAACTTGGTTAGTCCGAAACACATAGGGGTAAAAATCATGAAATTCATCACTTAAACATGTTCCAATCTTCAAGCAAATAACATAGGGATCAAAGCATTGTAAAACAATGCATGAAATCATAACATTTGGCTAAAGTCCGAAACATTCAAGACACATTCAAGCCGAGACTTCATGTTGCATAAACTATCAATCTTATTCAAGTAAAAACCGAAACTTATAAGAGTATTTCATGGCATTTTCATCACAAATTCAAAGCATATAATTCCTTTCATAGATTGATACAAAATCATATTAACATAATTGAACTATCAATCAAGAAATAGCAAACAAAGCAAACATGGCAATGAAAAGATTTACAGAATCATATACAAATATTAACCAATAGTAGGTTGAGTGTATACTTACAAAATCCTCATAAAGGAATACTAGCAAGCTGTAAATCTGAACATACTATATTAGAAAGAGCATCTAAAACCCTATCTCATGTTCTTGAGTGTGTGTGTTTCTAGGGCATCACTTGGTCTTAAACCATTCGGCTTCTAGGGTTTTTAGGTTAAAACCCATTTCATTTCACTCATAAGGTAAAACAAAACTTAAGGTAGGAAAGAATACATGTGATAGTCGAAACATGGAGGATGAACTCCCCCTTCACTAATCGGCCTCAAGGGTTTCCCTTAGAAACCCTAGATTATTTCCAAGAAAAATAGTAGATAGTGTGTGTGTTCCATCTTTCTCAAAGTCAAATGAGATTTGAACCTCATTTTCGAATTGAGAAAAGACTTGTGTATGAGCAAGACTTAGGAGAAACCGAACCTTACCTTGCTAATCCTTGGATAGTGTCAAAATCCTTCTCTTGTCAGGATCTTCTTGTTTGGTTGGAGAGAAAACACAAGAAAATGAGAGAGCTTTCAAAGGAACATGGGAGAATTGTGTGGAGAGAGTGGAAACTCATGCAAAATCCGAGAAAAAGGCAAGGGAAAAGCCTCCTAGGCATGAACCCGTCTCTTTATATACGAGACCCTTTAGTTCCCTCCTTGTTTGCATCAAAACCCTTGCATGAAAGATAGGTGGCAAGGTTCCTTCTTCTCCCTTTCTCAAAACCGAAAAGCCTCTTGGAGTTCCCCACTTATATTGCATTGGGAATGGGCATTTCTTGGGAGGTGGCGTGTTGGACTTCCCTCCTTACACTGAAAATGCCTCTTTCCCTCTTATGCCCTTCCTTTCCTTAAACATGTTAATATCTTTTCAAGGGGTAACTCGGTAAAATCATGCATGTCAGTTCCTATTCCCACCAAGAAACTCTTGGCATGGAAGACAAATGGCATTGGGCATGTGCCATAGCCCTAGCCGTCCTCTCCACTTTTCCATTCCCAAAGTGTTGCTTCATCTTCCCATTATACATTCCCTAGGTGACCTTTCACATACCATTGGTTCAAAATACACTAAGTGACAAGTGGCAAGTGAATGGAATGCTTAGAAATATGCTAGCCGAAACCTTAAGGGCAAACTTGTCCTTGATACAAAAGTCTTATCACAAAAATCTTCTAGAAACTTGGTGCATGCTTGACACATGGCAAGAGCTAGAAAAATTTGAAATCCTAAAGGCCTCCCTTTAGTTTCCTATGCAAAACTTATAGAAAAAACCCATTTCACTTCCCTAGGCTTCCCTTTCCAAGAAACCTACCTTGGAACTTGAATTATGGGCAAAGAACAATGCATTAGGTGTGTGAGCCCATCTTGGTGCTTTCCTACACCTCTCTCTCCCCCTTAACCCACTTTCAAGGGTAGGCTCAAGGTATAACATTCTGGCAACTTAGAATTGGATCATGAGCCTAAACCATTGGACCTAAGTTTCCCAATAAGGCCAAAATTCCAAAGTAAACTAGGGTCATTTTTCTCTTGGGCTTAAGTTACAACATCAAAGGTTTCTAAGGCCTTCCAAAGTAACAAGGCTCCAAAAATGCCATGACAACCTAGAACAAATTCTAAGGGCTAAGCCTAGACAAAAACTAGGGCCATCACACCTAAGTTGGACCATGCATAAGGTTTAGAGCCCTTAAGAAATCTTGGGCTTTTATTTATTTAAAATTGTTAGCCCTGGAGTAATTAGCATTTTAGCCCATGAGAGAGGCCCAACAAGGCCTTAGAATATCGGCCAACCCACTTGATTGAAGTACAAAACCCTATAAGGTTTAGGGTACACGCCCAACCCACCAAAAATCCATGGCCTTTTGTCATACATGCAAGGCCCAACGAATCTGAACCAACTAGTGGGAAGTAGGTCGAGAGAATTAAGGTTTGGTGTAGCCTAAAAAGCTTAGCACGCCATCCATGACAATAGATTTTTTATACTTGTCATTCATGTAGAGGGAAAGGAGGATTTCTTCTAGAGGAAGTAATCACGAGGCGCCTAGGGAAGACAAGGGATACTCGACCATTGCACCCACACATGCCAACCATCCACTTTTCCCTTGCCATTTGTCACAACCATGTGAGCTCCAAGGAAGATTACATGGAAAAGGGGCGCATAGGGGGGCTCAAAGGACAAAAAACCACAACCCACCAAGAGTTAGGGTGTTAGCCAAGGTGAGATGCACGCCCACCCTAGAAGATCCAAAAACTTCTTTGCCAAGTGTCACACATGCATTCGATAGGGGAGTTTCTAGAAAGAAGAAATGATTAGGAGTGGAAGAGTCACATTGGGACAAGGCAAAAACCTAGTCCCTAGGTTCGACCATACACACACACGCCCCTCTCCCACACCCACATGCCACATGTCAGTCACCTAGGAAATTGTCACTACAACCCACCCCAAGAACCTAGGGAAGAGGAAGAGACCTTGTGGGGAAATGAGAAGGGCGGCCAAAACACACACGCCACTTGCCAAGTGGCAAGCATGCACACGCTCATCCTTCCAAGAATGATTGAGATTTTGTGTATTGACTATTTAGCCATCAGATTCATTGAACCTAGACGCATGAAGAGGGGCACTTTTGGAAACTAGGGCTTTAGATGAAGGGTCTCACACGGCACTTTTCAATGGGACTCTTGACTTTCCTGAAACAACACACTGATGAGGAAGAAGAAGGGGTTTTCGGCCATTGTGTCACTTGGCATCCATGCATGAGTCTATTACACTTTCAAGGTTAGAGTGTGAGAGAAGGGAAGATTTTTGTAAAAGGGGAGGGGCTAACAGGTGAAGATTCTATTTGGGCAAATTTTGAATTCTCAAACACTTCACTCTTGCTTTTCTTCTCCTCCCACACACCTAAGCCTTTTCTCACCATTTTCTCACTACTTTCTCGCCACCCAAACACACATCCCCCTCATCTCTCATCTCCTCCAACCTCTGGACAGGCAAGGAAACTAAGGGTCTCACTTTCTAACTAAGAGGGCGCATGGTACAACCACACAACTCTCTCTCTCTCTCTATCTCCCTCTCTCTTGAAGGATCTTTGAGAGAAAACTAGGGTTTCTCAAAGTTGGGAGGCCTAAACTTTGAGGGATGATCTTCACCCATGTCAAAATTGTTTTGGCCATAACACAACACAAGCACCTTACACTGAGCCAAGCACACATATACCACACATCCACGACCTGGCTTAGGTCAAGGAAGAGGGACACGAGCATCACAACACCAAAGACCCCTAGGCCGAGCGCTTAGAGTACCCTTATGAACAAGAAATCCCTAGCACCTTAACATAGGTACATTAGGGTTGTGTTCTTTCAAATTCTAACTATTGAATAAACCTTTTTACAGCTTGGTCATATTGCTTTTGCTTGGATCTTTGTAAGTAGACCATCAACCTACTCTTGGATAATATGCGTATATGCTGTGTGAACTTGCACTCACATGTTATTTTATGTTCTAGTTGTAACACCCCGTATTTTAGTGTATTTTTACTGAAGGATTATTTTTATTTATTCAAAAATTATTCTCTTGTTTTAAAATCATTGGATTTTAATTGGATTATTTTTAGGATTTTTAATTGGGAAAAAATTAATATTTTATGTGCTTTCTTAATATTTATTTATTGTTATGCATTTAAATTGCTTTTAATATTTAATTAATTACTGTGAGATTTAATTATTTCAATTTGACTTTACCATTTCGTTTAAATTATTTTATTTAATTTGTGGTTTTAAAATCATTTCCGTTGGATCATTTTCGTGACCCAAGTTATGAGGACTAGACCTCATTTCTTTCCCTCTATTTTTTCTCTTTCCTCTCTTTCTTCTTTTCTTTTTCTCTTTTTCTTTCCTTTTTCTTCTTTCCCGCTGCTTTTCCCCCCGTGCCCGAGCTCTCTCCTTCTCTCTCTCCCCGTGCGTCCGTCCACCTCCCAGCCCAGTCGCTGTCGCGCCGCCGTGCGCGACACCGCCCGGCCGACTAGCACCCCTTCCCTCCGGCGACCTCACCCCCCAAATCCCAGCCCCTATCTCGCCGCCGGTAGCCCACACGCACCCTCCAAAGCCGCGGCGCCACTTTCGCTCCAGCGCCGCCGTTGCTCCACCTCCGGCCACCATCTTCCTACCACATCATCCCCGACCTCTTGGCAACCCTTTGGACCCAACCCCAGCTCCGATCCGTCACCGGTGAAGCCCCACCAAGTCCATTTCTGATTTGTACATTTTTGGCCTTAAACCACCATTTGCGCCGTCATCCACGGCAAACCACCACCACCATTGGCTTCACCGACCTCTCTAGGCCCTACCCTATCATTTTGGGGTCTTCGTTTGTCTCCGTTGGAAAGTGGGTATTTGTGACCCACGGCCACAGTGTATTTTACACTGTGGTGTTGCTCAGTCGTCGCCTTTTTCAGCTTCGTGATCCTCCGGAAATTATCATATAGCACTGTAAGTATTTCTCCAAAGAATTCTTGTGAATTTAATGTATTTTTGCACTAACGCATTTCACTGTATTTTTTGGCATGCCGGACTGAGTCCGAGGAGTACGGAGGTCGGATGGATTTGTGATTGGAGTTGTTGGTTTGATTGGATTGGATTGGATTGGTTATTGGTTATTGGGTTATTGGTTATCGATGGATTTTGGATTGGTTGGTTCATGTGCATTTCATTATTTCATGCATGTTCATGTTTGTAAAGGAAAACTGGGTTTTCGTGTATTGCATTCATGTTCATGTGTTTATGAAAACTGGGTTTTCATGTGAATGATTTGTTGGGTGCGTGTGTATCACGAACCCCAAGCCGAGATGGGGCATTATCTCGGTGGAGCTCCTCTGGTTACTCAGGAGCGGAATAAACTGAGTAACGTCCCCTGGATTGTCGCTGGGCGACAATGGGATCGGACGAGAGATTCGTGCCGACTCCGTGGTCCTTCTGCTGGCGGGGACTAGAGGATGTCTGGCCATGTACGCGCTGGGCGCGGAACTGGACATCGCTCGTTGCGTAGTGGGTGCTCGGCCATGTACGCGCTGGGCGCGGAACTGGGCATCGCTACGAAGCCAGGACGTGCGGATGGTCCCTAGGGGAGGCCATGGTGCATAGGGTATTGACGGATTAATTGGCTATTTTCTGGGAAAATAGCGTGTGTTGGATTTTGTGTAATTCATTTTCTGGGAAAATGTTTTACGGAGTATTTTTGGGCCAAATGAGATTTTGGCGTGTGTTGGAAAATTAATCATTTTCGGGGAAAATGATATTTTGAGGAAAATGTATATTTCTTCATATGCATGCATATTGGTGGCATTAATGCATTTTTATTTCTTGAGGATTATTTTGGGTTATACTTACCTGCGGTACCATTCTGTGGTAACGCAGATTTTGATGCAGATGAGGAGGAGGAGGGTGAGCCTGAGGAGACGGCTCCGCCCGAGGAGTGATCTGGGATCACTAGCTTGTTATTTTATTTTACCCTTCTGTACTTTCGGGACATGTGTTAATTTTATTTTGGATGACTGTATAACTGCTTTTAAATCTTTACTGATGTTTACTTGTGTTTAAATTCTGGTACTTAGTTGACTAATCCGCTGCGTTGTTGTTGTACACCGTTGCATGTACACACACTTGGCACTTTCGTTGGAATGTGTGACCGTGTTGTCATCATCCCGACGTCTCGATTCCCTTATTTTCCTTACATGGGGGTCGGGGGCGCCACACTAGTTGAATGGATGAAATCTCTTATTACGCCATGCTATGTGTTCGGTTCTATATAAATATGTTTGCCATGTTGGTTGAATGGAATCTCATATGACCCCATGTGTTGTATTCGGATCTATATGATTATGTTGCCATGTTATTTGATAATGTTATATCGAACATGTTAGGACTTATAAGCTCATGTTACTTTTGTAAAATCATGCTTACAAGTGCTTATGTGTTTCAACCAAGTATAGTGAATGATGTTTATTAAATTGTTTTACCGTTTGATAATTGTTGAATGCCATTGTTCATGTGTAAAACCAAGTATTCGCATGTTTTAATATTTTCAAGCTGTAACGTGAGATGCATATTGCTAGTGGAACTCGGCATACATGAATCATCTCGGTGTGTGAGATGCATATTTTCAAGCTCTAACGTGAGATGCAAATTGCTTGGTGTGTGATTGCATGAATCTCGACATACATGATTACATGGTTCATGAAAAGAAAGAAGCATCATAAGTCCATGTCACATGCAATTGAATTTGTGCACTGTTTTCAAAGAAAGCAATCAATAAATATTTTATCACGACCCCAAATGCTAGGATGGGAGAATGTCCTAGTGGAACTCCTCTGTCCGCTTTGGAGTGTGTAAATTGGAGTAGTAACCCCTGAGTCGACGAAGTACATTCGGCGGACCTTGAATGGATCCTTTCTAAAAAATGTCGGAGCGAGGTAGCATCTAAAGCTAGTTGGTGCCTATATGTGTTGTGTGCAGTGAAGGCAAATATGATGAACTACCTCACAAGAATAAGACGTAGTCACCCCGACCAAATGGGTCATAGGCTGATGCGGTAACTAGCTGAGAACACACGGTGCGTCAGGGAGCCATGAGGTATCCAACCATATTGTTACAAGTAAAGATAAGGCCATGAGTAAAGGATGTGTATCGCATTGTTCAAAGTGCAAAGAAAAAAGATGTGATTTGAAAGGTCAAAAGAACTCTGCCATGTGATATTGACAAGTCAAATTGCATAAGTGATTTTTTTGTGTCAAGTACATGTCCATGCATTTATTTCATGGTTCGCCTTTGTATACTTATATTATCTATTGTATGTTGTTTGTTTACTTGATGAGATTTCTTGAAATCTCACCGTAGTAGTTTTCACTACCATTCTCAACCTAGAGAAGTTATGACATGTGTGGATACAGACCATGGGAAAACACAAGAGTGGATCCCCCAACCGCAAAGGAGGCCCTGAAGAGCCCTGAGTGCTCAGCGGAGCCATCCATAGAAGATAGGCTCAAAGCGGCCGACTGCCTCATAAGTGATGTATTAGAGCTTTTCGAGGTTTTGAAAAAAATTATCAACAATGACAAGGCGAAATAGAGAAGGCCTTGTATGGTTTTGAGATGGATTTTAATTTTTGTTGCTTAAAAGAGGGAAATGGTTTTAAGATGTTAACTTTTCAGACCCTCTTGTACTTTCGGAAATTTGAACAATAAAAGCTTTTGGGATTATAGTTTAATCGTACCATAATGTTTTGCAAAATTGCTCTCAATCTTTCTTAGAATTACATGAATTTTCGTTGCAATGTATTGCATACTACTAGAATTACCATAGGTGCATTGCATCTTAACTGTCATGAACGGGGGTATGTAGCCTTGAGCTACATGTCTCAATGTCGCAGTCACCGTCCAATCCCAAATGGGCGTAGGGGTGTCATAGTATGCAATAATCGCAGCGGTATAAGTCATTTAATAAAATGTTGTACCAGAATAAAACTAATATCTCAACTTCATTCATAGCTTTAAATCACATTTCATAGTGATGGAGCATCAAACTCCTTGTTAGACTTTAACATAATGAGCATTGTCCTCGAAGACCTTTTACTAACAAGGAAATCATTAAAGCATCTTTCTAATCTATGCTATCTCCAAGTAAGTCACGACTAATTCCAATCTTCTCTCTAGGGTCAGGCTTATCCTCGACCTTGATCGTCATCCTGACTAGCTACTCCTGGTCTTGCTAAAAGTTATACTATTCTAGGGGAATGGTAGTGAAAAATACCACAGTAAGATTTTGAGAAATCTCAGCAAGTTAACTAAAAACATACACAGAGATAACATAAGCATGTATAAGGTAAACCATATGTATGAAATGGAGATTTAGAGCATCGAGACATGTAACATAAGGTTACATAACCCCCGTTCATGACAGTTAACATGCAATGCATTATATAAATGCATCTAGCAGTATGCAATAACCGCAATGGAATAAGGGTGACTAAATAAAACTTATGCCAAAATATTCTGAAACATCCCAATGTCATTCATAACCATCATAAATTCAAATCGTAAGGTAGCATAATCTTAGTACAATTATTCTTGAAAATAAGTCTCCATGGCTAAATCAACTACTTCATGTGTTTTAATGGGCTAGAAACATCAAAATGAGGTCTAATCCAATGTTTTGAATACCGTACTGATAACTGTTTTAGTCAAGGCATTGAAACGAGATATTTCAGTACCGGTACCATTTCAGATACCATTTTGGAATAGTTTATATATGAATAAATTATATATAAAAATATATATATGAATTATAAATAGTCTAGTCTAAATTGGGAGTCATAGAATAATATTGCATTTTGAAGAAATGAAAAAAAAAAGAAGAAGAAAAAAGTAAAGGCCGAAATATCGGCCAGTACGAAACTATACCCTTCTCTATACAGGCTACACCACAGAAACGAAATATTTTGGCTGTACCAACTGGTACGGTATGAAATTCAAAATTTTGGTCTAATCTTTTGTCAATATCCAGCTCCTGTTCAATCAATTGGATCTACTGGTCCATCTAGTCCATCCTTGTCTAGTCCTAGCACAACTTCTATCATTCAGAGTGGAATGATTGTGGGTCCACAAGGGGTGAAATTTACTTAAAATCTCATTAAGTTATACAACCAACATGCACAAAGATAAATTATGCATGATGAATGATAAATATGAAATGCGTATGATGCAGAAAAATCAGTATATGTCTCCCATCCAGATTCCTCAACAACTTCAGAAAATTGAGACACATTTTCTTACAGAGTACAATTTTCACTTCAACTGTCAAAAATATATATTTCATCATAACGTTTCATCATTATTAGCAATTCACGTTTAATTACAACATTAACATCATAACGTATGGTATCGTCACAGTTCCCCATATGCATTGTGAGTACTTGCTGGTAACCGTAGTATAACTCTTGTTGAAACTACGTTGTCTGCATACTTGTTCTCAGTGCATTGGTAACATAACATAACATAACATCATCATAACATATATAGCCACCAGCCATAGGTTTCATAACATTTGACTTCACCCTGGCATTCTTTAAAAAGAACCCATTCGAAATCTATTGATTGTTTTTCATTAACCCAAGGATTACCACTCCATTTTTACTCACTCCAGAGTGGACAGAGGAGTTCTAATAGGATAATTTTTCTTCCTAGCCTTTGGGACCGCGACAAAAATGATTTTCATGCTATACTTGAAAAATGTAGTTCATGGCATGTACATATGTAGCAAGTTTTCATGCAAAAATGACATTTATATGCGATATGCTAAAATGGTGAAACTTTCACATGTCATGTAAGCAAGTAATTATGTACTCAATGTATCATATAACATGATATTTCATGCTCAAAATGACAATTATAACATCAATGTGATATTTATCAATAAATCATAAATAACTTATTAATGTGCAAGTTAGAAGCCAACTTACAAACTGCCTGACTTTGAAAAAATCATAGCGAATGTAATCAAAGTTGTATTAAGTTAGGATTTAAACTACAACGGAAGATGTTCAAAATCAAAAGGTTTAAAAATGGGTATTTACAAAAATAACCCTAACTTCCAAAAATTGTCATTAAGGCCCTAAGTTTCACTATTTGCAAGCGAACTCCAAATTTAACAAAACTTCATAATCCTCATATTTTCTATATTCTAAGACCATCTATGCCCTTATAATTCCAAAAATCCAAGTGGAACTAGTCCAAATATACTCAACATGTGGCATGTACTCTAGTTGATGCCTAAGTATACTTTCAATTTCTTTAATCTGAAAATAATTACTATAATTCTTAGTGACATGTTAAGAGTTTAATCTTAGGTGAACAAGTTCATCTCAACACTTAATCATGCCTAAAAAAACATTAATCTCTATTAAACTTGTCCTTAAGTATGCATGATATCTCTTAGTCTTTTTCATCAAGAAAAGTTTTAAAAACTAGAATTAAATCATGAATTTCCCTTCTTATCCCAATCATAAGGTTTTCTAAATGCTCATAGTTCAAGCCTAGGTAAAATAAATCAAAACTTCATAAGTTAAGCATGATTTAATCAAAATCGTGCATGCTTGGATGATCAACACGAGACAGAATTAAAACCTAACATGGCATGCTTTCAACCTCAAATTTAAACCTTCAAAAATCATTCTAAGACATTAATAAATCATATCAAAATATGCTAAGACATTCCATAGCTAAAATTCCCACTTAAAACAATTTAAACACTTAATCCAACCTTAATGGACTCGATTTAGAATTAAGCATGGTAACCTTTTCTAAACTCAACCAAAAATCACTTCAACACTTAAAAGCAAAACATGACATGCAAACTAAGATCTAGGGTAAGAAAACTAACAATGTTCGTGGCCCTCTAAAGCTCCCAACACAAGTACTCTAAAAAACTCCCAAGAACACTCAAGAACACACCTTTCAAATTCATTCTAGACTTTCTAAAGGAAGAAGGCTATCAATGCTCAAGAGGAGGCTTGGAGAAGTGGTGTGAAGGAAATGTGGGGGTAAGGAAGGTATTTATAGGAGACTATGGGGGAGGGGACATTGGCCTTGGTCCACGGTGATTGGGTGAAGTGGGTTGTGGTTAAGGAGGTTTTAATTTCCAGCTTGATTGCATCACCTTATGTAGGTGAATAGTGACCCAAATAAAATGATTTTCTTCACTTTCAGGTGGTGCCATGTTTCATCATTAGAACGGAAAAAAACTAAACATAGTTTATGACATCAGGCATAGTAGCCATCGGGTAGGGGTCTTCAAGGCTAGGCAAATTTCATCACTAATTTGTCTCATTTTCTTGGACTTGTTTTGTAGGTCTAATGTCCATAATTTGCTGGCTTTTCAAGTGAGGGAGTGATGCTTTGTTGGTTGCCAAGTGATCATACATGAGCAGGAAAAGGAAGAGAAGGTGGTGGTGGTTCAATCATCACATGTGCCATCCTCATCCCTTGCCTATGGGTTTGAGTTCTCTTAGGGGTAAAAGATGACAAACCAACTCATGAGTGCTTTGAGGGTTCACTAGGGATTGGTGGGAAAGGGAGGTGGCATGTGGTTTTGATCCAACCAAGTGCAGAAACTAAAACAAAACAAAGCCATTCGGTTTAGTTCAACAGATGTCCAATGGAATCAGTTGGAAACTATGGTATGGTTTCCTTGGTGCAAAAATGACCAACACTCAAATTGAACTAAGGGGATAATGTGAGGTGTTTAAAAGAAAAAAATGCCCTTGAGGAAAGAATGAAATTGACGTGGACTAGCACCAAGTGATGTATCAAGGGGCCAATTGTGATGTTTTGGGCATTGACATGTCTTTGCCTCTAATGACATGTGTTGGATTAAGACCAATCTTCTAATTTAGTCTAAGAATGATGAAAAACAAAAATAAAGATAATAAAGTCCAGATCAAAAAGGTGAGAAATAATTAAAAAGAAAATTAAGCTTAAAACATAGTTTAGAGATCATTAGTCATGTAGAAGTTGATTAATGCTCTTAACTCACGTTCAAAGCTTAATTATTGTCCCACACTATTCATTTCCATTTTCAGCATGTTTTTGGTGAAGGTAATAGGGTGGCGGATTGGTTTGCCAAGGAAGGGGCTTCAGGTGCTGGATTTGCTTGTTCTAATAACTGTAATGTGCCTCGGATTCTTAGAGGACTGCTCCGTTTGGATTTCTTAGGCCTTCCCTCATTATGATGTTAGGTCTGGTTTTTGTGGTTTCATATTCTGTTTTGTTCCATAGGCTTGTCATAGATTGTTTTCCTTGGTTGCGGTCTCTTTGGGTTTCACCATGGGCCTTGCTTTTTTTACCACGATATTCATCCTCCACAAGTGAGAGCTTTAATTAATAAAGATGGGAGGGGGTCACTATTGGACATGTGACTTTCCGCTCTTTAAAAAAAAAATGGGAGTCCTAACGGGCGTGGTTTCTATTTAGGTTTGAGGGAAACAAATGGTAAGGTGTATTTATATGCAATATGCTAAATGGTGAAACTTTCTCATGTCATGTAAGCAAGTAGTTATTCACATGTCATGTAGGCAACTTTCCAAAATTGCCACTAAGGCCCTAATTTTTTACTATTTACAAACGAACTCCAAATTCCACCAAAATTCATAAACTTCATATATTCTATTCTCTAAAATCATCTATACCCTTAGAATTCCAAAAATTAAAGTGGAACTAGTCCAAATACACTCAACCTGTGGCTTGCACTCTAGTTGATGACTAAGTGCACTTTCAACCATTGACCCTTATGAATGCATGCATATTCAGTTTCTTTAACTTCAAATAATTACTGTAATCCTTAATGACATATTAAAAGCTTAATCTTAGGTGAACAAGTTCATCCCAACACTTAATCATAGCTAAAAAAACCATAATCTTCATTAATAATCAATTAATCAGGCATGGTGCTCCTAGCCTATATCACAAAGGCATGCTTCAAAATTCACCCAAATCATGTATTTTCATTCTTATCCCAAATCACAAGGTTTTCTAAATGCTCATATTTCAAGCCTAGGTAAAACAATTCAAAACTTCATAAGTTAAGCATATATTAATCAAAATCATGCATGCTTGGATGATCAATACAAGATAGAATTAAAACTTATCATGACATGCTTTCATCCTCAAATCAAATCTTCAATGATCATTCTAATACATTGATAAATCATATCAAAATATGCTAATACATGCCATAGGTAAAATTCCCACTTAAAACAATTTAAAGACAATCCAACCTTAGTGGACTCGGTTTTGATTTAAGCATGGTAACATTTTCTAAACTCAACCGAAAATCACTTCAATACTTAAAACAAAAACATGTTATGCAAACTAAGATCTAGGGCAGGAAAACTTACTATTTTTGTGCCCCTCTAAAGCTCCCAACACAAGAACTCTCAAAAACTCCCAAGAACACACCTTTTGGATTCACTCTAGACTTTCTAAAGGAAGAAGGCTCTCAATGCTCGAGAGAAGGCTTGGAGAAGTGGTGTGAAGGAAATGAGGGGGTGATGGAGGTATTTATAGGAGGCTAAGGGGGAAGGGGCGTTGGCCTTGGTCCATGGTGATTGGGTGAAGTGGGCGATGGCGAAGGAGGTTTGAATTTCCAACTTGATTGCATCACCTTGTGCAGGTGAATAGTGACCCAAATCAAATGATTTTCTTCACTTTCAAGTGCTTCCATGCAAGGAGAGGATGCAAGTGCTGCCATGGTGCATCATTAGAAGGAAAAAAAAATGAAAATAGCTTATGACATCAAGCATACTAGCTGTTTGGTTCAAGGCTGAATTTCTGGACAATTTTGATCATTTCTTGACTCACCCACTTGTCCTCTCTTCATGTCTTATTTATGGAGGTCTTGAGTCACTCTTGTAAGGCTTTTCTAGGTGGAGGAAGGTGGGGGCCAAGTGATGATGAAGTTGTAGCTCAAAGGGAAGACGTGAACGGAAGGGTGTTGTCGAGTGGTGGTGGTTTAATGCCATCCGTTTTGTGTTATTTTTTGTTGGAAAAATTTTGGTCAATTTCCCATAATGAATTTGAGGGTCTCTTGGAGATTGGATGGTGATGGAGGTGGCGTGAGGGTGTGGGTCATTTGGGAGCAAAAAATCAAACCAAATTGCTAGGCATTTTGTTTCCATCCAACTAATGTTTAGGAGTAGTTGGTTTTTTGGGTGGTTTTGTTCTTGGAACCAATTTCATTCATGACTATGTCTGCATTTGAAATGGGTATTTTGAGGTGCTAAAAAAAAATAATGACCTTGAGAAAAAGGCACAAAAAGATTGGGCTAGGGTGTAACAACACGCTAGAAATTCAATGGTGGGATTTCAATAGGCTTTAGGAAACTCATGAAAACACCGTAAGTTTCCACGATTCGACCAATCGCATAGGTTTTAGTCTCTCAACATAGCCAAAGTTATCACTCACTATGGTGCCAGAAGTGCAATTCTTATTTATTTGACGTAATTCAAAGTGTCAGATTGAGTTATGGTCTATGCCATTAGACTCAGTTGATTATTAAGGATTTTATGGCGCAATAATCCTATTTTCTATTTTTGGATGAAACACTTGCTCGAAAATGCATTTTGCTTATTTCCTAACACTTCGGGATTGGATTTTAATAAACGAATTGCACAACTAACTTTTTATGACTATTTAGGATTTTACAATGCAAAGTTTATAATATTTCGTTTGCCTGGAGTGAATAGTAACCTCAATAGTAGCATCTTGTGCAGTATTTTCAAAATCACAATGTGGAATGTCCAAATTTCGTTAGAGAAGTTTTATTTGGACGCTTGGCAAGATCATAGCCACACTTTGTGAATAGTATTGAGCACTTGGCACAAAGAGGAATGATGAGATGATTTGTGAAGGAATCAAGGTGTGAGATCATGCCACCTAAGTGAAACCCTATTCTTTTTTCATCTGATCATCCAATTTTGTACCAGACCAAAGAGGGTTTCAACCCTAGTGAAACCCTAAATGGTTGGAATCCAATTGAAATCTCAAAAGTTTGGTTAAAACTGAAACCCTAAACGGTTTCCCCAAACCCTAATGTTGGCCTCCAAACCCGATTTGATCCAATTTCTAGCATTGTATTTAGTCACTTGTTTAAATCACTTCCACATGCTATTAATTCCTCAAATTCATGTTATGATATCATTCTCCAACCCTTTCAACTTTGAAATTTTCATTGGGCCAAGAAAAATTAGATTTGGGTTTGATAGCATCCCAAACCCTAAATAAACCCTCTCTAAATCCCAAATTGAATCCCACTTAATTGAGGCCCACCAAGGCCCACGAATTTGGCCACCTTGGCAAAACTTCTTTAAAAAGTTTCCTCCCCCACATGGCTGGCCATCCACTACCCTTGGCTGCACCCAATAGTGCCTTGATGTGAGAGGGGAAAACCACCTCATCACCCTCCAACAACAAGCAATCCTTGCCTCCCACTATTTTTCACTTTATGTGACATAGGCACCTCCAATCAAAGGTCATTCAAACCCATAACTCCCCCCTCCAGAAGTCTAAAGTCGTGTAGGACCCACTTCACTTCATTTTATCACTTATTCACTCCATTCTTAGAGAGAAACCCAAAAGAGCTCTCTCGGGCAGTTTTCTGAGTCATTTTACGTGGCACTTCTCGACCCTTTTATGTATTTTCTCATAATGACTCCTTCATAAAAGTTTTTCATATTTGAGTTTAGTTTCCTTGGATATCTTATTTGTTTCATTTCGTGGTCTTTCTGGGCATTTAAACTGGAGAGTGTGTTATATTTTAGAGTTTTTGACCAAGCTAATGGACATATCTTGGTCCGAAAATTTTCTGGAGTGTTGTTAACATGTGTTTATAATTTTTCATTGAGGATTTTTTGCATGACTAAAGTTTTTAATGAAATATTTTCTTAGATATAGAAACTTAGAAACTGGAAGTGGAAAAATAGTTTTTGTTTTGTGAAAATTTGAATATTTCGTGGTTCAACCTTACTCCAATGGCTTTGCTATTTTTATTTGATGACCCTAAGCCTTTTATATGCATGTTAGGATGTTGGTTTGAAGATATATAGTCTTAGTTTCAAATATATGGTTTTTCCATGCAAGAGGATTTTAGTTAGACCTAAGATTTGATATGTTTGGGTTAGATCCATGTTTTATTGATTTGTAGCCATGTGATTTTTTGTTTGATCATTGGATCTTCTTTACGACACATTTTTAAACCATGTGATGTTTTAGTTTGAATATCACATCTTTTTAAGCCATGGATATAGAGATTTATCAAAGCTAGTTAAGGAAAAGTTTTTATTTTTGGACAAAGTGTAGAACCGAAAACTCCAAGTGTTGTTTTGTGATTTTTGGTAACTTTTGTTTGACGATTTAAAGCATGGTTGATCATAATATGATGTTATGAATATGTTAGATGTAAGATTTGATTTTTTTGGAATTCTTGGAGATGTTTTGAATAAGGTCAAAACTTGTGTTTCAAGGGTTTGTTTTTGGTTAAAAAGTTTGGATCTTTTTACTAAAAAGTTTGGTAGTGATGATTAGCATTCTTTTTAATGGTGTTTATGTATTTTTTTAAACTTAAGAAAGGAAGATCTTTGTTGTAAAATTTTGGTTTAATCATGAATTTTGAACTTAAAAGAATTGCAACAAAAATAAAGGGAAATAACCTATGTAAGTTTCGGCCCCTATAGAGTTTTTGTAGTTGTGTTTAGTTTGAAATTCTTCTGATTTGATACTTGAGTTTAGGACAAAATTTGCATGAGGTACATAAATGTTGGTGATTTTTAGAGTTAGGATGCAAAATCCTTAATTATGAGTAAAATTGTCATTTTCCCACATGTAAATGGTAAAATAGTAATTTTGCTCTAAGTTAGTATTTTTCCATATTTCTAATTGTTAGTGATTAAGTTCTAACTCTTAGAAATCACTACTTTCAGTTCCTTGTGATCCTGCTTGAAGTTTTGCTTAGAAATGCGAATACTGAGGTAAGTTAGTCTTTAACTTACTATCAGTTTAATGTGTATGGGTGATAAGTAAATGAAGTACAATGTATGTAAGTATGTTATCTTATGTGCCATGCCAAGTCATTACATATTCATCTGTCACACATAATTTAATCTATCACGAATTGTTCATTTGTTATGCAAGATATTCTGTCACATATTTCTATACATTGCAAGTACATCCTGTTAAGTATGACATTTGTCACATGTATGTTATGTCATGTAATATTCACTATTGCGAGCATGCCATTTAAGTATATTGTCTATTACATGTTATGCTATGTTACGAAATGTTTCTATCTCAAGTCATGTCTTTTGAGTTATGTTCAAGTCATGTTGTGTTACTTCAAGGCTTTTGTCTTTTCGTATTCCAATCACGTTTCATCTCGAATACAGTTTGTGTATTTCGAGAACATTCATGTTGTGACGCTCCCAAATTCCGCATGGGATCGGATGGACATTTGAAGTGTCGAGACATGCAACACAAGGTTACCTGCCCCCGTTCATGACATATAAGATGCAATATTCCTAACATGCATCTAACATTATGCAATATTCGCAGCGGATAATTTTTTTCTTTAGCAATACTATGCACCAAACTAAAATATCCCAAATACTTAAAACATACTCCATACTTAACGACATACTAAACAACTAAGATCACAATAATAGTCCATAAGGTTGTGATCAAAAGAGTGCTGGAGATTGAACTCCACCAATACAAGTAGTAATCTGAGGTAACTATTGTAATACCATCTACGTCGCACCGTCGCTTAGTCGGCCGTTTCCAGTTGGTCGATTCCCGGTTCTCCTTCAGATCCTATAACAAAATCTACCATTCGGGGGGAATGGTAGTTGGGACTACCATAGTGAGATTTGATTACAAATCTCAGCAAGTTAACGGAAAACTTCCACACAGGTTAATGATGCATGCATGGCAGTAAAAGCATGAATGCATAATCAAATCATAAGTAATCATAGCATAACTTGACATACAACATAACATAACTGGCATAACTTAAACTGAAACTGAAGCTTAGCATGAACGTGACTTGAAACATAGCATGAACGTGAACTTGAAATATAACATGGACTTAAAACATAACATGAACGTGAACATGCATAATTTGAACATGAACTTGAGCATGACATAACATAAATGTGAACTTGGAACATAACGTAAATGTGAACATAACATAACATGAACTTGAAACATATTCTTGTCTCATGGGATTACCATGATTGTGTGAACGTAAACTTGAACGTAACATAACGTGAACTTGAAACATGACTTGAACGTGAAATACATGAACTTGAAATCTTATTCAATAGACTTAATCATTAAAGTGACCATATGGGTGCTACACAGGTCCCCTTGAGCCGTGTGTCCTTGCCGATTACCGCATCACATCACATGTTTCTATACCAGCTGTGAGTGCGTTAATACGTACTCCACAGTTATTGTGGCCCCACGTATTCTACGTGTCACAATTGTTGTGTCTCATGTAGTGTATGCTCCACAGTTGTTGTGGCCCCATACTTCATGCTCCAGAGTTGTTGTGGCCCCATGACTTATTTGTTTGTGCCACACTTGCTATGGACACACGTAACGTAATGTGTAGCACCATCGGCGTTAGTGTCTGGCGCGCTCCGGTGACCAACTAATTAGGCCCCATTCGCAACCTGTTGACTGTACTTTGTCAACCCAGGAAATTTCACACCTATTAGACACTCCAGCGTGAACAAATGAGTTCCACTAGGATATTACCCCATCCTAGCGCTTAGGGTCGTGATTGACATGAATAACTTAACTGGCATACATGACATTTCGTAACGTGACGTAACATGATCGTGACATAAAAGACAAAAGTCCTGACGTAGCATAACATGACATGAACATAAGATGACAGACATGACATACTTCAAGACATAAATGTAACAGAATACATTTCATAACATGGCATACATGTAACATGCAACATTTCGTAACATGGCATACCATATAACAAACAACATTTCATAACATGGTGTAACATGTGACAGTGAATCTTACATGACATGAAATACATGTAACAGATGGCATACTTAACTTGACATGACATGCTTGCAATGTATAGGAAAATGTGACAGAATATCTTTTGTAACAGATGAATAATTCATGACAGAATAAATTTTGTGTAACAGATAAATATGTAATGACTTGGCATGGCACATATGATAACATGCATACATACAATTTAGTTCCCTTACTTATCACTCATACACATTAAACTGATAGTAAGTTAAAAGCTAACTTACCTCGATCATTCGAGTTCTACTAGAATTAAACGCGAAACACGAGGAACTGTAAAAGGTTATTCTAAAAGTTAGAAATTAATTACTAACAATTAAAAATGTGAAAAGAGACAACTTAGAGTAAAATTACTATTTTACCCTCTACATGTGGGCAAATGACCATTTTACCCCCTAACTTAAGGATTTGATATCCTAATTCCAAAAAATACCAAAATTTACATTCCTCATGTAAATTTTATCCCAAACTCAAATCTCAACTCAGAAAAATTTAAAACCAATCACAACTATGAAAAACTCACTATGGCCGAAACCTACATAGGCCATTTGTCTTATTTTGGTTGCAATTCTTTCAAGTTCCAAAACTCATGAATAAATCAAAATCTTGTAACAAAGATCTTCCTATCCTAAGTTTAAAAACACCCTTAAAACTATCCATTAAGAAAAAGCTAATTATCAATACCAAACTTTTTGTAAAAAGACCCAAACTTTTTAACAAAAAGTAAACCTTAAATCACAAGTTTTGACCTTAATAAAAACATCTCCAAGAATTCCAAAAAATTAAATCTTACTTCTAACATATTCATAACATCATCCTAAGATCAAACATGCTTTAAAACATCAAACAAAACTCACCAAAAAACACAAAACAACACTTGGAGTTTTTGGTTTTAAACTTAGTCCAAAACAGAAACTGATTTTCCCAACTAACTATGATCAATCTCTTGATCCATGGCTTAAAGACATGTGATCTTCAAAATAACACATCACATGGTTTAAAAATGTGTCCTAAAGAAGATCTAACCATCAAACTTAAAATCACATGGCTAAAATTTAATAAAACATGGATCAAACTCAAAAACATCAAAGTTTAGGCCTAACCGAAATCATCTTGTATAGAAAATCATATCTCTAAAAATAATACTAAATATCTTCGAAATAACTTCCTAACATGTATATAAGAGGCTTAGGATCATCATATAAAAATATCAAAGCCTTTGGAATAATATTAAACCACGAAATATTCAAACTTTCACCAAACAGAAACTGTTTTTCCACTTCCAGTTTTCAAGTTTCTAACTCTAAGCAAATTTATCATCAAAAGCTTTATTCATGCAACAAAACCTCAATGAACATTCATAAACACATGTTAAAAACACTCCATAAAATTTTCGGACCAAGATAAGTCCATTAGCTTGGTCAAAACTTCCAAAACATAACATACTCTCCAGTTTCACGCCCAGAATGACCTTTCCATGGTTAAAAATACTTTTGACCGACCAATGAGAATGGAATGAGACTAATAATATATCCACGGAAACTAGACTCAATAATGAACAACTTATGTGAAGGAATCATCGAGCGAAAATACTTACAAAGGGTCGTAAATGGCCACGCCAAAAGTCCCGGAAATCTGCCCGAGAGAGCTCTTTTGGGTTTCTCTCTAAGAACGGGAGAAAGAAGTGATAAAATGGAGAGAAGTATGTCTTGCACGACTTTAGACTTCTGGAGGGAGAAGTTATGGGCTTGAATGACCCTTGATTGGAGGTGGATATGTGACATAAAGTGGAGAATAGAGAGGGGCAGAGACTGCTTGCAGCAGCTGTGAAAGATGGAGGTTGATGGAGTGGATTTCTCCTTCACATCAAGGCACTATTGGGTGCAGCCAATGGCAGTGGATGGTCTGCCATGTGGGGGAGGAAACTTCTCCAAGAAGCTTTGCCAAGGTGGCCAATTTCGTGGGCCTTGGTGGGCCCCACCAAGTGGGCTTCAATTTGGGGTTTAAAGGGGGTTTGGTTAGGGTTTGAGATGCTATCAAGCCCAAAATCAATTTTTCTTGGCCCAATCAAATTCCCAAGGTTTAAAAGGTTGAATAATGATGTCATAACAAGGATTTGATTAATTAATAGCATGTGGAAGTGATTTAATCAAGTGATTAAACATAATGCTAGAAATCGGATTAAAAAGGGTTTGGAGGCCAACTTTAGGGTTTGGGAAAACCATTTAGGGTTTTGGTTTCAACCAAGCTTTTGGGGTTTCAATAGGATTCCAATCATTTAGGGTTTTGCTAGGGTTGAAACCCTCTTTGGTCTGACACAATTTGGTTGAACAGATGAAACACAACTTTGCTTAGGTGGCATGATCTCACACATTGATTCCTTCACAAATCTATCTAATGGTTCTTCTTTGTGTCAAGTGTCTAATACCATTCACTAAGTGTGGCTAAAATCTTGCCAAGTGTCCAAATAAAACTTCTCTAACCTAATTTGGACATTCCACACTGTGATTTTGAAAACACTGCAATGGGTGCGCTTATCGAGGTTACTATTCACTCCAAAAAAATACATAATAAACTTAGTACTAAAAAATTCTAAATATTCATATTAACTTATAGTGAAAATCGTTTAACGAAATTCAACCCCGAAGTGCCCCTAAAAATAATTTCACAATTTTCAACAAACGTTTCGTCCGGAATTATGAAAATAAGTTATTGCGCCATAAAATCCTAAATAGTCATCTGAGTCTAATGGCGTAGACCATAACGCATTCTGACACTTCTAACTACCTCAAATAATTAAACTCATATTACTAGCACCATAGTGAGTGATAACACTGACTATGTTGACAGACTAAAATCTATGCGATTGATCGATTCGTAAAAACTTATGGGGTTTCCACGAGATTCCTAAAGTCAATAGAAATTCCACCAATGAATTTCTAGCGGGCTGTTACACATGTCAAGTTATTCATGTCAATCATGACCCTAAGTGCTAGGATGAAATAATATCTTAGTGAAACTCTTTTGTTCAGGCTAGAGTATCTAAATAGGTGTGAAATTCCCTAAGTTGAAAAAATACTATTAATGGGTAGAGGGAGGAGCCTAACCAATTGGTCACCGGAGCGCGCTGGGCACTAACACCATTGGAGCCACATTTCTGTTCACAGGGTCCACAGTAACTGTGGCACATGAGGTATGGGGACTAAAGTAAGTGTGGCACATACATCGCACTCACAGCTAGTGCAGATACATATGTTGTAATGCCGTAATTAGCAGGGACATATGGCTCTAGGGGACCTATGTAGCACCCAAAAAGTTGAGTTTAATCAGTTAAAGAACAAAATTCCAAGTTCATGTTAAATCAAGTCTCAGGTCAAGTTCATGTCAAGTCAAGTCTCAGTTTAAGTTTAGTTCAGTTAAGCAAGTCAAGTTTAGTTCACGCAATTTAAAATATGTCAATTATGTTATGTTGTATATCAAGTTATGCTATGATTACTTATGACTTTGATTATGCATTCATGCATTTACTGTCATGCATACATCATTAACCTGTGTTGAGGTTTTCTATTAAATTGTTGAGATTTGTAATCAAGTCTCAGTGTGTTAGTCTCAACTACCATTTTTTTCCAAAATGGTAGATCTTGTTACAAGGCCCAAAGGAGAACCAGGATTCGACCAACTGGACACAGTCAATTGAGCGATGGTGAGACGTCAATGTTAATTTAGTAGTTAACTTAAATTACTACTTGTACTATAGAGCTACATCTCCAGTACTCTTTTGATCATAGCCATTTTGGACTAGCATTCTGATCTTAGTTGTTTAATATGTCATTTTGTATAAAGTATATTTTAAGTATTTGAGATATTTTCAGTTTGGTGCATAGTATTACTAAAGAAAAAAATTTATCCACTGCGAATATTACATATGCTAGATGCATGATAGGAACATTGCATCTTTAATTGTCATGAACGGGGGCAGGTAACCTTGTGTTGCATGTCCCGACGCCATAGATGTATGTCCGATCCCAAGCAAAATCTGAGGGCGTCACAGGGTGATATCAGAGCAATAAGTCTCTGGGTTATAAATCCACATGTCCTTAGGAAATGCACCAAACATTAGGCTTGAGATTTTAGTCTTAATTAGGCTTGAATTTCTTGAAGTATAAGAGATAGTACGTGGTAGCGATACGTGTACTCGTGTGTTTCAAGAAGTGACACATGACTTGCAGTAGGATATGTGTACACATGAAGTGCTTAGACCACAACAAGAACAACAAGCACATGTACCCAGACCAGAAGTCTGGGGTTGTCTGTATGAGAAGTTCTTGGTCTACCATTACCCAAATGCTTCTGGTAATGAAGGGCCACTAAAAGCCAAGAAATGGATTATGGATCTCGAAAGGACCTATGAGATCTGTAGATGTATTGTGGACCAGAAGGTTCTATACGTTGGATACTTATTCCAAGGAGAAACTGGAATATAGTGGGACGCGCGAAGGCAACTTCTAGTTAGGGAATTAGGAAGTTTGGTTGCATTGTCATGGGAGAGATTCAAGGAAGAGTTGGACAATAGATTTTTCTCGAATTCTGTCAAACAACTGAAGGTGCAAGAGTTTGCAACTTTAACTCAAGGTAGTTTGACCGTAGAGCAGTACATCACTAGGTTTATGGTGTTAGGTTTGCACCACACTTGATTTCTACTCAAGGGATACAGGCGTAGAAGCTTCAATCAAGACTTTAGCCAAGGATCCGTAGTCAAGTAGCTTGCCTAAGAATAGAGAATTACCAAGAGTTGGGAAACGTAACCGCGATAGCAGAGGCTGAGCAGAGAGGTCTGGCAATCCAGATCAGTACCGAACGAAAAAGGACTATGCCGGTTATTGCAAGCGATAGTGCCGAGAAGAAGAAGTCATTTTCCAACCCGGTGAAAGACAAGGGAATAGTGACAGGAGGGCAAATGCCATCTCTTTACCCATTATGCCATAAGTCTGGAATGCATCATCACAGAGAATGTCGCAATGGTTATGGAATTTGTTATCGCTACGGGAAACCTGGACATTTGATTAGAGATTGTCCCAACACCACACAAGGTAGTGGAGCTGCTGATTACAAGCCAAGGCCCCACATCCCGCCAAGTGCACAAAATAGTAACAAGTAGTAAAGTCTTTTTAAAGAAAACGACTGTCGAACCCATAAGGATTAATTATGTTATTGAGTACTGAAATTTACTAAATTAACTACTATTTGGAAAACTAAAATTTGAAGAATAGATTATCTAAATTAAACTAAAAAAAATTGCATTAAAATTAAGATTTTAAAGATAATAAGAATAGATCTGAAGCGTCTGATTTCACCTAGCAAATCTCACACAATTTTTCTTCCTTGTTATAGAATTTCAATTATCCCTAGTTGATGATAAAAATCCCTTAACCATTCAAAATTTTCTCTCGAACAATACCAAAAATATCTCCAACCAATAACTCCATATCTCTATGCGAATTTAACTAATTGGAGACTCATTAACTTCTTTGGATTTTTCTTGAAAATCACACAAATCGCAATAAAGTATCTCTACTTTTGCTCAACTAATGGTGCTTAATCATAAAGGTTTAATTACAAATCACATCTCAGTCTCATTATGATTCAATAGATCGAACAATAATTAGTTAGAAAATTGCAAGCATTAAAAACAAGGAATGAACACTCAATCATGGAAATATTGAAATAAAATAACTTAGAATATAAATTATGTGTTCAATACTAGACTACATCAAAGCTCTAGAAAATAGAATTAGTTCATAATGAAACTGAAAAGAAAAACAATAAACTAGTGTTCTTCGTTGGAGTCAGTTGATAAAACAATAAAACAATAAAAATTGCAACTCTCGCCTTTGCTCCCCCAGATCTGCCTCCTTGAAAGAAACTTAAAGAAAAAACTCTGGTCTATTTTTACTCTAAAACTCAAACTCGGACCCCCTTATTCATCTCACAAGATGGGATTAAATAGATGTCAAAACTAAAATTCTAAAACAAGATAAATGCGACTACAATCTACCTTAAAGATCTGGAAAATAGTTTCTAAAGATAAATGCTAACATAAAAGAAGATTATCCCAAAAATAATGGGATTATATAAAATGGAAGATTTAGTGATATGTGGCTTGAATTGCGGAGTTCGGGAAGATTTGGTGGTCAACCAATAGATTGATTGCAGAAGTCAGAAGGGTCCCACCGGGTGCATAACGTGTGTGCTGAATATAACTGGTCTACTTGCCTACCGAGAGGAAAGACTCCCGACCAGGATGATAGAACCCTCTTGCCAACCTACCGAGCGGTAAAGCTGCTCGCCTTTACTAGTTGTTGCCCACGATGTCGTTTAGGTTGGTCTTTTAAGTTGGTTAGTTGGACTAGTCGCTCAATCTAACTGCCAAGAGCCTTGTTGCCAACTATTCTCGCCTAAGAGGTAAAATATCTCGCTCATCACTTAACTCTTGTCACCAATTCTGGTCGCCATTGAGTATCCTCGGCTCTCTTCATATCTCGTTACCTCTCGTTGGTCTAGATGTGTAGTCTGTTCTTTTGTACCAAAATGCTCTCACTACGCACTAAATCTTCACATTCCTTCAAATCCAAGAAAATAAAGAAAAATATCTGGAAATAAAATAAAATCAGCAGATTTAAAGGAAAACTAATACTTTTCATAAATAAAAGAGTGATAAAAATCACATGAAAATAGCACTTATCAAATACCCACAAACTTAAGCTTTGCTCCCCTCAAGCAAAGAAGAAAAGAAAGACAATTAAAACAATAATTGGTTTGATTCATAAAATTTATTGCCTCAAAGATTGCCTAAAGTCTATAATTTAAACGAATCATTCAAGATCAATCAAGTCCCAAAAGTTAATTCAAAACTCAATTTCACTGCATTATCCATCCCACATTCATGCATATCCATCCTTCTCACTTCATCATTAGCTCCTCGGATAGTTTTATGTAAACAAATAAATAAATAATGGATCTCTAAACACTCCATAGGCTTGCTTTTCAAATCACTCTCCTCTAATATAGAACAGAAACTATCATCAAGGATCAATAGGTCTTCATTAAGTTTGTAATGTAAAGCTAGGGTGAGGGCTACAAAGAAAATGTAGGATTCAAACAAGCAAGAGAACTTAAGTTTGAATATCAACAGAATAAATAGAGCATTCTCACTTCTAACACAAACATTGCTTCTCCATCATTGTAAATTTCTCACCATACATCTTTTTATTACACTTTCAAGTATCTCTATCTTTACCCCTTATTCAGCAGGTTGGACTTTTTTTTTTTTTTTTTTTAATTTTTGCATCATCATGGAAGTATTTCATACCTTTTTGATAGTTTTTATGTATGACTCTCGTCGGCCTTTTCTTGTTGGCCACACAGTAGATGAGTTGACTTTTCACACCCCCAAACTTATGATTTTGATAATATGGGTATAATTAACTTTACTTGTAGACCTTCTACCTCTCTTGTGAGTCTGTGACTTTGTATAAACTTAGTTCTCTTGAAAGGTAAGGAAATCAGTGTTTAAGCTCAAGTAGGATAGGGAATATGAGGTTTACAAGAAGAAAAATATAAGGCCAAAATATAATTCAATAAAGCTCAAAGGGGTGGCTAGGGATAAAGATAATGAATGGGTAAGCTTGAAAGACTTAATCGGTCCAAAGAATGCCTTAATAATTTCCCCAACGATATTCTGTCTAGGATTTCACCTTGAGTTTAATCAAACAAGTTCTAGAGTAAGTTGAGACCACACAAATTCACATAAAATTTCTCTAGGTACTCAAAACGATTAATGATCATAAGAAGCATTTATGAACATAGAATATATCAAATTAAGTAAGATCAAGTAAAGAATTAACAACTAGACTGAAGCAATGAGAATTTTTCCTAAAAATTATAATCAATTTCAATCATATTCTAATCATAGGCTTTTTATACATCAAACCATACTGTTTTTATTATCATTATCATTATTATTATTATTATTATTATTAAATAAGTAAAATAATATCCTTCCCCGCAAACTTAAATATCACATTGTCCTCAATGGGAAAAAGGAAGAAAAATTAAAGCAAAAGAATGACAGAAGGTAAGAGATGCTCCCCTTGAAGGTGCAGCCGTGTACCCCTTAGAGATCTCCTTGGCCTCTTCATTCCTGCAAGATGAAAACAAAAGACTAATATTAAGCAAAAATAAGAATAAAAAAAAAAACTTGGGTTGCCTCCCAAAAGCGCTTTATTTAAAGTCTATAGCTAGACATTATCCTTTCATCATTTATCACTGGTGAGATCCATGGAACACTTTTTCAAGTTAAAGTCTCCATCCACATAGGGTTTTAATCTCTGTTCATTTACTTTAAATGTGCCTTTTGTCTAGTGATGGACTTCAACCGCCCCATCGAGAGCGTAGCTTTCCTGGGAAGAGTCGAAAGCTTGAGTTAAGTAATAAAAATTTATGCCCAACTTCGAATTATCTTCTCAGAATATGCTTATCATGCCATTTTTTAGTTTTATCTTTGTAAATCCAAGCATTCTCATAAGCATCATTGTGGAACTCATCCATCTCGTTGATTTGCAGTATGCTCTTCTCTCCAGCCGCTTGTAAATCAAAGTTCAATGTTCTTGTCGCCCAATAGGCTCTATGCTCTAGCTCCACTGGTACATGACAGGCTTTTCGATAAACATAAGGTGACATCTCGATCGGTCATTTGAATGTTGTCCGATAGGCCCCTAGCACGACATCTAACGTTCTCGCTCAGTCTGTCCGAGAGACACTCACGGTCTTCTCCAGTATGCGCTTCAACTCCCGTTTAAACACCTCGACCTGACCACTCGTTTGAGGATGGTATGGTGTCGCCACATGATGGGTAACTCCATACTTAGTCAGTAGCACTTCAAATTGGTGATTGCAAAAATGCTACCCACCATCACTGATTATGGCCCTCGGAGGAAAAGATGTTCTTCCATAGGAAATTCACTACGACCCTCGCATCATTGGTTGGCAAGCCAACCACTTCCACCCATTTGGAGACCTCATCTATAGCCACCAAAATAAATTTATTAGAATATGAGGATGGAAAAGTGTAACAACCCGCTCCTTTCTCTCTCGATTGGTCACGGGTCTTGTCTACTTGTTTTAAATATTGAAGTCGTGTTTTTAAATATTGCAGGTGATTTTTAAAGTAAGCCTAGTATTTTAAAGCCCTCGAATATTTTAAATGCCCTGGAACTATTTATATGGGGTATTTCCAGTATTATTGAACCAAACCTGATTTTAAGTAAGACAATTATAATATTTTTGAAGAACTCCAAAAATATTATAATTGTGGAAAATCATTTTATCAACATGATTTTAGTTATTTAAAATATTATGAGATTTAAATTATGTTGAAAACTCTAATTAATTAGATGGTTTTATTCTCTTAAAGATATTAAGCAAGATTTCATCATTTTATTAATGATGAAAGAATATTATTTTATAAACTAAAGTTTAATTTAAATAATATTCTATCTTAATTCATCTCAATGCTTTTAGTTAAGTTAGTATTCACGCATTTTCAAATTAGTATTTAAAATCCACCGTTAGATCGTTTTGAAGACCCCCGAGTTAAAGGGTTATGATTAAAACCCAGGCCCCTCTCTCTTTTCCCCTCACTTTTCCCTTCCCTCTCTCTCTCCTCTCCCTCTCCCTCCCCCTCACTCGTGTCCTCCTTCTTTAGTGCCCATCACCATCATGCGCCACCATGAGGCACCAACGATAACTCCCCCTCACACCGGCAAGCACATCCACCATCAAAGCCCCCACGGCAGCCCCTTCTCCAGCACACGAGCAACCTGTAATGGCTTTACCTTCATGGTTTCTCCCTCCAAGCACTGCCATCGTCAACCACTGCCACCATCGAGCACCACCATGAGTCTCCCCTGAGCACCCCTTTCCTCCTCCCCTTGACCCGCGTAGCTCCTCCCTAAGCCATGCACAAAACCCACGGGTTTCCTCCCATCAGCGTCGTATGCCACCTCCCACACCACCGCACTGCCACCAAGAGCTTCCTCTCTCACTGGTGACCTCCCCTAGCCACCCTCATGCCCAGCCCAGTCCCATCCTCCAGCACACTCTCTCACGGGCTCTCTCTCACACACGGCCCAGATCCGCCACCTCCAGCCACCGTGGTGCCACCCTAATGCCACCACTAGCTCCACTGCACCTCTCTCAGCCCCTCCATGCCTGGCCATAGTCCCCAGCCGCCCCTGGCCTTCACATGCGTCCTCACCCTCTCGGATGCATTGTACAAGGCTAGATGTCGCCGTGCTTAGCCCCTCACCTCCACCACAAGGCCACCATGAGCGCTCCAAGACCACACCTAGCTATCCAAACATCCAAACAACCACCATACACGGTGGACAACCACTCTACATGGCTAACCACCATTGTACACGGCTTTAGCCGCCACCCACGGACTCCCCACCATGTCGGCCATCCTTCACAGTCACATTAAACCCGACAAAGCCTAGATCTAGTTGAGAAACCCTAGATCTGTCCACCTGAAATAGCTCTGTTCCAAGGTCATGGCAGTGACCGCTACTACCCAATGTAGTGGTTTCTGACGCCACTAGCCTTGCCAAACAGTGAGCAACGCACGGGTTATCCCGACGATAGTATAACTCTTTATCATTTATCCTTGTTATTATGTTAGTTGGTTGGATAGGTTGTGGATTGTGTTGTTGGTGTTTGTGGTGTTCTCTGTATAGTGTGGTGATGTTGATGTAATGTGTACATGAAGTATTGGGCATAATTGCGAAGTGTGTTATGTCGTTGTGGACTGTGCTATGAAGTGTGGTTGTGAAGATGTGCTATAATAGTGATGTGGTGTAGTGTGGAATGGGAAGAGTACACGTAGAGTGTACTCGTCGCATAATGTGGATTGGGAAGAGTGCACGTGGAGTGTACCCTATGTGGTGTAGTATGATGTGAAAGGAGTACATGTGGCGTGTATTCCTTGGGGTGAAGTCGTGATACACCGGATGGCATGTCGCGAAGGGTTGGATGGTTGCATAGTTGAGGAGCGTAGAGCGTGATAAATAGTGTTGAGAACTGTAGAACAGTGTCCCAAGCTAGTTGTGATGTAACCAGTAGTCCCAGTAACTAGTGTTACTAAGTATCCATGTTATGTCTGGGAGTATGTGTGAAGTATCGGGAACTATGGAACAATGTTTTGGAATAGTTGTGATGTGATTGATAGTCCTAGTGACGAGTGTCACCGTGTAGTAGTGTTATGGTTGTTGTACGTATAAAGTGACAGAATGGCGTAAGAGTGATGTAGCAGGAACGTGATGGGATGCCATGATGTGGCAAGAGTACGTGAGGAACCCTACTTGTGATGGGTGAGGTGACGTGACAAGGTCACGATGTAGCTTGGGAGTCAAGCTATATGATGTGACGTAAGGTGTAATTGTGAATAGAGTCTTGTTATGTTAAGTGTTGGTATGAACTTGTAACAAGACAGGAAGTAGAAGGGCCCTGCCAACCGAGTAAAGGAAGGTTGGTATCGGAGTATGGAGCCCGCTTGTGTAAGGGTGTTAGTGGACTATATGTTGCTCTTAGGTGATAAAAGGGAGTAGGGTTCATGTATAATCTGGTTAGACACATGTGCCGGATAGTTTTATCATATGTAATGGGTAATCTATCCTAAGCATAGGTACATGATGCTTCAGCCTTAGAGTTGGCTTAGAGTCATGTGATATGCATGGATGATGATGTTGAGGAAGCATAAGCTCGAATGTAGGAAGTGATGTGTGTATTGTCTAGGATTGGGATGTGTGACTAAGTCGGCCTGAGTCATGCATTGGGATGAGGTTAGTAAGAAGAATAAGATGAAGGTCTTAGTGTCTTAACCCTAAGGTGAATCATGGGGTTCACTCTAGTGCGTAAGCACTCGAAGTAGAACGCTGAGCTTGAAAAAGGTGACTTAAAGAAGGTCCCAGAAAGAGGAAATGTGTTAAAGGAAAACATAGAAGGCAGGGATAGAAGGAGAGTGTCTTAGTGAGGAAAGTCCAAGTGAAGTGTAGTTTATATCTTCTAAGTTTAGTTACTTATGCACTAGATAGAGAATGACGTCAAGGTTATGTGTATGCATGTAGGTTGTCATCTAACACGCAGAAGGATGAACTGCATGACATGAGAATAGCATGGAGTTTAGGTATGTATTATGTTCATACTCTTCTAGAGTTTTCTAAAATTATATGAAATGAAAATGAAATGCTTTTCCATTACGATACTTTACGAAATGAAATGAAATGAGGTTTTATGAAAAGTATGCTTAGTATAAGTGTTCAAAGGTATATGTATGTAATGGCCTGCCATGGCAACCCCTTTTTATGCAACTCAAGTATTAAGTGTATACATGTAAATGGATGACTATACATAGTATCTATTGTCTTTATTTTCTATGAAACAAAATGTTGAGGTTTATGCCTTATGCTTTTAAATGATGTTTTAAAAAGGATGCCATGAACTGATGTTTTAAATGATGCATTGAAAGATGATGTTTAAACTCATGCTTTTAAATGACTTTTTCCCATGAACGAACTGTTAAATGAAAATGACTAAAAATAAAACGACTGAGTGAAAGGAAATGAATGTTTTAATATATGAAAATATGTAACGGCCATGATTGAATGAATGATGGTACCAAAAGAATAGGCAGATTGCAATGCCGGGTAAGTAGTACTAGTAGTGCACCCAGTGCTACCCCTAACTGAAAGGGATTCTCAACCTGTGGCCACAGGCAGAATCCAGGTCCTAAGGAAGACCGATAACCCTAACACACGGGGCGTAACAATGTGCAGCGGCCAAAGGAAAGTGATAAGAAAATGTATGTATGCATGCTTGAATTCTTTAAGAAATGAAGGCACTAACGGGAGAAATGTTTTACGAAAGGAAAATCATTTTTAAGAAAACCCTACCTAGTGATCTTTTCAAAATGAATGTATGTCTTATATATGTAAGATATGTATGGAGTGATGAATGAATGAATGAAAACCTATGTTGTTATATTTTCATTGTATGAAGTAATGTTTACTGAGTATTCAACTTATTTTAGTTTTTATGCATGTCCCTCCCCCCACAGGAACTAAATGAGCAGAACGCGTTGGGACGGACACGGCCCAAGAGGAAGAGCACGGAAGTCTAGGCATGAGAGTTTTAAATGTTTGAGAGGCCTTTTTATTTTAAGTTTGTTGTTTTCCATTGTAAACCTCTTTTATTCTCAAAGCACGTTTTATATTATAACGAAGAGTCTTGCACCCTGGGTATGGAAGTAAAAAGTTTTAAAAGGATATGTACCTCCTGTCCCCTTTTCTAAAATCATTTTCTAAAAAGTCCCACCATAAGAACGGGGCATTACAAAAAGAACCCATGAAATATATACCCCAAACATCAAATAATTCAATCATTAAAATATTGTTTAAATGCATCTCATGTTTCCTAGAAATGTTGCCAACCATTCGACAATGATCACATAAATTAACAAAATTAAAAGAGTCTTTAAAAATAGTTGGCCAGCAAAAGCCGCATTGTAAAACTTTCGCTGCCCTTTTTGCTACACCAAAGTGGCCGCCCGCTTCCAATGAGTGGTAGTATCCGAGTATGCTCTCCATCTTCTCCTCGGGCACACATCTCCTGATTATCTGGTCCACACAATGCTGATATAGAAAAGGTTCCTCCAAAAAATAATATTTCAAGTCGGAGAAGAACTCCTTTTGTTGATATGTCATCTCGGCCGGTAGAATTCGGGACACCAAATAATATGGAACGACTTGTATAGCCATTAATTGCTCATCTGGGAAGGTCTCATTAATTGGGAATTTCTCTTCGTCCACCACCTCTTTAAGTTCAAGACAAGATAAGTGGTCGGCTACTATATTCTCGATACCTTTCTTATCTTTTATTTACGAATCAAACTCTTGTAATAGCAAAATTCATCTTAATAGTCTTGGTTTGGCATCCCTCTTCAACATCAAGTATTTAAGAGCTGAGTGATCGGTGTAGACAACCACTTTTGAACCTATCAAATAAAAATGAAATTTTTCAAAGGCAAACACAACTGCTAACAATTCTTTTTCAGTAGTAGCATAATTAAGTTGAGCTTCTGTTAAGGTCTGACTTGCATAATAAATAACATGACAAATTTTATCTTTTCTCTGCCCCAAAACAACCCCTATAGCATAATTGCTAGAATCACACATTAATTCAAAAGGTAAATTCCAATCCGGTGATATAATGATAGGTGCTGAAATTAATTTCTTTTTCAATGTTTTAAAAGCATGCAAGCATTCATCAGAAAACTCAAACCGAGTATCTTTAATCAACAGATTGCAGAGAGGTTTAGTAATTTGGGAAAAATCCTTGATAAAGTGACGATAGAACCCGGCGTGACCCAAGAAACTTCTCACGCCCTTCACATTGGTTGGTGGTGGGAGTTTGTCAATCACTTCTATCTTTCCTCGGTCAACCTCAATTCTCTTGAAATAAATGCGTTGGCTGAGCACTATTCCCTCCTCAACCATGAAGTGGCATTTTTTCCAATTTAAAACAAGATTTGTCTCCTTACATCTTTGCAAAACCAAAGATAAAGTAGATAAACAATTATAAAAAGAGTGACCAAAAACCGAGAAGTCATCCATGAAGACTTCTAAAAATTTTTTCACCATGTCCGAGAAAATGGATATGATACATCTTTGGAAAGTGGTTGGCACATTGCAAAGACCAAAAGGCATGCACCAATATGCAAAAGTGCCATAAGGACAGGTGAAAGTGGTCTTCTCTTGATCCTCGAATGCAATAGCTATTTGATTGTAACTGGAATATCCATCTAGAAAACAGTAGCAAGCATGGGCGGAAAGTGTTTCTAACATTTTATCAATAAAAGCTAAGGGAAAATGGTCTTTTCGAGTTGCATCATTCAATCTTCGATAGTCTATACATACTCACCATCCAGTGATCGTTCTCGTCAGTATGAGTTCATTGTTGTCATCCTTGATCACGGTTATCCCTCCTTTCTTTGGGACGACTTGAACTAGACTTACCCATGCACTATCTGAGATTGGATAAATGATCCCGGCATCTAAAGGCTTCAATACCTCTTCATGCACTACTTCGTTCATCGATGGATTCAATCTCCTCTTGGGTTGGACAATCTATTTAAAATTATCCTCCATTCAAATCTTGTGCAAGGAAATTGAAGGACTAATTCCTTTGATGTCTAAGATGGTCCAACCCAAGGCCATCTTGTGTTCCCGCAAGACTCCCATCAACTTCTCTTCCTCTACATCACTCAAGGAACTGTTAATGATAATTGGAAACATAAAGTCCTGGCCTAAGAAAGCGGTTTGTGTTCAAGCTTGGGTGGTTCCTTACTTGGAGATGTCGGCAGAGATAAGTTTAGCTCTTCCACTTTCGGTTTTATTGGAGGAGAAAGGGATGGTGTAGCTTCCAAATATCTCTCACACTCCCTAACCTCTTCATCTTTGGAGTCAATAGATGAAGAGTGAGTAAGACATACCTCAAGTGGTAGCTTTGGAAATTCAGCTCCATGATTCAGCTCCATAAGTCTCATCGGCCATGACCACATCTCGGTCGCTTATTTGAAAACATGAATGTACCTCGAAATGAATTTCATAGATTTAAATACATCAAAAGTCACCTGCTCCTCGCCGACCCTCAAGATGAGTTTCCCTTACTGGACATCAATTAGAGTTCTCCCCATCGCAAGGAAAGGTCGGCCCAGTATCAAGGGAATCTCCTCGTCCTCCTCCATATCGAGTATAACGAAGTCGGCCAAGAAGATGAACTTATCAACTTTCACCAGTACATCCTCAATGAGACCTCTTGGATATTTAATAGATCTGTTCTCCAACTATAGAGAGATGGTGGTCGCCTTTGCTTCTCTAAGACCTAGTTTCCTAAAAACAAAGAGGCATTAGATTAATACTTGCCCCTAAGTCACATAAAGTTTTATCAAAATATGAATTTCCTATAGTGCAAGGGATTGTGAAATTTCCCGGATCTTTCAACTTAGGCGGCACCTTTTTCTAAAAAATTGCACTGCTCTCCTCGATCAGCATTACAGCCTCATGCTCCTCCAACTTTCGCGTGTTTGATAATATATCCTTCAAAAATTATGCATAGTTAGGCATTTGCTCTAAATCTTCAATGAGAGGAATATTAATATGCAGTTGCTTAAATATACTCAGAAATTTAGAGAACTGATTATCAATCTCATTTTTTCTTAATCTTTGCGGAAAAGGAATTGGTGGATCATAAATTGAAGGAGAATAAGTTTTAGATATAAACTTTATGGATTTATTGGGTTTTGCAACCCCTTTATTCTCTTTGGTCTTCTCAACTTGTTGGTCCGTCACATCCCACTCTGCTTCTTTTACATCAAACTCAGCCTTCCTTCATCTCAGATTCCATGTTTTTGGCAGCTTCTGCATCTCTCTCGGTATTTACTATTTGTGGCTGGTCATATATCTACCCACTGCTCAATGTTATGGCTTGGACATGTTCCTTTAGATTGGTCATAGTGTTGCTCAGTAAAGTCTCTGTTGTTCTCTCGATAAGCATGTTTCATAGATGACTGATTTGTAGCTCAAGATTGTGGATTGAAGCCGAGTTATTTTGGATCACCATATCAGTTTTTTGCATGTAAGCCAAGTTGTTTTGGATCACCATATTAGTCTCGTGTATTGCATAATCATATTTTCAAGTGCCAGCTTCTTCTCTTGTTGTGGAAACTGTTGAGGTGGTTTAGTCGACACTTGGTTATTGCTCCATGAAAAGTTAGGGTGATTTCTCCATCCGAGATTGAACGTGTTTGAATAAGGATTGTTTAGACGTTGGAAATTGGACACATAGTGGGCTTATTCATAACTCGGTTGGGCAAATCTACACTTGAATGATTTCCTGCGCAATGATCACAAACACCATTAGTTTGAATAGCATTAACGTTCATTTTACCTAGTTGTTTGGATAGATTTGCCAACTCGGCCGCAATTGCTGACATAGAGTCAAGCTCAACAATGTTGGCCGCCTTCTTTGGCATTACTCTCTCTGCGGCCCACTGATAGTTGTTAGACGCCAACTCTTCCAAAAGTTCATATGCAGCTTCATGGGCTTTACTCATTAATGCTCTTCCTGCGGCTGCATCAACCATAGATCGGTTTGTGGGTCCTACACCATTGTAAAATGTCTGTACTTGAAGCCAGGTTGGGAGGTCATGATGTGGACACTTGCGCAATAAATCATTGTATCTCTCTCATGCCTCATATAATGATTCACCCTCAAATTGGAAGAAGGTAGTGATATCATCCTTTAGCTTCGCTGTTTTGGCTGGAGGGAAATATTTTGCGAAGATTTTTTGTGCCAACTCATCCTAGGTGGTGATGATGTCAGGCAGCAAAGAGTTCAACCAACCTTTTGCTTGTTCCCTATGTGAGAAAGGAAAAAGTCACAATCAAATAGCATCATCTATAACTCTTTTGTGTTTAAAAGTATCACAAAGTTCTAGAACATTTACAATATGGACATTCAAATCCTCTTGTGACAGCCCCCCAAACTGGATGGTGTGTTGAATCATTTGAATGATGGCAGGCTTAAGTTATTGGCTTGTATAGCTGGCCACCTTATACTAGATGTTGCCCTATTGATAGAGGGCATAACATAGTCTCTTAACGCCTTGTGCTTCTGGTTGGCCATATTAAATTTAGATGCAACGACCTCTTTCTTTTTCTCTTTATTAATCCGATGTAAGGTTCTTTCAATCTCGGGATCGAAAGGTGTATGCTCTAATGATTTAGATCGAGGCATGTACTTCTAATTCCTAGAAAGAGAAATAATAATCAAACTAAGATCTAATTTAAATCAATAAAATAAAATCCATAATAGTAAAAATCTAGCTAGTATCAATATCAATAACAAATAACTAATCCCCGACAACGGTGCCAAATACTTGTTCGCATAAAATTATCTACAAGTGCACAAAATCGTAACAAGTAGTAAAGTGTTTTTAAAGAAAATGAATGTCAAACCCACATGGATTAATTATGCTATTGAGTACTTAAATTTACTAAATTAATTACTATTTGGAAAAACAAATTTGAAGAATAGATTATCTAAATTAAACTGAAAAAAATAGCATTAAATTAAGATTTTAAGGATACTAAGAATAGATCTAGAGCGTTTGTGTAATACCCGAATCCTACTACGTGGATTCTTACATCAGCTATTAATATCTTTAAGTTAAATATTTTGAGATAAAGACTTTCAGTAATTTTATTATATTATTTTAAGATGGGTGTGCTTTTATTTTTAAATGGGTCATTAAATAATTCATAGGTATGATTTTTTTATGACCTTGCAATTTTCCTTTCAATCCCTATAATTTTATTTATTCAAGAAATGACTCAAACTCTTTTTAATCTTCATCATTCATTCCCCAGCTTAGGGGACAAGTTTGATAATTCATTGGCTTTTTATTCTCCCTTACCCGTAGCTTCCCACATAAGCTAATTGGATTCTCTTCCTTCTCCTACACGTTGGCTTCCTCAACAAGCCTTGGACTCTTCTTCCTTCTCTTACACGCCGGTTCCAAGGGACGAGAAAAACAAAAAACAAATTCCTCTTCTTCTCTTACACCCATCGACAGCCTCCAGAGCAAATGATTTCTCTTCTCCATTCACTGTCGGTTCTAGGGCACACAAGGAGAACTTCTCAAGTCTTCCATCACACGAAGATCCCTTCGGGTTCCCCTCTCCCAGCCGTGCGATACCTCTCGGTTCCTCGAGTCGATTCTTCCATTTCGTAAGCCTAAGATTTTCCACCGAAAATCTTCAAAGGATCAACCTCGTAAGTGAATTCATATGGTCTTAATTTCTGGTTTCGAAATCTTAAATTTATGATTTAATCTAGGGTTTGTTTTAAGAATTCGTCCGTTATTCCAGCTTTGAGATTTCAAACTTCTCTTCATTTCTTGTTGCTGTGTACTTCCGTGGCTGCAAAAGAGACCCAAACAGGTATTATATCTCCCATGAGTTTTCTTGTGATTTAGGGGTTTTCGAAATATTGTGTGAACCGATTGTTGTGTAGTAATTTCTGGGTTTAGTTCTCATTTGTTTCCCTTGTTAGCTACTCTAGTGTGTGTATTCGATTTTGGTGAAATTCTAGCTGTGTATGTTCTGTTTTACGGTGCTCTGTTTTGAGGTGGTTTTCACCATGGATTATGTTCGGTTTTGGTGGGATGCCAGCCGTGTGTGTGTGTTCTGTTTTATGGTTCTACGCTGTGTGTGTGTATTCGGTTTTGTGGTTCCAGCTGTGTGGGTGTGTGCTCTGTTTTGAGGTGGTTTTGCCATGGATTATGTTCTGTTTTGTATGTGGATCAAGAAGCCATGTGTGTGTGTTTAGGCTCTATTTTGGCCATGGGTCATGCCCTGTTGGAGTGTTCCAGCCGTGTGTTTCTTATTATTGGGATGACATAATTTCTGGTTTAAGCTTATTAGTCACAAGTCCTGTTTTGGTATGGGATAAGTCTTGTTTTGGTGTTAAAAGTCATGTCTTTAGGTGTTAAAAATTATGGAGTTAAAGTTTATAGTTTAGACATGTTTTCCTAAGATTTTTGGCCTAAGTAGGCCACCAAGACTTTTAAATTAAATTGGTAAGCTTACTTAGAAACTCTAAGTTTGCCAAGAGTTTGTATCCTTATATTTGTGCTATGTTTCAGAAAATACGTGAGGTTTTCTTGAGTTTCTACCACTCTTGTACTAGTTAATTGTATGATTGATATTTGATTAAGTAAGGGATGTTTGAGACCATGAAAACAGTGAGACTTGCTAGCTGTCCATGTATTACAGAAACTTGAAAATATGTTCTGTTTTGGAAGCCTAAACCAGTCACTTTACCTTTGCTTAACTATATCCCTTCTTGTTTAATCAAAGATAAACTTTAGCATGAAAAACCATTAGAGAATGAGTGACAAAACCAACCCTCTTATGAGCATTACCTCTTGTTGGATCTATCTTCCAAATGATGATGCAAAACTGTCAAAATGCCCTCCTTTAAGAAAATTTCCAGATTTATAGCACCTCTTCATTTTTAACTTATGATTTCCATCTATTAACATTATAGAAAACAATAGCCTTTAAGAAATGGACAGCAAGCAAGCCTCATACTCTCATAGGTACCTAATATTGTAATGAGGATACTAAGAGTTGACTTAGTGCCATGTATGTAGCTAAATGGGTTAAGGAAGACATCTTAATTCCACTTGGAATTTAAGTGAGCGCGTATGGGTATTGGATAGTAAAGTTTTAAGTGGAATGAATATTAATATGTTTATTTCATTTCATTGAATAGGAATTTATTTTCAAGATTCAAGGAACTTACTTGTAAAGCCACGAGGTAAGTAGCTATGACCATGCTCCTTACACACAAAGCTCTCTTATGAAAAAGTTTCACTCTCTTTCCAAATGTTTCTCTTATGAAAGAATAGATGCATATATAGTATATATAAGCCTTTCTTGGTAACCCATGTTAAGTATCTTGTTAATTACCATTGTGTGTATGTAAAGTAATGCATCATGAGATTTTATGCATGCTCTCTCAAATAATTATGCCGTACTTATATGTAGCATGACATGAAACATTCCTTTCAAAGGAACGCATACGCATTGGCACTAAATGAAGATAATGAAAGCGTTATTTTTCTATAGAAAGGAAAGGAAAATGAATGAAAGCATGAATGTATGAATATACGTAATGGCCCCATGTATGAAAACGGCACCAAATGAATGGGCAGATTGCAATGCCGGGTAAGTAGTACTGGAAGTGCACCCAGTGCTGCCCCCCATGAAAGGGATTCCCAACCTGCGGCTACGGGCGGGAATCCAGGTCCAAAAGACCACTAACCCCAACACACAGGGCGTAATAGTGTGTACTGGCCCAAGAAAGTGAAACGTAAAGCAAAGTCATTCTAAATAATGTTATGCATGAAAGCAAGTAATGTTTATGCATGAAAAGTATAGTTAAGCATAAAAGTACAGTTATGCATGAAAGTTAAGCATGAAAATACAGTTAAGTATGAAAAGTACAGCTATGCATGAAAAGTACAGTTATTCTTAAATTGTTATGCATGAAAGCATTGTCAAGAATAACAAATGTTTATGTATGCATGTTTTCAAAAGAAAAGGTTATGTGATTAATAAGTTAACAGCATGGTGTACTGCGCTTACTGAGTATTAGACTCACTTTGTGTTTACGTTTTAAATGTCCAGGTATGAATGATGGGACTGTGGAGCTGGGCACTGCTGAGGAGGGAAGGGCTGATGCTTAGTATTCCCTGTCGGTTCGGTTTAATGATGATGGTTATATTTTATGTTTTATGATGGGTCCCATGTTGGGACGTTTTGTTGGTTGACTTAAGACAATATGTCTTTGGCATGATGTAGATATTGTGGTAGTATGATGGTAATAGTGTAACTTCTATAGTGGGTTGATGGTAACCCCACATAAGAAGGTTAAACGTATTTTGGATATGTTGTAGGGACGGAGTCCCCCTTTTATTGGAACTGGTGATGTTTTAAATGAATGAATGGTGGACTCTGAGAGTCCTTTGGTAATATGTTGAACAGATTGTCTATCAGGTGCCTACCTTTAAACTAGAAACGCAGTGTACATGTATGACATGTTCACGCCCATCCCTTTACCATCGTAGAAAATAAAATAAAATAAATACATACTAATATTAATAAAGAATGAACAGGAAAATTGTCGCGACCACGTCCCAATCATAGGACTTGGGGCGGGGTTGTTACAGTTTGATTTCACCTAGCAAATTCCACATAATTTATTCTTCCATATTATAGAATTCAAATTATTCCAAGTTAATGATAAAAATCTCTTAACTATTCAATATTTTCTCTCGAACATATCAAAAATATCTCCACCTGATAATTTCATATCTCTATGTAAATTTAACTAATTGGAGACTTATTAAGTTCTTTAGATTTCTTCTGAAAATCACACTAATCGCGATAAAGTATCTCTACTTTCGCTCAACTAATGGTGCTTAATTCTAGAACTTTAATCACAAATCACCTCTCGATCTCATCAATAGATCGAACAATAATTAGCTAGAAAATTGCAAGCATTAAGAATAAGAAATAAACTCTCAATCATGGAAATATTGAAATAAAATATCTTAGAATATAAATTGTATGCTCAATGCTAGACTACATCAAAACTCTAGAAAATATAATTAGTTGATAATGAAGCTGAAAAGAAAAATAATAAAACTAGTATCTTTCATTAGAGTCAGTTGATGAAGCATGCAGCTCTCGCCTCTGCTCCCCTAGATCTGCCTCCTTGAAAGAAACTTAAAGAATAAACTATGGACTATTTTTACTTTAAAACTCAAACTTAGACCCCCTATTCATCCTAGAAGACAGGATTAAATAGAAGTCAAAACTCAAATTAGGAAACAAGATAAATGCTGCTACAATCTAGCCTAAAGATCTGGAAAATAGTTTCTAAAGACAAATGTTAATATAAAACAAGATTATCCCAAGAATAATGGGATTATCTACAATGGAAGGTTCAGTGATATGTGGCTTGAATTGCGAAGTTCGGGAAGATTTGGTGGTCAGCCAGTAGATTGATTACTGAATTTGAAAGGGTCCCACTGGGTGGATGCCGTGTGCACTGAATATAACTGGTCTCCTCATCTACTGAGGGGAAAGACTTCCAATCGGGATGATAAAACCCTCTCGCCAACCTATAGGGTGGTAAAGCTACTAGCATTTACTAGTTGTTGCACATGATGTTGTTTAGGTTGGTCTTTTAAGTTGGTCGATTAGACTAGTTACCCAATCTAACCGTCTAGAGCCTTGTCGCCAACTCTTCTCGCCTAAGAGGTAAAAAATCACTCTCATCACCTAACTCTTGTCGCCAAATCTGGTTGCCATTGAGTCTTCTCACCTAAATCGGCTCGGCTCTCTTCAGATCTCGTTACATCTCGTCGGTTTGGATCTGTAGTCTCTTCTTTAGTACTAAAATGCTCTCCTTTCGCACTAAATATTCTCATTCCTTCAAATCCAAGAAAATAAAGAAAAATATATGGAAATAAAATAAAATCAATAGATTTAAGGGAAAATCGATACTTTTTATAAATAAAATAGTGATAAAAATCACATAAAAATAGCACTTATCAGTTGTAACCCCAAGTGATATCAATGCGGATGCATTAGAAGCTGAGAAAGCTAACATCGTCACTAGTATTTTCCTTAAAATGTTGTTTATGCGTCGTTGTTAGCTTAAGTGTTAGAATTACTGTTATTACGGGTAATGTTAAGTTTTTAAGGTTTGTAACTTGTATGCTATTTGATCCATGCGAGTCCCTGTTTTTTGTGATTGTGGTATTGCACGAGAGTTTAGTTCGGAAGCCAAATGGTTACCCAGGTGGTAAGGGTAACAATACTCATTAGGATTATTATTGCTCATATCAGTGTAGATATAGAATACCCTTTAGCAGTTAAAGGAAAGATATTGAAGGTTGATGAACTAGTATTCCGCGTATTTGGAGTTTATTTTGATTTTGAAGATCCAATGGAATTTGTGTTCAGAAGAGTAAAGTGTTTGGGACAAGCTTTGGCCTTAGTATGATTCATTTATTATAGTAGTTTTATCCAGCCGCCATTAAATGGTTTCTGAAGAAGCATTGTCTTTGTGGATGCATAGATCGCCCTTATATTTGAGACTTTTATATGAGGAGTAAAATTTTGGTCTTGAGGATTTACATGGACAGTAGAAGCAGATCCTTTTGTTTAAAGTCAGAATAAGAGACAGATCATGATAGATAGAAGAGCTATGCCAAATCATAAGAGAGAAAGTCTTGAGTTTAGGTTAATAGCTGATCGTTTATCAGGGTACCACCTAGGAGGAGCAACGATTCATTTTGGTTATAAAGAAGTAAAGTAGTCCTAGGTGGATAGGATTCCTAGAGGTAATAGAGAAAGTGAATTCAGTTGTGTATGGATTAAGTTCTTCCAAATTGAACTGCGCTAATACTTGAAGTTTTAGATTTAAAGAGTATGCCAGTACGACTTGACCTACTTTGTGGAAAGATTCCAGTACAAATTGATAATTTGAGAGAGTTAAGGAATGGTAGAATCTCAGTGGGATATATATATATATATATATATTTATGGTGAATAACTCTTTGAGCAGTAAGAAAAGTAGTGATTTCACTTGAGCAATGATTCAGTATCCTAGAAGGGTAGCCTAGAAGTCATTAAGTTTAGGCAGTGACCTTTGTGAGTGTTATACTTTTCTCTATTATGATGGTAGTTATTTTGTGTAACCATGTGATGGTAATAGATAAGAATAGTGTGGACTACGAGAGGAAGGCATTACCTCATGATGAACGTTACCTACCTCTACACTCAACTACGTGGTTAGACCGAGATAGCTTTAAAACGAGGACGGCACAAGATGGAGCTGAGTCTAGCAGAGCAACAGAAGGGCGTGCCACAGCTGCCAACACTAAGTCCGCAGCATCAAGATCATCTATGCCATCAACTCACCGTGAACGTTTGTTGGTAGAGGGTCAGAAGCCAGATAGCGATGATGAAGAGGTTGTGCAGCACCTCAACCCAGGTCATTTGAGCAACATGGCATATGATTCAGAGGACGGCGTGTACTACTACTTACCCAAACACACTATATTGAGGGACATTGATGCACCTCGACCAGTGACGATTCGTCCAGTGATGGACAGTAGGTTTGGTGAGCGATATCTTCTCCTTAACTTGTTGTTTGTTACTTGTGTCGATTTTGAGGATGAAATCTTTTTTTTAGGTGGGGAGGATGTAATAGCCCACTAGAAATTCAATGGTGGAATTTCTATAGCCTTAAGAAACCTCGGGAAAACACCTTAAGTTTTCACGATTCGACCAATCGCGTAGGTGCCAAAAGTTATCATTCACTGTGGTGCCAAAAGTGCAATTTTTATTTATTTGATGTCGTTAGAAGTGTCAGATTGAGTTATGGTATTAGCCTTAGTTTATTATTTAGAATTTTATGGAGCAATAATCCCATTTTCAGTATTCGAATGAAACACTTGTTCGAAAACACATTTTGCTTATTTCAAGGCATTTCAGGATTCAATTTCAAAAAAAGAATTGCACAATTAGGTTTGTATGAATATTTAGGATTTTATAGCGTAAAGTTTATGTTTCACTTTCCCGGAGTGAATAGTCCTCTATAGTAGCATCTAGTACAATGTTTTTAAAATCACAATGTGGAATGTCCAAATTAGGTTAGAGAAGTTTTATTTGGACACTTGGCAGGATCTTAGCCACACTTGGTGAATAATATTGGACACTTGGCACTAAGATGAACATTGAGATGATTTGTGAATGAATCAAGGTGTGAGATCATGCCAACTAAGCGAAACCCTATTCTTTTTTCATTTGATCAACCAATTTTTTGCCAGACCAAAAAGGGTTTCAACCCTAGTGAAACCCTAAATGGTTGGAATCTAATTGAAACGCCAATGCTTGGTTAAAATTGAAACACTAAACGGTTTCCCCAAACCCTAATGTTGGCCTCCAAACCCTATTTGATTCGATTTCTAGTATTGTGTTTAATCACTTGATTAAATCACTTTGAAAACAAGCTATTAATTCCTCAAATTCATGTTATAACATAATTACGCAACCCTTTAAACCTTGAAATTTTGAGTGGACCAAGAAAATTGGATTTGGGTTCGATAGTATCCCAAACCCTAACCAAACCCTCTCTAAATCCCAAATTGAAGGCCACTTGGTTGAGACCCACCAAGGCCCACGAATTTGGCCACCCTGGAAAAACTACTTGAAAAAGTTTCCTCCCCACATAACAAGCCATCCACTGCCCTTGGCTGTACCCAATAGTGCCTTGATATGAGAGGGGAAAACCAAATCATCACCCTGCATACCACATCACAGCAGCATGCTGTAACAGCCCGCTAGCAATTCATTAGTGGAATTTCTATTGACTTTGGGAATCTTTTGAAAAACCTATAAGTTTTTACGAATCGACCAATCGCTCAGGTTTTAGTCTGTCGTCATAATCAGTGTTATCACTCACTATGGTGCTAGATTTGTGAGTTTAATTATTTGAGATAGTTAGAAGTGTCAGAATGCGTTATGGTCTGTAGCATTAGACTCAGTGGATTATTTAGTATTTTATGGCGCAATAACCATTTTTCATAATTCCGGACGAAACGTTTGTTGGAAATTGTGAAATTATTTTTAGGGGCACTTCGGGGTTGAATTTTGGTAAACGATTTTCACTATAGGTTAATATGAATATTTAGAATTTTTCAATACAGTTTATTATGTATTTTTTTGGAGTGAATAGTAACCTCGATAAGCGCACCCAGTGCAGTGCTTTCAAAATCACAGTGTGAAATATCCAAATTAGGTTGGATGAGTTTTATTTGGACACTTGGCAATATTTTAGCCACACTTAGTGAATAATATTAGAGACTTGGTACAAAGAGGAACCAATAGATGGATTTGTGAAGGAAGTCAAGGTGTGTGATCATGTCATCTAAGCAAAGCTTTGTTTCATCCGATCAATTAAATTGTGCCAGACCAAAGAGGATTTCAACCCTAGCAAAACCCTAAATGGTTGGAATCCAATTGAAACCCCAAAAGCTTGGTTGAAACCAAAACCCTAAAATGGTTCTCCCAAACCCTAAAGTTGGCCTCCAAACCCTTTTTAATCCGATTTCTAGTATTGTGTTTAATCACTTGATTAAATCACTTCAACATGCTATTAATTAATCAAATCCTTGTTATGACATCATTATCCAACCTTTTAAACCTTCGAAATTTGATTTGGCCAAGAAAAATTGATTTTGGGCTTGATAGCATCTCAAACCCAAACCAAACCCCCTTTAAACCCCAAATTGAAGCCCAATTGGTGGGGCCCACCAAGGCCCACGAAATTGGCCACCTTGGCAAAGCTTCTTGGAGAAGTTTCCTCCCCCACATGGCAGACCACCCCACTACCATTGGCTGCACCCAATAGTGCCTTGATGTGAAGGAGAAATCCACTCCATCAACCTCCATCTTTCATAGCTGCTGTAGGTAGTCTTTGCCCCTCACTATTCTCCACTTTATGTCACATAGCCACCTCCAATCAAGGGTCATTACAGCCCACAACTTCCCCCTCCAGGAGTCCATAGTCGTGCAAGGCACTTTTCATTCCATTTTATCACTTCTTTCCCCCGTTCTTAGAGAGAAACCCAAAAGAGCTCTCTCGGGCAGATTTCTGGGTTTTGTTGCGTGGCCATTTTCGATCCTTTGTAAGTATTATCTCACAATGACTCCTTCATAAAAGGTTTTTGCATTTGAGTGTAGTTTTTGTGGATATCTTATTAGTCTCATTACATGCTCATTTGATTGGTCAAAAGTATTTTTAACCATGGAAAGGTCATTCCGGGCGAGAAACTGGAGAGTATGTTATGTTTTGGAAGTTTTGACCAAGCTAATGGATATATCTTGGTCCGAAAATTTTATGGAGTGTTGTTAACATGTGTTTATGAATGTTCACTGAGGTTTTGTTGCATGAATAAAGCTTTTGATGTTAGAATTTCTTAGAGTTAGAAACTTGAAAACTGGAAGTGGAAAAACCGTTTCTGTTTTGTGAAAGTTGGAATATTTCGTGGTTTGATCTTATTCCAAAGGCTTTGATATTTTTATATGATGATCCTAAGCCTCTTATATACATGTTAGGATGTTATTTCAAAGATATTTAGTATTAGTTTTAAATATATGATTTTCTATGCAAGAGGGTTTCGGTTAGGCCTAAAATTTGATGTTTGTGAGTTAGATCCGTGTTTTATTAAATTTTAGCCATGTGATTTTAAGTTTGATGGTTGGATCTTCTTTATGACACATTTGTAAACCATGTGATGTGTTATTTTGAAGATCACATGTCTTTAAGCCATGGATCAAGAGATTGATCAAAGTTAGTTGGGAAAAACAGTTTCTGTTTTGGACTAAGTTTAAAACCAAAAACTCCAAGTGTTGTTTTGTGATTTTTGGTGAGTTTTGTTTGATGATTTAAAGCATGGTTGATCTTAGGATGATATTATGAATATGTTAGAAGTAAGATCTGATTTTTTGGAATTTTTGGAGATGTTTTTATTAAGGTCAAAACTTGTGATTTAAGGGTTTACTTTTTGTTAAAAAGTTTGGATCTTTTTACAAAACGTTTGGTGTTGATGATTAGCTTTTCTTAATGGATATTTTAAGTGTATTTTTAAGCTTAGCATAGGAAGATCCTTGTTATAAAATTTTGGTTTAATCATGGGTTTTGAATATGGAAGAAATTGCAACCAAAATCAAGAGAAATGGTCTATGTAAGTTTCGGCCATAGTGAGTGTTTCATAGTTGTGATTGGTTTTAAATTTTTCTGAGTTGATATTTGAGTTTGGGACAAAATTTACATGAGGAATGTAAATTTTGGTAATTTTTGGAATTAGGATGTCAAATCCTTAAGTTAGGGGTAAAATGGTCATTTGCCCACATGTAGAGGGTAAAATGGTAATTTTACTCTAAGTTGTCTCTTTTCACATTTCTAATTGTTAGTAATTAATTTTTAAATTTTAGAATACCCTCTTACAGCTCCTCTTGTTTCGCGCTTTATTCTAGTAGAACACGACGATCGAGGTAAGTTAGTTTTTAACTTACTATCAGTTTAATGTATATGAGTGATAAGTAAGGGAACTAAATTGTATGTATGCATGTTATCATATGTGCCATGCCAAGTCATTACATATTTATCTGTTACACAGAATTTATTTTGTCATGAATTATTCATCTGTTACAAAAGATATTCTGTCATGTATTCCTATACATTGCAAGTATGTCATGTTAAGTTAAGTATGCCATCTGTTACATGTATTTCATGTCACGTAATATTCACTGTCACATGTAACACCATGTTAAGAAATGTTGTCTGTTATATGGTATGCCATGATACGAAATGTTGCATGTTACATGTATGCCATGTTATGAAATGTACTCTGTTACATTTATGTCTTGAAGTATGTCATGTCTGTCATCTTACATTCATGTCACGTTATGCTACGTCAGGACCTTTGTCTTTTATGTCACGTTCATGTTACGTCACGTTACGAAATGTCATGTATGCCAGTTAAGTTATTCATGTCAATCACGACCCTAAGCGCTAGGATGGGGTAATATCCTAGTAGAACTCCTTTGTTCAAGCTGGAGTGTCTAAATAGGTGTGAAATTCCCTAGGTTGACGAAGTACAGTCAACAGGTTGCGAATGGGGCCTAATTAGCTGGTCACCGGAGCGCACCAGGCACTAACGCCGATGGTGCCACACATTATGTTATGTGTGTCCACAGCAAGTGTGGCACAAACAAATAAGTCATAGGGCCACAACAACTGTGGAGCATACACTACGTGAGACACAGCAATTGTAACACGTAGAATACGTGGGGCCACAACAACTATGGAGTACGTATTAACGCACTCACAGCTGGTATAGAAACCTGTGATGTGATGAGATAATCGGTAGGGACACACAGCTCAAGGGGACCTGTGTAGCACCCATATGGTCACCTTAATGATTAAGTCTATTGAATAAGATTTCAAGTTCATGTATTTCACGTTCAAGCCATGTTTCAAGTTCACGTTATGTTATGTTCAAGTTTACATTCACACAATCATGGTAATCCCATGAGACAAGAATATGTCTCAAGTTCATGTTATGTTATGTTCACGTTTACGTTATGTTCCAAGTTCACATTTATGTTATGTGATGCTCAAGTTCATGTTCAAATTATGCATGTTCACGTTCATGTTATGTTTCAAGTCCATGTTATATTTTAAGTTCACGTTCATGCTATGTTTCAAGTCCATGATATGTTTCAAGTCACGTACATGCTAAGCTTCAGTTTCAGTTTAAGTTATGCCAGTTATGTTATGTTGTATGTCAAGTTATGCTATGATTACTTATGATTTGATTATGCATTCATGCTTTTACTGCCATGCATGCATCCTTAACCTGTGTGGAAGTTTTCTATTAACTTGCTGAGATTTATAATCAAATCTCACTGTGGTAGACCCAACTACCATTCCCCTCGAATGGTAGATTTTGTTATAGGATCTGAAGGAGAACCTGGAATCGACCAACTGGAAACGGTCGACTAAGCGACGGTGCGAAGTATATGGTAGTACAGTAGTTACCTCAATTTACTACTTGTATTTGTGGAGTTCAATCTCCACCACTCTTTTGATCACAACCATATGGACTATTGTTGTGATCTTACTTATTTAACATGTCATTAAGTATGAAGTATATTTTAAGTATTTGAGATATTTCAATTTGGTGCAAAGTATTGCTAATAAAAGAAAGAAATTTATTATCCGCTGCGAATATTGCATAATGCTAGATGCATGTTAGGAACATTGCATTTTATATGTCATGAACGGGGGCAAGTAACCTTGGGTTGCATGTCCCAACGCTTTAGATGTCCATCCGATCCCAAGCGGAATCTGGGGGCGTCACACATGCAGTCCTTGCCTCTCACTATATTTCACTCTATGTAAATTAGGCACCTCCAATCAAAGGTTATTAAGTCTATACCTCCCCCATCTAGAAGTCTAAAGTCATGCAAGGCGCACTTCACTTCATTTTATCACTTCTTCACTCCGTTCTTAGAGAGAAACCCAAAATAACTCTCTTGGGCAGTTTTCTGAGCCATTTTACGTGGCACTTTTTGACCTTTTGTAAAAATTTTCTAGCAATGACTCCTTCATGAAAGTTGTTTATCTTTTGAGTTTAATTTGCATGGACATCCTATTTGTTTCATTTAGTGGTCATTTGGTGGGTCAAAAGTTGTTTTAACCATAAAAATGTCTTTCTAGGCATTTAACTAGAGAGTGTGTTATATTTTGCAGTTTGAAAATCTCATATTTTTAAGCCATGGATCAACAGATTGATCAAAGCTAGTTAAGGAGAAGTTTCTGTTTTTGGACCAAGTGTAGAACCAAAAACTCCAAGTGTTGTTTTGTGATTTTTGGTAACTTTTGTTTGATGATTTAAAGAATGGTTGATCTTAAGATGATGTTAGGAATATGTTAGATGTAAGATTTATTTTTTTGGAATTCTTGGAGATGTTTTGAATAAGGTCAAAACTTGTGCTTCAAGGGTTTGTTTTTGGTTAAAAAGTTTGGTGGTGATGATTAGCATTTATTTTTAATGGATGTTTAAGTATGTTTTTAAACTTAGGATAGGAAGATCTTTGTTGCAAAATCTTGTTTTAATCATGAGTTTTGTATTTGAAAGAATTGCAACAAAAATCTAGGGAAATAGCCTATGTAAGTTTCGGCCCCTATAGAGTTTTCATGGTTGTGTTTAGTTTTAAATTTTTTTGATTTGATGTTTGAGTTCAGGACAAAATTTGCATTAGGTATGTTAATTTTGGTAATTTTTGGAGTTAGGATACAAAATCCTTAAGTTAGGAATAAAATGGTCATTTTCCTACATGTAGAGGGTAAAATTGTAAGTTTGCTCTAAATTAGTATTTTTCCATATTTCTAATTGTTAGTGATTAAGTCCTAACTTTTAGAAATCACGACTTTCAGTTCCTCGTGATCGTGCTTGAGTTTTTTATTAGAAATGCGAAGACCGAGATAAGTTAGCTTTTAACTTACTATCAGTTTAATGTGTATGGGTGATAAGTAAAGGAACTACTATGTAGGTAAGTATGTTATCTTATGTGCCATGTCAAGTCATTACATATTCATCTGTCACACAGAATTTATTCTGTCATGAATTGTTCATCTGTTATGCAAGATATTCTATCATATATTACTATACATTGCAAGTACATCCTTTTAAGTATGCCATATGTTATATATATGTTATGTCATGTAATATTCATTGTTGCTAGCATCTCAAGTTAAGTATGTTTTATGTTACATGTTATGCCATGTTATGAAATATTTCTATCTCAAGTAAGTCAAATCTTTTGAATTACGTTCAAGTCAAGTTCTGTTACGTCAAGATTTCTGTCCTTCTATATTTCAGTCACGTTTTGTCTCGAATACAGTTTGTGTGTTTTAGAAACTGTCATGTTAAGTTATTCATGTCAATCACGACCCTAAGTGCTAGGATGGGGTAATATCCTAGTGAAACTCCTTTGTTCATGCTGGAGAGTCTAAATAGGTGTGAAATTTCCTAAGTTGATGAAATACTGTCAATAGGTAGTAGGCGGGGCCTAACCAGCTGGTCACTGGAGCGCACCAGGCACTATCACAAATGGAGCCACATTTCAGTTCTCGTGGGGTCCATAGAGAGTATGGCACACGAGCAATGGAGGCCACAGTAAGTGTGGCACATACAAAGCACTCACAGCTGGTGCAGATACTTGTGTTGTGATGCAGTAATCGGCAAGGACACATGGCTCTAGAGGACCCATGTAGCACCCAAAATGTTGAGTTTAATCAGTTAAAGAACAAGATTCCAAGTTCATGTTAAGTCAAGTTTTAGATCAAGTTCATGTCAAGTCAAGTCTCAGTTTAAGTCTAGTTCAGTTTAAGCAAGCCACACACTTCAGTTTGAGATATGTCAGTTATGTTATGTTGTATATCAAGTTATGTTTTGATTACTTATGACTTTGATTATGCATTCATACTTTTACTCTCATGCATGCATCATTAACCTATGCTAAGGTTTGGTATTAACTTGATGAGATTTGTAATCAAATTTCAATATGGTTGTCCCAACTACCATTCCCCGAGAATGGTAGATCTTGTTACTAGACCCAAAGGAGAACGGAGATTCGACCAACTAGACACGGTCGACTGAGTGACGGTGCGACGTCAATGTTAATATAGTATTTAACTTAAATTACTACTTCTACTATGGAGCTGCATCTCCAGTACTCTTTTGATCATAGTCATTTTGGACTAGTATTATGATCTCAGTTGTTTAGTATGTCCTTTTGTATGAAGTATGTTTTAAGTATTTGAGATATTTTTAGTTTGGTGCATAGTATTGCTAAAGAAAAAAAAAATTTATCCACTGCGAATATTGCATAATGCTAGATGCATGTTAGGAACATTGAATCTTTAATTGTCATGAACAGAGGCAAATAACCTTGTGTTACATATCCCGACGCCTCAGATGTTCATCCAATTCCAAGCAAAATCTGGGGGCGTCACATAGGGGTTGTTCAGTCCAATGCACACAAGAGTACACATGTGTGTCGATTGGTGTGGGTTTAGGGTTTTGACATGTCATTACCTTTAATGACATGTGTGGAATTTTATCTAGGGTTCAAATATGATCTAATAATGATGGAACCGAATAATAAAATAAGAAAATTTCATATCAAAATGGCTAAAAAGATTAAGAAGAAAAATTAAGCTCAAAACAAGATTTAAAGATCTCTGATCATGGGTAAGTTGATTAATGTCCTTGCTTAACCACTAATGATGCTAAGTGCCATAGTTTAATGAGTAAAACAAATCTAACTAACTCCCTTAAATAAAAACTAATAATAATAAACCTTATGCTAAACAAAATTATAAAGCCCAAAAATATAATATAATATTATAAGCTCATTATAAGGGGGATTAAGAGTTAATCCTAATAGGTAATTTGGCGGGGTGTTACAATCTCTAAAATTTTTAATTAAGCAAATGATGGAAGTTATTTAACCAAATTATGATCCTAAATGACTCAATTAATTCCAAATCCTCAATTCTCTTAAGGATCATCACTTCCACATAGCCAAATTCATGGGTTACCATTGTCAAATATTGATACTAACTTGATCCAAGTAGTTCCTGGTGGGTGTTACACATTAGGGAAATGTTAGATGAAGATGATTGATGTTGCAATTTTGAAGCATGATACTTTATGGCGACCTTTTGCGGTTTTGAATGATGGGTCAAGTTCGGAACTTGAACCAAGTGTATGGTATTATGAAGACAAGATATTTTTGGGATAAAATAGAGTTTTATTTTGGTACCGTGATAGGTACTTGCTAGGTATATTTCATGTTATTCATATTGTTAGAAACATGATAGGAATATTTAGGGTTGGGCTCCGACTCCAGTGGAGTTGGAGTAGTTGTCTCCGACCTCCGACTCCGACTCCGAACGGAGATCGAAGCTCCAATCGTTTATTGGGCTAAATCAAGGCCCGTTTTTTACTTTTGGGCTTACCAAAGCCCAATTCCGAACCTATAAAAAAATACTAAAAAAATGTAAATACACTAGTTCAAAAACTAAATAACATATAGCTATAGGTTATAACAGTCTCATTTATTACAACACTAAACACTGACTTAGTCTTTAGAGATAACTACATAAACACTATGTGCACCTATGCAACAAGGATTTCACTCAATGGTCTATTGGTCATACCTGAAATAAAGATAGAAAGTCGCAATCAATACAAGGAAAAAAATTGATAATAAAAAATTGAACACGGTAAAAGTATAATTTAATTCTCACCAAGAAAGGGTGTTCTCCATAGCCCATAGTCCATCAACTCCATCCAACTCTCAAGGGGCGTCCATCTTAGACTCTCAATCATCGGCAATTATGTTAGGGTTCACAATTAGGTCTATAAAATCATAAAAAGTATAAGTTAAATAAATGAAACATTAAAAATAATTAAATAATCATTTAAAAGCATATAAAGCCAGCCGATTCAAGCCTATAGCTCTCAGCATCAACGCTAACGATATCTAGTCCAATGGGCATTACACTTATCCAATTCTGTGTGCAAACGAGAGTCTCCATGGTTAACGGTAACAATGAACTCTGATAAGCGTCCAAAACGTGACCTCCAATGCTAAACTCTGACTTTGAGGCAACCGTAGTTAAAGGAATGGCTAGCACATGTCAGCTATATGGGAAAGGACTGGATACTTGGCAGAATTAACTTTCTACTAAGTTAATAACTAAAATACACCACTAGGTGCCACGATAGCTTCCATAAAATATCGCTCAACCTCATACGTACTTTGCATAATATTCCTCGTTGTAATGAGTTGATGATACTGCTATATAATAAGATGGCATGTACCCTCTCTAGATGAGTCATGATCATCTAAGGAAGATGTCGACCCCGTCGGCCTCAAGTGTGACGAGCTACCAGCTGCGGATGAAGGCTAACCATTATTACTGTAGTGACTGTATAAGTCATCAATATCACTTTTCAGCACTCTAATAAACTTTGCTGCCTTCACTACCCCTAGAATAGAATTTATCCAAAATTTTACAATAGCCAACTTATATCGGGGGTCAAGGATGACGGCCACAAATAGTAGTCTATTTATCTTCTTAATATTCTCCCAATATTTATCATATTTGGTCTTCATCCTCGTAGCCATAGCAGATAACAATCCCTAGAGTCAGTACAACTATTTTGCAAGTGGAAGTGAAGCCCTGAGAGCTCGCTAAAGTACAAGTTCGTAGTCGTATATTTGGACCCAGATATCCACATAGTTATGTCATAAAAAATTTTAAAAAATTGAACAAATTACCTCACACTAGTCCAATCATGTGCATCCGACACACTGAGCTCCTATCCTGCTGGCTCCAACAAAGCATACCTTAGGCCCCCATCATCGACCTTCATCCGCTCAAACGCTCTTTGATACTTTTGTGCCACATCCAACATCATGTCTATCGAGTCAAAACGTCCATGCACAACATACTAGAACATCCAATCTGAAGTTGTTTTGCTATTACCTTAAACTTAGCAAGCCTTTGGGGGGAAGCTCTCACATATTGCACAATGCTGCATACTCCAGTAATGGAATCATCAACCTCTTTTAACCCCTCAACAACTTTGAGGTTAATGATATGAGCACAGCAACGAACATGAATAAACTCATGCTAATGAATGATATCATCTTTCATCGTCGTATTTTGCTTGAACCAATCAATTGCAATGTCATTGCCATTGGCATTGTCAACTGTAATACACAACACTTTTCAAATTCCTCAATCCTTTATGCAATCATCCATCTTTGCCCCAACGGATGCACCATTGTGATTAATAATTTCTTTCAAGCCAATAATTCGTTTATGCAGATTCCACTCATTGTCAATGTAGTGTGATGTGATACACATGTAGCAAATGTTCTGTATGGACGTCCATGTATCAGTTGTAAATGACACTCTCTGGCCAGTGGTAATAAACATCTTCTTCATCTCCACCTTCTCCTTCGCATGCCTCTTCATACAATCTCGATCACTGTATACTGTGATGGAATGAATCGTGGCTCAATACTTTGTACAAACTTTCGGAAGCCTTTATTATCGACTATGGTAAAAGGAATCTCATTAGTAATTATCATCTCTACAAGTATTTCCCTCAACATCTTCTCACTATATTGAGGGATGGCCAATTTCTTAACCTGTGTACCATCAGTGGCTGTAGAAGTTTCGTAACTGAGCTTGGTCTGATCAATGGCCGCCAATCCCTTCACAATCTTATACCACTAGGAACCATTAAAATTTGTTATTAATACACCGGTGCCTTGCTTCTTCGAATGGCAACCACAAAGTTTCCCACAGTGGTGGCATCTTGCTTGTGGGTTTGCATGATCACTAGGAATTTTTGTGAAATATTCCCATGTCCATGACCTTTTTTTAGAAGGCCGCAGTGGTCGATCGTGCTCAATGGGCATCTCTTCCTCTTTGTTGAACCTATCATCATCTTCTATATCTATGGGGAGTCAACCACTCGCACAGGAAGTAGCTGCTCTAGATGTGGCTCTAGGGTTGGAAGTACCCATCGGTTGTAATATTCGAGTCCTACTACGTAGGTCCTTACGTCATTTTATTAATTCTTTAAGTTAAATATTTTGAGATAAAGATTTTTATTACTTTTAATTTTTTTATTTTAAGATCAGTATGCTTTATTTTTTTTAAAATATTATTTATTAAAATAAATCAAGGGTATTATTTTTAAGATTTTGAATTAATTTCCCTTATGCCCTTTAATTTTATTTAATTAAGAAATGGCCCAATTATTCTCTACCATTGGATTGCTAGGTGAAAATTTTCCTTGAGGTGGATAGATCTCCACCATCCATCTTCCAAGCTTATGTGATAAGCTTTGACCAAAGAGAGTAAACCCCTTTTCACCCGTAGGCTTCTAAAGTAAGCCATCAAGCCCTTTGACCCATAAGCTTCCTAAGGAAGCGATTGCACCCAACGTCTAAGGCAAGTCGAAAAGAGAGAAGAGAAAAAATAAAAAAATACCCCTCCCCACCCACCCGTCGACCCTCACCTAAGGAAGAAAAACTTCATCCTCTTCCCCAAGCTAAAGCCTATCCTCTCATATTCTCCTCTCTTTTGTTCTCTAAGAAACCAAACTCCTCATCTCCTTCAAGCCAAGTATCAATTTCCCTTCTTCTCAAGAGGAAAATAGCAAGGTAAGAGTACCCTTAATCCTTCTCCTTTGTGTATTTCAAATTTAGCCATGGTTGATCAAGTGTGTTTTCTTTTGATGATTTGTGATGTTTTGGTTTTGGCGTTTAAGATAGTGATCGTGTTGCTCTTCATCCACACAACTATACCTCTATTTGGTCTTCCACTTGTGTTTTGAAATGAGCTAAGAAGTTAAGATAAAAATCATAATTTGACTTCTTTATTTTTAATTTGATTTTGGAAGCTCACTAAGTTGTTTTAGCTTGTGTTTTAATGTAGTTAATTTCCTATATTACAAATAAATATGTATGTCCTGTTTTTGGTCCAAACCAAATGGTATTATAGTTGTTTTGCTATGTATTTTTCTATATTTCGAAAATACTATGTTGTTATTAAACTTGGTTTAATCATAGGTGGTGATTAAAGCGATTTTAAATTATATATGTTGGTATCATGTGCCTTGCGTTGAGGTTTGGTTGGTAATCTATTTTTAGGATGCTAGAGGTTTGGTTTAAAGGTTTTGCTTAGTTCTATAATTTTATATCTTGCTTTTAAAAGGTATTAAGTGAGTAAAACATAAGCTTGAGTGTTTAAAGGTTTTAAAGTTTCTTAATGGGTAACTTTGCTATACTTTATGCTACTTTAATTTTAATGGGAGCTTTTATCTAAACTAATTAAATATTTCTTATGTGAATAGGTTATAGCTTAGTTAGTTTAGATATAAGAGATTATTTGGGCATGATATATTATGATATGCAAAGATGTCCAAGTACCCCTAAGCTTATGTCATGCCATGTCTTGATGTATAAATAGCCCATTTATGTTGTCCCTTGTTTGGGTTAAATTCTACCTAACCCAAGAGTCCAAAATGTTGATAAGCTAACCTTTTTATAATGAGGGACCACAAGTTGATTTAAAGGGCATGTTTCCTAAGCTTGTTTAGACAACTTGAAATGCCTAAATCTATTTTAAAGCTCATTGTTGAGAATTTACAAATTTTATCTCCTATTGTCCACAACCCAAAGTGAGCTTGAACCAAAGAGACCTTGCTTGAAGCCTATGAATTATTAACTACTTTTCATGTAAACTTTTCAAATAGCCTTTCTATGAACAGCTAGCATGTCTTAATATTTAATTATTTCTCTTGTAAGTTGAGGTGAGGAGTAGTCATTTGGGTTAATGCTAAGCATAAAAGGGATGTTAGATTGTAATATCATGGCTTTCTCTTTTAAAGGATGGGCTAAGGAATATTGTATGAGTATTAACACGCTTATGCTATTTATTGGAATAGGAATATTGATGATGGAAGTATCGAGGAGCATAGAGGTAAGTAGCCATGACCATGCTTCTTACACCAAGTTCTCTTTATGAAAGAATGTCTCTCTCTCTCATTGCAAATGTTCTTCTAAAGAAAAGAGTAAATGTATATAGTATATACAAGCCCTTTCTTGATAGCCCCTGTTAAGCACCCTATCGATTATGATTGTGTGTATAAGGTAATGCATGCACGTAGGTTCTAAGTCATGAGATTTCCATATATGCTCTCTCAATAAACTTATTGATTATTCCTATATGTAGTATAGTATGAAAATGTATCTTATTCATAAAATTGCATGTGCATTCAAGTAAGAAAGATGATGAAAATGTTTTGATTCAAAGGAAAGGAAATGAATGTCTCATGCCTTATGCTTTAAGCGATGCTTTCAATGACGCGAAGAAAGTGTTTTAAATTGTCCCTATGAACTGATGCTTTAAATGATGCGAAGAAAACATTTTAAGATGTCCCTATGAACTGATGTTAAATTGTTCCTATGAACTGACGTTTTATGGATGCCATGAAAAATGATGTTTAAGCTCATGCTTTTAAAATGATGTTTTATTCATGAATGCACTATTAAATGAAAAGATGATGTTTAAGTTAATGCTTTAAATGATATTTTCGTGAATTAACTGTTAACTTATGAAAAGGACTGAAATGACTGAATGAATGAATGCCTTATTGTATGAAAATACGTAACAGTCATATGAATGAAAAGGGTACCAAAGGAATAGGCAAATTGCAATGCCGGGTAAGTAGTACTAGTAGTGCACCCAGTGCTGACCCTTGATTGAAAAAGGATTCCCAACCTGTGGCCACGGGCGGAATCCAGATCCAAAGGAAGACCACTAACCCCAACACACAGGGCGTAATAGTGTGTATCAGCCAAAAAAAGTGAAACATGAAAGTATAGTTATTTCTTAAAATATTTATGCATGAAAGCATAGTTCTGCTTATTTCTTAAATGTTTATGCATGAAAGTATGGCTTATTCCTTAAACTGTTATGCATGAAAGCATTGTCAAGAATTAGCAAAAATGTTTATGTATGCATGTTTTCAAAAGAAAAGAATAGATGTCTAGTATTTTCACTGCATGGTGTACTACTTATTGAGTATTCAACTCATTTTTATTTTAAATGTTTTAAACATCCAAGTAATGACGAAAAGGTTGGGGAGCAAAGCATTACTGCAGAGGGAGAGGCAGACGCTTAGGATCTTCCTTAACCATAATAGTTATGTTTATGGATGATGGGTTATATTTTTATGAACATATGGACTCTGAGAGTCTTTTTGGATAAATGTTCAATTAGAATGTCTATCAGGTGTTCCCTTTATTAAATTAGAAATTTAGAGTGTACGTGTGTCATGTCCATGCCGATCTCATGTTATTAGAAAAAGAATAATGAAAGAATAAGGACAGGTATGTACATCGTGGTCCCAACCTTCCAGGGGTGGGGCTGTGACATCGGTGCTGGAGCAGTAGCACTAGCATCCACTTGTGGGCGTTTATCTCCACTAGGTGTAGCATCCATATTACAATCAAAGAAGCTGAAAAAATTAATTTAAAAAATAAGTAAACTATATTATAAGGCATCAACTCATTTAAGATGGAGAAAAATCTTGGAAGCTAAGACTAACGAAACATACATGGGCTACCACGCAAACTAAAAGTGCATGATTTCCAAAAAAAAATAAAAAATTCAAGCAACCCAACATTTAGAAGCAAATGTTGTGAAAGCAAGAGTAGATAACACATCCAGGTTAGCTTGCATGGAGGGCAAATTCTTTCATGGAGGACTGACCATGATGAAGAATTATTATTTACTAGTAGTAAGGTAATTTGTCTATGTGTGGCTTCTTCTTACCCTGTTGTATTTCATGTCTCCACCACCATTACATCATTTTTGTTTTTGGATTACAGATTGCCAGAAGTTGTGTTCCTGGCTTCCTGATCAATTACAACAGTCATGACAAACATCCATGTAGTCTCAAAATACTCTTCGACAGCTAAACAGTAAATATCATGAATAACCATGCACTAATTGGAACGTTTTTCCAGTATCCCTTTTATCATGAATAAATGTCCAAGACTTAAGAAATTCTACAGAAAGATGGAAGAAACTTTGACCTAGATTATGTTCTCATATTACTCTACCTCCTTTCAACTTAATGAGGAATTTTTTCAGATATTTTTGTAGCAAACTATTGATATTCTTTTAATGTCATGCCATTTACAAAAACTGATTCCCCACACACACAAAATGCCCCTGCCATTTTGTGTTTTCTGATTATCTACTGTAGGCAATCTTTAAACCACCACAAGCAGTGCGAGGAGGAATACCAATTTGTTTCCCCCAAGTACCTATGTGCTTTAGTATTATCATATCATGTATCAATCTTGTTTAATTTAACTGACAAGATTTGCTTAAATATTTATGTAAGGTTGGAAGCCATGGACTGCTGGAACAACATGGGTTTGCCAGGAACAAGATTTGGGTCTTTGATGAAAATCATCCACCCCTGCATCCCAATGATTCAAATGGAAAACCCTACACTAACTTGCTACTTAAACCATTTGAAGAAGATCTAAAGACCTGGCCCCATAGCTATGAGCCTGAGTAGCTTATCATCCTTCCCGAGTTTTGAGTGAATCAGTGACCATAGCATCACAATTTGATTCTGAGTTTCGGAAGAGAAAAAAAGTGATCATCATATTAGTTCATATGAACTAAGAACAAAAGGAGAGGATTATCCACGTGAGTCTGATTAAGTTAGAACACTCAAAGTTACTCGTCCACATAATGAAGTAGTGGTCAACAACTTTACAGAATTAGATGCATGCTATGACCAAGGTTCCACCATAGCATTCTTTATGAACTTGAAAATTTACCCTTTTCCTAGTCAGATAATGATTTGATGTCTTTTTAGTTTTGAGTTTCATCTTAGAGCCTCTTTGGCCAAAGATGGGTATCTAACAATGATATCACGCATCACAAACATCAATTGCAAGCCTTTCAATTTCTCCTTTGTGTATCGTACATATCTCTTCATCTCTAATATCAGGTATAGAATATTCATTTTGACAGAAGTTTGTCTTTACTCGCATCTCAGTGAAAGCTAGAAATACTTATTACCTTCACTGTCTTTTATTTTTCTCCCTTTTGTCCTTTTTGGGGCACAAGCATGCAAAGAATGTGTTGGATTCATATAACCTAAACTAGGAATCATGTCTTAGATTTATGATATGTCGAACTGGTGAAATTTGCATACATACAAACACACATAGGACAGGGTTCTTAAAGGGTTCTTTAAAAAATAAATTTTACTAGACCCAAGTTCTACGATTGCAGAAGGCCACTTAGTTCAATAACTAGAAGGCCAATTAGTTCAATAACTAGAAATAACTTCTCAATATTTCCAACAATTATTTCTCATCAACCAAATCGAGCATAAACAAAAACTATTCTCTTGAACAACAGAAAAAAGGTCGAAATAAATGAAAGCCAGACATTTCATAACCAAAATTCTTGGATTATCTTCCATATCAAACTTAAAAGCCATAAATTTTGAATTTAGGGCTCGGAGTCTAACTACAATGTACACTTACGAGTTAATGGAAGCACAACGGCTGAACAACGCAGACGACGACAAACGGGAACGGAGGTTGGCTTGAGAAGTGAACGGGAATGGAGGCTCAGAGAGGGAACGGAGGCTCAAAGAAGAAGATTCAGAGGAGAGATTCAAAAGGGAAAGGGAGCGAGGAGATTTGGGGAAGAAGGAAGAAGGAAGAAGGGGGGTCTTGCATTTTGGGCCCTCGAGTGAAGAAATGACGTCGTTCCACATTAAGTGCAATGGCATTGTTTAGGTTTTTTTTCAATCCAGATGTAAAATGACGTCGTTTTACATATGAGTTTTTTAAAAAAAAAAACAAAATCGGAGTTTAGAGTTCAAAGTTTGGAGTTTGGAGTTTGGAGTTCGGAGTTCTAAGCTCCATGAAGCTCCGACTCCGATAGTCATTCTTGGAGTCACTCCGCATTCCGTCGAAATCGAAGCAGAGGTCAGATGGAGGCAAAATTATCAGAGGTTTGCACTATCCTAGGTATATTGCATGTTAATTGTCTTGAATGCGGTATGTAACCTAGTGTTGCATGTTCCAATGTTTCATTCACTGCCAAATCCCAAGTAGGGGTTGGAGGCATAACACAAGCACAAGTATGTCACTCAGTTGTGGCACCCTCAGCCCTCGATAACGTACCCGACGAGGGATCATGGTGCCAAGGATGCTAGCCGGTTAACAATACCGGAATCATTCCCAGGGAAAGTACGTGACCATATGGTGAACACACACTAGTTGTAATAAATTGCAACAAAATATGTAAGGGGATTAGCCAGATACTAATGCTAGATGTACTAGATAGGTATACAAATATAAACCTTCATTACTAGTAATATCCATAAGTCACTATCACTTCATACCAAACAACATTTTACACTGTTATCAATCCATCACTTACATCAAAACACAATGAACTGCAGAGTTTATTGCCTAACTAAAATAAACATCTTATAATACAAATAATCACTAGTCGAAGAAAGTCCTCCGTAGTTACTTCTCGGATTGGGTTGGTCTATCGTCCTGAGGATAATCCTTTAGGCTAAATCTGCATCAAGATTTACAGTTCCGATGAACGAAACCGTAAGTGGGACCACCACTATGAGATTTCTAACAAATCCCATTAAGTTAAAACCCATTACAGTACTAACAATGAGAGACAATGACAATGAGTATGCATGTACTAGTTCGTGTAAATAAAGTTGAGAACACATATAGTCATGCATGGTGAGATATCACCCTCCAAGCAAAACTCATGTATTCTTAGTCTAGGTGAGGAATCATCCTCTAATCAAATCAAAAGTATATAAGCATGGCGAGGAATCACCTTTTGATGAAATCATCTATATGCATATTCATTATCATGGTGAGGAATCACCCAATTATAAAAACTCGTAAAATCACAAGATCTTATCATATAAGTACCAATAGGGAATCACTCCACCCATTCAACACGGGGAATCCCTCTACCAGGCCAATGTGTGAACTCATTCACCAAAATCGATGGAGAATCGCTCAATTCATCTGACACAAAAAATCACTATACCTGGTCAACACATCTTCTTATTCCTCCCCTCTTGCTATTGTGCTTGCTGAGAATCATTATGTCAACCGTAAATTACAAGACCGAATCAACCCCACGAGAAGAGCAACACTGCAACATTTACCGCGCTTTGGTTTTCACTACAAAGTTACCATGTTCAAGTGCTGCTAAGCCTCATTCATGTTCGGCTTAAGGATCACCGATAAGTGCTTCACATCATGGTACCCCACATTACACTTACCTAACACATAGATCATGTCGCATATGCTTTATTTGTTAACTGAAAAGTGTGACGCCCCCAGATTTCGCTTGGGATCGGACGGATATCTGAAGCGTCAAGACATGCAACACAAGGTTACCTGCCCCCATTCATGACATATAAGATGCAATATTCCTAACATGCATCTAGCATTATGCAATATTCGTAGGGGGTAATTTTTTTTTTTTTTTAGTAATACTATGCACCAGACTTATAATATCCCAAATAGTTAAAACATAATCCATGCATACTTAATAAAATAAACATCCACAATTACAGCATGGGTCTCAGAAGACTATAATGTCAAAACAACGCAGACCTGGCTCCATAATTACATTGCCAAAATACACTATTGGGCTAGTTCATTGAGTAACTGGCGTAACTCGACTAACAATGCCGAAATACTATCCAAAGACCTAACTATGGAGGCTGCAAGCTTCAAGTTGCGTCTACGGCATCTAGTCAACCTCATCCAGTCTACCAGTGTCTTCTCCCTGCTCTGATCCTAACACATCGCCTACCATTCGAGGGGAATGGTAGTTGAGACTACCACGGTGAGATTTGATTACAAATCTCAGCAAGTTAACAGGAAACTTCCACACAGGTTAATGATGCATGCATGGCAGTAAAAGCATGAATGCATAATCAAAGTCATAAATAAGCATAACATAACTTGACATATAACATGGCATAAATCACATAACTTGAACTGAAACTCAAACTTAAACTTAGTTTGACGTGACATGGCATGTACATGAACTTAAAACATAACATGGACTAGCAACATAGCATGAACGTGAACTTGAAACATAACATGGACTTGAAATATAGCATGAAAGTGAATACACATAATTTGAACATGAATTTGAACATAACATGAATCTGAGCACAACATAACATAGACGTGAACTTGAAACTTAACATGAACGTGAACGTGAACTTGAACATAACATGACATAAACATGAACTTGAAACATATTCTTGTCTCATGGGATCACCATGATTGAGTAATCTTATCTCATGGAGTTTTATCTCATGGGGTTACCATGATTGACATGACCTTGAAACTTGACATCAACGTAAACTTGAACATAACATAATGTGAAACATGACTTGAACGTGAAATACATGAACTTGAAATCTTATTCAATAAACTTAATTAATAAAAGTGACCATAGGGGAGCTATACAGGTCCCCTTGAGCTGTGTGTCCCTGCCGATTACCACATCACAACACAGGTGTCTATACCAGCTTTGAGTGTATTAATTCGTACTCCACAATTGTTATGGCCCCACGTATTCTACGTGTCACAATTGTTGTGTCTCACGTAGTGTATGCTCCACAGTTGTTGTGGCCCCATGAATTGTTTGTGCCACACTTGTTATGGAGACACGTAACATAAAGTGTGGCTCCATCGGCGTTAGTGCCTGGCCCGCTCTGGTGACCAGCTAGTTAGGCCCCATTCGCAACCTGTTAATTGTACTTCGTCAACCCAGGGAATTTCACACCTATTTGGATACTCCAGTGTGAACAAAGGAGCTCCACTAGGATATTACCTTATCCTAGCACTTAGGGTTATGATTGACATGAATAACTTAACTAGCATAAATAACATTTCGTAACATGTCGTGACATGAACGTAAGACGACAAACATGACATACTTTGAGTCATAAATATAACAGAAAGCATTCCATAACATGGCATACATGTAACAGATAATATTTCGTAACATGTCATAACATGTAATAGACAACATTTCGTAACATGAAAAAATATGTGACAGTGAATATTACGTGACATGACATACATGTAACAGAGGGCATGCATAATGTGACATACTTGCAACAGATAGTACCTTGAGGCAGAATATATTATGTAACAGATAAGTATTTCATGACAGAATAATTCGTGTAATAGATAAGCATGTGATGACATGACATGGCATGGCATGACATATATAACAACATATGAACATAAACTGTAGTTCTCTTACCCATCACACATACACAGTAAACAGATAATAAGTTAAGAGCTAACTTTCCTCGATAGTCGAATTCTACGAGAATAAAGCGCGAAACACAAAGAACTGTAAAAGGGTATTTTCAAAGTTATAAATTCAATTACTAACAATTAGAAATTTGACAAGAGACAACTTAGAGTAAAATTATCAGTATACCCTCTATATGTGGGAAAATGACCATTTTACCCCTAACTTGAGGATTTCACATTCTAACTCCAAGAATTACCAAAATTTATATTTCTCGAGTAAATTATGTCCTAAACTCAAATATTAACTCAGAAAAATTTAAAACCATTCACAACTATGGAAAATTCAGTATGGCCGAAACATTCATAGGCCATTTCTCTTGATTTTCGTTGCAATTTCTTTCATCTTCAAAACCCATGATTAAACCAAAATTTTGTAAGAAAGATCTTCTTATCCTAAGTTTAAAAACACACTTAACAAATACATTAACAAAAAGCTAATCATCAACACCAAATTTTTTGTAAGAAGACCCAAACTTTTTAACCAAAGGTAAACCCTTGAAACACAAGTTTTGACCTTAATAAAAACATCTCTAAGAATTCCAAAAAATCAAACCTTACTTCTACCATATTTATAACATCATCCTAAGATCAACCATGATTTAAATCCTCAAACAAAAGTCACCAAAATCAGAAAACAACACTTGGAATTTTTGGTTTTACACTTAGTCCAAAAACGGAAACTTTTCTCTCAACTAACTTTGATCAATCTTGTGATCCATGGCTTAAAGACATGTGATCTTCAAACTAAAACATCTCATGGTTTAAAAATGTGTCCTAAAGAAGATCCAACCATCACACTTAAAATCACATGGCTAAAACTCAATAAAACATGGATCTAACCCAAAAAAATAAAATCTTATGCCTAACCGAAATCCTCTTGCATAGAAAAATCATATCTTTAAAAATAATACTAAATATCTTCAAAATAACATCCTAACATGTATTTAAGAGACTTAGAATCATCATATAAAAATATCAAAACCTTTGGAATAAGATTAAACCACAAAATATTTGAACTTTCTCAAAACAAAAACGGTTTTTCCACTTCCAGTTTTCAAGTTTCTAAATCTAAGGAAATATATCATCAAAAGCTTTATTCATACAACAAAATCTTAATGAACATTCATAAACACATACAAAAAACACTCCATAAAATTTTCGGACCATGATATGTCCATTAGCTTGGTCAAAAATTCCAAAACATAACATACTCTCCAGTTTCACGCCCAAAATGACCTTTCCATGGTTAAAAAATACTTTTGACTGATCAAATGAGCATGGACTGAACTAATAAGATATCCATGAAAGCTGCACTCAAATAAGAACAACTTTTATGAATGAGTCATCATGAGAAAATACTTACAAAGGGTCTAAACTCTCCACGTAAAAGGATCCAGAAATCTGCCTGAGAGAGCTCATTTGAGTTTCTCTCTAAGAACGGGGTGAATAAGTGATGAAAGGGAGTGAAATGTGTCTTGCATGACTTTAGACTTCTGGAGGGGGACGTTATGGGCTTGAATGACCCTTGATTGCAGTTGGCTATGTGACATAAAGTGGAGAATAATGTGGGCCAAGGACTGCCCGCAGCAGCTGTGAGAGATGGAGTTGATGGAGTGGATTTCGGCTTCACATCAAGGCACTATTGGGTGCAGCCAATGGTAGTAGATAGTCTGCCATGTGAGGGAGGAAACTTCTTCAAGAAGCTTTGCCAAGGTGGCAAAATTCGTGGGCCTTGGTGGGCCCCAACCAAGTGAGCTTCAATTTGGGGTTTAAAGGAGGTTTGGTTAGGGTTTGAGATGCTATCAAGCCCAAAACCAATTTTTCTTAGCCCAATCAAATTTTCAAGGTTTAAAAGGTTGGATAATGATGTCATAACAAGGATTTGACTAATTAATAGCATGTGGAAGTGATTTAATCAAGTAATTAAACGCAATGCTAGAAATTGGGTTAGAAAGGGTTTGTAAGCCAACTTTAGGGTTTGGGAAACCGTTTAGGGTTTTAGTTTCAACCAAGCTTTTGGGGTTTCAATTAGATTCCAACCATTTAGGGTTTCACTAGGATTGAAACCTTCTTTGGTCTGGTACAATTTGGTTGATCAAATGAAACAAAACTTTGCTAAGATGGCATGATCTCACACATTGATTTTCTTCACAAATCCATCTAATGGTTCTTCATGGTACAAAGTGTCTAATACTATTTCACTATGCGTGACTAAGATCTTGCCAAGTGTCCAAATAAAACTTCTTTAACCTAATTTGGACATTCCACACAGTGATTTTGAAAACACTGAACTGGATGTGCTTATGGAAGTTACTATTCACTTCAAAAAAAAGCATAATAAACTTAGTACTGAAAAATCCTAAATATTCATACTAACCTATAGTTAAAATCACTTACCGAAATCCAACCCCGAAGTGCCCCTAAAAATGATTTTACAATTTCGAACAGGCGTTTCGTCCGAAATTATGAAAATCGGTTATTGCGCCATAAAATTCTAAATAATCAACTGAGTCTAATGGCATAGACCAAAACACATTCTGTCACTTCTAACTACCTCAAATAATTAAACTCATATTTCTAACACCACAGTGAGAAATAACACTGACTATGTTGACAGATTAAAACCTGTGCGATTGGTCAATTCATAAAACTTTATGGATTTTTATGAAAAGTCAATAGAAATTTCACCAGTGAATTTCTAGCAGGCTGTTACAAAAAGAGAGGAACATAAGGAGTATCGTAACACAACCCAACTGTACTGAGCCACCTTGTAACCATGCCATAGGTATTTTTGAACATTGCTCAATCACCAGCTGAATCAAAAAGAACAAAGAAAGGAAAGTTCTCACATCGTTACCCACATATGTATGCACTACTACAGTAAGTTTCCCCATACTCACAAGTTTATATATTCACTCCCATCGCACATCGAACCCTACACAGACTTAAAGATCTAGGATTGAGGTCTGGGAAAGGGAGTGAAGTAAGGAAAGTCAATATAAGTGTTGTTGTGCGTTTGAGTGGAATTACACGGGTAGGCACTACAACAGAAGGGCTCTTTTGGGATGAAACTTTTCGTCCCAAAAGATAACCATTTCGTCCCAAAAGACTTTTTGGGATGAAAAAAAGTCGCCCCGAGCTCGTTCCAACAACACTATGCCAAAAGGTATATTGGGACGAAAATCACCATTTCGTCCCAAAAAATATCTTTTAGGACGAAATTGAAGGAAACCATTCAAACTTGGAATTTCTTTTGTCACATTTGAAAATCATCCCAGAATATCGTTCAAATGGAAATAATTTTACGTTTGAACAATAGTAACGTGTTTGAACAATTGCAAAATACGTTCGAACAAAAATAAATTCGTTCGAATGGTATGAATTTAGCTTTGCATTCGAACGTTAAAGGGTTAGATCGAACGGTATAGGGGTTCGAAAGGTATAAGTTATGTTCGAACACTACGGAAATAAATGACGTTCGAACGTTGTGTGATCGTTCAAACTCTACGAAAATAAATTGCGTTCGAACATTTTGTTAACGATCGAACGCTATGATTTGGTCGTTTGAACGAGAATTATTTTATTTAAAGTCAATAATATAAAACCAAATAGACATTCATAATATTTGAAAAAATACATTAGAAACTGTTTAATACTCACAAAAGTTTTATAATAAATGCGAACTAAATAAATAACCGTGAGACTGGCATTGTTCGTACATAAATATATAATCCCAAAATTTGTACGCAAAAACCATCAGTTGCTTGGAGGCTTGTACTGTTGCATAAGCTGCTGCATTTGGAGTTGCATCTGTCTTCTGAACTTTTCTTGTTGTTCTTCATGTTGTTTGAGGCACATCTCCATATTTGCTTGTTTTGCCAATTGAGCCTCTAACTCATGCTGCCTTGCAGTCAATTGTTCGATTCTGGAATTTGCATTCTCTAGCGCTATAAAAGTCATAGATGCAATCCCAGAAGAAGAGGAAGAGGGAGAAGGCTTTACACAGTGACCCAAACCCCTCAAATATCTTGAATGTTGACCCAGGACTTGGGTAAAAATATCAATATCACTTATTGAGGAATTTTGATCTGATGCAGATTCAGCTTGTAGGGCAACCATTTTATCCTAGACATATATAAGATAAGAATTAATATCATCATAAATATTCTAATATATTTAATTAAAACGGGTTATAATACTTACATAATTTTAATGGGCATCAGGATGAGTCCACTCTTCATGACGATCAGTGTGCGATGTAGCATATAATTTTGTCAAATCATAATTGGTATCTGAATCTTGCCACAATAAATTTGTTAAGATATAAAGTCATTATAATTTATCCAAATAATTAACTATATCCAATAAAACAAAATAGCAATACCAATTTCTTAAAAAGGCGATGGAAAGATCTTGAGCCTGTATGATGATTAATCTTCAATTTTGATCTATTTATTTTGTTTATAGAACTTCGCTCCTGCAAAGAAATTAAAAATATTATGAAGCGAAATGAAAAATAGGACAAGTAAGATAATTAAATTTCATTATACCTGATATGATGGATCCTCAAATATATCACAAAGTTTTTCTCACTCAGAATGATGGACATCCTGAAAATGATGTTGGCGTGCATCTTCCTTCTTCTCAAACTTACTATAATGCTCATGACACCTCGCCTTAGTAAAATATAGAAATTTAGTCTGCTAAATCAATGTTTTAAACATTACCAAACAATGCTTCTTGATAAGCTCTTTAACATCTTGGGGGACTTTCTTCCATGAAGTCGCTGCCAAAGGTGCGTACGTTCGTGTAAGAGCACCCACATGCGATACAAGCCAAGCTGTTGGTTGTCCTTCGCCCCCAGTATGTTTGTCAAGAATGTTAACCTTGATCTTACCCACCTTACGATATTTTTTCAACGTCACCCCTCTAGTGGTGTCTCGACCTTGACGAGATTATACTATAGACTCTATAAAATATAACATTGTAATCAATTTCATTTATATGTCTATTATAGGACCTTAATTAATAATTTTTATGAGTATTAGATTTTTACCTTATTCTGTAGAGTCAATCTCTAATGGTGAGTCTGAATGAGAGCTAGGAACAGGTGGAGATGAGTTGCGAACTCCCTTCCTCTTTGGCGACATAATTTCAAACTACTGATACATTCAATAAGTAAAATATTTGTCATCAAGTGTAACGTTAACATATAATTGGTCAATCATAATCTGTATAAATTTCCTTTGACAATTTGATTTCCTCATCTGTAGATACTTCAGATGATTCAACATTTTTCTCAATTGTCGCATCAACAATTTCAGCCTCAATATCCTCTCAATTTAATGAAATCATCTCATACTAGCTCAAATCCACAAACAAATTTAAGGCGGGTTGACTCTCTTGGTATGCTTCTTAAGTAGATGGGTAATCTTCTTCTTCATCTTTTCCTTCTGCCTGAGGGATAATATCACATATATTTCTTGGAGAATATTTTTGTACTACTCACCATTGATTTCCTAACTTCGAGTCATCTAAGTAAAATACTTGAGATGCTTGAGAAGCCAAAATAAAATGATCATCTTCATACTATTTTTTTGATATATTTAGACTCAAAAAATATTCATCATCATGTACTCTAGTTTGAGGATTGCTTAAATCTCACCAATCACACTTAAACAAATACATCACAAGCTCTCCCAAATATTTCATTCCAATTATATCGACAATAACCCCATAGAAATCAATATTTTCTCCATCATGACTTCCTTCTACTAGGACACCACTATTTTGGATTTTCCTATAACAATCTCGATCCATTGTGTGATACCTACTTTTCTGAGAAATACATGCAGAATATCGAGCAGCGTCTCAATGGGCCATGCTCCAATGCATACAGTTCATCCAATATATCATTTGGATTATTCGCATGCATTTGTACAACCTACATGTTGAGTAAAGCATATATTATATCAAAATTTAAATCAATATTTTTTCACTGGTTATTGAGTAAAGCATATGTAATGTCATTACCCGTTCTTCAAACCATCTCGGGAACTTCTCTTCATGTTTCTGGTTTATATCATTTACTCTCAATTCCTTGAGCACGTTAATATGATCACTAAAATTGATAATTACCACAAATCTTTTATACTCTTAGATTTTTTTTTTTAAGTAAATGAGCGAATTTAAATTAAGAAAAAGTTATAACTTACTTCAAGTAGTTCTCTATCTCAGGGTAATTGTTCAGCACGTACTACTGAGTTTTCTCGAACTCTCTTCCACACAAGTCATAACCACGCACTGCACCAATTGGACGTTTGTTGGAAAAACACAGAAACCACATTCCATTGTCTTGCTCGGTCAACGTCAAAGTTTCTTTCCGGCCGATCAAATTGAGTGTCAACTCCGTAGAAATATTTGGAACAAAAGGTATGCCACTCATCATCAATATATGCTTCTGCAATTGATCCTTCTAGGCGGGACTTGTTACCCACTATACGTTTCAACTTTCCATGAAATCATTCAATAGAATACATCCATCTATATTGAACCGGTCCTGCAAGTCGAGCCTCACATGGCAAATGAACCGCTAGGTGAACCATGACGTCGAAGAATGACAATGGGTAAATACTTTCTAGCTTACATAATATTATGGCAATTGCTCGTTCCATTCGATCCAAAGCTTCTACATTCAACGTCCTAGCACATAAGTCTTTAAAAAATGCATCCAACTCAGTTAAGGCCACGCGCACATCTCTCGTCCCAATTGGCAAGATATGTTGTAAGAAGACATGACAATCATGACTTTTTAATCCAGTTATTTTCCAATCATTTGTTCTCACACACGTTGTTAGTTTCGAGACATAACCATCCGGTAATTTAATCTTCATTAGCCACTCATAAAATGTAACCCTTTCCTTCCTTGACAATATATGCCACCCAATCAACATGTGGACAAACGAACCATTTTCTTGCAATTGCATTTTCCGTCTTATTCCCAACCGCTTCAAATCCTTCCTTGAGTTTATTGTATTCTTTGTTTTTCCTTCAATTGACATCAATGTTCCCAATACGGATTCGCGGATATTTTTTTCAATATGCATAACATTAAGACTATGCCACAATTTTAACTTTGACCAGTACGGGAGTTCAAAAAATATATTCTTCTTTCTCCAATTCAACTCATTCGTAGCTCGTTTTCTCTTTCATTTTTTTTTACCAAATTCATTACAACCAACATCTATAAATTGTGCAAGTACATCTTCACCAGAAATATATGGTGGAGGTTGGCCCCATTCAACAGTTTCATCAAACATTCTAGAATTTTCACGCCATCTATGGTCACTAGGTAAAAATCGACAATGACTCATGAAACATAATTTCCTCCCAAACGTAAGCTATTCAAATTTGGTATGTTTGTTACAAGTTGGACATGCGATTTTCCCCTTAGTACTCCAATCTGACAAGTTTCCATAAGTGGGAAAATCATTTATTGTCCGCAACACAGCAGGATGCATCTTGAACGACTTGTCTGTTAATGAATCAAATGTGATAACCCCATTCTCCCACAAATCTTTCAATTCTGCAATCAATGGCTGTAAGTGTATGTCTATATCATTTTCCAGTGAACTCGGACCTGGAATAAGCAAACTCATCATGAAATATAGATCTTTCATACACTTCCACGGTGGTAGATTATACGGCATAAGTACAATTGGCCAAGTACTATAACTAGAATTCATGCTCACAAACGGATTAAATCCTCTGTTGCCAACCCAAGTCTTACATTACTCGGTTGTTCAGCAAAACATGGGTGTTCCTGATCAAATTCCTTCCACACCTGGGAGTCAGCAGGATGTGACAAAATATCATCGTTCCTTACTCTGTCTGATGAGTGACATGTCATGTCTACAGCCGTTGCGCGTGACATAAATAATCGTTGCAATCTAGGTATCAATGGAAAGTGGCATATAACCTTTTGCGGAACATTTTGCTTGTCCGATGTCCATCTTAATTCGTGGCATATGGGACACTCATTCAACTGGTCATTCTCTCGCTAAAATAATATACAGTCATTCTTACATGCATGTATTACGTTGTAATCAAATCCAAGTCCTCGTTTCAACTTTTTTGCTTCATAGAAGTTACGAAGTAAAGTATTGTCTGTCGGCAATGCCTCTTTAAACAGCTCAAGTAACATATTGACTGCCTTAATAGATAATCGACACACTGATTTTATGTGAAGCAATCTTACGGTAAATGACAACTTACTGTGTCTTCTGCATCTAGGATATAACTCATGCTGGGAATCATTCCACAATCGTGCAAAAGTGTTATGGCTCCCATCATTTGAGCTTGATGTGTTCGTGTCACCTTCATCCATAAACATTCCCGCACCGATGTCACTTAACATTTGCTCCATTTCCTCATCGTATTCATCTCCAACAACCTCTGGTTGTACATCTTCATTGATCACTTCTTCTTCATGTGGAGCCTCAAATGAAGTTGGATATGGTTTGCCATGTAAGACCCAATCAATATAACCCTTATTAATACCTTTGATAAACAGATGCTCTCTCACCAAGTCTATCTTATAAGAATGCAAATTCTTGCATTCTCTGCATGGGCATCTAATACGCCCATCACTATCACATGTACCCAATGCGAACTCCAAGAATTTCTTAACACCTTCAGCATATACATTGTAATTCTGACCCAATCAATCGCTAACTTTCATCCAACTCTTATCCATGCTAACTATATTCAGTACAAACAATCACGTGTGCATTAGCAAACAAGCATGTATCATGTATCAATCAAGGAGTATGCCACGTTTCATCGGGTAGTTGGTCCTATCCCGTTCAGGATTGTAAGATCATAGTCACCAACCTATGATCTATTATCTGTCACATCCAACAAAATTTTGACAGCATCTCCCCATAGTTCTCCAAATATGCTCGTTTGGTTGTGTGCACTGACGATTAACACGTTGTTACACCATCACCAAAACTGCATATCTAGAGAACAAGGGATGAATCTACCAAAATCATAATGTTGGACGACAACAGATACAGATCGATAGTTTGCGAGAATGATCTTACAATCCCAAATTGTCCACTCTGGACAATTCAGGAGTTATCAATCCAGCATACATCCGGATTGATAACTCTCGAACGAGTCTAAAGTTTATTTTGATGAACAAACAATGCAAGATATGCTAACATATGTCAAACAATAACAACATATTATTTATACAACAATACAACAAAAACATAATTAGTAGGTATTATTTAAAGATTTAATAGTATTTTAATTTAAATATTAATTTTATTAATTTAGAATTAACTATTTAAGTGTTATTAAATCCTAACTATTTGTATTTTAATTTAAATATTTAGTAGTATTTTAATTTACAAACTTCATTTTATTAATTTAGAATTAAGTATTTTAATATTATTAAATCTTAACTATTTGTATTTTAACTCAAAGATTTAGTATTATTTTAATTTAAATACTTAATTTTATTAATTTAGAATTAACTATTTAAGTGTTATTAAATCCTAACTATTTGTATTTTAATTTAAAGATTTAGTAGTATTTTAATTTAAATAATTAATTTTATTAATTTAGAATTAACTATTTAAGTGTTATTAAATCCTAACTATTTGTATTTTAATTTAAAGATTTAGTAGTACATATAATTTACAACTTCATTTTATGAATTTAGAATTAACTATTTAAGTATGATTAAATCTTAACTATTTGTATTTTAATTTAAAGATTTAGTAGTATTTTAATTTAAATACTTAATTTTATTAATTTAGAATTAACTATTTAAGTGTTATTAAATCCTAACTATTTGTATTTTAATTTAAAGATTAGTAGTACATATAATTTACAACTATCCTTATATATTTGTATTCTAATTATAAATACATTGATGTATACTTTACGATCAAATGGTGCTAACTATGTTTGAACATAACATACACATTCGAACGGCAAGACTAACCCGTTCGAACGGATTCATTACAGATTTCAGGCGTCTTCAACAACAGAAAACCCCATTAATCACGAACTCATAGCAACACAAACAATAATATCAAGAGCATACAAATTTTCAACATTGCAAAATATTATATTCAAACCAAAATGAGAATATAAAAGGTATACCTGAATTTTTAGAGATGAAAAAGTAAGGAGATTAGATTATATGCCGCACGAAGGAGCTTCCCAACAAATAGTAATCCTAGAATAATTGAGTGAGATGAAAACTCTTTTGAGTTTGGGGGATAGATTGAGGATGAATTATACCTGGTGTCGCGAAGGGTCTCTGTTTCATAAGAGACTGAGAGTGGCGCACGGGAGGAGAGCGAGATTGTGAGGTTCTTTAGTGTATTTGCAATTTTGCAGAAGATTTCCTGTTCGAAAGGTTATTTACTAACCGTTCGAACGTGAAAATATGTAGCAGGAAAAAATTCCCTCCTAAATTTTCATGTTCGAACGTATAAATAGTATGTTCGACCGGTAATGGATGCATTCCTGCTCAAACATTAACCGTTCGAACCTTTATTGTTAACAGTTCGAACGGTTTGATGTTTACTAATATTTTTTTTTTAAACTATACCTTCAAATAAAAGAATAACATTAATATATATAGACATATTAGATGATACTATAGTTTAGTAACATATTAATATCATATTATAGACATAGACATATTAGATGATACTATATTATGTTAATATATTAGATTATATATAACATATATATAGTATCATATATAATGTCATCTGTAGTACTAGCATATATAGTGTCATCTAATTAGACTATAACACAAATATATTATGTTAATATATTAGACTATATATAACATATATATAGTATTATATATAATGTCATCTATAGTACTAGCATATATAGTGTCATCTAATTAGACTATAACTAAAATATATTATGTTAATATATTAGACTATATATAACATATATATAGTATCATATATAATGTCATCTATAGTACTAGCATATATAGTTTCATCTAATTAGACTATAGCACAAATATATTATGTTAATATATTAGACTATATATATAACATGTATATAGTATCATATATAGTGTCATCTAATTAGACTGTAACACAAATATATTATGTTAATATATTAGACTATATATATAACATATATATAGTATCATATATAGTATCGTCTAATTAGACTATAAATAAAATATATTATATTGATATATTAGACTATATATATAACATATATATAGTATCATCTATAGTACTAGCATAGATAGTGTCATCTAATTAAACCATAACTAAACTATAATATGTTAATATTTTAGACTATATAGATAACATATATATAGTGTCATCTAATTAGATTATAACTAAAATATATTATGTTAATATATTAGACTATATATAACATATATATCATATATATAGTATCGTATATATTGGCATCTATAGTACTAGCATAGATAGTGTCATTAAATTAGACTATAAATACTTAATTAATATCTTAATATATTAGACTATAGATAACATATATATAGTATCATATATAGTGTCATCTAATTAGACTATAACTAAAATATAATATATTAATATATTAGTATAAGATTTAAATGTATTGAAGTAAATTGTTCGAATGTATTTTAACCGTTCGAACGGTATTGCGTAAATAAGTTCTCGTGGACGGTCATTTTCACGGACGTTCGAACTATTAACAAAACTTCGTTTTCTCTAAGTGAACCGTCCATCTCCGCCGTTTAAAGTCACTGTCGCCACCGCGAACAGTACCCAGCCGAAGCCTCTTCCTCTAAGCACCGATATGCTATTTTTCTGACTATTTTACCGTTTAAATTTAGGTTTTTGATGGATTATTTGTTTAAATTAGTTTTAAACAATTTATCCATCAATACTCACCGTAGATTTGCTTAAATCCATTGTAGGAAGGTTTAATTAAATTTCTTTGTATTAGTTTGTTGAAAAATCGATGGAATCAAAAGATTCCATGGATTTCAATGGCTGAGTCGGCTCAGCGTAGTCACTAAGTTATATTTTTCATACCTTGCTCCTTCCTTCTTACGTACGCTTCTTCTTTCTGACGTATGTTCCGTCTTTATGACGTAAGCAAATCCCGAGGGCAGAGATTTTGTGACTATCTGCCCCTTCTATCTAGCGACTGTGAGACTCGTCATGCGTGTCGAATCATGGTAGCGTGTTTCGAAAGATATCGTGTGACTTCTAGGACACGCCCAATGTTTTAAATGTTAGAAATGTTTATAAGAAGTAATTCTAGTATTATTGAATTAATATTGATCTTAAATACGACAATCATAATATTATTGAAGAGCTCCAAAAATATTATAATTGTCAGAAATCATTTTTTATTATTAAAATGATTTCAATTATTTAAGATATTATGAGATTTAAATTATGTTGAAAGCTTTTATTAATTAAATGGTTTTATTCTCTTTAATATGTTAAGTGAGACTTCATCATTTTATTAATGATGAAGAATATTATTTTATAAACTAAAGTTAGTTTAAAATAATATTTTACCTTAATTCCTTTAAGCGTTTTTAATTAAGTTAATATTTACGCATTTTCAAATCAGTATTTGAGATCCACCGTTAGGTCATTACGTGGATCCCCGGACGAAGTGACTGGGTTAAATACCCAGACCCCCTCGCTGTCTCCCTCACTTTTACCCGTAGCCCTCTCTCTCCTCCCTCTCTCCTTCGGCGTACGTAGTACCCAGCGTGCCTCTCTTCACGCCGAAGCCTCCAATGCACAGCCCAGTGCCGCCATGCGCCGGTGAACGTCACCTCCACCACCAACGGCTTGCTTCCCCTCCGGCGAGCCTCCCTAGCCCAGCCCCACTCCCTCACGCTCCATCTTCCTCTCTGCTGGAAGTGCAAAGCCCAAATGGGCTTGCTGTCCTTAGCGCTGCCGTGAGCCGTCCTCCAGTGCCACCACCTCCACAGCAGCTTCCTCTGCCACTGGCCACCACCCTCCAACAAAACCAGCACCTCCCATGCAAGCCACCTTCCCCCTCCGTCGCACACACGCACGCACAAGGAGACCCATGCACGGCTTCACCGTGCGCGGCCTCTAGTGCCGCCGTACTCGGCACCTACGGTCACCTAGTGACACCATGGCTCCTCCCCGAGCTCCTCCAAGTCAGCCAAGCTCTCCACCCCTCTCAAGCCACTCACTCATGCACGGCTTCTCCCTCTCTCCAACGCACGGGTTGCACCCCTCCACCGCCGTGCGCCTCCACCCACGGCTGGTAACCGCCACCTTGAGCCTCCTCAGGCCGCCACCAAGCCAACCCAACCAACTACGGTCCCGATCTGCCACCCATGTACACTCTCCCACGGCTTCTCCTTTACCGTGTGGCCAGATACGCCACCGTGAACCACCATGGTGCCACCCCAGTGCCACCATGAGCTCCACCAGCAACCCCTCAGCCCAACCCTAGGTCCAAACCACCACTTTGAGTGGTGGGTAGTCACTGCACGTGATGGACAGCCACTGCGCGTGGCTGACCTCCACTGTACACGGCTAGATCCGCGGTGTTATGCTCCTTGCCATCATCACAAGGCCATCACGAGCCCTTCCAAGACCACACCTAGCTATCCAAATGCCTACACAGTTAACGTGCATGGGTTAGCCGCCACATACGACTCTTCCGACATCATCTGCTATAACGATCAACAAGCAACGCACGGGTTATCCCGTCGATGGTATAACCCTCTATCCCTCGTTAATTATGCTAGATATTGATTAGTTGACTAGGTTGTGGACTGTGCTGTTAGTATTTGTGGAGTTGTGGTATTATGATGTGGTGCTGTGGGATGAAGTGTTGGGCATTATGTGTAGTGAAGTGTTGGGCATGTCTGTGTTGGATGGAGATGTGTTGTGCCGTATAGTGTATTGGGAAGTGTTGGGTGTAATTGGGAAGTGTGTTGTGTTGTGGACTGTGTTGTATTGGTGACGTGGCAAAAGGAATTGGAATAGTACACCCTGGGTGTACTTTGTGTGTGGCGTAATGTGAGACAAGGAGAGTATATGTAAAATATACCCTCCTGGCATATTGTGGAACTGGATGAGTATGAGTGGAGTGTACTCAGTGGCATAGTACGTGTAAAAGGAGTACACGTAGAGTCCACTCCATGTGGTGGAGTGATGTACCATATGGCGAGTATGCCATAATGGTAATGTGGTGTAGTGTGTATGAAGGGAGTACACGATGAGTGTACTCCATGTGGTATAGTGATGCATCATATGGCGGGTATGCCATAATGGTGATGTAACGTAGTGTATGTGAATGGAGTCCATGTGAAGTGTACTCCATGTGGTGGAGTGATGCACCATATGGCGGATATGCCATAATGGTGATGTAGCATGGGGTATGTGAAGAGAGTACACGAGGAGTGTACTCCATTGAGTGGAGTGATGCACCATATGGTGGATATGCCATAATGGTGATGCGGAGTAGTGCGTGTAAAGCGAGTACACGTGGAGTGTACTCCATGTGGTGGAGCGATGCTCCATATGGCAGGATAGTGGTAATGTGGCGTATGTGAAGGGAGTATACGAGGAGTGTACTCCATGTGATATAGTGATGCACCATATGGTGGGTATGCCATAGTGGTGATATCGCGTATGTGAAAGGAGTATACGTGGAGTGTATTCCACGTGGCAGTGACACTCCGTGTGGCGTGTCGTAGAGATAAAGAGGGTTAAGTGATTGATGGGCTTGGAACGTGATGGGTAGTGTCGGGAACTGTGGAACAGTGTTCCGAAATAGTTATGGCGTAGTCTGAGGTGGCAAGTGTCACTGTGATGGACTTATGACTAGAAGTATGCGCGAAGTAGCAAAATAAGTGTAAGAGTACGCAGCAGAAGCATGACTGGGCAACATCATGAAGTGATGTGGTTATTGGCAATCATGCTTATGATGGGTGAAGTGTTAGAGTGTAGGAATGGCGTAACGGGAACGTGACGAGGTATCACGATGTGACAGGAGTACGTGAGGAACTGTACTCGTGATGAGTTAGGAATTGGCGTAGAAATGATGTAACGGGATGTCAGGTGATGTGACAAGGTCATGGTGTAGCTTGGGAGCAATCTCAAGCTATATGACGTGACATAAGGTGTAGTTGTGAATGGAGTCCTGTCATGTCAAGTGTTGGGATGAACTGTCAAAAGGGACGGGTAGCGTGAAAAGTCACGCTAGTCGGGTTAAGAAAAGGTTGGTATCGGAGTATGGCCCTTGTCCCTACAAGTAGGTGATCAATATGTTATATGTTGATCTTAGGTGATAAAGGGGTAAGGTACACGTGTAACATGGTGAGACACACGTGTCAGATGGATTCACCATATGTAATGGGTAATTTGTCATTAGTACAGTTACATGGTGCTTAAGCCTCAGAGTTGGCTTAGAGTCGTGTGGCTTGTATGGATGGGAATGAGGATTTAGTGTGGGCTAAGATGCATGAAGGTAGTGACGAGTGTATTGTCTAGGATTGGGATGCATGACTTAGTCGGTCTGAGTCATGCATCGAGATGAGTTCAATAAGAAGAGTCAGACGAATGTCTTAGTGTCTTAATCCTAAGGTGAATCATGGGTTCACTTTAGTGGATGAGCACTCGAGGCAAGACTTTGAGTTGGAAGATGTGGTGACCGTAAGTGGTCCCCGAAGGGTTTAGCATAGTAAAGGGCATGTAAGTGCACGAGATAGAAGGAGAGAGTTCTAAGTGATGTGTAGCTCTATTTCTAGTTTAAGTTGCTTATGTATTAGATAGAGAATGACGCTAAGGTATGTGTATGCATGTAGGTTGCCATCTGACAAGCACATGAATGGACTGCATGACATGCAAATAGCATGGAGTCCAGGTAAGTGTTACATTCATACTCTTCTAGAGTCTTTATAAGATAAAAGAAAATGAGAATGAAAGTTTTTCCTTTATGACGCTTTAAGAAAAGACTAAAGACGTTTTACGAAAGAAAATGCTAAGTGTTCAAATGTATAAATATGTAAGGCCCCTCCTTGGCAGCCCTTGTTTACGCAACCAAAGTATTAGTTGTACGCATGTGAATGGATGAATATACGCTGTATCTATTGTATGTATTTTCTAAGAAAATCCATAAATTGATGAAAATGCATGAAAGGCATGACAACGGATGTTTTTATGGATCTTACGAACCGACGCTCTCATGTGCGCCATAAGGTGATGCTCGTGGACGCCATGATTGACGACGTTCAAGGTGACTCTTATGGATGCCATGAAAGCTAACGTTTAAGCCCATGTATGTTCTTAAATGACGTTTTCACGAACGAACTGTTAAAGAAAGGATAGAACTGAAATGAAGTGAAAAAGGAAAAGACCATTTTTGAGCTTATGTCCCAAACGATGTTTATCCATGAAAAGAAATGATTTCTCATAAAAAGAAATGTTTTCTCACAAAAGGACTGTTAAATGAAAGAATGAACTGAATGAAAGCTCCAGCTCTTTCGAGCTGACATGAACGAACGAATGAAAAGCAAGAAATAAAGAAATGAAAGCATGAAATGTATGAAGATACGTAACGGCCACATGAATGAATGAAAAGGGTACCAATGAATGGGCAGATTGCAATGCCGGGTAAGTAGTACTGGAAATGCACCCAGTGCTGCCCCCTATTAAAGGGATTCCCAACCCGTGGCCACAGGAGGAATCCGGGTCTAAAGGAAGACCGCTAACCCCAACACACAGGGCGTAACAGTGTGTACTGGCCTATGAAAGTGATAAGAACGAATAGATGTATGCATGCATGTACGAATGCACGAATGCATGAACCTTTAAGAAATAAAGGTACTGACGGGGGACACATTTTAAAGAAAGTAAAGCTTTTTAAAAAGAAAATCCCGTCCAGTGAAGTTTCAAAAGAACGCACGTAAGCACGTATGCACAAACTCTTGAAAAAATGAAGGCACTGATGGGAGAAACATTTTACGAAAAGGATGCTCATATTTAAAAGAGAAAAACCCCGTCCAGTGAAGTTTTCAAATGAACGCACATATGACACGTATGCATGCACGTAATAGTATGTACGAGTGATGAATGCATGAATGAAAACCTATATTGTTATATTTTAACTGTATGAAGTAATGCTTACGAGTCTTCGACTCATTTTAGATTTTATGCATGTCCCTCCCCCCACATCAACTGCATGATCAGGACGGACATGGCCCATGGGGAAGAGTACGGAAGTCTAGGCACGAGTTTTAAATGCACGAGAGGCCTTTTTATTTCAAGATTTATGTTTTCCGCTGTAAACCTCTTTTATTGTCAAAGCACATTTTATTTATAAACATGGAGTCTTGCACCCTGGGTATGCAAGTGAAAAGTTTTAAATCGGACGGTAATTCCCATCATCCTTTAATAAAAATATTTTGTAAAAAGTCATACCACAAGGACGGACGTTACAATATTCTCATACCGTTCGAACGCTGGTTAGGGCATTCAAACGGTACTAACCAAACATGTAGTATAATGTTCGAACATTGTTTTATATGTTTGAACGGTATACAAGCCAAACAGGTTTGCATACCGTTCAAACACTATTTTAAGCATTCAAATGGTATAATTAATTTTAGTAATATTAGTGAATCAATGTTTTTATTCCATATTGTAGCTCTATTAAATCTTAACGAGAATAGATATTATATTATAATTAAATTAATATAGAAATTTATCATATTTTGTTAAATATTTAATTTCTATTAATATTAATCTAATTAATTTTAAATAATGTGATATTATTTTTATAAAATTCTATTGTTCACAATGTCTCACTTTATTAAATTATTATTCGTATGTAATTTAGTGATTAGTTATTTATTATATTTTTATCGTTAATGTTGTATTGATAAACTCTTTAATTATAAATTTCAGGTTGATTAAAATGTCTTCTTCTAGGGCGGGACGTAAGTGACGCAATCCAGCTGAGACTAGTATCATTCCAGGCAGGGAGATGACTGTTTCACTACAGCGACAAGTGAAGCTTTCTGACTTCCAGAGTCTTGTTTAGGAGGGTCATTCCCTGCCATCAGTCTTCAGCGATCGTGGTTAGAGACCTATCTTAGATGAGCGAGAGGAATCATGGGAGACCGTCTCCTATATTGACATTGTTTATGAGTTCTATAGAGAACTCGGTGGTGCCAGCCCAGATGAGGGAGGGGCATACAGGATCTATGTTCGAGTTGTTTCAGTTGTATTTTCACAGGACGGACTCGCTGAGCATCTCGATATTCCTAGGCTGCCTAATGCATATCCGAACGTGGTGCCTAGAGAGTCTGATCCTTCAGCTGAGGCAAAGACAACTAAGGAGGAGGCACTAGTTTATATAGATGAGGTCGATACCCTTGCTGATCATGAGGTGAGGGATTTGGTTGTTGGTCCAGATGCTCCCCCGTATGACGGGACGAAGAGCATCAAGCAGGCAGATCTATCTTCTTTCTTCAAGATCTTGAATTTGATAATTGCCAACAATATGACCCACGACAACACAAGACAGAGGTTGGCATTGACTGGACGAAATTTATGATACGGGGTAGCTCGTGGTATTTCTATCGACCTGGTGGGGTATATATTCGATAGGATTCGATCAGAGTCTCGGTACATTTCGACGGATATACTGCCATTGGGGAGCCTGATTACCCGATTTCTGCTATTTGGTGGTGTCATGCCTGATGTTGCCGAGCATCAACGAGAACTAATGGGACCGATCAACAACACCACCCTCTCACGCAGCACGAGACACTCGAGACTACGTCTTCGTGGACATGTTCTAGACCCGGTTGATCCTCAGAGAGATGCACAGTCAAGAGATCATGGAGTATCAGCCGCTGGGACATCCAGACAGACCGAGGCATCAGTACACAGCGCTACTCGTGAGGACATGACCGAGGTCGTGCGTGCAGCTATCAGCGAACATACATCAGCATTGATCGATGCAGTGCGTATGGAGGTCCGTTTTGCTGTGTCTGAGTTTCGTACAAAAATTACTGGTACCATCTCTGAGTTATGTACGAAGCTTGATGACATGTCTGCGACTCAGGTCACCATCAGTACTCAACTGACACAAATAGAGGAACGCTTAGCTACAGTCGAGGAAGTGTGCAAAGAGTTGGGGTCTTAGTACTTTCTATCTTTTATTTTATTTTATTTTTTTGTTTTTAGAATGGACAATATTTAGTGTTTTGTAAATTCAGTATTTAATTATGAATTAGTATTAGTTTATATTGTCTATAATAATTATTGATTGGTATTATTCCAATTATTTAATTGATAAATTTTTTATAATTACTAGTTAATATAAATATAATTCTCTAAAAAAAAAATATGATCATCGTTCGAACCATGCAAATAATGTTCGACTAGTATTTTTTTATCATTCAAATGGTGAATATTATATGTTCGAACGGTAGATCAATTTCTCGCTATAATAATGTTACTTAACGCGCCAAATTACACGTTCAAACAGTACTAATTTATCATTCGAACAATGAAATTTTACGGTCGAACGTAAAGTAGTTTCATGCTATAATAATTATACTTAACGTGCCAAAATGTACGTTTGAACAGTGCTGATTAATCATTCGAACGGTAAAAATTGTAAGTTCGAATGATAGAACAATTTTCTACTATAATAATGTTACTTAACGCGCCAAAATGTACGTTTGAACGGTTAAATTTAACCGTTCAACCGTTAAAACATTACATTCGAACGGTTTCATTATTAGGGACAAAATATTTCGTCTCTAATTATCCCGTTCGAACGATTTTGTTCTTCCGTCATTTTTTGGGACGATTTTCATTTTGTTCTAAAAGAAAATCGTCCCAAAAAATCTTTTTGTTGTAATGAAGAGACCGAAGCTTACGTTTTTTTTTTTTTTTAAGTGAGGGGACGTTGGGCGAGGAAATGTGTGCAAAGTGATAAGCGAGCAAAGTGTTAGTTGAGCAAGGTGTTAAGCGAGCAAATATTAGGCGAGCAAGTGTAGGGTGAGCAAAGTGTTGTAGAGAGAAAAAGGGTGGTGACTCGTGGCATCTAAACTAGAAGGTGTATAATCTAAGTGAGACATATATATACAGTTTGATTTCTATTGAGAAAGTTGTCACTACAAGAAATATGTCATTTACCGGCGATTAATAAACCGCTGCAAGAAAATTCGTTGCCATATGCAATATATTGCAGCGATTTCCAACTCGCCGTATGTTTTAATACAAAACAGTGCACTACTTCGGTTAATTTATTAATTACGGCGATTGTGAATGTTTTAGCAACAAATTTATGTGCTGCAATATGTTTTAACTTGTTGCGACAAACAAATTTACGCCGGGATTGATTCTGGGCGGCAAAAGACGAAAATATCGCTAATTTCCCCCCAAACATTTTCGCCCCACGCCCTGTTCTTCTCCACTTCGACGAAATCCAAGAAATACGAAAACCCACTCGCCAAACACCATTCAACGGCGCTTCTAGCTCCTGCTTATGCCGACGATCACTCCTGTTTGCGACGGATGGAACGCCACTTGAAGGCCTCACTGCCGAAACTCCTCCATTCACCTTCGGAGTCCCATTTCCCATTTTCCTATACTTTCATGTTCCTCCATGGACAGCTCACCTGCAACTTAAAGTGCCTCCTACCCCAGTTTACATGCTGATTTTTGACTTCCCCGACGGTATCACTTCAATATTTCCAGTCGTTTCCTGCCCCTTGAATTAGACTGGGAAATAGTGCCTCCATATTTGGCTGGGAACTAAGTCTTTGGGCATCTATCTTGCGAACGACCGAGGCTGATTTGTATGGAATAAATTCCCTTTCAGGTATATTTTTGGGGTCTAATTTTTCTATTAGAGAAACCTTCCCAAATTTCTTGCAGTGGTTCATAGGTTTTTTGTTTGTTTCTACTATAATTTTTTGTCACTATCAATATGATTCCCGTGTCCTTCCTTGAGGTTTAAATTTTTGTATACCTACCTTATGTGTACGTGGTGGTCTAAGCTGTGGATATTACTATAATGCAGCGATTCGTGGGTGATATTCTTGCAAAAACAGAGCCTTTTCAGTTGCAGCGTTTATGGCCCTTTACAAGTAGCTTCTAATACAGAAATTAGAAGATTTCTGTGAATAATGTTGCGTTGTTTGAATGTGCATTTCTTAGAGTTTTGTGGGAATTGTTTTGCTGATCATGAATTATTGTAGGTTAACTCTTTCTCTGATATCCATAAAGAATAAATGCCTTTTTCGAAAACCCATTAGATTTTCTGTTTTTGATATATACAAATACTTAGATCCAGCCCTCTCAGTTCTATATGATATATTGATCATCTATAACTATCAGAAATAGAAATAATGCCTTGTGAACAATCAAAGTAGATTAGAAAACATATAAGTGTGGAACTTTTCTTGCAGAAAGTAATATTGACATTGATTTGTGATGAACCTTATGTAAAATCCTTCGCTTCTAGTTAAGGCCGCAGTTAGGGAAGATTGATTTAGATATTTGGCTGAATTTCATTGTTTTTCTTCCAATTCTTCTTTCTGTTTGCATGCATGCATTCTATCCTTTAGACTATACTAGCTAAAATATTCAAGGGTTAATTAATTAGGTTTAGAACTAGCTACTAGATCTTTGTGCTCAACATGATTACACAACCCAAGCTGTTTATTTGATAATTGGTGTAAAGAAGTAGAAGTTGGGGGTTAAATAAGATGAAACAGTTCATATGAATATTGGTAGAAATAATGTAATAAATAACTAACTTCGACAAGCTAGCTAGGAAATGAATTGTCCAACTTGATCATGTTGACTTTCATTTTAAGCTGAATTTCAGATTAGTTTTAAGTGACAGGATCATTCAACTTATATTATTACTACCCATATAAACATTTTAAGTAGCAGTAGGATAAATATACAATCTTAAATACCCATAATACTTATCTATATTTCTCTTATTATTTGAGATCGTGAAATGCAAAAAAGACCTAGATCCTTGATGGTAAATGTGCTGTTGCCCACAATTAATGGGCTAAAATGGAGGATTATAAGCTTATTTTAACTATAAAATGTAACTCTTTTGTGCTGATAAAACTGTCACAATTGTCTCAAAGATGGATTTTCATCATGAATAAAGTCTCTCTCTCTCTCCTTTTTTTGTTGCCTCTGTCTTTCTCTTCTTAAATCCTTTTTTTTCTTGCGGGCTTCTTCATTTAGGTAGTACTGGATGTGATGCAATATTGAAAGAGGTACACTTAACTGGTGGTGCACATAACAATGTTTTTATTGTTCATAATATAAATTGAATAAAAAGCAATGCTACTCTTTATTGTTAATTTTTCATGCTTTGTCACACCAAATGATGTGACACATTTTAAGTAGCTTCCTTGAAAGCCACTATATTGATTACATTTTACGTAGCAGCTTCACTACAAGAAACAAATTTCCTTTACCATGCATGCAACAACTTCACACCAACTGTATTGGAACAGTTCATATGAATATACTAAGGTGCAATAATGTAATAAATACCTATTCTATATAGTTAACCTTTAAATTGGAATTAGGTGTAGAGACACAGATTGCAACATCTGGTATCTGACTTCTACTTTTTTCACCAAGACAATTAACTGGCCTAAAACTAGTTTGCTTATCATATATATATGCAGGTTATTGAGAAGATCTTCTGTTTTAAATACAGTGGTTTGAATAATGTTTTTGACTATGTTTAACCCTTTATGACCATGTGTTAAACTAGTGGAGATGAGAATGTATTATTCTTAACACTTTTCTGATATGATAATACCCTATATAAGCAGCCGAGGATTTTATTCAAACTAGTAGGGAAATTAGAATTTCCTGGTTTTTCGACATATACGCTTGCTGTTTTTGCTATGCTTTCACACTAAAATGATGTGAATTCTTAGGTTTTCTTCAAATCTAGTATGCTTGGGATATGTAGTTGAGATTGTGGTTAAATGAGGGATGTTTAAGAGCATGAATCTACCAAATCTGCTAGTTGTCCATGGAAGTGCAGAAAATACGGCACTGCATTCTGTATTGCTTCTTCAACCAGTCCATTTCATCCCCATTTTTTATTTGCATCTTTTGCTCAAACAAAATTATTTGTCTCTCTCCAAAGAGTGAAAATAAGGGACAAATACCAGTTCCGAGTGAGCTTTATTATTTCATTTAACTTTGGTTCTAACAAGTTACTAACAAGTTGTCAAATGCCATTTCAATAGTGAAATTTTCAGATTTCACTATTGACTTCCTTGCTCTCTTCCATTTTAAGTCAATTCCTATCATTTGTACATTCGTTAACCCACGCATGTACCCATTTTTAAGTCAATGGATTTTAACGTCGAAAACACCGGGCCGGTCCATATGTGCTTATTTATTTCTACTTTTTTAAATATTGAGAAGATCTTCTGTTTTAAATATTCTGTTTCAATCATGTTTTGACTATCTTTAACCCTTTATGACTGTGTTAAACTAGTGCAACATGTTTATGTTTTATTTTTAACACTTTTCTTCAATGATAATATATGTTGTAAGCAACCGAGGATTTTATTCAAGAGGGTAGCGCTCGATTAGAATTTCCTGCCTTGGTGCTGATAGTTTTGTTGCTGTTTATGCTATGCAAATAGACCCAAAATGATGTGAATTCTCATGTTTGTTTCAAATCTAGTATGCTTGGGTTGTGTAGTTGAGATTGTGGTTAAATGAGCATACTCTATGTTTCCGTTGAGCATGAATGTCCTTTAGCTGCTGGCTGTCCATGGTAGTGCAGAAAATTTTGGATCGCACTCTGTTTTGCTTCTTCAACCAGTCCATTTCATCCCCATTACTCATTTGCATCTTTTGCTCAACCAAAGTTATTTGTTTCTTTGAAAAACTATTGCAAACAAGGGGCAACAACCATCCATCTTGTAAGCTTTAGCTCTTCATTTAATTTGGTTGCAACAAGTTACTAAAAAGCTGTCAAATGCCATTTTAATGGTGAAATTGCCAGATTTTTGTAACTTCCTTGTTCTCTTCCATTTCTAAGTCAATTCCTATCATTTGTTTTGATTCTTAACCCACGATCTTCATAATATTGAAGGGTAGAAAATTCAATAGCCTTTATTGGATAGCAAGCATGGTATTAGTCATTTTCATTAATTCCTTCCGAATTCTTGAAATGAGGAGTTTTAAAGTTTGAGCTTAGTGCTAAGTATGGAGAGAAGTTAAATGAGAGGGAGGTTGTGCTTTGTGGTTGATTAACCCTAAGTGAATGGGAGGTCAGGAAAGTGCTTTGTATTTATAATTGATAGGATTTTTTTGGGTGGTTATGGCTCTATACCCTGAAGGTACACACTGAATTGGTGTGTTGTTTAGTACTGGTACTTCATATAACACAAACTGATTAAGTGTTGTTGCTAGGAATTTTTGTGTGCGTGTGGCATGCACAAAAATCTGAATACACTTTCTAAGCTGTCGTTCTCAGCATATTTCTCGTGTATCCACTAAAATCTGGTTAGGATGCAAGCTACCATTTTTCTTTTGGGGCTGAAATGAATCTTTTCCTCTTTTTTATCTTTCAAATAACTATTAAGATATGGATGCAAAGAAAATCTTAACTAAGGATATGAACTTAGTAAGAAGGTTTTATGGATTGGGTTATCTTTCTTGATGGAAGGAAATTTTTCTTGGTATGATACTTGGAAAACTAAAGTTTTGGCATGTCTATATAAAAGTTTGTCTTTTGGTTATATTTCCTTGTATCAGACATTATGCATGTTATATGAAGAATTTAGTCAAAACATAAACATGTTGCACTAGTTTAACACAGTCATAAAGGGTTAAAGATAGTCAAAACATGATTGAAACAGAATATTTAAAACAGAAGATCTTCTCAATATTTAAAAAAGTAGAAATAAATAAGAGGGTAGCGCTCGATTAGAATTTCCTGCCTTGGTGCTGATAGTTTTGTTGCTGTTTATGCTATGCAAATAGACCCAAAATGATGTGAATTCTCAATTGTTGCTTCCATCCATTTATCTTTCATGTACAAAACCCAATGGCCTTTATTGGACAGCAAACATGCAATATTATGTATGCTCTAGTTATTTATTTAGGATGCTTGGAATAAGGACTTTTAAAGTTTGGCTTAGTGCTAAGTATGGATAGAAGTTAAATGGTTTGATGTTGTGCTTGTTAGTTGATTTTCCCTAAGTTGACAGGATGTAAGGAACGTGCTTTCTAGTTGAAATTATATAGTTGGTTTATGCAGTTAAGCTTCTGATTAAAATCATTACTCCTATATTTGTTTGCTTTTATTTGTATATATTTCTTTTGTTTATTGATTTCGTTTGTGTTAGGCTCTTCTATTAAGATTTAATCTGACACTTTATGTTTCATTTTTGGGTGCAGATTGTAGGACGGACGTGCTGTCATTTTGATTGAAAAGCACTTGGCTGAGCCCGACGGCCTTATTGGTGAGCCATTTCACCCAGGGGTGAGCTGAAACAATTTGTATTGGGGATTGAAGGTAACGAATACCCATACACGTCCGTAATTCCTTCTTCCTTTCATTTCATGAATTCTCAAAACATAGATGGATGTTTTGTTGTTAGTGTTATTATATATGCTAGACATTCTAATGATTGGTTAATATATATGGTTTATTATTAGATAATCCATCTAATAATAATTGTATTTTACTTAACAAATTCCACATGCTGTTTGTTCTTTGTTTTGGGTGATGTTGTTTGCCGGTAAAGGTATTTTTCCTTGTAGTGGCTAATTAATTAATTTGAATTTGAGTTAGAGTGGTCAGTGCTATGATTTAATTTCCTTTACTTAATAATACAGTTGGTAGATATAAAATAACAACAAAGAACTCAAGGATCCTTAAGCAAGACCATGCAAAAGATGTCAACCAAAAGTGACTCTGCATGCAAACCCAAAAATAATTATTACCAAGTCAGAATGAAGCTGTTAAGTACTGCTTAATGCATCTATATTTCAATCCTTGGATTAAACAATGTATTTTCTTAGATTATATATATTGGACAAGTATTATAAGGAATTGCCTAAAACAGTATGGAGTATATAAGGTAGATAAGTAGTTTCTGCCGACCAAACAAGAAAAAGTGGTCAGTGTTATGGCCTCACAAACGAACAAATTCCCAACTGAGATGATATCAAGAAAACCTGATTACTTCTTGATTCTTCTATCTTTTCTTATCTTCTATATATAATCTTCAACTATAATGTCGGACCAATTATAGTTGTTTGCTTACTTTTGTTAGGAAAATTGCTTTAACAATATTACATCATCTATCTACGATGAATTGTAATTTCCATAGATGAAAACATAAATCGGAACTCACATACAACCATAGAATGAAATGGACATTTTAGACAACATAATAAAGCATGAGCCAGTTATTGCAAGAAGTTTAATTTTTTTTTAATAATACAAGTAAATAGGCATTGCCCAAGTACATATGAGGTACTATACAAACACCATATCTTGAATTCAGTATTTGTTACATGATTCCAGTGGTGTATGCAAACACCACAGCTTAGACCACCTTCCTATATCTTAAGAAAGCAACTTATTTGTAAGTTGTAGGCACGAGTAAGCAACACAATTCATTGCCTTCAAAAAATGAACTGTTACACACATATGCTCTTTAAATAAACTATATTACACTAACCTTTGGTATGCAATAACTGAACAGTGCCACACATATATGCTCTTTAAATACGCTGGCAACCTCTATAACATCCTTCACAGTCTTGATTAGAGTTTCCTGAATTCCACGTAAAGGTTACTCCCATTGGCGCCACGCTCTAAAAGCCTAGTGTCTCAACCACCTTCTAATATGCTTTTTATGAAGTGAACTCGGTGCCTCCAATTCTCTTCTTCAAACAACTTATTCATTCTTCTAAACGTGAATGCGCACTATAGTCAGTTTTTCATCGAACTTAGTTGTTTACGGTCCATGCTTAACTAACTTTCTTCCCCTCCCATATCGTGCTTCAGATGGACAAAAGTTGGATGAATGACCCCGATAGGCTTGTATCACCTACATATGCCGAAGGCGTTAAATATTTCCTCGCACAAGCACGAAACCATGCAAGTGGAAGGGATCGCATCCGGTGTCCATGTCGTGCATGCCTTAACAATCTGTGGCTGCCTATATTTGAGGTGGAAACTCATTTGTTTATGAAAGGGATCAACCCAAATTACACGCAGTGGATATTTCATGGGGAGGAGGATACAACATGGAACGTGAGTGATGAAGATATTGATGATGATATCAACCAAGAAGACGATTACATAGATGACATGCAGGATATGTTGGATGACATCCGGGCAGGCACCTTCGATGATGGGCCCCAAGATAGCACTCCTGCGGCAAACAGGCCACGAGAGACGGTAGATTCACCATCTTTCGAGCAGCTACTAGAGGATGCCCGACGTCCGTTATTCGATGGGTGTACAAAATTTTCAAAATTGTCATTCGTTGTCAAGTTGTTACACATCAAATCGATCGGTGGGTGGTCAATTAAGTCATTTGACATGCTACTTGATTTGTTGAGGTCTGCCTTTCCTGATGCCCTATTGCCAAGATCATATGAGGAGTCAAGGTCGTTGGAGCGCGGTTTGGGCTTCAAATACCACAAAATCCATGCGTGCCCCAACGACTGCATCTTATATTGGAAGGAAAATGCTGCTCTTAATGAATGCGTTGTATGTAAGGCTTCGAGGTGGATACCAAATACACACGGACAGCGCGCGGTACCTCAAAAAGTGTTGCGTCACTTTCCTTTGAAACCGAGATGCAGCGTCTCTTCATGTCTGCAAAGATAGCAGGTGATATGCGATGGCACAAAGAGCAACAGACGAAAGAAGATACTTGTATGAGACATCCGGCCGACTCTGAGTGCTGGAAGAAATTTGATGAAGACCATGGCTGGTTTGCTTCGGATCCTCGCAATGTTAGGCTCGGTCTGGCAAGTGATGGCTTCACTCCATTCAACAACTTGGCTAAACCTCATAGCATTTGGCCAGTCATCCTTGTCCCCTATAACTTGCCGCCGTGGTCATGCATGAAAGACCAATTCTTCATGACATCTCTGATTATTCCTGGCCCAAGGTCACCAGGGAATGAGATTGATGTATACTTGCAGCCGTTGATGGATGAACTGCTTGAATTTTGGGAAGATGGGGTACCTACATATGATGCCTCAACCAAGGAGACGTTTATGTTGCATGTTGCCTTATTGTGGACAATCAATGATTTTCCTGCCTACGGGAATCTGTCTGGCTAGTCAACAAAGGGAAAATTGGCTTGTCCGTCTTGCAATGCAGACACAGACTCTAATTGGTTGAAATATGGCCGAAAACATTGTTACATGGGACATCGCCGTTTCTTACCCCCAGATCACATATGGAGAAGGAGGAAATGGTTGTTCAACGATAGAGAAGATCATCGCATGCCACCAAGGGATGTAGGAGCTGAAGAGATTCAAAATCAATTGCAGATGATTGGGGATGTTCAGTTTGGCAAATCTCATAGGAAGAAAAAATGCACTGCTGAAGAGCTTAACTGGACAAAGTGTAGCATATTCTTCGTTTTACCTTATTGGTCAACAGTTCGACTTCGGCATAATTTAGATGTTATGCATATTGAGAAGAATATTGCCGACAAAATCTTATTCACTTTAATGAACAGTCAAGGGAAAAGTAAGGATAACATCAATTCAAGGCGTGACTTAGAGCTTTTGGGCTATAGAAAAGAATTACACTTGAGCTGTGATGGTGATCGTGTAACAATGCCACATGCACAGTACACATTAAACGTCGAGCAAAGGAATAAATTTTGTGAGTGGTTGTCTGATATCAAATTTCCAGATGGGTTCGCTTCCAATATCTCGAACTGTGTATCTCGACGTGAGTGCAAAATCTCAGGGTTGAAAAGCCATGACTGTCACGTTTTCCTTCAAAGACTACTCCCTATTACTGCTGGGGGGTATTTAAGAAGTGACATTGGCTTGGCATTGACTGAACTTGGTACTTTCTTCAAAGAGTTGTGCGCTCGAACACTCGATGTCAACCGCCTGGCCCAACTCCAAACTGATGTTGTCACCATTCTATGCAAACTGGAGATGATATTCCCTCCTTCCTTTTTCGATGTTATGGTCCACCTAGTTGTCCATTTACCCCGTGAGGCCAGACTTGGGGGTCCAGTACAATATAGGTGGATGTACCCATTTGAGAGGTATCTCGGCAAATTCAAGCGGTATGTTAAGAATAAAGCCCGCCCAGAAGGTTCAATAGCCGAGGCCTACATTCACACCGAATGCTTGACATTCTGCTCTATGTATCTCAAAGATATTGAGACGAGGTTTAGTCGACCGGACAGCAACATTGATGCTGACGAAGAGGAAACGTTAGATGGGTTCAAAATTTTCAACCAGAAAGTCCGTCCCTTGGGCATGCCTTCTAACGTGCAATTAGAAGATAAACTATTTAGGGCAGCCATCTGGTACGTGCTCAATAATTGTGCGGAGATTGGACCTTATATAGAGTAAGCATTAACGAGTCTACTAAAAAATCATCTTTCATTCTATACAATTTGTTATGAACCCAATATCATCTAACTTCAATATGTTGTTTCGCCTCGATGCACCAAATGCAGGGAACAGTACGCGAAATGTAAGGTGCAACACCCAGATTGCACCTTACACACCCACCAAACTGAGTTCCCAACTTGGTTTAAGCAACGTGTAAGTTCTTATCCATTCCTATCTAAGATGTGCTGCTATAGCTTTCATTTTATATGATTTGGATATAATCGAAAATTATAGTTATGAAATTTGTTTTTTTAAATATATAGATCCAGGAACATCGTACCTCGCATACACTTGATGTGTCCGCTGATCTGTACGCGTTAGCTTGCGGGCCTGACCGTTGGGTTGCAACATATGCTGCTTGCATAATAAATGGAAAAAGGTTTCATACGAAACAGCGTGAACTTCGCCGGCGTACACAAAATTCTGGAGTGGTGGTAACTGGTGATGAGGCCACAAATAACTTGGACTTCTATGGAGTTATTAATAATATTGTAGAGTTACGCTACATGGAGTGGCGTCGGGTGTACCTGTTTGAATGTGATTGGTTTGACGTTGGTGATCGAAAACGAGGGGTGCGGGTGGATGACCATATGATTAGTGTCAATATGAACAGGACTTGGTATAAGGATGAACCATTCGTGTTGGCAAGTCAGGCTGATCAATGTTTCTACATAAGAGATTTAAGGGCGAAAGGGAATTGGGGTGTTGTGCAGAACTATGCAAATAGGAATGTATACAACATTCCGCCACTGCCGAGAGTTCTTGAAGTACTTGATGGGGAATCAAGTACTCCTGATGCCGATCAAGAAGATGAGCCATCATATTATTATGAACCAGTGCAGTGTGATAACACAGATCAAGTGGCAACTCAACTGAATAGGCCTGATATACTACCTAGCCATGTAGATGCACGAGAAATCATGGATCCGGTTGGTCAATGCATAGATTCAACAGGCTTTATTAATGATGACATGATCACTTCTGAGTCTGGAAATGCGGCCAGTGAGGGGGAATATTCAGATGAAGAGGACCTATCAACAAATGAGGGGGAACATTCAGATGAGGATGGGCACACAACATCTGATGAGTCTGGCGACCTATAAATATAACCCAGGAATTTCGTTCATTTAAGGTTGAGATATTAGAATTTTTGTTCGAAATTTCCATGTGTATATAGACATCTGACAATATGAGATTGACTTTGAAATTGGTATGTGTATATAGACAGTTCAATATGAGTTTGGGTGAAATATATGTTCTGATTTATTTTCTTACCACCATGAAGAAAATCATTTTACCTGGCTCGAACTAATTATTATGCAAGTAGCAAACAATCTTGAGAGTAGTATTCAAGTTTTACAACATCTATACCTAAATTAAATAGTATTAAACCATGTGATTTAATTTGCTTCAGGTTACGTTCAATATCGGGAGGCTGTGTGAGGAGCACTATGCATTATCAAGGTATATATACGGCCGACTCTCAGTTATTCGTTTGTCTATTTAAAGTCTCATAGTGTAAGGGTTAGTCTACCTAAAAGTAACTGAAAATGGTAGATAAATTTACTTGTTTACGAACCTGTCTGTGCATATTGAGATTATTTTGTATCAATTAGGGCATCAATTTTATCCAACTATGTTATTAACTTCTACTCGTGCAGGTAATCAGCCGGGACCTAGTTCAAGAGGTGGAGGCAGACTTCGAGGTCTTCGAGGTGGAAGGCGTTATATCCCATACTCAGGTCGTCACATCCGACCACGTGGTGCGAAATTATCTTCATATCATAGCATGGAGGAGTGTAATCAATCCTCCTTAGATGACTTGACACAGCCCCCAAGTCCCCCACCATGCGTTGTGCCAACTCACGCGCCAGAACCTATTCAAGAACCCCCACCAAATACTGCTGGGGAACAATCACCTACTAGAGAACAAACGGGTACATGTTTTTCCAATACTTTAATTTTGAAAGCATTATCATGTTTGTTGACGTGTTATTAAGTGTGAATATTCCACATTACACTTTAAAATACTAATATATTGTACCTTAAAATACAGCTGCAGATGCCCCAACGGAGACCGAAGGAACGCAAGAACAGAGGAGACGAACTCGTGGGCCATCTAGATGCATTTTCTTTGACAAGCTAAGGAAGAACAGGAAAGTGCAGTTGAAGATAAACGATGGTGAGACAGCCCCATGTTGTGAACACGCTTCTATGTTCACAACACGAGTATCGTGGATTGTGAAACAATACTGTGATATGAGTTACAAGCGTTGGTCGGATGTCCCACCAGCGATTAAAGAGGAGCTCATCGACCGTGTTCGGGTAAGTCAAAAATTTAATTGTCCTTGTTTGGAAGTTGTTTATGTAGTATAATCATCGCGTAAATAACGAGATGACACATTGATTGTTTGCATGCTGCCTTATGTAGAGTGACTTTGTGTTGGACTGGGATCGCGAAAACCACCGCTTGACGGTGACAAAGGCCTTACGTAAGCGCTTCAACTCCTTCCACCACGACTTGCACAAGATTTATGAATCCTATGGAAGCCACGCAGAAGCGTTGGCTAATGGAACTAGTCTGGTGGACCCCATTGTATGGGTGAAGTTGTGTGAAAGGTGGGGCAGCGATGCCTTCAAGGTACAGATATTCATATATACATATAACCATATAATATGTAAATATTTAATATGTCTAAATATTGTGGTGGAAAATCTGTTTGTCTATTATAAGTAATTGTTCCCTAATGTGTATGACAGAAAATTGCAGCTCAAAATCGGGAGAACCGAAACAAGCAGGCCATTAATCACACATCAGGACGTAAATCATTCGTCCGATTACTTGAGCAAAATGTATGTCTAAGGGAAAACAATCTTTTCATTTCAAGAGAATAGTGAAAATGCACTTTACTTGGAGATTTTAGTGACAATATTACTTTACTATCACTAAAGGTGGTTACTCATAGCTTTTGTTGTTCAAATGTCACATGGTTCATACACATGACAGCGCAATGAGAATGGGAATTTGGTCGACTTCTACAAAGAGACGCGTTGGTCGAAGAAAAAGAATGCATTTGTCACAGATGCTATAGAAAGTACTTATGTGAGTAGTACAGAAACAGCCGTTGGGATCTATGTTTATTTCTATACGTGATAAATATTAATATAGCACTAGCTGATTATTTGTTAATAATCGTTGCTTTCTCAATGTGCAGAAGGAGATGCAAGGTAGGTTGGATGGCCTAGGACCAGAGCAACGGAGTGATGAGGCAGCAGCGACTGTCTTTAGGGAGGTTCTTGGCCATCGACCTGGATATGCATGGGGACTTGGGGAAATGGTCATCCCCGAGTCAAGTAGACAACGTGACAAAGTTCAAATGCAACAATACATGTCTGAGGCTGAAAAGCACAAGAAAGATGCTGAACAATATAAGAAGGATGCTGAGCAATATAAGAAGGATGCTGAAGCTTACAAGAGTCAGCTGGATGAAATGAGGACAGAGATGCGGGAGCTGAGGGAGCATCAGATACAAAATGACAAAGTGATGCAGTCTTTCTTTAGGGCATTCCCGTCGTTCACTGAGTCAGTTCGACAGACTCAGTGTAACGATTCCCCCGGCCCATAAGGGGCTTCTCGTAAAAGGGCACATTTTTTGGGTAGTTTTTTGTGACACCGGGGAGGCATGAGGAGTTTGGGGTGTCGACGTGTTGTGCTTTTGGGTGGTTTTTGTACTTAGTCTATACGACACTGGGCTATATATATAAATATATATATAGTATTATATATATATTTATATAAATCTTGGATCTATGTCTACACCAGGGATCTCTTGGATCTCTCATGGTCTGCAAATGAGGTTAGTATCATTTGGAGTTATCCACCATAAAATATACAGGACAAGTGAAGTGTTCAATATATTTCTAGCAACTTGGTTTCCCAAATCCGATGAATATTCATACAAAATTTTTGTTGTTTGCAACAGTTGCTCTTATCGTCCCTGTCGAGAAGAATATCTACGCACATTGGGCTAGTAGGATGTGACAGATGCCTAAGGATCTTTTCTCAAAATATTCTATGGTGAGCATAAAACAAAAATCCTAAAACCAAGCTCCTAAGGATTTTTCTTATCTAACTTTTAAAAATATGAATTGCAGATTCTTGGATTGGATATCTGTTCTGACATTTTGGTGGGCGATGATATGAGAAGGGGCATATCAGGTGGACAAAAGAAGCGTGTTACTACAGGTATTGCATATAAAAATTTAAGTGGCAGTAGTTTTTGCCGTAGACCAAACAGTTTTTTATAATGATTATACTGAATGTGGGAGAAATGCTGGCTGGAGGTATATCATGGACGTGACAATGATAATATCTCTTCTGCAACCTGCGCCTGAATCCTTTGATCTTTTTTATGACATTATCCTACTTTCAGAGGGTCAGATTGTTTATCAAGGTCCACGTGACAATGTTCTTCAGTTTTTTGAAAATGTAGGCTTCAAGTGCCCAGAAAGGAATGGAGTTGCAGACTTCTTGCAAGAGATTACATCAAAAAAGGACCAGGAGCAGTACTGGTGCAAGAGATTACACTGTTGGGTTTGCTCCTGCTGCTAGTAGGTACGTGCATGCACTTAACATTCTTTAAGATAAATGAGTAGAATTCCCCTGCATGGAATTGCTTACCTGGTTACTTGTTGGAATTCTATAGGTTTTTTCGTCAGTTATTGGCATTCTTCAGTGTCCATCAGATGGCCCTATCACTTGTTGCAGCACTTGGAAGAACACAAGTTGTGGCAAATACAATTGGTACCTTCTCATTGCTGTCCATTTTTGTCCTCGGGGGATTTATTGTTGCCAAAGGTCAGTATTTTAATCTTTTATGCCAGCGAATTTTGGTGTATAGCCAGCAATATTGAATCGATGGCAAAAGTATTGAACCTTGTAGTGATGTTTCGTACATATAATGGATTATTTCTTATTTTGCGAGAAAAGAAACTGGAATAATATTGAAGGGACCAAACTCCTTCCTCACCTACAGGCCTACCAACATGCTAGAAAGGCCTGTGGGCCCAATGGAGCAAGCTTATGACACTCGGCCTCTGGTAGCCAACCCTAGTCCTTCACTGTAGGCCTCAGATCTTTTAGCACTACTAGTATATAAGGAGACCACCCTGCCACTCTCCAAATAGTATGGGAATCCAAATGCTCTCCCAGACAACAACTTGGGGCCAGATAAAGGGAGAATTTAAATAATAACAAATCCAGACATTTATGTGAATAAAAGAATTAGGCTGTTGTGCCAACCAGAACAAGTCATCTTCCGCTATCTCTCTCTCGCTCTCTCTCTCTCTATATATATATATATATATATTAGAGGAAATTCAATCGAGATAAGTTTATTCGAGTTTTGGATTCGTAAAGGCGTTATATAAGCCATCTAACCTAAGTATCAGAAGTGTTTCATACCCTTCAAGCCTTTTCTAAGTTCATTGTGCAGGTTTACTTAAGATGTTTGCAGTAGTGCGAAACATGTCCACAACAAATATCATACATTTACGACAGTTTAGTGAACGATTGAGATTGCATGATGTTGAATATAAGGAGGAATTTTTTTAGTTTTTTATGGATTAAAAAAAAACTATAATTATAATAATAAGTATTACTTTTCTTTTCTCTTGTAAGTGACATGATTCACAACTTCTTTAGTTGGTCATATTTTGTAAGAGATAAATATTCACGATCTCTTGCTACCAGCTTGGTATTGAGGAACAAGTTGTGGAGATATATTCTTTCTTATTGTGAATTGGTTTAATAATAATTCTCAATCCCTTGGATTTATACTGATATTTGGGATGATATCCTTCATTTTAAAAATGTCTTCCCTTCTAGTATTAATCATATATAGAAAGAAGTAAGTGCTTTTAAGTCTTGCTACCTATGGAGCTCAAGGCCGCACGGTAAGTTTTTTCTCCAGTTTTGAGCTCCTCAAAGATATGGTTGGCCTTTTTGTTTTGGATTGTGCAAGTATTCCTAACTTTCATCATTAATTTATAATGTTTTTTAAGCTTTATGCAGTACTACGTCGTATTTTTTAGCTGGAGTTTTCCAATAATATTTTTCATAAGAGCTTGGTTTTGGGATTTCTTTTGTAACTCATTTGCTCTATTTGTATAAGTATAAGGTATTCTTCTGTCAAAATTAGCAGAGGAGGAGGGACAAGTGCCTGCAGCTAAAGATCCACAAAGAAACCCTGCACTAGCATCAAAGAGCTTTAGGAATGGAGTTAGCTCCAGCGGTGATACGTCATCCAGTGCTTCATCTGAAGTAACTTCATCTGAATACTCCAGCAACTCAAAAGAAGACTAAGGGAACTAATCCTTTTGATTAAGGAGCAATTTTCTTCCTGCAACCAATGATTTGGTACTGTGACCTTTGGATGATTGTGATGCTTATTTATTATTAAGGATAAAAGCTCAGTTTGTATATGAGAATACATTAATACACCACCCCATTGTAATACATATGAGTTTGGATTTTGTTGATGGGCTTGGATGCAATTGAATGATTTTATTTTGCATGTTATATCGATCAGCAACTTGAATGAATGAGTTTGGATTATGAATAGTGCATTTAGGAACAATTAAAAACCAGGCCTAAAAAGAAAATTCGGCCCAGGAAATTTAAACATGAATTCAGTTTTCGCGGTGAAATATGTCCTTTACCGGCGATTTTTACTCGCCGCTAAAAAACTAAAACTTAAATTCTCCTAAACCAGCGATGTACAAATCGCTACTAAAACATATATACTGGCGATAAAAAATTCGCGGCAAATAAATTTAAATAGCAGAACGTGTATTACGGCGATCCCATTACTCGCTGTCTATAATTATATAGCGGCGATTTAAATATCGCCGCTATATACGTATCGAGTTGAAAACTCAATTAGCAGCGAGTAAAACCTCGCCGTATTATATGATTTAGCAGCGATCTTTTATTCACTGCGAAATACTGGCAGGTCTATGGCCGCGATAATTAATCGCTGCTATATGAAATTATATGGCGATTTTGATATTACGGCGATTTTGTGGAGTCGCTGGCAAATATATTTGGCAGCGATATTTTGATATATAGCGGCAAAAATTAATCGCTGCAAATAATCTATCCCAGTGTTTAACAATAGAATCATATATTGTATTTGCGGCGATTAATTTGTAATCAGCAGCGAAGAAATAGTCACCGGGATATTGAATATATGGCGGCGATTTTTGGCTTTCGTTGGACTAGATCTAAAGTGGGGCGTTAATACCGGCGAATTTCCAGCGACAATAAAATTGCTGGTGTAGATGTATGCCAGCGAATTTTGGTGTATAGCTAGCGATTCAATATCGCTGGCAAAAGTATTGAACCTTGCAGTGTGTCTTTCATTCCGTGTGGTCATCGAGTTGATTTCGTTAACGTTTAATTACTAGAAGGTGTATAATCCAAGTGTTAGATCAAATATATATGTACGCGTCAATATTTTTTGTGTTTCTGTACGTATGCCTATCCTGAAACCACTATAGGCAGTACGTACTACGTTGAGTCCAGAGAGAGCCATGGCCCTCCTCCTCCCAAAATATAATTATTAATTATTATTCAGATTCAAATAAATTTCGGTGAAAAGTAATATTATTGATCCTAAAAAATTCGGAAACTTCTCGAAATCTTTCAAAAACATGAAAAAATTTCTTCACCCGTCTAAAATTGTTGACTCTTCTGAAAAGTATGAAAAAAAAGTACTTTCTATATCTTCCTGAAGTCCATAATTTGGTCGCTAAAGTATGAATACATACATACATACATATATATATATATATATATATCTTTTATAAAATTCAAAAGTCTTTCAATTTTAAAAAAAATTAAATTGTCAATTTTAAACCTTTAAACGTTTGCACATCCTCTCTTAATATAAGTTCCTTCAATCAACCTTGTTCCTATTTTTGTAGCGAATTGAAAAGCAGAAACAATCAGGATTCAGAACATACATGTTATTGTTTTCTTATAAAGTAATGTTATACACAACAATCTTATTCTATTTTGATCATATTAAGTAGTATATAGTATATTTATTACTATTAAATGATAAAAAAATATGTAATAAATTATCATTTAATAATAATAAATGTGTCAAATCTTACTTAGTGGGATGAAAATAAAATAGTAGTATGTTGTATAGAATTTACCTTTCTTATATATAAAAAATGAACTTTAAGTAATGCTACTCATCGTCTTTTTTCTAATCATTAATTTTTTTATTATTGATGATCATATGCTATTAGATGATTAGTTCATAAAAGAAATATAATAAATAGTATACAATCATGTATTTAATATCATATTATAAAATGATAAAAAAATAATGAAAAAAAGATGATGAATAAATTTATTGACTAATTTTATATTGAACACGTGCATTAACGATTTCTTTTTCTTTTTATTGGTTATTGTTTCCAGTTTTCTAGTCAGGGAACCAAACCACTAAAAGCATCACGTCTCTAACTCTGGTCGTTTTCAGAGAACGGTTGTTTCTGGTAATACTTTTCTTGCCCATACTTTTCATGTACATGACCGGCAGCCATATTTCTTACTATTTTTTTTTTTAAACACAATAGAAGTTTAGAACAGCTATCTATCTTACAATGTATTCCCGGCGATTAGAAGGAAGGGAAAAAAAAAATAAATAGAAGGCATGCGCTGTTGTTTAGGGTTGAGGTTCAAAACCTGGTACAGATAGAATTATTTATTTTGTCTAAAATAACACTCATATGTTTTATAAAAATATTTCTTATTTAAAATATAATTATATAAAATATAATAAAAAATATTATATGTAAATTATTTTAAAGACAACCAAGCATAATTATTTAAGCCGTCACTGTTACAGGGAATGACAGCTCTTCTAGCAGATAGGTACTCCTTTGTGGAAACAGGTTTAGCTGGCATGGAATAAAAACTGTCATTATCTTTAATATTGAACCTTCGTAAAATCTCGTACTGACTGTACTTATTTTCTATTAAATCCGGCGGTTGAAATTTAGCTGTGACACATGGAAATGACAGCAGTGTGCTTATACTGAATATCAGTGGCGACCAAATTTGAGCGACATTGTTTATCCGTAGTGGTTGGATTAGGTCTTCCCTAGCTATGTTTTATATGGTGATTTTATCCTACTTTTTCCGCGAAACGACCAAACTACCCTCTCTGCCACTGATACGACTGCTGTGAGTACGTAGCGCCGGCCGCTCCATGCAACCGAACCAAACGTGCAGGTAAACTACGACAAGCTGAGAGGAGCTTGTAAGGTAAACTACCGAAGGTTACAGTAATGCTCTAGCTTAAGCTGAATCCGGCCCAGTGTTTTCCATTACACAAAATCAAGTTCATGTCTGCTTCGTAATTCTTTTCTTCTCTATATTACGGTTGGTTTGATTATTTTTCTTTGTTTTTGTTTTTTATAAATGGCTTAATTTGAATTTTTTTTTCACTTTTATTTGAAATTTTACAGTCAGGACCGGAGGGGATGGGTGATGAAGGAAAATTTGTCTGGAAGTGAGTAAGAAGATACAAAATGAGAGAGAGAGAGAGAGAGTGAGAGAGAGAGGTGTTCATGCTGCCCTCACACACACACCATACCATGTCGTTATGTGGCTTGTGATTGGGTCCACCAAGTTGTTTGCCATTACTCTTTTCTCCCTCTGCCAAAAATTAATTTCCATTATGTACATTTTATATATATATGGTTGGAAAGAATTTAGCAAAATCTGGAAAACTGAAAAAGAGCAAAGAAGTAATAAAGGAAAAAAAAAAAAAAAAGTGAAAAAATCCGAGGTATGTGTTACTTTGTAGGTATGACACCAAATCAGAGAAGAAGTACCTGATCAGTAAAACATCACCTGGTAAAAAAAAAAATGCAATTAAAACAAGAGAATCAAATAGTAGAGGAGAAGCACCGAATGGCCACTGTTTTTTTTTTTTTGGTCTTCGACTTTGCTTTAGTTAATTATCTTTAATCTTTTCATATATTTTTCGCCTTTAGGTTTCTGTTAAATCCGCGCAAGAGCACGGAGTCGCCCATCTTCCAGATTTGAGATAATTTGATTGCCCAAAGGAGGATTCAGCTAATTGCATGTGGGTTTTGGTTTCTCCAATCCAGATGCTTTTGCGAGGAGAAGGGAGCTTTTCTTTGAAGATGTCTGCTTCGTCTTCGTCGGTACTGCCAGTCGTTGGAATTAGAGAAGAGGATCAGAACCAGATGATGCAACAGATTTCCTCCGTACCAAATTCATCCAAACCTCCACCCCCAAAGAAAAAGAGAAACCAACCAGGAACACCATGCAAGTATCCATGGCCTTTTTATTATTATTATTCATGTTATTATCGAAGATCTATATCTATTATGAGTAATTAATCTCTTGCCAATTCTACAAGATTCAGTACCCTCCTTCGTTCAATTAGTTTTCCATGATTGTCTTGCTACTTGAAAAGATAAATCCATTACGGGAAATTAAGCAGATTTCGACACTGTTTATAATATTTGAATTACGAGAACTTGGTATATATGAATGTGCTTCTTTAATCGTTGTCTTCTTCGGAGATTTCTCTGGTTATTAATATCTGAATTTTCTAATATATAGTATAATATTGTTTGGCATTTTTTTTCCATGACAGATCCAGATGCGGAGGTAATCGCACTATCTCCCAAGACCCTAATGGCAACAAACAGATTCATATGTGAGGTATGCAACAAAGGGTTCCAAAGGGAGCAAAACCTACAGCTCCACAGAAGAGGACACAACCTGCCTTGGAAGCTAAAGCAGAAGACTACAAAAGAATTACCAAAAAGAAAGGTCTATCTGTGTCCCGAGCCCACATGCGTCCACCACGACCCTTTGAGGGCTCTCGGCGACCTCACTGGCATCAAAAAGCACTACTCTCGAAAGCACGGCGAGAAGAAATGGAAGTGCGAGAAGTGCTCCAAGAGATATGCCGTGCAGTCTGATTGGAAGGCCCATTCCAAAACCTGTGGCACTAGAGAATACAGATGTGACTGCGGCACCCTCTTCTCTAGGTGATGATTAATATTTATCTCGTTCTTCATAATCTTGTTCATTTATCACACTCGTATGCGCGCCTATTAGTACTGATGGAGAGAGAATTACGCAAGGATCCGACTGGGTTGGTATATTTTTTTAGGGCTAGATTCCTCAAGTGACAACTGATTAAAGAAAGTAGTTCCGATGCTTTCTGTTCTGTCTTGGGTACACTTCTCTTCCTCCGTTCCTCGTCCGATCATCTGCCTATCTATCTCTCTTCTCACACGCAAACTCGAGAGAAAAACACGCACTAATACGGTATATATTTGCATCGGTACGGTGGAGAAGGAAATAGCAGAAAACATGTTCCGACGTGAGTTCTCCCTGAAACAGCCACGGTCGTAGATGTTTCGTACTCCAAAAAGGAAAAAATTATTCCCGTGTAAAAATGCCTCGAAAGTACCGCCATTTGGCCATTTTATTTTTTAGGCCATTCACGTGTTGCTACCTATTCCATGTAGAGGGTGACGGTGTTGCTACCAGCAGCTTTGTTCTGTTATGGTTGGCTAGATGTGATCAGTTCTCCTCCGAACTGATACTCAGATGCCATTTTTCACCAATTTCGCTGTTTTGGAGCAGCGGTTGTCTCACGAGTACAGAATTGCGCGCGGTCTAATGGAGTTGAGAGTACTTCTATTGAATTTCTTAGTTAAAAAATGCGGAGACTTCGGTTGACCTGAGCACAATTTAAGCCTGGATATTAAAACATATATATCATGGGATTTCACATTAACTGAAGCAGGAGTTCTCAAATTGTTTCTTCATATTGTTTTGTTCAAAAAGTTGAAACACGTTCTTATGTTGCTTTTATTGAAGTATGGTTCTTGAAATGTTATAGTACTTACGAACTCTTGGGAAGTTTCTTTTAATTTCCTTCTTAGTTCTTCACATCCTTCTCTACCTACTTACTCATGGTTTCTAATATATAGCTTCTCCCTATAGTTTATTTTTTGTATCGTTGAGAATATTGCAAATTATCATGATCTTTCTGCAGTCGCCTTTAAAATTACGCCATTGTTGAATTAATTAGTTAATTGGTAAGACAGTTCCCTAGCATTTTTTTCTTTCTTTTTCCATCTCCCTTGTTTGCTAGAGTTGAACTGCAGTATTTATTTTTTTCTTCTTTGCTAAGTATTACTGCAACCATAGGCATGACATCCACTAAAAGTCTTGCGTGGGCCTCCGTCGTTAATGTCCTTTTTACCATCTTGGCAAGGATGACTAATGTCCCTTTTTTACTCTTTTTTTTCACAATAATTGTATCAGGCGGGACAGTTTTATAACTCACAGGGCATTTTGTGATGCATTGGCTCGAGAAACTTCAAGACACCCTCCCAGCTTGAGCACTAGTACCATGGGCAGCCACTTATATGGAAGAAACAACATGGGAATAAGCTTATCTCAAGTGGGTCCTCAATTTTCCTCCATACAAGACCAGAATAGCCAAACGAGTGAAATATTATTTGACGGTGCCAGACAAAGTCAATTCCATCATATCCTTCCCACGGGAATTGGTTCCTCGTTCAGATCACCACAACCCTTGCACTCTTCTGCTTTTTTCGTGCAGGAATCGACCCAAAACTATGAGCCGGAGAACACATCTCAGCAAGGGTTTTCGCCAAACAAATCCTTGCATGGACTAATGCAATTCTCTAACTTTCAAAACAGCACAAGTACCAACCCTCCAACCGCGAACAATCTCTTCAACCTCAACTTCCTCTCCAGCAGCAGTGCTAGCAGCGGCAGCAATATTGTGAACGCTAACAACATCAATCTTTCATCTTCAGGTTTGCTAATGCCCAATCATTTCGACAATGATGTTGGTACCGGTAGGGGGAATGAAGGGTCGAGTATCTTCTCGGGAAACGTAACGGCTGATCATCAAATCACGACAGGCCCTGCTTTTCTCCATGGCTCATCGATTCGAAGCAAAAATGCCAACCTGCCTATGTCTGCAACTTCATTGCTCCAAAAGGCTGCTCAAATGGGTTCAACATCAAGCAAGAATAGTGCCTCACCGCTAAGAACGTTCAAATCTGATATGGCGCCGCTTGTACCCGGCAGCTTAAACAGTATGTTTGGCGGAAATGGGAACCACCTCCAAGACCTAATGAATTCCTTTGCTACTGGGAATTCCATTTTCGGAAGTGGGTCAGGAGGGCTCGCTAGATTTGATGGATACCATGCAAACATGAGCAATTTAGAAAACATGGACGAACGTCAGAATCTCCATCAAAATCCCACAAGGAGCGTTGGAGCGTCTGATAGTTTAACCAGAGACTTTCTTGGGGTCGGACAGATAGTGAGAAGCATGAGCGGGGTTTCGCAGAGAGAACAGCAAATACAGCATCAGCAACAGCATGGCATGGATACGAGCTCCTCGTACTCGGACAGGAATACTGCGCCGTCCAGCCAATCTTTTGGAGGTGGAGGGGGCTATCCGTGACCGATCCAAAAGAATAGCTGCTGCTCAAAGAAAAAGTACTGAGGTACGTGTAAAAAACTAGCGACGAATTAAATTGATCATAAGACTCAAGCAAGCAAGCAATTAGTTGGATATATTTGCAGCTTATTAAATTAGGTTTGTCATCTTTGGATTCTTTACGATCTTTTCTATTTCTCTGACGCACTGTTTTGCATGGGGGGCAGTCGTGACTTGCAGTAGTACTTTTGTTTCTATTCTTGTCTTGTTGTACTTGTTTTCATTTTATCTATCATTTCTCTCACGTTTAATACGCTGGCAGAGTCACGAGTTGTGGACATAGGATGCCTACAAAATCTCTACTATATATGCTCGGCCATAATGTACTTGTCATATTGCGTTTAGGCCAGATACACTAACCCCAGATAGACACAATATTATTCCCAAATAAATTTTAGGTTCACAAGAATTAGAATCATAATAACATGGCTTGTTTTTGTAAATCTTTTCAATTCATTTCTTTTAATTATTATAATTTTTTTAAATTCTCACATAAAATAAAATAAATAATTCAATTTTTTCAAATTTTAAAATAAAAATAATATTAAAAAAATATATTCTAACAATATTTTATTCAACTTTTAACTTTAATCTCAACTTATCTTATATCATCTCATCTCATCAACAAAAACAAACTAGACTAAATTTTCGAGCTTTGTTTTCAATTTTTTCCAACCTAACTAGAAAGGAAATATTCCCCAGCTCATGATGTATGAGAAGGAAGTAACGTTTAGTTGTATGCTGGTACTTTATACTCCTCAGTTTCATGTATTTTTCTGTGTAAACGAACAAGTATATATAAAATGTTTTCGTTTTTGTGTAAGTGAAAAAATGTACAATGCCTGCATGTACTGGAACAATTAAAGCATATAAAACAAGCAGGAATACTTGAAAATACAGTTGTAGAATGTTTTAATGTACGTAGGTGCGGGCCGTTGTACTTCCTGATCAGTGGCAACTGCACGTGGTTTACGCGTACGTACTTCTGCGTGCATGTTCTCCCAGATTTTACATATATAGTCTCGTGATGCTCTAGATCATATCCTGGGGTCCCATATATAGCGAGTTAAGAATAACCATGAGTTTTCGTAGCACACCTATATTCTGAATGTGAATGGTTTCTTAGCATCACATGTGATGTTTATCCTATCAGTGAAGCATATCAGAAAAAGTTTGAGTTCAAATCATAATAATATCAGATTATCTAATATTATTGTTAATATATATATTTACAATTAAAGACATTTTATTTATAATATTGAAGATTTCTTGTTCAAATAATCCATCAATATTTCATTTATAAATTTTGTCAACAGAGTAAGAAAATTAGTTTTAGAAAACTTTTTCTTCAAACTGTAAATAAGGAGGAGTAGACCTGGAATACCAATTTTTTGTAAGACTCATTAGTTTGGATCATTTTGAAGAAAATCTGGCAATTTCCGGTTTTAAATCAAAATCTTGAAAATTTCTTCCAAGCAAATCAATATCCTTTGCAACAGATGAATTATCATCAGATGATTCTTCTGCAGTTTCGACAAGAACAATCTCTTTTTCATTGCTAGTTAAAGCAATAGTAGAAGGTTGTTCTTTTTTTAGATCAACTATCATTTGATCTATTTTATCCAGTGTCTTGGCCCATGAGTTTTTAAAATCAATTTTAGCCCGACTGTCTGGTAAAATAATCAAAGGTTTTTCAATAATTTTCAAATTTTTCTTTGGTTGATCTTTGGGAGGAACCAAAGGATTTTCAATTTTGAAAACAAGATTTGAAGTGAAAATAGGCTTTTCAACATTTTCTTCAATCCTATCTAACTGTTGTTCGATCATGTGAAGAGCAAGGTTAACAAAATTATTCTGGTGAATAATCTTTTTTGTCTCTTTTATAACCTTGTCATTTTCAGGATCTCTGGAAACAGTTTCAGGGATTTTGAAAGGAGAAGCAGCTACTTCAGATCCTTTAAAAGGAATAAGTACTGTCTCTAAAGGCGGATGACTGGCTTGAATAACCACTTTGCCTTCTTCCTTGACAAAATCAGTTTTAACAACATTTAAAGTATTGTTATAAACGTAATAATTTTCAACAAAGTCAAAGAAAAGTATATGCCTTTGGAGCTTATTCATTTATTCTTTCCATTTGTGTTTGACACACAATTTTTCTTTATCAGTATATTTTGGCATGATAAGCTTTACACTTAACACTGTTTTTATTAGAACGATATTCATCAACAAGACTTATTAAGGCTACATTTGGATTCGCAAGTCATCTCAGCTCATTTCAGCTCATTTCAACTCATCTCAACTCATCTCACTACTATTCATTACTATTCAGCAATTTTAACTCACAAATCTTACTACTATTCACAACTCATCTCATTACTATTCACAATCCATCTCAACTCATCTCAGCTTATCTCAAGTCATCTTCGAATCCAAACGTCTCCACTGAAAATGTTTGTTTAAAAAAGTCAAACTGTGATGAACATGAGCAATAGGAGCAACCATATCAGAAGCGGTTGGTGATAAAGATGAATTTTCTTCTTCTTTATCTGCTTCTTCCTGTATGGGTTTACCACTACCACTAAAGGATTCACCCTCTTTGGTAGAATAATAAGCATAAGTAACCTGAGAGGATGTAGAAAGTCCTTTCAATTTTAAAACAGGGTTTACAGGCTAGGCTGTTTGAACTGAATCTTCCAGAAATTGTTTGAGATGTTGGTCTCGTCTTACTGGATTTTCAGAAACAGAACCAGCAAAAGAAGATCTAGATCCAGCAAAAGAATTTCTTCTTAAGCTAGGAGTACTAGTCTGGTTAAAACTAATTTTGACCGTCTCATCCATATATTGCCTGATGTAATCAAGATTACACTCAGTAGGAATATTTCTGACAGGAGGTGCTTCATTTTCCAAAGTCCATTCACTGGGAAGAGTTATGTCTTTCCAATAAACCATCTTTGGAACTTGAATAGTCGCATCTGGGGTTGAACTCTAGATCAAAAGAGTGCTTCCCGCAGATGGTTTTGCAATAGCTTTTGGATTTAAATTCGTTTTTAAAAGACGATAATAAATCCTAAAAATCAAAGCAAGGGATTTGCTACCCTCAATCATATCATAAACCGGAAGTTAAAATATTCAAAGTTAAAGCTTTGAGAATATGCTTATCATCCAGTGAAAGAGTTAAATCAGGAAAATAATTAAAATGAACCAGTCCTTCAGAAAGTGGGGACTGGATGATACCAAGGATACTAGTTTCAAAATGATTGCATCTAGCATCACGTAAACAAAATAGTACAGATGCATTAATGCCTTTCCTGGTTAGAGGTTTGGCAGCAATCTGGACAGATCCAATATGTAAATACTTGTAACCTTTTTTAAAAACATCATAAATGTTTGCTTTTTTGAAAAGATAACATTTTTCTTGTGATTTTGAAAGAGCATAAGTTTGTTCGACTGTTCGAATATTAAAATCAGTTTTGAAAGTATTTTGAACCCAAGAGGTTCGATAAATGGAATTAACTGGAAGTTTTGGAATCTTCCAGGATTCCAGCATAGTTGGGATTGCCTCTTCAAAAGAGCAATCTTCTTCATTAACTATGTCAGGAGGCATAGTCGACCTGGAACTAATAGTTGAATTAGATCTATTCATTCTAATTATTTTGTTGTTAAACAACACCGACCTTCGCACTTCAGGGGTTTTCAAACATCATACCTTATCTGAGCTGACAACCCAAACTGCTCTTAACGCTCTTCGGCAAACGGGACTTACCAAGGGTACTAGACAGACAATAAGGGGATGAACCAACCAAAACAAGAACTCAAGGTAGGGGTTGTGAACCAATAAAACAGATGAAATGAGAGAAATAATAGCAACAATTAGATACCAGATTGGCTCCAATATATATATATATATATATATATTGTATTTATGAAAACTAGTTTTTGGGTAGATTAATTGGTTGTCTCATTGGCCAATGGTTATATATATATAAGTTTTATATAATAATATCTGACACTAAAAATGCAGCAGACTTGATAAGAATTAATGAAATCTCTTACACCGATATTGTATAACTTCAGAAAATTACCTCAAAGAAATCCACAGTACAATAAGAAGAATAGAGGAAAAAAAACACAATCAAGTATTATTTTAATCTCGAAATAAACAAAATAAAGATGATCCGTTCGTGAAAAAGAAATTCTAATTAAAGACTTAAATTATTATTACAACCATATATAATTTTTTTTTTTTTTTTTTTGGATAGTAATAGAACGTACATTTCATTAACAAAAGAAATTTTATAGACATTTGTCAAAACAAATGGCTTGAGAAATAAAGTCTAGAAAACAATCCCATCACATTGAGATATCCTCAACATTCCAAGCAAACCGGGCAAGTTTGCGAGCAACCCGATTGCCTTCTCTATACACATATTGTATTTTGCACTCAGCATGATATATATATACAACCATATATAATTAAAACTCCGGTAAAGACATAATTAATTATGCAAAAATAAAATGGAATCAATTCAGAGGAAAGTTTTCTGGACCTGCAGGGTGCCTATATATCGTGCCAATATACAGGAAAATTACATGCTAGCTCGTGTAAGTGATAGATAAAAAAAAACACCACCCCAAGGAAATCCATCTGAGGGATAGAAAGTTGTATGTAGCAATGACCATTCATATATAAGGAAATACATGACTCACCCTTCAGCACTACAACAGAATGTGTGTTTTGTGACAGAGGAAACTGTCACAAAAAAATGGCAAACCGTCACTAAACATATTTGGTGACGGTTTGAAACCGTCACCATGACCGTCACCTAAAGTGCGTCACAGAAAACATTTGGTGACGGTTTACTGTTCAACCGTCACAAAAAATATTTTTAGTGACGGTTGGAAGTGTTCCGTTCGGTACAACGTTCGAACGTTCCTTTTTTTGTGACGGTTATGAACTGTCACAGAAAATCACATTCGGACGTAAAATCAAACGTTCGGACGTTATACCCGACCGATTGGCGTTCGAATGAGAGAAGTTGACGTTTGTTGGATATCGTTCGAACGTATCATATTTACGTTCTAATGTTAATGCGTCCGAACGTTAATTACAATAAACGTTCGAATATTTGTTCGAACGTAAATGTAAATGTTCAAACGTAGCGCGTTTAATGTTCGGACGTTATTTCGAATGTAAACGAAGGAGCGTCCGAATGCAAGTTCTTTGTTCGAACGTTAGTCGGTTTAACGTTCGAACGATTCAATTGTATTTACGTTCGAACGTTTGTTATAGTGTGAACCAACGTTCGAACGATTTTTATTTACATTCGAACGTACAGATCAGAAATTCTATTTTAATAAAATTTAAAAATAAAATACCAATTGTATCATATTACATAACCAATTAACAAGTAACAATGTCTTATAAAAGTACAAAATTAGATATTAAAACTAGTCAAAAATATTGATAAAATTTATTTCTTCTTTTTCCCTCGCCCACGGGGATTCTGTTGCAACGACATAACACGCTCCATTTGCACCATCATCTCTCGTTGCACTTGCTCTTGCACTTCACTGCGTATTCTTTCCTCCTGGTCTCTCTGTTGGTCCTGCAAACGCGTCTCTAAATGAGACTGTCGTTCTAAGAGAGACTCTAACTCTTGCTGTCTCGACCTCATATACTCATTCTCACGCCGTGCAGCTTCTAAATCTGCTGTAAGATTATTAATTTGTGAAGCCGATGAGGTTGAGGAGGATGAACATTTATGCTTGATAGATCGTCCCAAACCTCTTGCCATACTAGACTGCGGCCCGAGCACTTGGGTGAATATGTCTATGTCACTAGGAGAGGATTCCGCAGAAGTCGACTGCATCTCCAACATTTTGTTCTGCAATTTAAAAGGTAATGATCGTAAATAATTAGTAACGTATTAAAAGAAATAGAAATAAGAAATAAACTATTAAAATGTTCTATAAAAAATTTATTTAACAAAATTAACACTGCTTACATAATTATCTGCAGCGACAGGATCCATCCACTCACTATGCTCATTAGTGTGAGCAGCAGCATAGACATGAATGAGGGAAAAGTTTTCAGGATCATCACGTTTCTAACAAAGCGACAATATTAGCAATTTTAAAAAGATAATGTTAGTACTTATCAGAAAGAATATCAGGAAAATAAATGAATTCTATAATTTTTTAATTACCATTTTTTCAGCAAGACGGTGGAATGACCTTGAACCGGCACGATGGTGGACAGTCAGAACGGATCTATTCTGTGCATTTGTAGAACTCAAGTGCTACAAAATATATTAAAAATGTTAATTGTAATATGTATACATATAATGTATAAAACGAATATGAATCTAAATAATTAAAAGATATAAATGTAAAATACCTGATAATCTGGAGATACGAAAAGATCACAACACTTTCTCCAATCATCTAACTTCATCTGCTGAAAAGGAGACTGCGCAGCCTCTTCCAACGTCTCAAACTTCTTGAAGTGGTCATGGCATCGTCCTTTGTGACGTCGGAATAGTGTAGCCATCAACTCATTCACGGTTCTTAAATCCTCGCTATGGCCAAAGTCGAGGTCGAATTCATCCTAACAAGGGAATCAGGTGAAAAATATAATATATTAATCTAAGTGAAAAAAATGTACTGAAAAGTAAACTCACCAGCACACGACTTCGAATGTGCTCCTTAATCTCATTCGGAACATCTCGCCATGAGCGCACATAAAATGGAGCATAAGCTCGAACTACTGTGCCAATATAGGAGGAAAGCGCTGCTGCACTATCATCCACTCCTCCAGTGGAATTATCAGGAATTGTGATCTTCAGTTTACCATGCCTTCTATTTTTTTCAAGAGAGATTCCACGTGTATAGCCACGACCGCGACGTGCAGATGCATGAACTACATGATAATAATAGATATACTATAATTATAATTATATAGTTATTGAGAAAAAAATATTAACTATATATATAATTATCAACGACAATATTTCCTTACTGGTAGGTGTCGACTGGCTGTTGTTCTCTTCTGTGTTAGCTTGATCTTCAGGAATGGATTCCTCGAGTGGGGAGTCCTCAATGGATTCAGGACTTGGACTTGGCGGAGGCACATTTCTTCGTTGTCGTTTTGGCGGCATTCTTTAAAATAATTAATTATATCAAAGAAAATTAATTAGAATAAATTATGAAAATTTAAGATATTTTATAGTCACCTATATAAATAAAATATTTAGTACTTTTATTCTTCAGATGAATTTTCCATGCTTGTTTCAGAATCTCCATCAATAACATCTTCATCATCATCATGCACCTCTTCTTCATCATCTTTATCCACCTTCTGCCCGGATTCTGATTCATATTCATCTTCTGACTCGTCTTCTTCATCTTCCTCCAAACTGACTTGAATTGAATGATCATTTAATATAGACGGGTCGAGATGTACGGGTGGGACATCATCTCTACACAAGGGGAGCAACTCGAGTGCACCGAGGTCAACAAACAAGTTAATACCCTCTCCATCTTCCTGGTATGCCTCAACAATCGGATTGTCATCTTCATCTCCACTATTCTCGTAATCTGCACTCGTTCCTACTTCATATATATATATGGTGGAAAGATCTGCTCGAATTTACATAGTATAGTAGCAATGTCTTCTTTCAATTTCGACAACACATCTCGATTTACTACCTGAGCGCACAAATCCTTGAAAAACATACATAGTTCAGATATGGCGACACGTACATTAGATGTCAGCTTCCCACGAATTCCCACAGGTAATAACTTCTGCAAAAATACGTGACAATCATGACTTTTCAATCCATTGATTTTCCAATCATCAGGACTCACGCATCTACCAATATTTGAAGCATAACCATCTGGCAACTTCACACCTTGCAACCATTTACAGAAATCAATCCTCTCCTCTCTCGTCATCGTAAAACATGCATGCGGCATGACCACCCTGTTGCCTTCCACCCGCAAATGCAGATTATGTTTAATTCTCATTCTCTCAAGATCTTTCCTCGTCTTGATCGTGTCTTTCGTCTTTTTGTTAATACTCATCAATGTACCCAGTATATTATCACAAATATTCTTCTCTATGTGCATTACATCCAAACTATGTCGCAACTTGCATGACGACCAATACGGCAAATAAAAAAAAATACTACGCTTTGTCCAATTCAATTCTAATACAGCTCATTTTCTCTTGTTCTTTCCCCGACCTTTGCCAAAATTGTTCGCTCTAACATGTTGCAGTTGTTCCACTATCTCTTCTCCAGACAACTCTTTTGGTGCAATCCTATCCTCTACTCTCCCATCAAACTTGGCACATTCTCTTCTCCATGCATGATTTGCTGGTAAATAACGTCGATGACCCATGAAACACAACTTCTGAGAAAATTTTAGCCACTCACTAGCAGTTTCTTTATTACACGTCGGACACGCTAACTTCCCTTTCGTACTCCAGCCGGAAAGATTCCCATACGCCGGAAAATCATTTATGGTCCACATTACCGCAGCATGCATCTGAAAAGATGTCGACTTAGATGCATCATAAGTTCTAACCCCTGTTTCCCATAACTCTTTCAGCTCTTCAATCAATGGCTGCATGAATATGTCAATATCATTTCCAGGTGATCTAGGGCCAGGGATGAGTAAAGTTAACAAAAAGTTTGGCGCCTTCATGCACCTCCATGGTGGAAGATTGTACGGAATCAATACAACGGGCCAAGTGCTATAACTTGTACTCATATTCCCAAAAGGGTTGAATCCATCGGTTGTGAGTCCCAGGCGCACGTTCCGAGCTTCTAACCCGAACTCTGGATACTGATTATCGAAAGACTGCCACGCAAGTGAATCAGCTGGATGCCTCATATACCCGTCATTCTTAACTCTTTTCTCCTCGTGCCACCTCATATCATGAGCTGTTTTCTTACACATATATAGTCTTTGCAACCTAGGTTTCAAGGGAAAATACCGCAACACCTTAACCGGCACGTTTTTCTTACCTTTCCACCTCGACTCTCCACATACAGGACATGCTTGTTTCTCCTTGTTCTCCTTCCAGAACAATACACAATCATTATTGCATGCATGTACGGACTTGTACTCAAATCCTAATATCTTTCTCAACTGTTTCGCTTCATAAAAGTTCTTAGGCAATGCAGACCCTTCGGGAAGTACCTCGTTAAATAAGTCCAATACCATGTTTATTGCTTTCGTCGACATCCCACACAATGATTTTATGTGAAGCAACCGCACAATAAACGACATTTTGGAATGTTTTGTACAACCTGGGTAAAGCTCGCGCTTTGCATCTTCCCACAGTGAAGGAAAATTTTGACAATCAGTCCCTGATCCACCACTTGAGGCATTGTCGTTAACCTCATCCATAAACATCCCAGCTCCAATGTCACCCAACATCTCCATGTGCTCATCATGCTCATAATCATCATCCATGTGCCGTAAATAATTGTGATGATCGACCAATACATCTGCTGACCCTTCATACGGCTCACCATGCAGTACCCATCGCGTATACCCCAGATCCATACCGTTCACAAATATATGACGCTCTACTTCATCCAATCCTATCGCACACAAATTTTTACACCCTCGACATGGACACTTAATGTAACCACGACTATCAGCAGAGGCCCGTGCAAAATCAATGAAAGTTCTTACTCCACATGCATAGGGTACGTAATCCTTTCCAAGTCTATCGTCCAGACGCATCCAATTTTTGTCAATTTCTAAAAACATCTATATATTAATAACACGTACATTGAAAATTCACATGCATGTCATGCTCCAATTCTCATTACTTTTTTGATAAGGTAGTTGGTCCTATCCCATTCGAGATTATATTCTCCATATTACACAAATCTCGTCACTCTACTAATTTCCACGTTAGTAGAAATTCCGGCAGCACCTCCCCATAATTCTCCAAGTATACATGTTCAAATATCGGGATTGTGACCCTACGAACAGTATACCCGAAGAACAGTAGAAGAAGATACCGAAACTTCATATTAAACGTGGAAAGTAGCGAGTAACAAAAATGTGTAATACAGATAATATAATCTCAAACTGTCCACACTGGACAATTCAGGAATCAGTGGACACATAAATGTACACTGATTCCCAAACGGGTCTAAGGGTATTTATGCAATGTCACACGCATCTAGCAAAAAATCATACAACAATATCTCCATGTTGTTTAAATTAACAATGTCACCTTCAAGTAGTGTTATATTGTTAAACTAAAGAGGGATGGAAGATTATGTGACCCTACGTTTCGTGTCTTGTACACAACGAGGGAGAATGATCTTGAAGAAATGTTTAAATTTTAGTCTAATTACTTAACCGTCACAAATTGTCCGACCTTGACAACTCTCAAGGCCGAAGAGACTATGACAGTCAAGCAATTAAATTGAAATTCTAACATTTCTTCAAGATCATATTCCCTCGTTGTGTACAAGATCATTATTCTTAAAGTATAATTTTAATTATCATACTTAATTTCAAAGGTTATACTATAATTTTAATTATTATAATTCTTAAAGAGTTACTTTTATGCTTATTATTACTTAATTTCAAATATTATTATAAATATTTAATTATCATACTTAAATTTCAAAGGTTATACTATAATTTTAATTATTATAATTCTTAAAGAGTTACTTTTATGCTTGTTATTACTTAATTTCAAATATTATTATAAATATTTAATTATCATACTTAAATTTCAATGGTTATACAATAATTTTAATTATTATAATTCTTAAAGAGTTACTTTTATGCTTGTTATTACTTAATTTCAAATATTATTATCACAATTTTTCAAATCCATATCACAACATATTCACAATAACTCACAATATATTCACAAAATAACATGCCACATGTATTAACATATTTCTAAACTTGAGTAAGCAATAAACATGTATTAACAAAGCCTAATGACAATATATTTCTAATAATAAACACAATATTTTAAATTTATATCACAACATATTTAAAATAACTCACAAACTATTTACAAACTATACAAATAATAATCACAATATGATAAAGAGTAAGCATCAAATCACAACAACATATTGATAAAGTTTAGAAATATACCTAGCACTCACAATATCCTCTTACAAATCAAAATCTTCAAACTTCCCAAAACAAGCAATCCTTCAAAAAAATATAACACTAACTTATTAGAAATATTCTATAACAAAAACACATTCTATAAATATCATAAAATTTAAATAAAGACAAGAAATAAAAATATTTTCTTACCAAAACTCAACTCTCTCTCACTCTCACTCTCTAACTCAACTCTCTCTAACTCTAACTCTCTCTCTCTCACTCACTCACTCTCTCTCTCTCGCTCTCTCTCTCTCTCTCTCTCTCTCTCTCTCTCTGTTGCGCGCACGGGAGAAGAAGAAATGATGTGCTTCCTCCCGTGCGCGTACTGATTAAGTTCTAAAATTATTAGTTTAAACGTTCGAACGTTTAAGTTTTACGTCCGAACGTTATATTCTAAAATTATTCCCGCCCAGCACGTTCGGACGTTTACAATACACGTTCGAACGTACCCTTCTTATGATATAACATAAAATCTAGCGGGAAAGTTCCCGCACTTTCCTCATTTTATGTTCGAATGTATCACAATTTTTCGTTCGAACGTTCGTAGATTTATAGATAAACGTTCGAACATTTAACTTAAACGTCCAAACGTACATTTCATGAAAGTGTTACCATATTTGAGCGGGACACTAATTTAACTAACGTTCGAACGTTAACAAATTTGGTGTTCGAACGTATAGTATAAACGTCCGAATGTCTGAATAATCACACAGATACCTTAATCGAGCGGAAAAATTCCCACCTCTTAGTTTAACGTTCGAACGTTAACTTGAAACGTTCGAACGTACGATTCCTACTATACTAACTTATAGTATAATATATATACTACATTTTATATATCTATAACTATATACTACATTGTATAGTATGATAGCATAATATACTTTAAATGAGAACATCAACATATATAATATATAAACTATACCTTATATATAAATCAATAATTTATATTAAATTGTTACTTATTAAATTCTTTATTATATACTAACTTATAGTATAATATATATACTACATTTTATATATCTATAACTATATACTACATTGTATAGTATGATAGCATAATATACTTTAAATGAGAACATCATCGTATATAATATATAAACTATATTATATATATAAATCAATAATTTATATTAAATTGTTACTTATTAAATTCTTTATTATATACTAACTTATAGTATAATATATATACTACATTTTATATATCTATAACTATATACTATATTGTATAGTATGATAGCATAGTATACTTTAAATGAGAACATCAACGTATATAATATATAAACTATACCATATATATAAATCAATAATATAGATTAAATTGTTACTTATTAAATTCTTTATTATATACTAACTTATAGTATAATATATATACTACATTTTATATATCTATAACCATCAATAACATTGTATAGTATGATAGCATAATATACTTTAAATGAGAACATCAACGTATATAATATATAAACTATACCATATATATAAAACAATAATTTATATTAAATTGTTACTTATTAAATTCTTTATTATATACTAACTTATAGTATAATATATATACTACATTTTATATATCTATAACTATATACTACATTGTATAGTATGATAGCATAGTATACTTTAAATGAGAACATCAACGTATATAATATATAAACTATACCATATATATAAATCAATAATATATATTAAATTGTTACTTATTAAATTCTTTATTATATACTAACTTATAGTATAATATATATACTACATTGTATAGTATGATAGCATAGTATACTTTAAATGAGAACATCAACGTATATAATATATAAACTATACCATATATATAAATCAATAATTTATATTAAATTGTTACTTATTAAATTCTTTATTATATACTAACTTATAGTATAATATATATACTACATTTTATATATCTATAACCATCAATAACATTGTATAGTATGATAGCATAATATACTTTAAATGAGAACATCAACGTATATAATATATAAATTATACCATATATATAAATCAATAATTTATATTAAATTGTTACTTATTAAATTATTTATTATATACTAACTTATAGTATAATATATATACTACATTTTATATATCTATAACTATCAATAACATTGTATAGTATGATAGCATAATATACTTTAAATGAGAACATCAACGTATATAATATATAAACTATACCATATATATAAATCAATAATATATATTAAATTGTTACTTATTAAATTCTTTATTATATACTAACTTATAGTATAATATATATACTACATTTTATATATCTATAACTATATACTACATTGTATAGTATGATAGCATAATATATTTTAAATGAGAACATCACCGTATATAATATATAAACTATACCATATATACAAATCAATAATATATATTAAATTGTTATTTATTAATTCATCAATAAACACCATAAACTCATAAACTATTCACAAAATTCACAAACAATAATCACAATTATTTCAAGAGTAAGCATAAAATCACAACAACATGTATAAACATATTGCTAAACTTTATAAATATAACAAGCACTCACAAAAAAACCAATAATCTAATTGTCAATAATATTATATAACATCCTAATATATAACTTAAACATTTATAATATAATATATTATAGATAAAATTTTGGAAATTAAATTGACAAACGTTCGAACGTAATAATAAGTACGTTCGAACGTTCTGTGTATATAAGGCCAAAACCGAACGTCGAAACGACATTTCCAAAACGTATCCATCGTCTTCTCCGTTCTTTGCCGCCACGCCTCCGTCACCGCCGCCGTCAACTCCGCCACAACCGTCACTAAAAGGTAGGCATTCATCTTTTATGCAAATAACATGTATTTTATTGAGATTTAGATTGAGATTTGGATTGAGTTTTGTTTAAAACCGGATAAGTATTACCGGATTTTCAACTTCATTTTCCGGCCACCACGGCCAGTCATTGGCCGAATAGTCACCGTAGAAATGTTTCTTGAAGTGTATACTTCATTTACATGGTGACATTTCGGCATTTAGAACCTTGTAGAGAAATTTTCGAGATTTCAATAATGGCTGAGTCGACTCAGCCATTCTGCGTCGAAACGTTCGAACGTTTCACCAAGACATTCGAACGTACGACGTTTAAATTACAGAGCCGTTACGGCTTCCACGTTCGAACGTTAATCGTCTTACATTCGGACGTGAATATTATTAAACGACATACGTTCGAACGTGAATATTTACTTTCGCACGTAAATCACATACGGTCGGACGTTTAATTATAACATCCGAACGTAGTGATTTTCTACATTATTCATGCTTCGACGTTCGGACGTTCATATTTACGTTCACACGTAAAACAAATACGTTCGAACGTACATTCGAACGTATTTGTTTACTGCTTATGTTCGAACGTACATCTGTACATTCGAACGTATTTGTTTTACGTTTGAACGTAAATTTATTTACATTATTTTACGTGCGAACGTATAAATTAACGTCCGAACGTTTTTATCTTTAACGTTCGAACGTTAAAGATAAAACGTTCGAACGTTAATGCAGAGCATCTTAAAATTAATACAAAAAAATGCATTATTGTAAATAATTTTTTTTTCCTTTTCTATTTTCAGGATATGGCTCTTCCACTGCATACACGAAAACGAGGGAGGGAAGGAGCCACGTCGGACACTGCCCGTATCGGAGCTCGTACTGTTATGGTAGAGAGAGAGGTCTTAATTAATGAGTTCGACGAACTCTGTTGGCAGCAGACGAACCTAAGAGATGTTTTCCTCAGTAGAGGCTGGGGAAATATCTGCACATTGAGGGGGAAGGTATACCCCTCAATGGTTCAAGAATTCTATATGGGGATGTGTGACATGCCTCCGGATGCATCCTCTCACACCGTGACTGTACGCGGTGTTTCCATTGAGGTATCGGCAGATGTCATCGGCGAGCACCTCGGGATTCATCGAGGAGTTGAGACATTTACACACTCAACACCCCGTGAGGATGTAGGCACTTCTACATCATCTACTGGCCGGGGATGTGAGCCAGCATCAGCCAGAGATGCAGGCCAGTCAGAGGCTGAGGATACTGGCGTCGACGCTCGGGATGATGACCGAGACGAGGATTTCTACATCCTCACCGGGAGGGATCGCATGCAGATCGAGCGGAAGAACGCCTTCAACCAGAACCATCTGCTGCATTTCTTCCGCATGTTGCACCTTATTGTTGCAACAAATGTCGATCCTGTGGCTCATAAAACCACATTTAGTCGGCTTCGGGCACAATTTTTTATACGAGTGGCACGTGGAGATCCTATAGATTTGCCACTGCACATTTTTGAGAGGATCCGTTACGAGGCGAGCATCGTCTCCACGGATAATCTCCCATATGGTGTCCTCATCAGCCGACTATTACTTGCACGGGGAGTGCCGACCCAGCCAGAGGAGCGGGTCAAAGATCAGATGAGCCCCCTCGACATGACCACGCATCGGCGTAGCATTGGACAGGCGAGGGGACGTCAGCCACCCCCTGTAGAGGATCTAGTTCCTCCGACGCAGCCTGAGCCAGGTCATGTCGGGAGTAGTAGTCAGCATACGCCGAGTACATCTGCAGGAGATGTGCGGCCTGCTTGGGTTGATGCGGTCATCTCACAGCTGACTGCGCATATTGATCATAAGATCGATCGATCGCTCGAGGCTATATCGGCGTCTGTTGCCGAACTCACCCATCGTGTAACTATCCTCAACGACAAGGTTGATACCTTGACTGAGGAAGTACGGAGTTCGACTTTTGCGGATAACGTTATCATCTGACTGTTGTTTACTACATTCTATCAAATTTTGTATTTTATTTTTAATATTTGTAACGAAAAATATTATTGAATATTTTTATCGTTTTTTAATTTCAATTTTTAATCTTCTTTGATGTTATAATTTCCAACTTTAATACTAAATCACTGCATTTCAAATATATATAAATCAATAATATATATTTATATATTACAAAGTGTGTATATATAAATATATACAATTCAATTTTTTAGACTTGTTCACAAATTATGCACAATAAAAATACATAATTTTTAAATTAAAGTCATTTAATTTAAATTTACAATGAACGTTCGAATGTTATTACTTAACGTTCGAACATTGGTGCAAACATTTTACGTTCGAACGTAAAATTAATAACATTCGAACGGTTGCGCCAAAACATTTTACGTTCCAACGTAAACAGACATAACGTTCGAACGTATATGTGACGTTCGAACGCATATTTCCCATACGTTCGAATGTAAAAAAATCTCATTCTATCTTTAGTGACGGTTTCCAAAAATTGTCACAGAAAATGCCTTTTAGTGACGGTCTAGGGACTGTCACAATTTCCCAACCGTCACTAAAAAGCAATTGTGTTGTAGTGCAGTACATGGAAGGTTTCCCTAGAGAGTAGAGATACATAACACAGAATAGAAGAAGATTCTTATTGCAATAAATTAAGCAAAAGGTTTAAGGCAATGTTTGGTTGAGAGAAATTTGGTTCATGTTTGAAATTTTTTTCAAATTCTTTTAAGATACAATTTTTATTAGGTTTCGGGAAAGTAGATATGAAAACTAATTTAATAATTTTTTGAATTATCTTTTATATTGGGATAATTTGTAAAATTGGATATATATAGGTAGAATTAAAAGTTTGTTTGAATACATATAGGTTTTTAGGTTAGTTTTTGTTTCAATTTACTTATAAATAAGTTTTGTTTTTTCTATTTTTCACCTTTCATTGAAATCTAATTAATGATTGGTTGAAAACATGAAAAGACGTTGAAAAAAAAATTTAAGATTGAATGCAAATCTTTTCCATAAAACAGTTAAATTATAACACAACCTCAAACTTATATTGAAAAGATATATATACATAACTAGCGTTTATATGGGTTAAGTTTGGAGTGGTCTCTAAGTATAAACGAAAATTACAGCAATCATGTCTTTAATTAAACGAGCATGGAGAAAAAGAAAAGAGGTACGTGTGTATATATATATATACACACACACACACTAAAATACCAAACCAAATACTTCAAACACAAGCCAATTAAATACCGTAAAATTATGAAGTAAAATACATAGAGATAAAGCAAAAAAGATAAAAATTCAAAAATACCACTTAAAATAATTATCCATATCTCACACCCATATTAGGGCTTCACTTGTTGAAAGCGACTCATTCTCAAGTTTGAATCAAAATAATCATCATGATATAGAGATAAATAAGATACATCTAATGTTGTCAAAATGCCATATATATGTAATGTTCGAAATCAAATCCAAGCCACATCTAAGCCTAAACTTCAAAAGGATCTGCCAATAATACAATTAGAACCTCGTTGGAATCATTATAAAAAGCAAAAATCTCTCTCCCAAGTAATATGAATTTCCGTGCACTACCTACACTCAATACTTAGTACAATGTATCACAATCTCACCTCCTTTAAATTTATGATGTCCACATCGAGCAATTCAATCATATGTGGCATTAGTTAGGGGTGCTACTCGCCCATGTGGGGGCGGGTTGGCCCCTTCTTGCACCCCGCGGGGGCTGACCCCTGGTCCATAGTCCCCCGTCCACTGCCCACTCACAGCTGCACAGTCGTAGAAACAAAAAAAAAAAAAAATACAAATCCACAAAAAATCTAAAATAAAAAAATCCTAAATTAGTAAAAAAAATTATTTCCAAAGTAATAAACATTAAAAAAAAGGAAAGAGAGAGAATCGAGAGATGAGTTTCTTTGACCTTAAAAGCAGAGGACAATGTCGCAACAAGGGAGAGATTGAGAGTCGATTGTTGAGTTGTCAAGCAAGGCTAAGAGCATAGATGAATTTGAGCTCCCGCCCAAAAAAGGTCATAGCTTCTAAAAAAAATCGTTATCAAAACGACATCATTTTTGTAACAAACTTATATATATATATATATATATATATTGGGTTGGACTTAAGCCCAGCCCAAGTGCGCGGGGCGGGGGGGGGGGCACCCCCGCACCATTTTCTCTCTACGCATTAGTCAAGTCCTACACTTGTAGCTAAAATAGGTTCTGATACCATTTGTAATACATCAAAGGAGGCCCAAGCTCAGTTTGGGTCTATACTCTAAAAAGGATTTGGCACTAGTACAATTAGGTCCTATTGAAATCATTATAAAAAACAAGAACCTCCCCCTCCCAAGCAATGTGAGATCTCATACACTACCTATAATTAAAGTTCAATAATATTGTAAGCATTCTCATAGAAACCTTACAACAGCTTGAATGGTCCATGTGCTCAATGCATCCATACCAATATTTCATTCCTTGAAAGCTGTCATCTTTTCCATATTACCAGTTGCATGATACTTCTCGTTTTTGCTTGATAATCTTCTCTTATGTCTGTTCATGCACTTTCTATATAGATTTGACTCGTTCATTAGCATCTTCACTGAGTTGGTGTCAAAGTCATAAGAGGAAAATCCAAAGGGTCAACTCGAGTAAGTGCATATATATACACGGGACCAAACCAGTCATTTGACTTTAAGATCAATTTAAGAAAATTCATTGAGCCAAAAAAATATTCCATTGACAAATATTCTTATACTCTATTAATTTCCCCAATCTTCGATTAACCACTTGGGTTTCATCATCGGATTGAGGATTATTAGATGTTAATCAAGTAAAGAAGGATGCACGGGAAGTGCATGACAGAATGTTAGAGAGAAGAATCAAAATTTCAATATTGCATTTCGTATTGTCTTTTTCCTCTATACAATAGAGCTCCAGCAGTGAGCTATTTATAGCCAACAGTGCATACACAATTTATAAGAAATAAATACAAGATTAAATCTCCACTGTACAGCTCATCAGTTTTCTGTTGTTCATAACAAATTCTAGAGCTTTCCGTGAGTGGGAATTGGTTATTTCAATACAGAGGCAGCTTTCTGTGTTGATGTAGTGCGGGCACAGCCTTCTTGCAATTTCGTGGAGTCTGGTGCTTCAATTGTCCCCCTCGATTCTAGTGGCACAGGGAAGATAGCCAAGGATGAGCAGAGCAGGTTGAATCGAATTGAAGATAGTGGCTTAGTGAGGATGTCAGCCACTTGATCCTTGCTTGAAAAAAATGCAACTCTAAGTGTCTTAGCAGCAACTCTCTCTCTTACAAAATGAAAATCAAGTTCAACATGTTTAGTTCTTGAATGTAAAACAGGATTTACTGACAAATAAGTGGCACCTAAATTGTCACACCACAGGGTTGGTGGATCAATTAAGGGGATGGCTAATTCTTTTAACAGTGACTGAATCCAAAGAATTTCACAGGTGGTGTTAGCCACAGCTTTGTATTCAGCCTCGGTTGAAGAACGAGCTATAGTGGGCTGCTTTTTGGAGCCCCAAGTAATTAAGTGCGAGCCAAAATATACGCAAAAACCACCAGTTGACTTGCGGTCATCTGGACACCCCGCCCAGTCAGCATCCGAGAAGGCAGTGAGTTGGAAGAAAGAAGATGATGAAAAGTGAAGGCCAAAGTGAGATGTAAGGCGAAGGTAGCATAAGATATGCTTGACAGCTTGCCAATGTGAGACATGAGGGCAGTGCATAAATTGACACACTTTGTTGACTGCGAAGGACAAGTCAGGTCGGGTAAAAGAGAGGTACTGCAGACTTCCTACGACACTCCTATAAAGCTGAGGATCTTCAAACGAAGGCCCATCAAGAGTCGAGAGTTTGACATTGGTACACATGGGGGTAGACACTGGCTTAGACTTGTCCATGTTGGTCTTATGTAAAAGATCAGAAATATAGTGACTTTGGGACATGAATAAACCAGATGACATACGAGAGATTTCAACACCCAAAAAAAAATGCAATATGCCAAGGTCTTTGACAGGGAAGTCACTACGGAGTGAATGAATAAAATCATGAATCAAAGAAATGTTAGAGGCAGTCACAATAATATCATCAACGTAAATCAGAATATAAATTGAATTAGAGCCATGTGAGAGAATAAATAATGAAGAATTCGAAACTGAGGCATGAAAACCTAAGGAAAGTAACTTGGAGCTCAATTTAGAGAACCAAGCCCGAGGGGCTTGTTTCAATCCATAAATGGATTTGCGTAACTTACAGATGTGATGCGAAAATTCAGGATTTACGAACCCAACAGGTTGATGCATATATACATCCTCCTCCAAGTCACCGTGCAAGAAGGCATTCTGTATATCAAGCTGATGAAGAGGCCAGTTTCGGGTGACAGCAATGGAGAGGAGGAGCCGTATGGTGACTGGTTTAATCACAGGGCTAAAGGTCTCTGAGTAATCCAAACCAGGTTACTGATGAAACCTTTTAGTAACAAGACGAGCTTTTTGTCGCTCTAGGGTGCCATCAGCCTTCCTTTTGGTCTTGAGAACCCACTTAGAACCAAGAACATTGAAGTGAGGAGAGGGCTGTACCAAATCCCAGGTTCGGGTTTGAAGGAGCGCATGGAATTCGATGGCCATTGCGTCACGCCATTCGGGGTATTTGGCTGCTTCTGTGTAGCATGTGGGTTCTTCTAGAACTGATGATGTTTCGGAGATAGTGAGGGAAGCAGATTTGGGTATTGGCCAGGGAATGGTTCCATCGGAATGGACAAGAGGACGAGAGGTGTTGGTTTTGGAACGAGTGAGTATGCCGTGTGTAGAAGAAATGGGACCAGGTGGAGGTTCTATCGGAAAATCAATAGGCGGCAGAGATGAGTTAGGGTTAGACAAGGAGGTCGAAGGAGAAGAAGAAGATGGGCAGCTTGTTGGAGAAGAAGATGTGATGGATCGGGTAGGAGAGGAAGTGAGGGGGGGTGATGATGGAAAAGGATCCGTGGGCTGTAAGGAAGTTGCGGACTGGATTAATGAGCCCGTGTAAGAGTCTGCGGCTTGGAAACAATCAGAAGGGGCCTAGGGCAATAAAATGGACTTAGAAGGGCTGGGTTGAGTGACAGTCGAGTTGGCAGAAAGAGGGGTAGCGGAAAGGAGGGAATGGGTTTGATGTGCTAGCCGTGACTCATGGTTGAGAAGATAACTGAAAACTTGAGCAGACGAGAGTGTGTCGGGACGGGTTGTGATTGAGGTGACAACAGATTCATATTCGGAACCTAGACCGGCTAAGAGGTAGATAATGAACTCAGAAGGGGAGAGGGGTCGACCGGCAGCACTGAGAGAGGAGGAGAGAGCAGTAGCTTTGTGAAAGTACTCTGAAATGGTTTTAGAGCCTTTCTTCAAAGTAGCCAACTGGAATTGTGTCTGCATAATGTGAGCCGAAGATTGCGCCGAAAATTGGGAAGAAAGAGTATTCCATACTTCACACGAGGTTGTGCATTCGAGTACTTGAGCAAGAACATTATCGGTTAGTGAGGAGTTAATAGCCGAGAGAATGAGTTGATCTTGAAGAGCCCAGTCAGTGTAAGCTGAGTTGGGTTTGCCGTCCACAGTGGGTGGAGGAGGGGAAATAGTGCCATCAATATATCCAAAGAGACGATGACCTTTAAGAAAGGGCAAAATCTGGGCTTTCCAGAGGAGAAAATTGTCAATATTGAGCTTAACGGTGACTAAATTTGTGGCAAGGTTGGTGATAGTGGTGGGAGAAGGAGGGTGATTGGATTTATTTGGAGCCATAATAGAACAGGAAGGATAGACGTGAGTATTGGACTATGCTCGTGATACCATAATGAAGTAAAGAAGGATGCACGGGAAGTGCATGACAGAATGTCAGAGAGAAGAATCAGAATTTCAATATTGCATTTCGTATTGTCTTTTTCCTCTATACAATAGAGCTCCAGCAATGAGCTATTTATAGCCAACAGTGCATACACAATTTATAAGAAATAAATACAAGATTAAATCTCCACTGTATAGCTCATCAGTTTTCTGTTGTTCATAACAAATTCTAGAGCTTTCTGTGAGTGGGAATTGGTTATTTCTGTACAGAGGCAGCTTTCTGTGTTGATGTAGTGCGGGCACAGCCTTCTTGCAATTCCGTGGAGTCTGGTGCTTCAATTGATGTGCTAATTAAAGAGTAGCCTTGTACATATCAGACTTTCTCCAAAAAGTGCACTAAAAGTTACTCATAAACATTGTATCTTAGTCTTAAATAATTAAAAATGGTATACACGTACATTGAAGTCACAAGTTCTCTCGAAACTAATTAAACTCAGGTTTATGTGAAGCATCGATCCATAGTATTATTGCAAGCAAGAAAGTGTGCCATTTTTCAGAAACGATCCACGACCACCATAAATGAATATTTATCGGCTAAATGACAGGATTTGAAATGTTCCGAGTCCCTAATGATTTCCTTCTCCATTCTAGACTAATAATAATGCTCCATTATTAGTGAAAATTATGGTTTTGTCTTGCCCAAAGTCTTCAGCTAGGCCACCTTCACGAGCCGCCTCTAAGATAATTGACTCCTGCAAAGAACATTAAGGAATGCATAATAATTGGTTGCATTTAATCAAATATCCATATTGTAACGTCACAAAATAGATGACAAGACGTATATACCTTTGGAACATTCAACTATAATTTTACCAAAGCAAGGAATGTCTTTAACTTAGTACATTTGCAGCCTTGCTCTGAATTTTTTAGATATGTTTGAATGGTAAATGAATAAAGCTTGTCAACTCTCCACCCGTTTTCCACAGCTACAATCAGGCCAACTTATTTTGCCTATTGATCCGAAACTTCAAGCATCGTGATTAGAATAAAGAGCAAATTAACTCCTAGGGTCAAAGATAATGACTCAAGCAATACGAGTTTTGTCCAATAGCATAGAACATCTTTTCATAGGTAGAGTAACGCCTTTGTCATGTATCATTCAACTTCTCATTGAAATAGTCAATACGCTTACCTCACTACAATAGATTTTGACTTTTGTCATGGACAAAACCGTCACAAAAAATAAGCAAACCGTCGCAAATACTTTTTTATGACGGTTTGAGATAATCACCTGAAAGGTGTCACAAAAAGTAATTTTTGACAGTTTACTATTCAACCCTCACAAAAAGTTTTTTTTTGTGACGGTTGGAAGTCTTTCATGAGATATAACGTTTGAACGTGAAGTTTTTTTGTGACAGTTAAAATCCATCATAGAAAATAATGTTCACATGTAAAAACTGTTGCTCGAACGTTAACCCGACCGATTAACATTTGAATGTAAAAAAAATTAGACATTCGTTGTTTTTGCTTCGCACAATTAATATTTACGGTCAAACGTAACAACATTCAAATGTTTGCTCGGAGACATTTGAATGTAGCATTCGGATGTTAATCGCAAAGCGTTCGAATTAACGTAAAATGTTTAACGTTCGGATGTTGGGTTGTCATTCAAATGTATCTATTCTAATCAAACATTTAGATCATTTGTCGGTGGAAACATTCGAATGGAGTGACTTACGTTCGAACATTTTGTTGGAATTCAATGGTATTATGTTCGAACGTTGGTTTGAATGTGAAGCCATGTTCGACATTCAAACGAACTAATCAGAAATACTAATTTCATAAAATTAAAATGCATACAAATTATATCATATTACACCATAAATATAACAACTAATAATGTCTTATAGAGTTGCAAAATTAGACAATGAAAGTAACATTAATAATGATAATGATATATTCATTTCTTCTTCTTTCCTCGCCCACTGTGATCTTGCTGAAGTGACATAATACGTTCCATTTAGACCAACATCTCCCTCTGTACTTGCTCTTGAACTTCAATGCATATTCTCTCCACATGGTCTCTTTGTCGCTCCTGCAAATGCGTCTCTAAATCAAACTATCGCGATAAAAGAGACTCCAACTCCTGATGTCTCGACTTCATCTGCTCAATTTCTTGGCATGCTACATCTAAATATTTGGTAAGATTATTAACTTCTGAATTCGAGGTCGTGGAGGATGAACCGACACACTTGAAAGAACGTCTCAAACCTCTTACCAAACTATACTTGCTCCCAAGTACTTGCATGAATATGTCCATGTCACTAGGAGAGGATTCCTTAGAGGCTAACTGCATCTCAATAATTTTTCTGCTACAATTACAAAGAAAACACATAATAAGTAACATATTAAAAGAAATGGGGAATGAAACATAATATGTATTCACATTTTGTATAATTTATTCACAGAAAATAGCCTCACTTACGTAATTATCTTTAGCGACAGGGTCAATCCACTCATTGTGCTCATCAGTGTGAGTAGTAGCATAAATATGAATGAGGGAGAATTTTCAAGATCATCACGTTTCTAACAAAGTCATATTAATAATTTTAAAAAATAATGTTAGTACTTAAATAAAATAATATAATAAAAATGAGTGAATTTTAATAAGTTATTAATTATCATTTTATCAGTAAGACGTTAGAATGATCTTGAACCGACACGATGATAGATTGTCAAAGTCGTTCTATTTTGTACATTGATAGAACTTAAGTGCCACAAGATTAATTAAGAATGTTAATTATAATATATGGAACTAATATATATATATATATATATATAAGTTATAGGGGATAAATCTTGAATACCTGATAATCTGAACTTACAAAAAGATCACAACACTTCCTCCAATTTCTAACTTCATTTTATGAAAAGGGGACTGAGCTGCCTCTTCCAACGTCTTGAAGTGGTCATGACATCATCCCTTGTGATGCCGAAATAATGTAGCCATCAACTCATTCACAATTCGCACATCCTCGCTACAATCAAAATTGAGGTCAAATTCATCCTAAGAAGTGAATTGCGTCATAAATATGAAATCAAAACATCTCTAAAAAATTTACTATTGTATATAAACTCACTAGTACATGACTCCAAATGTGATCCTTAACCTCATTCGGAATATTTGTACATGATCGCACATAAAATGGGGCATAAGTTCGAACTAGTATGCCAAAATAGGAGGAAAGCAATATTAGCCACTCCCCCAGTGAAGTTATCAGGAATATTGTTGACCTTGATTTTTCCGTTCCTTCTACATTTTTCTAGAGCAAGGCCACGTGTTAAGCAATGTCCGCGACGTGACAATGCATCAACTAATATTTTTAAAATTATTGAATACAGTTCCCAAAGTATTGAAATATAATTAATTATCAGCATAATTCCCTTACCGGCAGGTGTCGACTGGCTGTCTATCTCTTGTGTATCAACTTGTTCATGAGCGGAGTCCTCAGTTGGGGAGTTGTGAACGGGTTCGGGACTTGAGGGAGGAGGCATATTTCTTCATTGTCGTTTTGGTGGCATCCTTGAAAATGATTAATATTTCTTCATTGTCGTCGTCATCATCTTCTTATTCATCTTCTTCATCGACTTCTCCTTCAGACTCTTCTTCTTCTTCTTCAGACTCTTCTTCTTCTTCTTCCTCACTCACTTCAACTGAGTGATCCTTTAATACGGATGGGTTGAGATGTACGGGTGGGACGTCATCTCTACATAAGGGAATTAGTTCAACTATACCAAGGTCAACAAATAAATTAATACCCTCTCCATGTTCGTAGTAGACCTCTATAATTAGAGTGTTATCTTCATCTCCACTATGATCGTGATCCGCTATCATTCTTGCATCATAGATATTCTGAGGATCAAATTTCTATACGACTTGCCAAGTTATCTCTCCAGTATCTTCATTGGACCCTTTCATCAACCAAGTAATAGACTTGGGTAGCTTGATAAGCCAATACGAATGGATCATCTTCTTACAATTTACATGCAGTATTAACACTCGTAAAGTGATTATCCCTATGTATCGAAACCCGACCACCGCCTAAATCCCATCAATCACATTTAAAAATATATGTCACATTCCCACCTAGGTATTTTAATCCGATCATGTCACATATGACACCATAGTACTCAATATCATCTATTCCATGACTTCCCTTGACCAACACACCACAGTTTTGTATCTTTCGATTACGTTCACGGTTCATAGCATGCAGTGTATCAAAGTGCTTTGTGTGAGGGACTATGGGCCAATGCATGCAATTAAGAAGAAACTGATGCAAAATCATGAGCACGTTGTTCCAAAATCTAACAATTGAACTAGTAACAAAATTATTAAAAGTTACCAAGAATTACAATGGTTCAGAAATATTTTGCGTCATGGGACATTTAAATGCATACGCATTGTTTAAACCATCCGGAAAATTTTTCTTCGTGTCTCGCCTCTATATTCTCTACGCCTTTTGTCCTAAGTATGTCCATGTGTTCACGGTATAGAAGTACAAAATGGTAGAATATTTGAACACATTCATTATAGTTAAATTTTTTTAATTAGAATTATTCTAAGTATACAGCGACATACCTGAGATAATCATCAATCTCCCGACAATTATTCAACATGTACTCCCGAGCTTTTCCTAACTCTCCACCAATTAAGTTGTATCTCGTTTGTGCACCCAAGGACCATACATTCTGGAAAAACACTAATAGCTCACGAGGGGGAGGAACAACAAGATCAGCATTCCGCTCTTCACGATTAAATCATGTCTCAACACCGCGAAGATATAGAGAGTAAAATATCAACCATTCATGGTGTATAAAAGCCTCTGCTATTGAACCCTCAACTCGGGTTTTATTCTCAATAATGCACTTCAATATACCCAAATATCTTTCAACTGGATACATCCAACGGAATTATACCGAGCCACCTAATAGTACCTCGCAAGGTAAATATATTGCTAAATAGACTATTACATCAAAAAATGATGGTGGAATGATCTGCTCGAATTTACATAGTATAGTAGCAATGTCTTATTCCATCTTTCATAATATATCTGGATTTACTACCTGAGAGCACAAATCCTTAAAAAATATTAGTAAAACATATATATATATATATATTATTAGCTTATAATATATTAGTATATAATATTAGTTGTTAATTATACTTTATTAATATATTAACAACACTAGACTAGTACAACATATATACTACATAGTGTATAAGTATAGTATACTATTGGTATATATATTATAGTATAGATAATATAATATATATGATAGTAATCTAACGTATAATTTTTACAGTATAGTAATGTATATACTATATAGTTTACTAATGTATATAGTAATTATGCAAAAAAAAAAAAAGAGTAAAAAAAATCACTGATACAGATTTTTAACAACGATAAACTATAGAGAGTCCTATATTGGTAAGCCATGAGAATCAGTTGATCAGCCGGTTTATGCTAGAGAGCTTTAAGGATGGTCCCAGTGGTGTTCTCACAAGATCTTAATATAGAAAATCTTTGCTTAAAAATTATGTGTCAATGAATTCTTTATTCAAATTTGAATCCTCAACTAGTATACCTAATTACTTTGGACCGCTGGCCATGTATACAATAAAACACATTACAATATGTGGTCCTCCTTTGTGAGGTTTCTCTCTAGAATAGAGTAAGTCCCTTAGATTGGTTTACTAGTCTGAAGTGGGGAACATGGAGGAAGATATATCTAGGCAATGGGAAAGGTTGAGTCTCACTGATACAGAGAAGGAAGTGGTGGTTTTACCACCCTCCTCTATGGAAAAAAATGGAAATCCAAGCCCCTTCTAGTTGTCGGTGATGATTGTGGCAGACAAAAGTGTTAACAAGGAAGCCTTCAAGAGCACTATGACCAAAGTATGGAGGTGTGAGAGCTGGATCCAGTTCTCTGAAGTTAGACTCAACAAGTTCCTCATTGAGTTCAACAATGAACATGACATGTTAAGGGTGGTAAAGGGCAGGCCATGGTCTTTTGATCATTGGCTCCCGTGCCTCCAACCTTTCGATGGCTCTATGTCCATCAACGAGATGGCTTTCAACAAGGAGGAGTTTTGGCTCCAAGCTTATGACCTGCCTTTCAACTGTATAAACCAAGAGATTGGTTTCCTGCTAGGAAGTAATGTGGGAAAGGTATTAAAGGTCCATGCAGATGAAAGAGGAGTCAGTTGGAGGAGATTCTTGAGAATAAGGGTTAAAGTTGATATTAGTAAAGCCTTTCTAAGAGGTACTTTTCTAACTATGGATGGGAAGAAGTCATGGGTTCATTTCAAATACGAGAGATTGACATCAGTGTGCTTTAAGTGTGGTATCATCAAACATACTTAGAATGCCTACTCTAGTGCCTCGAGTGGGGGTGGAAAGCAACAATATGGGGTATGGTTGAGAGCTCCTGCAGCTAGAGAAAGTGATTTGCAGTATAAAAAATATGGAGAAGGGGCTGCTCAGGATGGTCATGCTCACTCCCAACCATGAAGGGAGGGAAGGGAGGACAATGATGAAGTCCAAAATGGAAAAACAGAAGTCAGGGAGGGGTGTCAGGCGCCTGCAAAGGACTCTTTTGACCTCAAGGCTAAAGCTGTTGCTCTAGACAACCTGCAAATATTAAGGGACTTTACAAAGTCAAAACAATTACTCGAAAGGAATGTGAAGGAAAGCAGAACAAGAAAGTAGATGTCTCTCTACACCCTTCAGAGGGACCCTATGACATGCTAGGAGTGGAGGCTACTGACCCAAAAAAGGAAGATACTAAAGCTAAATAGCCCATACACGACACTAGAAATGGCAACCGAACATCTAAGGGCTCTAAGGATTCAAATGACCTAGTGTTACAGATAAACTCCCTTGACCAATTCATCTCTGATCAAGTCCAAGCTTTGAAACAGTCCAAGGAAAGTGCCTCCTAGAAAAGAAGAGCAAGGAACTTATGCTTTGATAGCTTATCTGTGGGACTGGAGGGGGGGTACCACAGGTCTACCCAATAAAAACAAGAGAGTTACAAGTCTCCTTCCTGCTTGTGATGCTCAAAACAAGGGTAAAAAGATTAAAATTGATGAAAGAGACAATAAGAATTCATACAATGCAGACATGGTGGAGGTTGTTGAACAGCCCCACCACAGCCCCACCAAGCTATAAATTAGTGGCATCAGTTGGAACTGTCGGGCGCTTGCAAACCCCAAAACAGTTCATGACCTACGTCAAATGGTGCAAAAAAAGCTCCCACCCGTTGTTTTTCTTGATGGAAACAAAGTGCCTCAAAGTTAAATCCATCAAAAAGACTTTCAGGCTTGAAAACAGTTTTGTTGTAGATTTCAAAGGTTTTAGTGGAAGGATTGCATTTCTCTGGAAGGAGGAGTTTGAGGCAGTTATTCACTCCTACACTCAAAACCACATATCCCTAGTGGTTAAGGGGGTCGAGGAAGGCATGGAGTGGCTACTTATAGGCTTTTATGGTTGCTCCATCAAAGTTAAAAAGAAGGAAAGCTGGTAGTTATTACAAGCTCTCAAGCCACTGAATCATAGAGGGTGGATGTGTGTAGGGGATTTTAATGAGGTGCTCACTTTTGGAGAGAAGTGTGGGGGCCCTCTAAGATCCCACAACCAAATAGAGGCTTTTAGAACCACTATTGAAGCATGTGGTCTATGTGACATGGGCTTCATTAGCAATAAATTCACCTAGTCAAATGGAAGATGTGGGGGGGCATTTGCTAAAGAGAGTATTGACAGAGCCCTCTGCAATGCCATATGGCCTGAATCCCACCCTAACTCGAGGGTGTTTACTCTCCCAGCATTAAGTTCTGATCACTGTCCAATTCTTGTCACTTTAGATAGGAGCCAATCCTACCTTTCTAAGAATGATAAGCACTTTAGAATTGAGGCAAGTTGGGCACTGAGAGAGGAGTGCTATAAGGTGGTGGAGGAAGCCTGGAATCATCCTAGATTGGCAGAAAACAAATTAAGCTATGCAAATGAAGGGCTTATTATTATCTGCAAACAGAAACTGATGCAGTGGAGAAAGGTGGTTTCTGGCAAGATACAGTAAGAAATGAACGCTCAATTAGCTCTTTTAACTGATCTACAAAAAGGAAATAGAGGCCACCTCAATGATGCAATTGAGCGAGTGTAAAGAATAGTGAACAGATTACTTGAAGAGGATAACCTCAAGTGGAAGCAGAGAGCAAAACAAAAGTAGTTAAGGGAGGGAGATAGAAACACCAAGTTTTTCTACCAATGTGCTTCTGAAAGGAAGAAAACCAACTTGATTAACAAACTGCTTGATGGAGATGGTCAAGAAGTACTCCAAAAAGGGAATTAGTGCACTTTTCCAAAGCTACTACAAAGAGTTTTTTACCACCTCAGAACCAGATAATATATCAGAGTGTTTAGCTTCACTTGAGCCTCGAGTCACAGCAGCTCAAAATGAACTACTCACAAGACCTTACACACAACAAGAAGTTGAGGAGGCCCTTTTTCAAATGGAGGGACTAAGCTCCCCAGGACCAGATGGCTTCCCAGCAGCTTTTTATCAAAACCATTGGACTATCATTGGAGCACAGGTTTGTGAAGCAATTTTACTGGTGCTAAATTCAAATGGTAGTATTGCTGAGATTAACAACACATTCATCACCTTAATTCCCAAAAAAAGGGGCCCTTCTAAAGTGACTGAGTTTAGACCAATTTCTTTTTGTAATGTGCTCTACAAGCTGGTTTCTAAAGTTGTAGCTAACAAGCTAAAGAATATGTTGCCTCAAATCATTTCCTGCACCCAATCTACATTTGTTCCTAACAGACTTATCTCTGATAATGTTATAGTGGCTTACGAGGCCTTGCATACTATGAAATGTAAAATGACAGGTAAGAAGGGCTGCATGGCATTGAAGCTTGACATGAGCAAGGCCTATGATAGAATTAAGTGGAGTTTTCTTAGAGCTTTATACAAGTTTGGATTCTGCAGCCAGTGGATGGAACTAGTTATGCAGGCATTGAGACAGTCTCCTATGAAACTTTGGTGAATGTCATACCTTAAGAATCCTTCCATCCAACTAGAGGTATAAGACAAGGTGATCCCCTTTCACCTTATCTTTTTATTTTGTGTGCTAAAGCACTTAGCAACCTAATCAATCAAGCTGTAGCTAATGATTTGATTTGTAACAGCCCGCTAGAAATTCATTGGTGGAATTTCTATTGACTTTAGGAATCTCGTGAAAATTCCATAAGTTTTTACGAATCGACCAATCGCACAGGTTTTAGTCTGTCAACAATCACTCACTATGGTGCTAGAAATATGAGTTTAATTATTTGAGGTAGTTAGAAGTGTCAGAATGCGTTATCGTCTACGCCGCTAGACTCAGTGGATTATTTAGGATTTTATGGTGCAATAGCCTATTTTCATAATTCCGGACGAAACATCTGTTGAAAATTGTGAAATTATTTTTAGGGGCACTTCGGGGTTGAATTTTGGTAAATGATTTTCACTATAGATTAATATGAATATTTAGAATTTTTCAGTACTAAGTTTATTATGCATTTTTTTTGGAGTGAATAGTAACCTCGATAAGCGCACCCAATGCAGTGTGTTCAAAATCACAGTCTGAAATGTCCAAATTAGGTTGGAAGAGTTTATTTAGACACTTGGCAAGATCTTAGCCACATATAGTGAATAATATTAGAGACTTGGTACAAAGAGGAACCGTTAGATGGATTTGTGAAGGAAGTCAAGGTGTGAGATCATGTCACCTAAGTAAAGCTTTGTTTCATCAGATCAACTAAATTGTGCCAGACCAAAGAGGATTTCAACCCTAGCAAAATCCTAAATGTTTGGAATCCAATTGAAACCCCAAAAGCTTGGTTGAAATCGAAATCTTAAACGGTTTCCCCAAACCCAAAAGTTGGTCTCCAAACCCTTTTTAACCCGATTTCTAGCATTGTGTTTAATCACTTGATTAAATCACTTCCAAATGCTATTAATTAATCAAATCCTTGTTATGACATCATTATCCAACCTTTTAAACCTTCGAAATTTGATTGGGCCAAGAAAAATTGATTTTGGGCTTGATAGCATCTCAAACCCTAACCAAACCCCCTTTAAACCCCAAATTGAAGCCCACTTGGTGGGGCCCACCAAGGCCCACGAAATTGGCCACCTTGGCAAAGCTTCTTGGAGAAGTTTCCTCTCCCACATGGCAGACCATCTACTGCCATTGGCTGCATCCAATAGTGCCTTGATGTGAAGGAGAAATCCACTCCATCAACCTCCATCTTTCACAGCTGCTGCAGGCAGTCTTTGCACCTCACTATTCACCACTTTATGTCACATAGCCACCTCCAATCAAGGGTCATTCCAGCCCAAAACATCCCCCTCCAGGAGTCTATAGTCGTGCAAGGCACTTTTCATTCCATTTTATCACTTCTTTTCCCCGTTCTTAGAGAGAAACCCAAAAGAGCTCTCTCGGGCAGATTTCTGGGTCTTGTTGCGTGGCCATTTTTTATCCTTTGTATGTATTATCTCACAATGACTCCTTCATAAAAGTTGTTTGTATTTGAGTCTAGTTTCCGTGTATATCTTATTAGTCTCATTCCATGATTATTTGATTGGTCAAAATTATTTTTAACCATAGAAAGGTCATTCCGGGCGTGAAACTGGAGAGTATGTTATGTTTTAGAAGTTTTGACCAAGCTAATGGACATATCCTGGTCCGAAAATTTTATGGAGTGTTTTTAACATGTGTTTATGAATTTTCATTGAGGTTTTGTTGCATGAATAAAGCTTTTGATGTTAGATTTTCTTAGAGTTAGAAACTTGAAAACTGGAAGTGGGAAAACAGTTTCTGTTTTGTGAAAGTTGGAATATTTCGTGGTTTGATCTTATTCCAAAGGCTTTGATATTTTTATATGATGATCCTAAGCATCTTATATACATGTTAGGATGTTATTTCAAAGATATTTAGTATTAGTTTTAAATATATGATTTTCTATGCTAGAGGATTTCGGTTAGGCCTAAAATTTGATGTTTTTGAGTTAGATCCGTGTTTTATTAAATTTTAGTTATGTGATTTTAAGTTTGATGGTTGGATCTTCTTTAGGACACATTTTTAAACCATGTGATGTGTTAGTTTGAAGATCATATGTCTTTAAGCCATGGAGCAAGAGATTGATCCAATTTAGTTGGGAAAAACAGTTTTTGTTTTGGACTAAGTTTAAAACAAAAAACTCCAAGTGTTGTTTTGTGATTTTTGGTGAGTTTTGTTTAATGATTTAAATCATGGTTGATCTTAGGATGATGTTATGAATATGTTAGATGTAAGATCTGATTCTTTTGGAATTCTTGGAGATGTTTTTATTAAGGTCAAAACTTGTGATTTAAGGATTTACTTTTTGTTAAAAAGTTTGGATCTTTTTACAAAAAGTTTGGTGTTGATGATTATCTTTTCTTAATGAATATTTTAAGTGTATTTTTAAACTTAGGATAGGAAGATCCTTGTTACAAAATTTTGGTTTAATCATGGGTTTTGAATATGGAAGAAATTGCAACCAAAATCAAGAGAAATGGTTTATGAATGTTTCGGTCATTGTGAGTTTCCATAGTTGTGATTGGTTTTAAATTTTTCTGAGTTGTTAATTGAGTCTAGGACAAGATTTACATGAGGAATGTAAATTTTGGTAATTTTTGGAGTTAGGATGTGAAATCCTTAAGTTAGGGGTAAAATGGTCATTTGCCCACATGTAGAGGGTAAAATGATAATTTTACTCTAAGTTGTCTCTTTTCACATTTTTAATTGTTAGTAATTAATTTCTAACATTTAGAATACCCTCTTACAGTTCCTCGTGTTTCGCGCTTTATTCTAGTAGCACGCGACGATTGAGGTAAGTTAGCTTTTAATTTACTATCAGTTTAATGTGTATGAGTTAAAAGTAAGGGAACTAAATTGTATGTATGCATGTTATCATATGTGCCATGCCAAGTCATTACATATTTATCTGTTACACACAATTTATTTTGCAATGAATTATTCATCTGTTACACAAGATATTCTGTCACGTATTCCTATACATTACAAGTACGTCATGTTAAGTTAAGTATATCATCTGTTACATGTATTTCATGTCACGTAATATTTACTGTCACATGTTACACCATGTTAAGAAATGTTGTCTGTTATATGGTATGCCATGTTACGAAATGTTGCATGTTACATCTATGCCATGTTATGAAATGTACTCTGTTACATTTATGTCTTGAAGTATGTCATATCTGTCATCTTACGTTCATGTCACGTTATGCTACGTCAGGACTTTTGTCTTTTATGTCACGTTCATGTTACGTCACGTTACGAAATGTCATGTATGTCAGTTAAGTCATTCATGTCAATCACGACCCTAAGCGTTAAGATAGGGTAATATCCTAGTGGAACTCCTTTGTTCACGCTGGAGTGTCTAAATAGGTGTGAAATTCTCTGAGTTGACGAAGTACAGTCAACGGGTTGCGAATGGGGCATAATTAGCTGGGCACCGGAGCGCGCCAGACACTAACGCCGATGGTGCCGCACATTATGTTACCTGTGTCCACAGTAAGTGTGGCACAAACAAATAAGTCATGGAGCCACAACAACTGTGGAGCATGAAGTATGTGGCCACAACAACTGTGGAGCATACACTACGTGAGACACAGCAATTGTGACACGTAGAATACGTGGGGCCACAACAACTGTGGAGTATGTATTAACGCACTCACAGCTGGTATAGACACCTGTGATGTGATGCGGTAATCAGCAGGGACACACGGCTCAAGGGGACCTGTGTAGCACCCATATGGTTACTTTAATGATTAAGTCTATTGAATAAGATTTCAAGTTCATGTATTTCATGTTCAAGTCATGTTTCAAGTTCACGTTATGTTATGTTCAAGTTTACGTTCACGCAATCATGGTAATCCCATGAGACAATAATATGTTTCAAGTTCATGTTATGTTATGTTCACGTTTACGTTATGTTCCAAGTTCACATTTATGTTATGTCATGCTCAAGTTCATGTTTAAATTATGCATGTTCACGTTCATGTTATGTTTCAAGACCATGTTATATTTCAAGTTCACGTTCATGTTATGTTTCAAGTCCATGTTATGTTTCAAGTCACGTTCATGCTAAGCTTAAGTTTCAGTTTAAGTTATGCCAGTTATGTTGTGTTGTATGTCAAGTTATGCTATGATTACTTATGATTTGATTATGCATTCATGCTTTTACTGCCATGCATGCATCATTAACTTGTGTGGAAGTTTTCTGTTAACTTGCTGAGATTTGTAATCAAATCTCACTGTGGTAGTCCCAACTACCATTCCCCCCGAATGGTAGATTTTGTTATAGGATCTGAAGGAGAACCGGGAATTGACCAACTGGAACCGATCGACTAAGCGACGGTGCGACGTAGATGGTAGTACAGTAGTTACCTCAAATTACTACTTGTATTTGTGGAGTTCAATCTCCATCACTCTTTTGATCAGAACCTTATGGACTATTATTGTGATCTTAGTTGTTTAGTATGTCGTTAAGTATGAAGTATGTTTTAAGTATTTGGGATATTTTAGTTTGGTGCATAGTATTGCTAAAGAAAAAAATTATCCGCTGCGAATATTGCATAATGCTAGATGCATGGTAGAAATATTGCATCTTATATGTCATGAACGGAGGCAGGTAACCTTGTATTGCATGTCTCGATGCTTCAAATGTCCGTCCGATCCCAAGCGGAATCTGGGGGCATCACATGATTCATGGTGTTCCAATTGCTAAAGGCCATCTTAGAATTTCTCACCTATTTTCTGCTGATGACAACCTTTTCTTTTGTAAGGCTAATGCCTTTGAATGGAGTATGTTATTTAGTTTGTTAAGAGGTATGAGTTAGCCTCAGGACAAAGACTTAACCTTGAGAAAACATCAATTATGTTCAGTAAGAATACAACTTAGGTTGCTTAGCAGTACATTCTTTCCATTGCAGGGATGAGGTCTGCTATGTCCTATGAAAAATACCTTGGGTCGCCCTCTGTTGTTGGAAGGGATCGATGCAAATCCTTCAAAGGCATCCTGGAGAGTGTAAGAATGAGAATAAGCAACCACAAAGTGAAGATGCTATCCCAGGCAGTGAAGGAAATCTACATCAAAGCTGTGCTCCAAGCCCTCCCCACCTATACCATGAGTGTTTTCAAGCTGCCTCACTCTCTCCTCAAAGACATTAACAGCATCTTTCATAACTTCTAGTGGGGGCAGCAAGATAGAGAGAATAGGATCCATTGGATTTCTTGGAAATGGATGTGGAAATCTAAACTAGAAGAGGGCATGGGTATTAGGGGATCTCAAGGCCTTCAACAAAGTCATGCTTGCCAAACAATGCTAGAGACTGATCCAACACCCTAAATCCCTTGCAGCCAAAGTGATGAAGGCCAAATACTACCCAAGATCAACCCTTTAGCAAGCAAAGCTGGGATCCAAGCCATCATTTATATGGAGGAGCTTCCTTTAAACTAGACCTCTTATTGAAGCAGGTGCTTACTAGAGGGTTGGGAATGGCAATGATATACACATCTGGAAAGACAAATGGATTACACACCCTACTCCTAGAAAAAGCCTAAGCACTGTCAAGGTATTGGACAGTAATGCCATTGTCTCAAACCTGATAGATCCTGTATCAAAGCAGTGGCATACTAATATTGTGAAGGAAATTTTTGACCCAAGAGAAGCTAATACTATCTTGAAAACTCCTATAAGTAGTCTCAACAGCAGGGATAGACTTATTTGGCAAGGATCCAAAGATGGCACTTTCTCTGTTAGAAGTGCTTATCACATGGAAAATGCAAGGATCTTATCAGAGAAGAACCAAGCCTCGAGCAGTAACTCATCCAGAGAAGTATGGCAACAGCTTTGGCAGATCCAAGTGTCACTTGGAGACAAGGTTTTCTTATGGAGAGCTTGCATCAAGTCCCTCCCAACCCCATCCAACCTCTTCAAGAAGAGAATTGTGGAGCATCCCCTCTGTCCCATATGCAAATTGGAAGCAGAAGACACATTGCATGCACTATGGAGGTGCGAGTTTGCCAGGGATGTTTGGAGTGCTTGCTCAAAAAGTCTACAAAAATGCTACCTACCTCAATTGCCTACGCTGCAACTCTTTGATGCTCTTTTAAGGACTATGAACACTCAGGTAGTACAAGAATTAGCAGTTGTGGCTAGGAAAATTTGGTGGAGGAGGAGCTGTTTCATCTTTAAAGAAGAGTTTCCCCATCCTTCTGTCCTTGTTAAGGAAGCCACTTGAGCTACTAGCAGAGGAGGGTATAAGAAGAGCCTTCAAAACCAGTATGATGTGCACCTTAGTAGACTTATGGCAGGCTCCTCTTTTGAACTGGTTCAAGCTGAATTGGGATGGAGCAGTAGACAAGGTACAAGGTCATGCTGGAGTTGGAGTGACTGTTAGGGTTAGTGCAGGCCAAGTTATTGCCACATTGAGAACAAGCAAACATCTTTTCCCTAACCCCTTACTTGTTGAGGCATTTGGTGCACTACAAATAGTGAAGTTTGGGTTAGACCTTGGCCTACCACAGGTTATCCTTGGAGGGGATTCACTACAAGTTACTAAGGCTCTCAAAAGTGCTAAAGAGGGCTGGAATAGCGCTAGTCTGTTTATGTGTGAAGCTAAAATGTTACTTCAAGATTTTGCTAAGTGGGAGGTTTCTCATGTTAGGAGAAATGGCAACTCTATGGCTTACTTGTTAGCAAAAGACTCTCTTTCCTTTTTTGATCTTATTGTAACATTGGAGGAGATTCCTTCTTGTATTTCTTCCTTGGTTTAATGGAATAGAGATGAGATTTTTATTTAAAAATAAAATAAAAATAGAGCATGATAACATCAATCAAGAAGATTATAATATATTAAACATAGAAAGAAATTTATAAGATTGGACAATTCCTAATGTTCCAAAAAATCAAATCTATAAACAATATACTTTTTCTTCAAAATTATCATTTCTTACTAATTATACTATTAAAACTATAGAAAAAACAATTAACTTAAACAATGATTATGAAACATTACAATTATTAACTAAAGATGCTATTAAACATTATAAGGAACATAAATATTCTTTCATACATATTGGATTAGTACAAGTTGCTATAAAACAACTCACTAGAAGTGGATTAAATGCCTCAGTACTACTCTGTTTAAGAGACAGAAGACATTATAAATTTCATGACTCATTACTTGGTATGGTAAAATCTAGCCTATTTCAAGGCCTTGTTTATTTCAATTGTTATCCTAATTATTCACATTCATTATTTGGTACTAATATTTTACCTGCTTTAACATTAAATATTAAAACAAGTGGTTAGCATATGATCAAAGGATCACATCCCTTAACCATAGTATATAGAATCCATTATAAACTTATAAAAACAACATTAGAGCCACAAGCTCTTCTTACCAGTCCAAAAGGTTATACACTATTATTACAATCTAGCACACCAAACTCTAGTATACAAATTCTCAAACAGATTCATTGGAATCAAATTACTCTTCTTAATGAATGGAAGTTAGATAATATAATTCCATTATCTAAAATAGAAAATAATGCTATAGATGATTTAGAATACATAGACCAAAAGACGGACGGATCAATCCAAATAGCTTTTCAACCTTTTAGAAGATCACTTTCACATTATTCTTCATCAGCACCCTCTAGTTACCACACACCCATATTTGTTCTTACTTTAGCTTCTCATAATAGATCCCAGAATCTGGACAACTAGATCCAAAGAATTATTCCTGAAAATATTATTGACACACCTGTATATACTGTTAATCCTAGTATAGCATCTACCTCTTATAATCCTAAGCCAGTAAAAGAACCACATTCTCCAACATATTCACAAGTTGTTGGAGAAGATGCTCAAATATACACCCTTAGTAAGGAAGATTTCAAGAATAATAAGGAATATCTTAAACAAGATTATATGAAAAAAGAAAATAATCAAAAGAGATTATTATTTTTCTCAACTTTTACAAAAATAGAAAGAGATTATATTCAAGAGAAATATTATGATTACTTAAAAGAAATACAAACTAATATACCTTTCTTTACATGGTTTGAAATCTATAAATCAAACCAATTATCAACCATAAATAAGACTACTAATCAATGGATTAAGGAAGAGAGTGATCAAATTGTTTATGAAGAATATCCCCATTTTGAAGCTATTAAGTACAACCAAAAAGGTACTCAAATCTTAGCATTACCAATAAAGAAATATAATTCTAATACAGAAACTAAAAACACAGATAATATAATCCAACAAAATAATTACACTAACTTATTTTTAAAAATTACGGGTAAACAGTTAGAAAGAATTGAGACTCAATTATCTCCTATTAATCCTACCGTTAAAGAAGTAAAGGAAACCCTTTTATTTGTTCCCCATGAGATTCCATCTCATTTAAAAACTATTTTTACTAAAAATAAAATGATTTATTAGAACAAATCTCTAATAAATTAAAAAAATTAAATATTACTAACATTGCCTCTACTTCAAAACAACATCATATTAATGTATTAAGTAAAACAGACTCACTTATTATATCCGACTCTGAAAGTAGCAATATCAAAAATCAGTTTAAGAATATGGATTTACAAATAAACAATATTAGAGGAGACCATGTTAATGAGTATTCAACTAGGGATTCTAAAATACACATTTCTATTACTCGCAACTGGTATCCAAGGCCAACCCCACTAGATATGCAATTTGAAGAAAGAGAACATATAGTAGGATCTGCTTTTTCACCAAACGTATTATATAAATGGAACATAGATAGATTATCTGAATATGAAATACTAAATCATTTTCAAGAAATGATTATGGTTGCTAATGTCTATAAAGGTAATAGAAAAACATATCATCAGATAGCTCACATTATTGGGATTCACTGGCCAATTAAAAGGCTGGTGGGATCATTATCTTTCAAGTGAACAAAGAAATAAAATATTATCTCAATATAACATGATGAAAGAATGCAAATAATAAAAACAGAAGATGACCATCCATTAGAAGATGCTGTTAATACTTTAATATTCATATTAACTAAGCATCTTGTTGGCGATCCTATTCAGTTTAAAGAAAGAACAAGTGATTTATTAATTAATTTAATATGCCCTCAGTTATCTGGTTTTCATTGGTATAAAGATGTATTTCTAACTAAAGTTATGATCAGAAATGACTATCAACAACCATACTGGAAGGAAAAGTTCATAACTGGACCTCCCTATTACTTTGCCCAAAATGTACGAAAATCATTAGTAAAATCGGATGGTACAATTGATTTTATTAATCTTACTTATGGTGATATTATAACTAATATTAATAGAACTGGTTTAATTATGTGTAATAATTTAAAATTAAAAAATCAAATGTAGAAAGAAAAGAAACTTGCTAAGAAAGAACTGGATACCTTTTCTGAACGGTTCGGTTATACTTCATTATTGCTAGGGGTGTAAATTTAAACCAGGAAACCGGAAAACCAGACCGGACCGAACCGGACCGGTTGGTCCGGTTTTGACCGGTCCGGTCCGGAACCGGTTCCTATATTATGAAAACCGGCCGGAATCGATCCAGTTTCGGTTCCGTAGTTTCCGGAACTGGACCAGACCGAACCGGACTGGTTGAAAAAAATATATATATAAGTTTTATATATAATATATAATAATATATTAGATTTTTATATATTATATATGAAATAGTTTCATATTATAATTTATAAATTATAACAAAATATTAATCTTAAATATAAACATTTGTAATTTGTTGGATCATATATTATTAATATAATTATATATAAGATAATGTTATTATAATTTATAAAATAAAAGTTTAATCTTAAAAATGAAAATTTAATTGATCATATGCTTTAAACATAATATATATATTAAATTATTAACAATATTTTATCATAAGAAGTAACATTTTATTATATATTTTTAACATTTTAAAAAAATTAGAAAATCGGACCGGACCGAACCGGAAACTGGTAAAACCGGATGTACCGGTTTAGGAGGGTAACCGGGGCGTAATTGGTTTTGAAAAATGAAAAATCGGTACATACCGGTTCGGTCCTAGATTTTGTCCAAAGCTGGTCCGGACCGGATCGATTACACCCCTAATTATTGCCTCGTTCTAAAAGACATAAAAAGGGAAAAAGAATTTATAAGAATTATTCTAACAACAAGAGTAAACAAAAATATAAAGTACCCTATAAAAATATAAAAAATAAACAAATATATAATAAACCTATAAAAATACAAAAAAGTATAATAAAAAGGAAAAACAAATTGTTTATTATAAATGTGGAAAAATTGGACATTTCAAGTCAAATTGTAGAGTTAAACAACAAATTAATGAATTGACACACCTGAAACATTATAAAAATTATTAATTATCTTTATAATACCGTCAAGTGAAGAGGAAGAATGTTCTTCAGAAGAAATTTATCAATTAAAGGAATCAAGCCTTTTTAGAACAATTTTCTGATAGTGAATCATAGGAAGATGAGGCTCATGTTTGTAATTGTTTAGATAAAAACAATTGCATTTGCAACAAAGCCATTAATGTTCTTTCAAAACATAAGGATACTATCTTAGAATTAATTGATAAAAAATAATGATCCTCAAGAAAGAAAATATTATTTAGTGAAATTAAAATATGCTTGTACAAATCATATTACTTAAGTATCAGCACCTTATAGTTTTTTCAGAAATAGTAAGTAGATTTAAAATTGAAAAGCAAAAAATCACGCTACAAGACTTACAACAAGAGATTAATGAAATAAAACAAGAAGTTAAAAATCTAAAAACATTTAATCTTAAATTAGAAGTTTCAAATGAACAATTATTATAAGAAATTATATTATTAAAAATAGATAAAAATATCAATACTCCTAATAAAGAACAAAGAGAATGCTCGACAATAGTTATTAAGGATGAAATAGATAATTTTATCAACATCTTTGACAGGATAAATTTTCCAAAATGGTATATTGAAGTGACAATCTCTATTTATCAAGATTTTTTTTTTGCAACAAATGTTTTATTAGACACATGAGCGAATTTAAATTGTATCCAAGAAGGATTAATACCTTCCAAATATTTTGAAAAAATAAAAGAAACATTTTTTTTTTATAAAGAGCCGGTAGCCACACACATAGCGGCCCACAAACATTTTTTTAATTAACTCTCACTTATTGCGGATGAATACCGTGATAACATCATTACACTTGGAGGCTTACATGATAAACGTTATAAACTAACCCAAAACCAAGTGACAAAATAAACCAAAAAATAAAAACAAAATCTAACAAGCCTACGCCAGAAAACCAACAAAACTCGAAAAAATTAAACAAGCCTGAAGAAAACAACACCAAAAGCAAGAAAAGAAATTAGCGACAGCGTAACGAGGGAATACCCAGCTTGTCCCAGCGGATTAGAACTCTCAGCAACCTCGGCACTTCCCCAATCACTTGCTGCTCCATGTGATGACCAAGCGAACCATATTTAGCAAGCCTATCGGTAGCTTTATTACCTTCTCTAAATACATGACAAACAGAGCAGACCATTGAATCCAAAAGACCAAGAATCTCCTCCCAAAAATCCTCAAGATACCAAACCCCACATCGTCGTTGTTTCCACCACGAAACTACCGCTAGTGAGTCAAGTTCAAACTCCATGTAGCCAATTCTCAGGACTTCGAAAGCTTTAAGGCCATACAGCAGAGCTAATAATTCCGCTCTATCATTCGAACCAACCCCAAGAGGAAAGGCAAAAGCATGAAGTAAATTACCATGATCATCTCTAATAATATCACCTGCCCAAGACGGCCTAGGATTCCCAAAGCTACGACCATCAGTGTTTAACTTAAAACGACCCTGAGAGGGTTTGCGCCAGGCCACCAACCTCGAGCATCATATTGGCGAAACAAGAGGCGAGATCAATAGAAGAATGAATAAAAGAAACATTATCCCAAGAATATGGAACAAAATTAAATCTAAATTATAAATTATCTAATGCACATATATGTAATAATGGAATTTTCTTTAAAACAACATTTATTTTAGTAAAAAATATAAATACTAAAGTAATATGAGGAAATCCATTTATTACTTTACTTTACCATTTCTTTGTAACATAAGAATGAATTTCTACAAAAATATTTTGGCAAGAAATTTAATTTAAATTCTTATTTCCTCCTGTTTCAAAATAAATAAATTCCCTAAAAGAAGTTTCATTAACCAAAGAAATTAATATTCTAACGAAAAACAAGTTTAAAAGAAAAGAAAAACATATAAGTTTTTTAAAACAATAATTAAAATACAAAAGAATTGAAGAACAATTAAAAGATCCATTGTTAAGCCAAAAAATCAATAATTTTAAAAATATAGTCAAGAAAGAAGTATGCTCCAACTTGCCTAATGCTTTCTGGAGTAGAAAATAACATATAGTTGAATTGCTTGATGAAAAAGAATTTGCTGAGAAAAATATTCCTACTAAAGCTAGACCAATCCAAATGAATAATGAATTATTAGAATTTTGTAAAAAAGAAATTAATGTTTTATTAACAAAATGATTAATAAAGAAAAGCAATTCACCATGGAGTTGTGATGTTTTTTCTGTTAAAAAACATGTAGAATTAGAACGAGAAGTTCCACAATTAGTTATCAATTATAAACCATTAAATAAAGTATTATAATGAATTAGGTATCTAATTCCCAATAAGAAATATTTATTATTTTGCCTTTATAATGCCACAATATTTTCAAAATTTAACATGAACAGTGGATTTTAAAAAATCCAAGTTGTTGAAAAAGATTGGTATAAAACAGCATTCATAGTCCCATTTGGACATTATGAATGGAATGTTATGTCATTTGGATTAAAAAATACTCCTAGTGAATTCAAATTATTATGAATGAAATATTTACTCATTTCACTCACTTTTCAATAGTTTATATAGATGATGTATTAATCTTTTCCTCATCTATTGAACAACACTGGAAACATTTAAATACTTTTGTTCAAATTATTAAACAAAATGGATTAGTTGTTTCATCACCAAAAATAAAATTATTCCAAAATAAAATTACATTCTTTAGACATGATATCTATCAAGGAACTATTACACCAATAAGTAGAGTAATAAAATTTGCTAATAAATTTCCTGATCAAATAAAAAATAAGCAACAATTACAAAGATTATTGGAAAGCCTTAATTATGTTGCAAATTTTGATCAATCTCTTAGGCCATTATGTAGACCATTATTCAAAATATTAAAAAAGAATCTACCTCCATGGACAGAAAAGCATACAAATATTATAAAACAAATAAAGTCTCATGTTAAGAAATTAGCATACTTAGGACTTCCATCTCCTTATTCTTTTAAAATCGTTGAAACAGATACCTCTGATCTTAGTTATGGAGGAATAATGAAGCAAAAATTATCAATTGAATCAGAACAGATTATTCGATTCCATTCAGGATGTTGGAATCCTGTTCAAAAGAATTACAGTACCATTAAAAAAGAAATTTTAGCTATTGTGCTATGTATTTCTAAATTCCAATATGATTTGTTGAATCAAAAGTTTTTACTCCGAATAGATTGCAAATCAGCCAAGGAAGTTTTAATTAAAGATGTAAAAAATCTGGCTGCTAAACAAATATTTGCTAGGTGGCAAACTATATTAAGTATTTTTTATTTGGGTTAATTACACTTTGACCCCTCGAACTTTCACTCAATTCACAATGTGCCTTCAAAATTAATAATTGCATCAAAGTGGACCCTCAAACTTTCAAATTTCTCAATCCCCCCATTTCGTCTACCAGCAGCATAAAATCTAACGAAAATTCACTACAAATATGTAATTTTTATCTAATTTATTATCATTGATTATATAAAATATAAAATAATTTATGTTATCAATTAATAATAAATCATTAACCATATATAAAATTATTTTATACCTAAGTTGCAAACAAATATGAATAATCTATGTACACAATGAAATTATTTGATATTCATTAACCATATATAAACTAATAAAAAATAATTATTTAATGATTTATGATTTATTATTAATTGATAGCATATATCAATTTATATTTTATATGGTCAATGATAATAAATTAAATGAAAATTACATCTTTGCAGTGAGTGTTATGCACATGAGCAGCACGTGCAGTGAATTTTCTTTAGATTTAACTCTGCTGGTAGACGGAATGGAGGGATTGAGAAGTTTTAAAAGTTCGAGGGTCTACTTTGATGTAATTATTAGTTTCAGAGGCACAATGTGAATTGAGTGAAAGTTTGAGGGGGCAAAGTGTTATTGACCTTTTTGATTTTGATATTGGACCATATTAAAGGAGATTTTAATTCTCTTCCTGACTTTCTATCCCTAGAGTTCTTACAGGGAAGAACATGTCTTCCTCAAAGTCAAGAGTAAAGTCTAAATCTTCTTATGCTAGGCCACCATCTCCTCCTTATTCTTCATCGTGTCCTTCTGCAACCCCAATACCATACACGGTATTGGGAATATTACCACAAAATATTAAGTCATCTTACAACTCATTCTCACCATTAGCCTCTCCAAAATTATCAACATATTCAAAAGTTGGTTCTCCTTCTTCTTCTACTCCTCAAATTGTTAGTCCTCCACTCCTATCTCAACCTTCTGCATCCTCTATTATAATTAAACCTCACTAGCATCTAGTCTTTCCCATTGAGTCTAAAATCCAACACCTGTCTGATCCTCAAAAATTACTTGATCCCTTTCTCTTGCCAGACTGGAATTACGTTCCACAAAATATTAAGAAAACTCGACATTTTTATGAATTAATATCATTGAACATAGATCCAATTATTCTCTCTGAAATCCCTTGTTCTCTTTAAATTCAACATTCTCCACCTGGATCTCCAATTATTACCTTTCATAAAGTCAATTAAATAAGTCCTCACCTTGGAAAAATGGGAAAAAAATCCCTATTTAACAAGAAAATTTTCTCACCCTTATGACCCACCATATTATGATTATTACGATTATCAGCAAGCATAGACAAAAATATTTTTAAAACAAAACAAAAATTTGTGTCATTCCTGGTTCCTCCATTTCGACAAATTACAAAAGATCAGGACACTTCCGCGATGGTTTTTACTATGGTGAGATTATTATGTACATGAACCTCTTCTCTTTCCTCTCCCTCTCCAAGAAAGTTTTAAAATTTTCTTGCCACAAAATGAATATCCACTCGCATTAAAACTTTGTCTGCCAGTTCTTATTTTCTTCCTCAAAACAAAATTAAATTGGATCATGAAATGAGAATATGTTATCAAACCTCATCCTTCTTTCCATACCATTATGTTCTTAGCCTGCCAAGTTTCTGTCAAGTGGTGGAAAAAATTTAATTATGATCATGTCATAAATTTTTTTTCAAAAATTACCAAAGCCCTTGAAGTTCTAGTCCAACGGAGTAGATTTCAGGCTTAATTAATAGTGGCCCTCGGCCCATTCCTAGATAGACATACCATTTTGACCCAATCTTAGTAGGCCTTTGAGACCTTGCATGAACTCTCAAATTTGGACATAAGGCCCACTCAGTAGACCACATCCAAAAGCCCACATCAAAGAAATTTACACATATGGCCCCTCAAGCCCAACAAGGCCCAAAAGCCTTGTCTCCCATTTTTGCACTTCAAATTATAGCCCTTACGCCATACAATTGGTTTCCCTCAAGCCCAAGTAATACCCCATGCCCCTTAGAACTTCCATTTGTTCATAATGAAGTTTTAAACTCGAGTTGAGAACATTAATCAACCTACACATGATTAGTGATCTCTAAACCATGATTTAAGGTTGATTTCCTTTTTAATTATTTCTTTTTTTTTTACCTGAACCTAATTGATTTTATTATTATTTTCATCATTCTTAGACTAAATTAGAAGTTTAGTTTTGATCCAACACATGTCAAATGGGGCAAAGACATGTCATTGACCCAAAACACCACAATCGGCACCTTAATACATCACTAGGTGCATTATACCAATTCAGCCCCTAGCCCACGCCAACTGCACCTTTTTTTTTAAGGGAATTTTTGTCTTTTAACCCCTCACATTATTCCCCTTAGTTCAGTTTGAGTGTTGGTCGATTTTGCCCCAAGGAAACCAAACCAAAGTTTCCAATCGATTCCGTGGGAGGCCAGTTGAAGCCAAACCGAATGGCTTGAGTTTTCTTACACTTCTGCACTTGGCTGAGCCACCACCACACACCACCTCCCTCCCTCCTCCAATTCCCAAGAGCCCCTTAAGTCAGCATGGTGAACCTTGACTCAAAAACCACCCCAAGTAAAGCCAAAACTAATTGGTTTTTGTGCAAGACACAACTCGGCAACCACCCCCACTTCACCTCTTCTTTGAGCTGCACACACATCATCACTTGGTAGCCAGTCCCTCCATCTTCCACCACTTGAAAAGGGTATAAAAGAGTGTCATTATACTTGTGTATTTCAGCCATAGAGATAAAACGAAGGGATGTAAGCAATGAAGTGAAAAGCTGCCCAGATTTTCAGAACCTTACCTAGCGACATCATGGCATGACTCCATGCCTTAATTTTATTTTTTCCATTCTTTTCTTTTTGCACCCATATCCTCCTTGCAGCACCTGACCTTGATGAAATCATGGTAGCATAGGGCACTATTCACGTCTACACAAGGATGACACAAAGCTGAAAGTTGCACTCATCACCACTAGCCACTTCCACCAGTCCCACACCTCTCCATCGCCATGCCTCTATCCCCTCACTCCTCCATTGAACACTATAAAAACCCCCTCCACTCCCTCATTTCTCCACACCTCTTCTCCAAGCCTTCTCTTGAGATCGAGAGCTTCTCCTCCCTTAGTGAGCCATAGAGAGAAACCGAATGAGATCTTGAGTGTTCTTGAGTGAAGTTGTGTTGGGAGCTTTAAAGGGCCTTGATTTTTGTAAGTATTCATGCCCTAATCTTTCTTTAGTATTAGCATAGCATATTAGGCTTTACTTTATGCTATGAGAATGAATTTGGATTGAGTTTAAATAAGATTTAGCATGCTAAGTTCAAACCCGGGTCAGATTTGAAGTTTTGGTGGAATTAATTATGTTGGGTTGAATTTTTAGTCATGGCATGAGTTTATATGATTTTATATGATTCATAAATGTCTTAGAATGATTTTTGAAGGTTTAAATTAGTGATTGAAAGTATGCCATAATAGGCCTTAAAATTCTATCTTGTATTGATCATCCAAGCATGCACGATTTTGATTAATTTATGCTTAACTTATGCAGTTTTGATTTATTTTACCTAAGCTTGAATAATGAACATATAGAAAATCTTGTGATTGGGACAAGAAGGAAAATGAATGATTTAATTCCAATTTTTGAAACTTTTCTTGAAACCTCGTTTATTTTCATAAATGAGATGAGTTGAGATTAAAGTTAAAAGTATAATAAAATATTATTATAATATATTTTTGTTTTGAGATTTGAAAAAGTTGAATTGTTTATTTTATTTTGTGTGAGAATTTGAAAAAGTTGTAATGATTAGAAGAGATGAGAAGAGTTGAGAGGAGAGAAGTTGTGAAAACAAACGAGCCTAAGGGTTAGTTTAATAGTGATTAAGGTCTTGAGCCATGTTTAAGTGTTAGGATGAACTTGTATGACCTAAGCCTGAGTTTTAATTTATCCCTAAGGTTATAATTTCTATTGGCACTTGATGAATTTGAGTACACATGTGATATGAACCCGCGGGAAAGGAATCCCTTGAACCCACAATCAATTTGAAAACTCCCCAAGAAAGTCAAAATCAAGTCAATGGATGGAGAATTTAGACCCAATGAGAACTCGTTTCAAGAACCTAGATTATATTAAAATCTAGACCCATTGAAGAACCCGTCTCAAGAACCCAGATTACAAAGGAGGAATGTCACAAAGGTTGTGATTTACCTTTGATCAGTTCAAAAGTTCAATTAAGAACAAGAGGAGTAAAACTCAACTCACAATGAATAAATTCATCAAATTTCATAAACTTCATAATCTCATTAAAATGAGGCTATATAGAGTATTTAAAGCAAAACCTAATGAAACCCTAACCAAAATAAACACCCATCTTCCAAAAGTGCCCCTGGATGAACAGTGACGCGGCTACAGTGCTGCACTACAGTAACTCGGCTAGAGTAACCCTAACCCTAGTTCAATAAAATAATAACTTTTCCAACATGCCCTTGCATAGGCCCCCTTAAGTGCTTCCCATAATAAACTCAATTATTCTAAACTAATAAAATAAGTTCTTTAAATGAATTAAATAAGTTGAAACCCTTCAAGAGCCCAAAGACTTTTAAGTCTTGTCGTTGACCTCTTCCGTAGCTGATCAAATGAATTAAAACTAGATCTTCATCCTTCAAGTCTCATCTTGAATGTTGGGCTCTTGCTAAACTTGTCCTAAGTGGATTGCATCAATCTTTGCATTGTCTCCTTGATCTTTTGGGCTCATCTGGAAGTTGCAAATGATCTTTAAGACTAGGCCCATCTTGATTCCCATCATTCCCCCTCTCCTCAAAAGGATTCGACCTCGAATCTCCACCTGGATCAAAGGGAAAATGGTTAGTAACATTGAAAATAGTAGAAACATGATACTTACCTAGAAGATCTATTGGATATGCATTTTCATTAATTTGTTCAAGAATTTGGAATAGTCCATCCAAGCTACTCCTATCATCAACTGGTAAAGACTTTAAATTTGAAGGAGCAAATGGATTAAGTATACAAACAATTTCAATTGGTGAAAATTTAGTAGTAGCATGAACACTCCAATTATATGTAAACTCAATGAATGGCAAACAATACTCCCACAAATGTTCATGTAGCATGTCTAAAGTCTTCCTCAAACCAAATTGACCACTCCAACATGCAAACTCAATGAATGGCAAATGATACTCCCACAAACGTTCATGCAACAAGTCAATGAATGGCAAATGATACTCCCATAAACGTTCATGCAACATGTCTGAAATCTTATTTTCACCAGAATGACCACTCTAATAATATGCAAACTCAATGAAACGCAAATGATACTTCCGCAAACGTTTATGCAACACGTCAATATATGGCAAATGATACTCCCACAAATGTTCATGCAATACATCAATGAATGACAAATGATACTTCCACAAACGTTCGTACAACACGTCTTTAAATGGCAAATGGTATTCCCACAAACATTAATGCAACACAACAAAAGTCTTCCTTACACCAAGGTTACCCAACAAACCAGCATGTCCATCACACACAAGCAACTTACGCATAAAACTAGTAGGCACACAAAATCTATTATTTCTAAACAAGTACCAATCTAGTTTATAGAACTTACCAAAAGATGATTTCTCACATGTTCCATACACACTAGCAAAGTCATCATCATTAGCATGCAATTCCTTATCATATTCAAGTCTCAACAATTTTGCATTTAAAATGAAGACAAGGACATACCTTCTTGCTAAAGAATCAACCACAAAATTTTTCATCCCTTGTGTGTATTTGAATACATGAGGAAAAGTCTCAATACAATCTTCTCCTGCTTAGTATGCATTCTAGTCAACAACTTACCTTGTCCCTTTAAGTGTGTCAATAACTCATGTTTTTCCAAGAAAGGTCGGTTAGGAATTGTCGCACCTGGCACAAAATCAATGTAGTGCTTTATCTCCCTAATAGGTGGCAATCCACTAAATACACTACTTGGAAACACGACCTCATATCCCTGCAACAAAGAGACAACAATACTAGGCAAACATACGTCAAGTTCGTTAGGATTAAGACTTGCCTTAGCATAAAAACTCACTTTTGTCTTTCTATTTCTCTCTACAATCTCTCTTTCTTTTTCCTTTTGTGGCTCCACTCTTTTTTCTTGACTCTCAACCACCTCTCTATTTTCGTTTTCTCTCTCTTTCTTTTGATGTTTCGGCCTCATTGTCTTTTTTCCTCTCACTCTCTTTGTTCTTTTCACTCTCTGTTCTTCTTTTAGTCTCCTCTTTTTTTGAACTCTCGGCCTCACAATTGTTTTTCAACTCATTCTCTCTTTTTCTTGAGATTTCAGCCTCACCCAAATCTTTTCCCTTTGGTGGTTCGGTCTTCCCCTTTGCTACAACTTGATCATTTTTGTCCCACTTTGGTTTCCAAGGAGTACTAGAAATCGAAGTATACCTTGATGTACCCATTCCTTTTAGCCGTCTCTCCACCTTCATAGCCATGTGCACCATATCCTCTACCTCTTTATAATGTTGCAACTCAACTACATTGGCTATCTCCCTATTCAACCCACTAAAAAATCTTGTCAACGTGGCCTCCCGATCCTCCACTACATTGGCCCGAATCATAGCCACCTCCATCTCCTTATGGTAATCCTCTACACTCCGAGACCCCTGTGTAAGATTTTGTTGTTTTTGGTAGAGGTCTCTATAGTAGTGGCTAGGTACAAATCTCCGCCTCATTATAGCTTTCAACTCTCTCTATGTTTCTACAGGCCTTTCAAGATCCCTCCTCCTATTGGATACTAATTGATCCCACCAAATAATCGCATAATCAGTGAACTCAATTCAACTTCACCTTCTTCTCCTCAGAGTAATTATGACAATCAATACCAACTCTATTCTTTTCTCCCACTCTAAATGAACTTCAGGGTCAGTTCTACCTTGGAATGATGGTATTTTCATTTTGATGCTCCTAAGGTTCTTATCTACTCTATCTCGACTCCCTGAGTTTGCCCTAAGGCCTCTTCCATGCCTAACTCCTCTGTGTCCACCCAATCCAACTTCAGATGTTAAGCCTTCATCATCCTCACCAAACTCTCCATTCTTATACCCATTCTCAATTATAGGCTCACGTCGCCTCCTATCTCTCTCACCTTGCAGATTTCTAATCACTGCTTCTTGATTATCCATACTATCCCTCACTTCTCCCAACACCAAGTTCAACCGCTCAAACTGTTGTTGCATGGCTTGCAAAACAAATGATGAGTTATCTGCCATACCTTTTGGTAATGAGTCACTTCTATGAGACATCATAATGTGCTGCACAAAAAGAATGTTAGTGGAAAACCTCACACACTTCCTTACGTATTTACACTCGAATAATGACACTTCACTCGTGTTTCACTCTTAATGGCTTTTTCTGATAATAGTCTCACACTCTCTTGCCTTTTACCTCAATAGTTTTCCCGCTCAAGTTCTTTAAGAACTAGTTGAACTAAAATCAAGACAACACAACCTTGTATTATTCCAACCAGTAATATAGATCAAAGAAACAAGGAATGAAACAATTGACACCAGACTCAAGGAATTTATACGAGGGAAAGAGTAATTATAAAACAAGATACCAACTAGAAATATGTATTCAGCTTATATGATGATAAAAACTCAATCAACAAATACTTTCTTTCTCTTTGTTGTAACTATGTAGCAACTTTGAATATGCTACCTTCTCTTTTCTTCTTCTTCTTCTTCTTCTTCTTTTTTTTTTTTTTTTCAAATTTTCTTTTCTTTCATTTTTCTTTTCCCTTCTTTTCTTTTCTTTTCTCTACTTCAATCACAAACATCAATATTCGATTGTGAAAATCAAGCAATTGAATTCAAGCACACAAGAATCGACAATGAAATAGACGAGACTCAAAGGAACGGCACTCGAAGCAATTGAAAAACATAGAGATGCAGGAAACCCTAGAATTTTGAAACCCTAGGAGAAGCAAATTTCAGCCAAACCCAAAACCCTAAGAATTTCGACAGCCAACTTTTTGTTTCTATATTATTTTTTTTTTTGCAACACTAGAACAATGAAGCCCTAGAATTAAATTTAAAAATGCAAGAAATAAAATATATAAAAGATAGAATCAGACCTGATTGGAAACCTTGCTCTAGATACCAAATGATATGAATCTGTGGGAAATGAATTCCTTGAACCCACAATCAATTTGAAAACTCCCCAAGAAAGCCAAAATCAAGTCAATGGATGGAGAATCTAGACCCAATGAGAACTCGTTTCAAGAACCTAGATTATATTAAAATCTAGACCAGTTGAAGAACCCATCTCAAGAACCAGATTACAAAGGAGGAACGCTACAAAGGTTGTGATTTACCTTTGATAAGTTCAAAAGTTCAATTAAGAACAAGAGCAGTAAAACTCAACTCACAATGAATAAATTCATCAAATTTCATAAACTTCATAATCTCATTAAAATGAGGCTACATAGAGTATTTGAAGCAAAACCTAATGAAACCCTAGCCAAAATAAACATCCATCTTCCAAAAGTGCCCCTGGATGAACAGTGTTGCGGCTACAGTGCCGCGCTACAGTAACTTGGCTACAGTAACCCTAACCCTAGTTCAATAAAATAATAATTTTCCCAACATGCCCTTGCATAGGCCCCCTTAAGTGCTTCCCATAATAAACTCAATTATTCTAAACTAATAAAATAAGTTCTTTGAATGAATTAAATAAGTTGAAACACTTCAAGAGCCCAAAGCCTTTAAGTCTTGTCGTTGCCCTCTTCCGTAGCTGATCAAATGAATTAAAACTGGATCTTCATCCTTCAAGCCCCATCTTGAATGTTAGGCTCTTGCTAAACTTGTCCCAAGTGGATTGCATCAATTCTTGCATTGTCTCCTTGATCTTTTTGGCCCATCTGGAAGTTGCAAATGATCTTTAAGACTAGGCCCGTCTTGGTTCCCATCAACATGCATCCATAGAGGTGGAATAGTTGAAAACACATCTAGATGCCAAGGAATTTCATGCCCCGGGTTGAATGGGTTCAGCATAGTTGCTTTCGATGGGGGCCTTCACAACGTTCGACTTGTTTGGATAAAAAGGAAAAGTTGGCCCCATGGTAATGGATTCTTTTTTCTTTTGAAAATATCCAATATAATTCAATATCAAATTCCATAGCTTTGGCGCTTCCTTGACTTGCTCATAATGCTTTCCTCTAGTATAGTTGTATCACATGGTTACTGGTTGCCAAACAGTAAAGATTACGTAGCAGAAAATCATACCTCAATAGCGACATTTGCAAAGAGATCAAGGTCATTGACTAATTGTGTAACAATGATCATGTATCGTAGTTGAGTGAACATACAAACTACAAGTACAAGGAAAGTAATTCATGTTTCTAATGCCAAGTTAAATATGCCCTATTTCTCTTTCTTTCTGTTTCGTTTTTTCTTTTTTCAAGAAAGGAGGAATCATCACTTCTACATCGGCATTTGCTTTCAAGGTCTTAAAAAAACTAATCAGTTTTGTTTTTCCTTTCATGGTCAAAAAGTGAACACTGGGTGTTAAGCTCTATTTGGTAGAACTGTAAGAACACGCAACACTCTTCAACACACACAGTAGTATGATAAAGTCTAAGGAAGACGATGAATGGAAATACTATAAATCTATTGGGTTATTCGAGGTAACCCAAACCTCCTTACAGACAGCAACAACTTTCAGAATATTCTCGATAACTTTTCTTTCCTTTCTGCATTCCTCATATACGCACGTCCCTCTGCATTTCCAAACAAACTCTAGGAATTAACTAACGTGCCCTATAGCAACAGAATGTAAAGATGACAGTAATTAAAACGCCCCGTCTAACACAGGCCTCAACAATAGTAAACTCTATATAAAAATGACATGACAATTAAAGTAATGCAAAACTACACTCAAAAAGTTAAACGACAACCTGCTCCTTAATAAAATGGTGCGTTCCTCCCTGGTTAAACATTGCGCTTCTTCAAGAGCCTACACGACGTCGTCTCGAGTTCCCAGCTTCTAAGACCCACTTCACATCTCAGTTCCTTCGATCTTCATCAGTTTCCTCTTCATCCACAATTCTTCCCTAAGGTTCCTGACAATTCCTCGTCTCTGCACAGCACCTTGCCCACAAGGTGTAGATATTTTTGCTAAAACTTCCATAACACTTCCCAAGTGTTGTCCTCCTCATGGGCACCGACCCATTTGATTAAAACCTCAATCAAGGCTCGATCTCCATGCTTCTTCATACGTCTTTCTTTTATGGCTTCCAGCTAGGGTTGAATTTCTCCTAGATGGTTGACAGGGGGAAGGGTGGCCAAAGGTTGAATTTGATTTCCAACCTTTTGTTTGAGGCATGAAACGTGGAAGGTTGGGTGAATCTTTGAAGTCGACGGCAACCGTAGACGATAAGCTACCTGGCTGATTTTTTACTCCACCTGGAATGGCCCATAGTAACGAGGGGAGAGCTTGAGGTTCCGTCATGCAGCAATAGAGCTCTGGCGGTAGGGTTGTAACCTCAGGTACACCCAATCTCCCACCTCAAATGTTCTGTCTGATCTGTGTTTGTCTGCATGAATTTTCATTCGAACCTTGGATAATTCTAAGTTTTCTTTTAGAATCTGTATGATTTGTTGTCTGGTTCGGAGATTCTGATCCACTGAGTTGTTCGGTGAGGTTCCAGGAATGTATGTCGATAACTGTGGGGGTGGATAGCCATATAAGGCCTCAAAAGGGGTTAGTTTAGTGGCTATGTGATACGTAGTATTGTACCACCATTCGGAAAGGGGTAACCATTGAGCCCAACTCTGTGGTTTCATCCCGGCATAAAACCTCAAATATGCTTCCACGCATTTATTTAGGGCCTCCGTTTGACCATCAATCTGCGGATGATAGGTCGAACTGTGATTGAGACTCGTCCCCTGTAATGAAAAAAATGCCTTCCAAAAAGTACTAACAAAAACCGGATCACGGTCAGTAACTATAGTCTAAGGAAGTCCATGCAGTTTAAAAACATGGTTCATAAAAAGACTAGCTACCATAGAAGCTGTGTAGGGGTGTGAGAGAGGGATGAAATGACCGTACTTAGTAAACTTGTCAACCACCACAAGTATCACATTCTGACCTTGGGACTTGGCAAACCCTCTATGAAATCCATAGAGATTTCTATCCAAGCTTGTTGAGGCACGGACAAGGGCTGTAGCAGTCCTGCTGGTGGGGTTGTTTCGTACTTCACCTTTTGACACATGTCACACTCTCAGACCAATTTCTTTATATCCTTTTTCATTCCCCTCCAATAGAAATCCCTCTCAGCACTCTGATACGTTTTCAAATACCCTGAATGTCCACCGTAAGGATGGTCATGAATATATAGTGCAGTACCTTAGTCTTGAAAGGAGAGTCGGGCACAATGACAAATCTTCTCTTCCTCAGCAGCAACCCTTGCTGCATTTGGTAGTCTGTTACGGCTGCACAGTCCTCCTATAGCTTCTTACATATTTCTTGCACCTCGGGTGAATGTACATAGCTATCCTTCAATTCCACAATCCAATCACTATTAGGAAAAGAAATCATGGCTAAGGATCCTTCCACTAACTCACTTGCTTCCTCCCTCCTGAACAAGGCATCGGCCACAATGTTTTCCTTTCCCTTTTAGTACATAATCACAAAATCGTATCCCATCAACTTACTAACCCATTTCCATTGAGCCACTGTCCCAACTCTTTGTTCCAGTAGATGTTTCAAAGCCTGCTGGTCTGTTTTAACGACAAATGACTAGTCTAAAATGTAAGACCTCAATTTCCTCACCGCTGTAACTAAGGCTAATAGTTCCTTCTCGTATGTGGACAAGAGCAGGGATTTACCCTTGATTGCCTTACTCAAATAAGCAAGAGGCTGTCCCAATTGCATTAGAACTGCCCCAATTCCCCTCCCACTTGCATCACACTCTATAGTGAAGGTTTTAAAAAAATCTGGCAGTTTAAGGACTGGGGGACTAGTCACTGTTGCCTTCAATTCCTTAAAAGCCCTCAAGGCTGAATCCGACCACACAAACGCATTCTTTTTTAATAAATCTATAAGTGGGGCAGCAATGATCCAGTAGTTCTTGATGAATTTCCGGTAATAACCCGTGAGGCCTAAGAAGCCCCTTAAAGACTTCACACTTGTTGGAGCAGGCCATTCTAACATTACTTTCACCTTGTTAGGATTGGCCATCACCCCCTTAGCATTTATAACATGCCCTAAATAGTCCACTTCCAAAACTCCAAACTCACATTTAGAAAGTTTGGCGAACAACTGATTTCCTTTTAAAATTTCCAACACCTTCTCCACATGCCCCAAATGCTCATTCCACCCCTTGCTATACACTAGTATGTCATTGAAGAAAACTAGTACAAACTTTCTCAAATAAGGACGAAAGATATGGTTCATCAATCCTTGGAAGGTTGATGGAGCATTCGTCAAACCAAACTGCATAACCAAGAACTCATAGTGCCCTTCATGAGTTCGAAATGTCGTTTTAGACACATCCTCCGGGGCTACTCTTATTTGGTGATAACCGGACCTTAAGTCCAATTTAGAGAAAACTACCTACCCAAACAACTCATCCAATAACTCATCAATTACTGGAATTGGAAACTTGTCCTTAATCGTTTCTTGGTTAAAAGCCCTTAAATCGATGCACATGCACCAACTCTCATCCGCCTTTCGGACCAATAGTAAGAGTGAAGAAAAGGGACTGTTACTGGGTCTCACTATCCCTGTTTCCAACAACTCAGACACAATGTTCTCAATCTCAGCCTTTTGATAATGTGGGTAACAGTAGGGTCTAGCTGTCACAGGCTGAGTTCCCTCCTTAAGTGTAATTTTATGGTCATGTTCCCTTAATAGGGGTAGCCCCTTAGGGACCTCAAAGACCTCTTGAAAAGTGGTCAGGATTTTGTGGACATCCTCCCCCCAATGGCAATGTTTTTTGCCCTTTTCCTCCTCCACTATGTGCAAAAACAGCCCTCTCCCCCTCTTAACTGAATTCAGCATGGCCTTATTACTGCTATCAAGTGTGAGCTTTTCCAACCCAATTCCATCTAACTGAATACCCCTTCCCTTATACATAAATTTCATAGTGAGATTTGAAATATGTAACACACGTCCTTGTGGTGGGACTTTTTACAAAATATTTTTATAAAGGACGATGGGAATTACCATCCTATTTAAACCTTTTCACTTGCATACCCAGGGTGCGAGACTCCACGTTTATAAATTAAAATGTGCTTTGACAATAAAAGAGGTTTACAGCGGAAAACATAAATCTTGAAATAAAAATGCCTCTCGTACGTTTAAAACTCGTGCCTAGACTTCCGTGCTCTTCCCCATGGGCCGTGTCCGTCCTGATCATGCAGTTCCTGTGGGGGGAGGGACATGCATAAAAACTAAAATGAGTCAAAGACTCGTTAGCATTACTTCATACAGTTAAAATATAACAATATAGGTTTTCATTCATGCATTCATCATTCATACATACTATTACGTGCATGCATACGTGTCATATGTGCGTTTATTTGAAAACGTCACTGGACGGGATTTTTCTCTTTTAAACATGGGCATCCTTTTCGTAAAATGTTTCTCCCTTCAGTGCCTTCATTTCTTCAAAAGTTCGTGCATACGTGCGTTCTTTTGAAAACCTCACTAGACGGGATTTTTCCTTTCAAAAGGCTTTCCTTTCTTTAAAACGTGTCCCCCGTCAGTGCCTTCATTTCTTAAAGGTTCGTGCATTCGTGCGTTCGTACATGCATGCATACATCCATTCGTTCTTATCACTTTCATAAGCCAGTACACACTATTACACCTCGTGTGTTGGGGTTAGCGGTCTTCCTTTGGACCCGGATTCCGCCCGTGGCCACGGGTTGAGAATCCCTTTCATAGAGGGCAGCACTGGGTGCACTTCCAGTACTACTTACCTAGCATTGCAATCTGCCCATTCAATGGTACCCTTTTCATTCATTCATGTGGCTGTTACGTATCTTCATACATTTCATGCTTTCATGTCTTTCTTGCTTTTCATTCGTTCTTTCATGTCAGCTCGAAAGAGCTGGAGCTTTCATTCATTTCATTCTTTCATTTAACAGTCCTTTCTTTTCATGAGAAAAACATCGTTTGGGGCGTAAGCCCAAAAATCATCTTTTCCTTTTTCAGTTCATTTCAGTCCTATCCTTTCTTTAAAAGTTCGTTCGTTAAAACATCATTTAAGAACATACATGGGCTTAAACGTCAGCTTTCATGGCATCCATAAGCGTCACCTTGAACGTCGTCTCTCATGGTATCCACGAGTATCACCTCATGGCGCACATGAAATCGTCGGTTCGTTGGATCCATAAAAACATCCGCTTTCATGCCTTTCATGCATTTTCAACAGTTTATGGATTTTCTTAGAAAATACATACAATATATACAGCGTATAGTCATCCATTCACGTGCGTACAATTAATACTTTGGGTGCGTAAATAGGAGTTGCCAAGGAGGGGTTGTACATACTTATACATTTGAACACTTAGCATTTTCTTTCTTAAAGCGTCTTTCATTTCTTTTCGTGAGCATCTTAAAGGAAAAACGTTTCTTGTATCTTGGAAAACTCTAGAAGAGTATGAACGTAACACTTACCTGGACTCCATGCTATTTGCATATCATGCAGTCCATTCATGTGCTTGTCAGATGGCAACCTACATGCATACACAACCTTAGCGTCATCCTCTATCTAATACATAAGCAACTTAAACTATAAATAGAATTACGCTATACTTGGAACACTCTCCTTCTATCATGTGCACTTACGTGCCCTTTACTATGCTAAACCCTTTGGGGACCACGTACAGTCACCACATCTTCCAACTCAAAGTCTTGCCTCGAGTGCTCATCCACTAAAGTGAACCCATGATTCACCTTAGGATTAAGACACTAAGACATTCTTCTTACTCTTCTTACTATCTACATTCCGACGCATGATTCAGACAGATATACTCACACATCCCAATCCTAACAATACACCTGTCACTACCTTCATGCATCTTAGCCCACACTAAATCCTCATTCTCATCCATACAAGCCACATGGCTCTAAGCCAACTCTGAGGCTTAAGCACCGTGCAACTGTACTAATGACAGATTACCCATTACATATGGTGAATCCGTCCGACACATGTGTCTAACCAGATTACACATGTACCTTACCCCTTTATTATCTAAGATCAACTTATGACATGTTGATCACTTGCTTGTATAAACAAGCACCATACTCCGATATCAACCTTCTCTTAACCCGGTTAGCATGACTCTTCATGCTACCCGTCCCTTTTGACAGTTCATCCCAACACTTAACATGACAGGACTCCATTCACAACTACACCTTATGTCACGTCATATAACTCGAGACTACACCCAAGTTATACCATAGCCTTGTCGCGTTACCCAACATTCTGCTACATCAACTCCTAACTCATCACGAGTACGGTTCCTCACGTACTCCTGTCACATCATGACATCTCATCATATTCCCATTACGCCATTCCTACACTCTAATACTTCACCCATCATAAGCATGACTGCCAATAACCACTTCACTTCGTGACGTTGCCAGTCATGCTTCCGCTTCGTACTCTTACACTTGTTCCGCTACTCCGTCCTTCGCAAGCACGACTATCAATAGTCATGTCACTTCATGACATTCCTCAATCATGCTTCCGATGTGCACTCTTACACTTGTTCTACTACTTCCCGCATACTTTTAGCCATAAGTCCATCACGGTGACATTTGTCACCTCAGACTACCGGCTACGCCATAACTATTTCGGGACACTGTTCCACAGTTCCCGACACTACCCATCACGTTCTACGTCCATCAATCACATAACCATCCTTATATCTACAACATGACACTACCACGTGGAGTACACTCCATGTATACTCCCTTCATACATACTACGCCACATCACCACTGTGGCATACCTGTCATATGGTACATCACTCCATCACATGGAGTACACTCCACGTGTACTCCCTTTACATACTCTACATCACCATTATGGCATATCCCCACATGGTGTATCACTCCGCCATACGTAGTACATTCCACATGTACTCCCTTCATACACATCACGCCACATCACCATTATGGCGTATTCTCCATATGGTGCATCACTATACCTCATGGAGTACACTCATCGTGTACTCCCTCCATACATACTACGCCACATCACCACTATGGCATACCCACCATATGGTACATCACTCCATCACATGGAGTACACTCCACATGTACTCCATTTACATACGCTACATCACCATTATGGCATATCTGCCACCTAGTGTATCACTCCGCCATACGGAGTACATTCCACATGTACTCCCTTCATACACATCATGCCACATCACCATTATGGCGTACCCGTCATATGGTGCATCACTATACCACATGGAGTACACTTATCGTGTACTCCCTTCATACACACTACGCCACATTACCATGATGGCATACTTGCCATATGGTATATCACTCCATCACATGGAGTACACTCCACGTGTACTTCCTTTACATACGCTACATCACCATTATGGCATATCCGCCACATGGTGTATCACTCCGCCATACGGAGCACATTCCACATGTACTCCCTTTATACACATCATGCCACATCACATGGAGTACACTCCACGTGTACTACCTTTACATACGCTACATCACTATTATGGCATATCCTCCACATGATGTATCACTCCGCCATACGGAGTACGTTGCACATGTACTCCCTTCATATACCATACCCCCCACACATAGTACACTCAGCATGTACTCTTCCCGTTCCACACTACGCTAGGAGAGTATATTTTACATATACTCTCCTTGTCTCACATTACGCCCCACACAAATTACACCCAGCGTATACTATTCTCATTCCATCTGCCACGTCACCAATACAACACATACTCCACAACCATACTACACAGCACAGTCCACAACACTTCACAGCACACTTCCCAATTACGCCCAACACTTCACAGTACACTACACGGCACAACACATCTCCACCCAACACATATATGCCCAACACTTCACTACACAGAATACCCAACACTTCATCACACAGCACCACATCACAATACCACAACTCCACAAATACCAACAGCACAGTCCACAACCTAGTTAACTAATCAATATCTAACATAATTAACGAGGGATAGAGGGTTATACCATCGACGGGATAACCCGTACGTTGCTCGTTGATCGTCATAGCCGATGATGTCGGAAGAGTCGTACGTGGCAGCTAACCCACATACGTTAATTGTTTAGGCATTTGGAAAGCTAGGTATGGTCTTGGAAGGGCTCGTGGTGGCCTTGTGATGGTGGCAAAGGGCATAACACGGCGGATCTAACCTTGTACAGTCAGCCACGCGCAGTGGCTGTCCATCACGTGCAGTGACTACCCATCACTCAAAGTGGTGGTTTGGACCTAGGGTTGGGCTAAGGGGTTGTTGGTGGAGCTCCTGGTGGCACTGGGGTGGCGCCATGGTGGCTCACGGCGGAGGAAGGGGGAATGGCCATGTAAGAGGGGGAGAAACCCGTGAGACAGTGAGGGAGAGTGTGCGTGCATGGGTGGCAGATCAGGGTCGTGGATGGTCAGGATGGCTTGGTGGTGGCTTGAGGACGCTGAAGGTGGCAGTCATCTGCAGTGGGTGGTGGTGCACGGCAGTGGAGGGTGTAAAACCCGTGCGTGAAGGAGGGAGAGAGCTCGTGCATTGGAGGGAGGCTATGGGCCTCGGGTCACGTGGAGGAGGAAGGAGAAGGGAAGGGGAAGCGCATGGAGGCGCTTGGTGGCCGTGGGTGCCGCGTACGGCAGCGCTAGAAGCAGCGCCCAGTGAAGCCGTGCATGGGTCTCTACGTGTGTGCTACGGGGAAGGTGGCTGCATGGGAGGGCCTGAGCTCGCTGGAGGGTGATGGTCGGTGGAAGAGGAAGTTGCCGTGGAGGTGGTGGCGCCGGAGGACGATGCACGGAGGTGCAGTGAGCACCAAGCCCATTAGGGTTGTGCATGGCCAGCAGAGAGAGAGAAGGAGCGTGGGAGAGAGAGACTGGCATGGGAGGACTCACCGGCGTGTGGTGGAGCTGGTGGTGCTAGCGGTGAGGGCTACCGACGCATGGCGGCGCCTGGCTGAGGCATGGAGGAAACGGCGAGGGGGATGGGCTGTGTACAATGTACGCTGGGGAGAGGGAGGAGAGAGAGGGCTACGGGGAAATGAGGGAGAAAGAGAGGGGGGTCTGGGTATTTAACCCAGTTCTTTCATCTAGGGATCCACGTAACGATCTAACGATGGATCTCAAATATTGATTTGAAAATGCATAAATATTAACTTAATTAAAAACGCTTAGAGGAATTAAGGTAGAATATTATTTTAAACTAACTTTAGTTTATAAAATAATATTCTTCAACATTATAAAATGATGAAGTCTCACTTAACATATTAAAAAAATAAAACCATTTAATTAATAAAAGCTCTCAATATAATTTAAATCTCATAATATCTTAAATAATTGAAATCATTTTAATAATGATATTAAAATGATTTCTGACAATTATAATATTTTTGGAGCTCTTCAAGAATGTTATAATTGTTGTATTTGAAATCAAACTTAGTTTAATAACACTGAAAATACTCCTTATAAATATTTTCAGTATATTTAAAACACTGGGCGTGCCCTAGAAATCACAGGATATCTTTCGAAACACGCCATCATGGTTCGGCACGCATAACATGGCTCACAGTCGCTAGATAGAAGGTGCAGACAATCACAAAATCTCTGCCCTCGAGGTTTGCTTACGTCATAAAGACGGAACATATGTCAGAAAGAGAGAACCGTACGTAAGAATGAAAGAGCAGGGTATCAAAAAAAATCCCACTTGATAGGTCCCAATACTTCCAGCCATTCAATGCCCAATACCATGTCACAACCTCCCAAAGATAATACATAAAAAGAGGGACTGAAATTAGTACCTTGGACCCGTGTGGTAATCTCCTTGCATTGACCTTCACTTGTGATAACTTGCCCATTAGCTACCTTCACAGTCACCCTTTGAGAGGTGTCCATCACTATTCTGGCCTTCAGTACCACCGACGGGTCAATGAAGTTGTGTGTACTTCCCGAATCGATCAAAATCACCACTTGCACCTTCCCAATCAACCCCATTACTCTCATAGTCTTCTGACTTGGTGTGCCCGTAATCGCACTCAAGGAAATCTCAGGTTCCACAGTCACAACCTGAGTTGATACGGTCCCTTCTACTTCCAAGGTTGCAGTCACCTTAGTTTTTGTCCCCGTATTTGCACCTTCCTCAACAGTTTGGATTAAGTAAATCCTTGGGGATTTACATACATGGTTCAGGTTCCACTTCTCCTCACAATGATAACATAAACCCTTCTTTCATTTTTCGTCCATAGACAATGAGGATATTGCTCTTTGAAAGGTTTTCTGCCTCTTATTACTACCTTCAACTCCAAGAGTGTTCCCGGTAGGGCCATGACCAGGTAGCGCCAATCCCCTATCCATGTTCAACTTAATGGGTTTCTGAGTACTACTTATGTATTCCTCTTGAATCTGAGCTAACCCAAAGGCAGCACCTAAATTAAGAGGATTAAACATACGTAGGGGTAATCTGATTTCGTCTTTCAGCCCGCTAAGAAAACAACTCAACTTATGACGGTCAGAGAGTCCACGTAACCTGTTGGATAGAGCCTCAAATTGTGCTTTGTAGCTAGCCACTGATGAAGTTTGCTTAAGATGAGTTAGAGTTTCCATAGGATCGTTGTAAGCTGTTGGGCTGAAACGTAACAGCAAGACCCAAGTCATCATGTCCCAGCTATTAAACTAGGCTGTGTCAAGAGCGCCTTGGTACCACACCAAGGCCTCCCCCTCCATGTGATATGAAGCAATTAATAAGCACTGAGCTTGGTTTGTTTGGTGATATTCAAAATATTGCGTTGCTTTAAATATCCACTCTGATGGATTTTCCCCTTTGAAATGAGGAAAATCTAGTCTGATTCCTCGTGGAAAACCCCCCCTATTTTGGTTTTGCTCAGCATCATTTGTGTTTTACAGGTCTTTGGCGCCAGTGTTGTTCTGATGTGCTACCAATGTGCATACCATATCCATCAATTGGTCCATTCTAGTATCTGCAGTCAGCTGGTTCCCACGCACTTCACGCAGCCCTTCCCCAAAATATCAATATTCTAGTATCTGCAGTCAGCTGGTTCCCACGCACTTCACGCAGCCCTTCCCCAAAATATCAATATGGCGTTGAAGACCTTCAGTGTTGTTGTGTTTGGAACGTGTTGCTTCAGCCATGGTTTCTGTTCTGTTTGGTTGAATGTGAGTCTGGAATGGTCAGGAGTTTTTGGGTTGATGTATTTCTGGGTTCTTGTTGGTTTTGTGATTGCGGAAGATTAGGGCCGGGTAGGATCGTTGCTTGTGATACCAATTGTTAAGCTCTATTTGGTAGAACTGTAAGAACACTCAACACTCTTCAACACACACAATAGTATGATAAAGTCTAAGGAAGACGATGAACGGAAATATTATAAATCTACTGGGTTATTCGAGGTAACCCAAACCTCCTTACAGACAGCAACAACTTCTAGAATATTCTCGATAACTTTTCTTTCCTTTCCGCATTCCTCATATACGCACGTCCCTCTGCATTTCCTAACAAACTCTAGGAATTAACTAACGTGCCCTATAGCAACAGAATGTAAAGATGACAGTAATTAAAACACCCCGTCTAATACAAACCTCAATAACAGTAAACTCTATATAAAAACGACATGACAATTAAAGTAATGCAAAACTACACTTAAAGAGTTAAACGACAAGCTGCTCCTTAATTAAACAGTGCGTTCCTCCTTGGTTAAACGCTGCGCTTCTTCAAGAGCCTCCACAACGTCGTCTCGAGTTCCCAGCTTCTAAGACCCACTTCACATAAGTTCACATCTCAGTTCCTTCAATCTTCATCAGTTCCCTCTTCATCCCCAATTCTTCCCTAGGGTTCCTGACACTGGGTAAAATTATAATCACCTTGAAAATTAATCTAGCATGACATGAACCAAAGTCATTGTTTAAACTTCAATTTCAATTGACTTACACACCAGTTCTAATTGACTCTACGGTCCTTGATCGGTCGTTATGAAAATCTAATTCTTTAGCAATTGTTTAGTCCAGGCAATTCTCAAACTCAACCCATAGACCAGTGGAATGTCTCAAACCTCTAATTCATGGATGAAGAAAGCTCAGCATACAAAATCTGGAACACCAATTAGAATGAAAATGCACAGACAAAAATGATAAATTCTAGGTTGATTATAAGATGTTAGACAGTTTTAGTAGTTTATGTTTTTTTATTTTTTCCTTTAATGGTCAAGATAAGAGAAGAAATATATGAAAAGTAATTCTATATACAACCATGAAGTGCGTAAACGCCGCGTAATTGCTTTGAAAAAAAGTAAAATTCACTATTAAAAAATTAATTTTTTTCAAGTGAGTTCCATATTTTATTCATTTTTTTTTAAATAATTACGCGGCAATTACACAATTCACAGTTACAAATATCTTTTCTCATACATAAAAGAGGGTGGAGATCCCAATAAACACCACAAAAGAGTAGGTTCAGCAAGTTTGACTCGGGTGTCCTGGTGCCATATTTGCGGCATCCACCAAATAAATGTTAAAATGCCGAGGGGCAATTTTATTGAATTAGAATTAACATAGGGTACACTAATGCCTTTGCATCAGTTTTTGAGGTAATGGACAGAGTTTAGGACTGCCTTTGAGGAGGAGAAGGTGAGAACAAAATCCCCCAGCTTCTTTTAATGACTTCAAATGGATAAATCACTAACCCCGAGTTAAGCCTCTAATGGGAAGCCCCTCCTACATTTTCTCAAATTAGTAAAGATAAATGTTACAACAAACACATCATTCCTAACCTGAATGGGAGAAACCATTTAATGCCAAGACCATGCGGGGGTGCAAGCTCAAACATAACATACCCCCCTTTCTAAGCCACCGAAGAAATGGAGAACAGCGGCCAAAAATATATCATAAATATCATTGATGAATTTTATTACATATGTTGAAAAAGGTTGTAAACTTAAACAGATGAGCAACAAAATGAGTCGTCGTGGTTGTTTCCGTACAACCAGTTTCAGATAGCTTCGAATCAATAGCAGTGAAAAGGATTAAACCCTGCACCTCTCTGAACAGTTTCAAGACGCCTGCCAGATATTAGAATCAGTGTTTTACGCAGGAGAAAAAAAAAATCCCCTAGAAGATTGGGAAAAAAACCCAAAAATAATGGACAGCCAGAAGAATGGCTCATAGTATTTAGATGCAAGGAAGTAAATTAGTCAAGAAACAGCTTCCCTGTTTTCTTGTACTTTGCTCTTTGCCGAGACAAGTAGCAAAATTGGAATGTGAGAAGATGGGTTTGAAAGAGTCAGAAAGAGAGATGCAAAGTCTCTTCTTCTCGCACTCAAAACAGTTTCCATTAAAACAATCATTTTTACGTGCAATAGCGTGAAGCTTGGATAATTTCATTCTTTAGTGTGCCTTCACGCAATAATTTTTTTTTTTTTTGTAGTTTTTAAAAAGATAATATTAATAATAAAACCAAAAATACATCAGACAGATTTAGTCTCAAATGAACATTCCAAATATAAATTACATGAGAAGAGAAACAAGTATATGGCATGAATGAGAAGTAAAATCTGAGAAAATAGATTCCGACTAAAAAATGTCTTATTAGTAGCCTAACAGACCATATCAAACACAGAAAGCATTGTGTAAAATATCCTGTGTGTAAAATATCCTGTGTACATATGTTCCTTTACCAGTCTGTTTCAGAAACATTTTATCCTCACAAAAGGAAATATATGAGGGTTTCTTCTAAATTCAATGAATCACTTTCCGGGAACTATATTGTGAGAGTTCCAAACCAAGAGTACCTTACGTTTATGCATTAATCTTATAATTATACTTATCATAAAAAATAAAAAATAAAAAAAATCTTATACTTCTAAAACTCTTGCCAAAATTTTATATCAACAAATTTCTACAATTTTCTCGTCACTTCTCTAAGAATGGGTTTAAGAATGTGCCATCTAAAATGGAACCAAACTCATCCCAAGGGTCCTCGGGATATCCCATTGAACAACTAATATCTTATCTATTGAATCCTTGAATTCAAATAGCTCAATTTTCACGTATCTAAAGAACCCCTCTAGTACCTCAAAATACACTTTATTGCCTCCCAATGCTGCTTTCTTGGATTACTCATATACCTGCTCACAACTCTCACTGTATGGGCAATATCTGGTCTCGTACATTCCATAGTATACATCAGAGAACCAATAGCTGAGATATAGGTTACCTTACTCATATAATCACGCTCCTCTGTCTTTAGCGACTAATCCCAGTTATGTCGATGGTGACTTCCCAAAGGTGTGCACACTGGTTTGGCTTTATCCATATTGAACCTGCTAAACACTATTTTCACACACTTTGCTTGTGAAAGTCTCAATGTACCTTTGACTGTCTCTAATAATTCTCATGCCAAGAATTTGCTTCGAAGCTCCCAAATCCTTCATTGCAAGTTGTTTTGATGGTCTTGTTCATACGCTAAGTGACACCATTCAATTGTGGGGTCCCAGGAATAGTCTTCTCCATTCTAATACTATACGCTGCACAGTACTCCTTAAACCCTCCATCAATGTACCACATAACTTCCAACCATTCAATCCAGTGAACATTCTATCACTCTTATATCCGAAAGAAAAATAGATTAAAGTAGAAATTACTACGGTGCCCCTAACAGGATATGGGCCCATTTAAACAAGTAATAATCATCTACTACATATGCTAAATCAAGCCCATAGTTTATTAACTAACCCTGGTCCAGCATTTGTGAACTCCCATCTTGGTCGAGAATTGATAAATTTTTGCTAACTCCAGAATAGGAGTTACATTTTCTGGATGTAACTCAAAGAAGATTACCTAGGGCATGCTCTGATCATTTCCCTATCCTCTTAGACTGTGGAGACATCCAAGGAGGCAGAAGGTATTTTAAATTTGAAAATATGATCTTCTTATGATTTCCAAGGTTCTCCAAGCTTCATAATGGTAAGAAAGTTAAAAGCGCTTAAACATGATTTGAAACAATGGAATGAACAAGTGTTTGGCAATGTGATTCTACAGCGACGCTCCCTTCTAGAGGAGTTACAGAGTTTGGAGAGCGAGGAGGAGGCAAGAACTCTCTATAAATCCAGAATAACTCGCAAGAGTCAGGTAGTCACAGAACTTGAACGAGTAATATTGATAGAAGAGATCTCTTGGAGACAAAAAAAAAAAAGAGCACTATAGCTCAAGGAAGGGGACAAGTGCACGAAGTTCTTCCATAAGATGGCTAACTCGCATCAAAGGAACAACACTATTCACACGTTGATGGTAGATAGAGCAGTTTCTTCGGATCAATCAATCATCAAGAACCACATTGCACAATATTACAAACATCTCCTAGTTGAACAACAACCATGGAGACCGACAGTAGATGGTTTGACTTTTTCAGCACTAGATCAACAGTGTGCAAGGTGGCTCAAGAGGCCCTTTAAAGAAGTATGCAAAGTCGTTCAAGGTAAGGCTTTGATGGTAGCTTTTTCCAAACCTATTGGGAAGTGATAAAGGGCGACCTCAAGCGGGTATTTCAAGAGTTCCATAATAATGCCAAATTTCAAAAAAAGTCTCAATGCTACCTTTTTAGTACTCATTCCCAAAATGGTGGGGTCAGTGGATGTTCAAGAGTATTGTCCAATTAGCCTTGTGAATTGAGTCTACAAGATTCTCTCCAAAGTGCTAGCAAATCGATTGAGTACGGTAATGGAGAAGTTAATCTCGAAGCCGCAAAATGCATTAGTCAAATGCAAACAAATTCTAGACTCAGTCTTTAATTGCAAATGAAGTGTTGGACAGACGACTCAAATCTCGAGAACTTGGGTTACTTTACAAACTAGATATGGAAAAAGATTTTTCCTATGATCATGTAAATTGGAAATTCTTGCTTTATTTACTTGCAAGATGCGATTTAGGATAGAAATGGCTGAATTGGGTAGAATTTGCATCTCAACCGTATTGAGAAGCTACAACGCGATTTCTTGTTGAGTGGTTTGGGAGATGAGTTCAAATTCCATTTGGTCAATTGGTCAATGGTTTGTACTCCAATTTTTGGGGGAAGACTGGAGATTCGTAAATTAATGAAGTTCAACCAAGCCATATTGGGTAAATAGTTGTGGCAGTACCAACACAAAAGGGGGGCACTATGGAAGTCTATCATAGATGCACAGGTTGGGGAGGCTTGGGGTGGTTGGTGCTCGAATGTGGTACGCAGCCCATATGGGTGAGTTTGTGGAAATACAGGAAGGGTTGGAAGATCTTCCAGAGACATACATATTGTAGTGGGTGACGGCTCATGTCCAATTTTGATATGACACTTGGTGTGGTGAATGAAGCCTCCGACACTTTCACTACCATATTTGAGCTCGCACTAGCAAAGTATGTAGCAATAGCAGACCTCTTGGCTTTTTCTAGTGGCTCCCCTCAATGAAATGTTGATTTCACTAGGGCAGCCCAAGATTGGGAGTTGGAGGTTATCACAGAGTTTTATGCGGCACTGTATTCCGTACGTATGACCAAAGGTATCATAAATAGGATGATTTGAAGCCCTTCCAAGAAACGTAAATTCACTACCAAATTACTTCACAAAGTTTTAACGAGCCCAGACATGCCCACATTTCCATGGAAGAGCATTTGGCAAACAAAAGCTCATTCAGAAGCAGTTTTTTTTTTTTTTTTTGGACATCAACATTGGGCAAAATTCTCACCGAAGATAAGTTATGGAAACGTCGGGTAATGGTGTTGGGTTGGTGTTCCATGTGTAAGAAAGATGTTGAATCAATAGATCATCTGTTTCTACATTGCGAGGTGGTCAGAACCATGTGGGATGATTTTTTTGTAGGACTTGGATTATCATGGGTCATGCCTCTTAGATTGGTAGATTTTCTAGCAAGCTAGAGAGGTCTCTGAGGTAATTCACAAGTTGTAGCAATCTGAAAAATGGTCCTTATATGTATGTGTTGGTGTATTTGGTGGGAGCAAAATAATAGAAGCTTCGAAAACTAGGAGAGGACAATGGAGGAGCTGAAAGCTTTTTCCTTTAAAATTTGTTCTTATGGGTGGTGGCCATTGTTTGTAATGGACTAAATGTCCATGACATTTTACTATCAATTGTAAACTCTAGTTAGGTACTTCTAATGTATATTCCCTGTGTACTTGGTCTTTGTCTATTCTTATGAATAAATTTCTTGATAAGATAAAAAAAAAACTAACCTTGACGCAAAGGCCCACGGCCCAGCACATTAGACCAACTCTTACTGTTGTCTCTATCATCCTCTTGAAAACAAAGATCAGTTCCAGAAGTCTCTAACAGATACCCCCCCATCTCAGAAGATCTTGCCCACAAGATCAAGGTACTACCATCGCAGCTGCTCCATGGAAACCCAAGATAAGTCTTCATCTAGTGCACCATTCCACTTAACCAAAAGCTTGATCAAAGGGCGGTTCTGGAACTCTCTCATACGTCGAGCCAAGATCCTTTTGGGCTCTGGTGAGGGTACGACCAAGGATCCGATGTGTTTCTTGAGGAGCAAGACGTGGAACATCGGGTGGACCACCGAATGAGGGGGTAACTCCAGCTTGTAAGCTAGGTTGCCGATCCGTTGTAAAGTTGTAAAGGGGCCAAAGTAACGCGGGGCAAAGTTTGGAACTTTGGCGCCTAGCGACACTGTTGCCGATACTTTTGAAGCTTGAGGTATACCAGATCCCCCACTTCGAACTCCCGTTTGATATGGTGTTTATCATACTACTTTTTCATTGCCTCTTGTGCTACATGTAAAGTTTTCTTCAATAGAATTAGGATCTGTTCCGTTGACCTCAAGTGTGAATCTACTTCTACGTTTTGAGTAGTACCTGAGACATACTATAGAAGTATGGGTGGAGGAAGCCTCGAGGGGGGTTAATTTGGTGGAGGAATGGAGGTCGGTGTTGTACCATTCCCCCTAAGGCAACCAAGAGGCCCACTCCTTCAGCTTGTGGTGTACAAAGCACCTAAGATATTGTTGTATGCATCAATTCACCACATCCACCTGGCCATCAAACTGGGAGTGGTAAATTGAGCTGTAAGACAGCTTAGTACCCTGTAATTTGAACATCTCCTTCCAGAAGGAGCTTGTGAAAATGACATCATGATCCGTGACTATGGTGGAGGGCATCCCATGTAGTTTGAAGATTTGGGAAAAGAAAAGGCGTACCACTGTAGATGCAGTGTAAGGGTGAGAGAGAGGGAGGAAATGGGCATATTTTGTGAATTGATCAACCACCACTAAGATTACAGAAAACCCTTTGGACACAGGTAGGGCCTCAACAAAGTCCATTAAACTATGTACAGCTTCTAGTGGGAATTGGTAGTGGTTGGAGTAGGCCTACAGGGTGCAAATTTTCTGATTTGCATTTCTGGTATACTGAGCACTCTTTAATGTGTGACTTAAGGCCTTCTTCATCCCAAGCAATTTAAAATCAGGCTTAGCCTTGTGTAATGATTTCTGGTATCCAACATGTCCCCCATAAGTCATGTATGTAATGTAGAACTTGGGCCTTAAATTGGGAGTTCAGATAGATCCTTCCTTTTTTTAATAATAGCTCATTCACTAAAGAGAATCCCTTGTCAGCAACTTGGCCCTATTGTAATTTTTGACACAATTATGAAAGTTTCGTGTCAGTCCTATAGGAAGCCTTCAAATTCTGCAGCTACATAGGATCTAAAACTGTGATTCCAGCACCAATGTCAAATGCACCAATGTCAAACTGTGTGTAGGTTCCAGCACCAATGTCAAATCCATTGTTCCTCCTTGGTTTTGCAGTAAACTAGAATGTCATAAAAAAAATTAAATAAAAATAAAAAAAACAATCGCAAACCTTCTTAGATAGGGCTGAAAAATTCATTCATTAATCCCTGGAATGTGGTAGGGGCATTGATCAACCCAAAAGGCATCACTAGAAATTCATAATGGCCTTGGTGGGTCCTAAAAGTTGTCTCGGACACATCTTCCTCCTTGACTCTTATTTTATGGTACCCGACCTTAGGTCCAGCTTGGAAAAAATGATAGCCCCATGTAATTCATCAAGTAGCTCATCTATGACTGGAATGGGAAACTTTTCTTTATCTATTTCCTTGTTTAGTGCATAGTAGTCTACACACATACGCCAACTACTGTCTGCCTTCCTGACCAGTAGCACAGGAGATGAAAATGATGACTGCCTGAGTCTAATAATTCCAGCAGCCAACAACTCTTGCACTATTTTTTCAATTTTTGTTTTTTGGTAAAAAGGGTATCTGTAGGGCCTCACAAATATGCATGCAGCCCCCTCCTTGAGGATAATAGGGTGGCTAAAACTTCTCTTAGGTGGCAGGCCCTTGGGCTCATGAAAAAACCCTTTGAACCTGTCCAAGACTCCCTCCAAGTCAGAAGGTAAAGTTGTATCTTCTTTTTCAAGACCAACCTCTAAAATTTGTAGGAACAATCCCCTCCTTTCTACTTTAGTCAACTGGGATAGATGTACCGCATCTATCCATTCAGAAGGCTTGGGGTTCAGACCCTTGAGAATTACTGAACTTTTTCCCATGGTGAAGGTCATAGTCAAAGAGGCAAAATCCCATAGTACTGGACCCAAAATCCTCAACCAATGCATTCCCAACACTATGTCACATCCCCCAAGGGGCAGCAAAAAGAAATCAGTAGCAAAAGAATGCCCCTACACCAGAAAATCTGCTGCCACCAACTTTGTAACACCCTGACCCCAAAAGTGTGATTTTTTTTTTTTTATGTTATTATTTTATTAGATATGTTGGGGATAGTAATTTGTTTTGAATAGAATTTCTCTACAATAGGCCTCTTTTATCTTTCTGTTTGGTCTGGGAGTTTCCTGATTTGAAATTATCCCTAACTCAAACACTTCAAAACTCTAATATCCTCTCAAGTGTTCCTTTCCTTGTGGGAGTAGTTTTCCAAAGTTTAGTCAAACTCAAACCCCTCCAGATCACTCACGATAGCTTCCTACACCTCATTTATAAAACCCAAAAGACCCTTAGCAAAAACCAAGAGACCTTATACACATAGCCACCGTAGCAACTTCTGTAAACCGAGAACCCACCTCCCTCAACCAAGTCAGCCACCTCTCCGGAAACTACCGCAGAAGCTGCCGACGGTGAGTTTTTTTCCCCACCTCAACGTACGCCATCCCCGTTTGAGCCCAACCCGTCGATTTCTCTCTCCCTCTTTATCGGCAATGACTCTTGGCCATGTGCTTGTGCTGCCATCGCCAACCACCTCAAGGGGCTTCGAAGTACCACTCTCGGAACCAGAAATCACCAACCAACCCAACCCAGGTGAACCCACTTCCTTCTAGGACCTCCCAGTTGCACCGCCGTCGCGTCCAACCACCCAGAGCTGCCGTCGCACTTAGCCGCTCTCTTGGTAAGATTTCCCACGACTCCCTCCCACGTTCGCAAGCACTCTGTGTTAGCCTTGTGCTTTCTAGAGGAAGCTTCTTCCTTTAATCTGTAATGGGCCCTTGGGCCTTAGGCCTATTCAGCCAAATGCCTCTTTAAAATTCCAAGTGGACTATTTTCCCAATTGGCCTCAAGCCTTCCTATATTTTAATACAATTATTAAGTTATATTTTTAAAGGATATGTTAGGGATTTTGAATAATATTTAGTATGTTATAATCTTTAATTGAATATGTATTAAATTATCTCAATGGTATGATTTTAAGTAATTAGAACGCTAAATGCGTTCACTAAGGAATTAGTAACATCGTATAGGTAGCGCACTACAAAGAGGAAATCAGGAAGCAGTACTAAGAGGTAAATAGTATGATCATATAAATGCATGCATACTGTGAATATTATTGTTATGTATGAAAATATGATGTGCTTATGATGGTTAACTACACTACGCTAAGAGGCAAGTCAAGGTTAGATTCCTTTTACAATCTTTGATGAAATATGAGATTATGTTTGAATGAATGAATTTGTTGTTCAATTGATTGAATGTTACTAAAATCATATGAAAGCCATGAGATGTTTATATAGTAATTCAAGTCAAGTATGCCATGTAATGGAATAGTCAGATTATGCAAGTCATGTCTATGTAATACATAGATTATATATGCCATGTTCATATAGTAGTTAGATCATGTATGCCATATTCATGTAGTACTTAGATCATGTATGCCATGGAATGTCATAAAACGTTCAGAGCATGTTATGTCATGTCATGTTATGCTATGCCATGTATAAGAAAAATGTAATGTTATGCTATGCCATGCTACAAGAATATGCCATACTATGCTATGCCATGTACAAGAATATGTCATGTTATGTCATGTTATGCTATGTCATGTATAAGAAAATGACATGTTAGAAATGTTCATGAAGCCTAATAAATTCTCATGCATTAAGAAAGATAAGAAATGTTACGATGCCACGAACTCAAGCGTGGTTAACCACAAGTTAAGTGAAATACGAACTCCATGTTAATCAGTTAAGTGAAATACGGACTCAAGCGTGTTTCACTCCATGTTACTCAATTAAGTGAACCACGGACTCAAGCGTGTTTCACTCCATGTTACTCAGTTAAGTGAAACACGGACTCAATTTCACTCCATGTTATGCATGTTAGGTGAAACACGAACCCAAGCATGTTTCACTCCATGTTATGCATGTTAGGTGAAACACGAACCCAAGCGTGATTTGAAACACGGACCCAAGCGTGTTTCACTCTATGTTATGCAAGTTTTGGTGAAACACAAAACCAAGCATGTTTCACTCCATGTTATGCAAGTTAGGTGAAACACGGATTCAAGCGTGTTTCACTCCATGTAACGCCAGTTAAGTGAAACACGGACTCAAGTGTGTTTCACTCCATGTTAAGACAAGATAAACAAGATATTATGCATTCACGTTACATGTTTGTCATGATTATATATGCTTCCGCTCGTTTTAATGATGAATACATATGCTATATGAATCTGTGACGATAATGTATGTAAAGTCTTTCAGAAAGTCATGTTTCGTGTATGATTGTAAATCTATGAAGCTGCATGTATGTTATGAAGAGTCTTTAGAAATTAAGTCCATGTTAGGCCAAATTATATTTTACGGTGTGATGTCCTACTTACTGAGTATTCGACTCATTTTTATTTGTCTTATTGTTTTCTTCCATGTTTAATTCTTACAGATGGTGATTATGATGACGCAGAGCTGGATGGCCAGGAATAGATCTAGTACAAAGACTTTTTTTTTTTATAAGTAAAATAAGTATTATTAACAAAAAGGGGCAACAACTGCCAGTTACAAAAATGTATGCCCTATTTACGAAGGCACGTTAGAAACTAAGAAATCATGAAGTTTCATGCCATTAAAGTCCACAACAATGGCCAAAGTACAAAGAGTCCTAAAAAGGAAAATTTTTAGCTCTTCCATCAATCTCTCCTTGTCTTCAAACGTCCTCTCATTTCGCTCATGCCACAAGGACCACATGATACAAATAGGAATCATCTTCCAAATCTCTTTGATCTAGTGCACACTTCGGATAAATGTCCAACACGCCAATATATCCACCACAGATTCCAGCATAACCCATGCGAGATCCATCCTTTTAAACACCTCATTCCAAAGCGTCCTGGCTACCTCACAATGCAAGAGTAAATGATTCACCGCCTCACCCCCTCCTTTACACATACAACACCAGTCTACGATGATTATCCTCTTCTTTCTCAGATTATCTGTAGTAAGAATCTTGCCTAATGCCGCTGTCCACACAAAAAAAAAAAAAGCTTTTGGAGGGGCCTTGTGTCGCCAGAGCCTTTTCCAAGGAAACTGTGCCCCTGGCACTTGTGCAAGGACCTTATAATAGGAACGAACAGTGAAAACCCCTTTTCCTGCAGGAATCCACCAGAGACTATCCTCATGTTGGATATTAGGACTATAAGAGTACAGAAAACTATAAAAATCTGCAAAAATCTCCATCTCCCAATCCTGTGCCGCCCGGTTGAAATTGATACTCCAGTGAATACCCCCTTCTGAGATTCCCATAACCTCCGCCACTGTAGCTTCTTTGGCACTTGCTATCTGGAAGAGAATAGGAAACAACTCTTGGAGGGCACTGTTACCACACCATGCATCCTTCCAAAATCTGATCGTGGCACCTGAACCCACCTGAAATATCGTGTGTCAATAAAAAACCTCTCACCATTTTTTAATATACTTCCATAGCCCCATTCCATGTGCCCCTCTAACTTCTCTAGTACACCAACCTTCCCCGAAACCACCATATTTATTTTCTATCACAGTTCTCCATAGGGCTTCTGGCTCCTTGGTATATCGCCATAGCCATTTACCAAGTAACGTCCGATTAAACAACCGCTAGTACAAATACTTAGGAAAGAATAAGTGATATGCACACCAGAATTAGATTTCTTTTCTGTCATTCATAAGATTAGTTTATGTTCTTTTATTTTACGTTCAGTTTTCGACAATCATGTTCAATTCAGTTTTAATATTTTGATGCTTTTCAATAAATGAAGTATTTCAGGATATAAATCTCTTTACCGGACATTATGTTATGAATGTTAGTAATATCCCTATCCTACGGGGACAGGGTGTTACAAACTTACCTCCACTTTTAACTCTCTCCCCATTAGCCACCCTCACTTCTATTTGTTCCATTGAATTTATAGCTAACTGAGCCTTAGAAATAATAGTGGGGTAAAGGAAGTTGTGGGTACTTCCAGAATCTAGAAGAATCACCATAGGCTGTCCCTTCATTCTGCCCAACACCAGCATGGTTCTTGGGTTAACTGAACCAGCAATTGCATGAAGGGATATTTCAGGTGTCTCTCCACCAATGTTCTATACAATTATTTCCCCTTCTTCCTGATCTGGTTCCACATTTTCTTCCTAAATTATTTCACTCTCTTGTGAAAGCTTCATTCCTTCCATAACAAATAGCCTAGCCTTTCTGCACTTATGAGTGAGATTCCATTTTTCCTCACAAAAATAACAGGGGCCCTTCTCTCATCTTTCTTTCTTCTCATTAGTACTCACCCATTAAATGGGAAGGGTTCCCTTGGAAGCTGTAAAGTCTTTCTTGGGTGCAAGAATTGATGAATGTGAGCCCCCTCCCCCACTGTAAGAGCCCTGGGAAGGTATACTGTAATAATTCCCAAATCTGTTACCTCTCCTTGAACTGTTAATATACTCCTCTTGAATTTTAGCTAGCCCGAAAGATGAATTCAAATTGTGAGGCTTAAGCATTCTTATGGGAAGCCTAATCTCATCCTTAAGTCCACTAAGGAAACAATTGAATTTATAATTTTCAGAAAGCCCTTTAAGACGATTGGAAAATACCTCAAATTGTGTCATATAGGCCGAGACAGTAGTGGTTTGCCTCACTCTGGTGATGGCCTCCATGGGATCATCATATGATGAGCTCCCAAACCAAATCTACAAAGCTTGGATGAAAGAATCCCATATATGGAAGCTTCCTATCCCCTCAGCATACTGGAACCAAACCAATGCATCTCCCTCCATGTAAAAGGAAGACATCAGGATTTTCTAGTGATCTAGCATAGGATGTAGTGCAAAATAATTCACCTTGTATACCCAACCAGTGGGATTTTTCCCATCATATTCGGGAAAATCAAGCTTAATCGAACAAAACAGCATTCCCCCTGAAGTTCCCAAACCCTCAGTCTGTAATTCTTCTTCATGGTTTCTACCATGAGGGTGTCATGAGTGGTTGTGTACCCCATTCAAGATTTCTAATAATAGATCCAATTTTTTAGCTAAATCATACAATGATTTCCTTTGACTTCGACCCTATGTTCATGCAAGTCTTGGTGTTGTTTCATCCCAAATACCAACTTCTCAAGCTTCGTAAACCTTGTGCCATCTGCCATTGTTGATTGCTCCAATCGCCAGAATCTTCAGCTCTGATGCCAATTTTGTTACAAACCAAATGGAAAATTGTATGTAAATTTGTGAATAGAAAAATCCCTCTGATTTTTCGAGGAAATCAGCACCTCCAATAAGGCATAAGCCTTGTATTTCTTCTTCGATAAAAGTTCCCATAACATTCTATTACTCTTATAACCGAAAGCAAAACAGATTAAAGCAGAAATTACTAGCCCCTAACAAGACAATGGGTCATCTAAACAAGTAATAACCATCTACTAAATATGCTAAATCAAAGGGATTTTGCATTTATTAAGGTTGCGTTTGGATGTTGAATTGAGTTAAGTTGAGTTGAGATGTGAGTTGAAAATTGAATAAAATATTATTAGACTATTATTTTTTAATATTATTATTATTTTAGGATTTGAAAAAGTTAAATTGTTTATTATATTTTGTGTTGGAATTTGAGAAAATTGTAATGATTAGATAATATGAGTTGAGATGAGTTTAGGATCCAAACGTACCCTAAGTAACCCTAACGCAAAGGCCCACGGCCCAGCCAAGACCAACTCTTACTTCTGTTTCTATCTTCCTCTCAAAGAAAAGATCAGTTCTAGAAGTCTCTAACAATATGTAACATCCGAAACTTTGAAGATTGTGAGAGGATGGTATTGAAATTAAGGTCTCGTTTGTTTTCACAAACATTCTCATCTCACCTTATTTAATCATTACAACTTTTTCAAATTTTCACACAAAATAAAATAAACAATTCAACTTTTTCAAATCCCAAAACAAAAATAATATTAAAAAAATATATTATAATAATATTTTATTCAACTTTCAACTTTTATCTCAACTCATCTCATCTCATCTGTGAAAACAAACATAAGAGTCATTATGTTCAACTCCCTTTATGTTTCGATGACAGCACAATAGGTTCAACTCCCCAAGCTTCTTCAAGGATTTATGTTCCTTTTCTTGGATCTCCTAATTGGATGTTTCATATTACATGCATCCTACGGGTTTGGGCTTCCTACGTTTTGAATAATATTACCTTAATTATAAAAAAAAAAACCACATACAAAGTCTGGACTAAACACGAACTTACCATCAAGAACATGCTGTCATAACCATCAAAATCTTAATAAATCAATCGGTTTAGGACAAAAAAATAATGAAAGAACCCAACAATAAGGTTGTGTTTGGTTGTTGAAACTCATCTCAAACTAATCATTACTGAGACCTATTACTTTTCAACTTTTATAAAAAAGTAAATTCATCTCAACCTATTTTATACATTTCAAGCTAAAAAGTTAAATTCATCACAACTTAAAAAAGTTAAACATATCTCAATAGGACCTATAAAATTCTATTATTCACAACTCAACTCATCTCAACATCCAAACGTAGACTAAGGCCCGGTTTGGTTGTTGGACTGTACTGAGATCAACTCAGTTCAGTCTAATTTTAAATTGAGTCTAACATCCAATTTCCAATTCTCAAACCATTAAACTCATCTCAACTCAACATCTCTTTACATGCTAGACCCATAATTTTTTTCAACTCGACACCTCTTTACACACGGGACCTACAACTTTTTTTAAATTTACATATATATATATATATATTTAAACTCATTTTAACATCAAAATACATTTAAATTCATCTTAAGTGGGCCCCACAAAACTTATCCCACTGTCTCAACTTATTACTATTCATAAAAAATTCAATTTATCTCAACTCAATTCAATATCTAAACGCAACCTAAATCACCCACAAAAACTCCTTATATCAGCCAAAAGCCCAAAAATTGGTGCACTCTCATGAACAAAAACCGCTAAATTTCCACAACGAAACACTAGATTTGCAAAATCCACTATATGAAACAAAACAAAACAAAACAGAACAAACCTATGAATTGAAAATGTTAAAAAAAGACATGGAGAAGACAACAAAGAATTGTAGGATTCAAATTCACTAACCCATTTGGGATATGTTTGTCTAAGAAGCCTGGGCAGTTTTGGGAATGAGCGGAATCGGCTGCTGCTGCTTCAACTTGGCCCCTTCTTCACGGATCTTCTGCATCTTGAGCATCCGCTCCATGACGAGTTCATACTCGCACTTCTCGTAGGAGTGGCGCTCGGTCTCGCACTTCCAGGGTAGGTATAACTCGGACTGCCTGCACTTGTTGAGTGGGATCAGAAGGTGGGCGCATTGGTCTCTGTATGGAAGTGGGACCCTCGCCTCCACCATCTCAGCCTGCGTTGCGATCATTTCCTTCGAAGATCCCTCCACTTCCATGGCTTTGCTAAATTACTTCTGTTTGTTTCGAGTGTTCTGGGAATTATTTCTTCGCTGTATGCTTCGTCTACGCCTGTTCGAGGCTTTTGTACCGAATGGACGCTTTGCTGGTGGCCTTCCGGCCATTTTGGGGTTTGCAAATGCTGAGTACAGTTTTACGGTGGGTAATGCGTGTATTCTTCTTATTTTTTTAAGTGTTATTATTAAAAGAATATTTTTTATTTAAATTTTAAACTTTTACTACTTCCAATCCTAGTTCTATAGACCAATGTCTGCTTGCAATGGACACCAAATTAGATAGTGTTAAGAAGGCTTGGCTTTTAAACCCTTTCACTAGGGAGGAGATCACTGCAGCAGTTTTTCAAATGAATCCCTTGGGGTCTCCAGCAATGTTTTTAATTTCGTACCGTACCGGCCGGTACGGCCGAAATTTTTCGTTTTGGCCGTCAGGCCGGTACAGGTACTAGATATATTTAAAGTAAAATTAGGCCATTTGACTAAATTTAATAGCCTATATTTGCCGATATTGTGTGTTTTTTTTTTTTTTTCATTTTTTCAAACTACAAGTTTATTTTTTGACCCCCAATTTAGATTATACTATTTATAATTTATATGTATGTATGTATTTATATATAATTTATTCATATATAAACTATTATTTTAGAATATAATTGTTATATATATTTATATATATAATTTATTCATATATCGACTATCCCGAAACGGTACACGAAACGGTACCGGTACCGAAATATTTCGTTCCAGTGTCTTGACCGGTACGGTATTCAAAACATTGGTCTCCAGGCCCTGATGGGTTCCCTGCCCAATTCTACCAAAAGAACTGGGAGGTAGTGGGGGATCAAGTATGTAATTTTGCTCTTGGCTTTCTTAATCATGGGGGCACCCTCAATGAGGTTAATGACACTTTTATTACTCTCATACCCAAAGTTCAGAACCCCAAAAGAGTAGTGGATTACAGACCTATAAGCCTTTGCAATGTCTTATACAAGGTTGTGTCTAAAACCATGGCAAATAGACTTAAGCACATACTGCCACAGATTATCGCCCCAAATCAGAGTGCCTTTGTCCCTGGAAGGCTCATATCTGATAACACCTTGATTGCTTATGAGGTCCTTCACTCTATGAACTCTAGAATGAAAGGGAATAAAGGTTTCTTGGCTCTAAAACTGGACATGAGCAAGGCCTATGATAGGGTAGAGTGGAGATTCATTGAAGCCATCATGGTTAAAATGGATTTTCCTGCACATTGGATCCACATCACTCAAGCTTGTCTCACTTCAGTCTCTTACTCTATTCTTCTTAATGGAGATCCTCAAAAAAAGTTTACACCTTCGAGAGGCCTAAGACAAGGTGATCCCATGTCACCCTACTTATTTATTCTTTGTGCAGAATCCCTCTCTTCCCTCCTCAAACATGCTGAGACAAGTGGCAGTATAACTCCTGTGACAATTGGTAGAGGTCCTGTTAAAGTAAACCATCTCTTTTTTGCTGATGATAGCCTACTGTTCTGCCAAGCTACGCTTGAGGAAATTAATTGTGTTCTTAACATCCTCGAGTTATATGAGAAAGGTTCAGGTCAGGTTCTTAACAAGGATAAGTCTGCCATTTACTTCAGCAAGAATACTGCCTTGATGACCCAACAGCTGATCATGCAACTTGCAGGTGTCCAATCCACCTCTTGCTTTGAGAAATACCTGGGCTTACCTTCATTGGTGGGTAGAAAGAAGATAGCATCCTTCCACTCCTAGTTGATAGAACTTGGTCTCGGGTCACAAATTGGAGAACCAAATTCCTCTCTGCAGCAGGAAAGGAGATACTGCTCAAAGCTGTGCTCCAAGCTATCCCCACATATGCTATGGGGATGTTCCTTCTACCAGCTTCTATCTCTAGGAAGCTAAACCAGATACTAAGGAAGTTTTGGTGGGGTTTCAATGAAGATTTTTCAAAAATCCAGTGGGTCAACTGGGAGAAGCTTAGTGGCAGGAAGGATATGGGAGGGCTTGGGTTCCGAGACCTGAGATGCTTCAATATTGCTCTACTATCCAAACAGGGGTGGAGGATCCTCCAAAATCCTACATCTCTAGTGGCTCAAATTTTAAAGCAGAAGTATTTCAACAATGGAAGCTTGCTTGATGCTAAGCTGGGAGGTGGGCCTTCTTTTGCATGGAGAGGAATTCATGCTGGAATAAGTTTGTTAAAAAAAGGCCTTATATGGAGGGTTGGAAATGGACAGAAGATTAACATTTGGAAAGATAGATGGGTACCATCTCTACCTACACAAAAGATCTTGACCCCTCGAGAAGATGATTGCTGGTGTGAAAAAGTCAGTGACATCATTGATCCTCAACAGAAGAGATGGCAGGAATCTATTCTATCTGAACTTTTCTCTAACCAGGAAATAGAGGGCATAATGGCAATTCCCATCAGCTTAGGAGATAGAGAAGATAAACTCACATGGCAATTTTCCCCGAATGGCAGCTACACAGTTAAAAGTGGATACTATCTTGGCAAAGAATTGGAGAGAGAGCAAGGAGGAGAACCTTCTGGCAGAGCTGAGAACCGCCAAGTGTGGAAGTCCATTTGGAAACTCAAGGTTCCCCCTGCCACCAAAATGTTTATTTGGAGGGCATGCAGTGAAGCCTTGCCCACTATGGCTAACCTGAAAAGAAGAAAGGTGATTAAGGACAACATCTGTTTAATATGCAAAAGGGAATCTGAAACCTCTGGCCATGCTTTATGGGGATGCAGCAGTGCCCAAGATGTGTGGTGTCAAGGCCCAAAGAAAGTGCAAAAAGCTTCTTTTCACAGTGACTTGGTGTTTAATATCTGGGCAGAATTGATTGGCAAGCTTGAACCAGGGGATTTAAATGAGGTGGCTGCAACAATGAGAATGATATGGGCGAGAAGAAATGATGTCTTACATGGGAAAGTTTTTAAACACCCTCAAGAAGTCATTGGCCAGGCCAGGGCAGAATTGTCTCTGCATGAAGAGGCTTTCCAGAAGGAGGTTGATGCTAACCATGAGAACATGGCAAGAGTTCACAGATGGACAAAGCCTGCAGTAGGTGGTTTTAAAGTGAATTGGGATGCAGCTGTGCAATCAAGGCTAGGAAGGATTGGCATTGGCGTCCTAATCAGAGATCATCAAGGGCTGGTGATAGGTGCACTTCGTGCTAACAGACCTTTGAGAGGCAATGCTTTTGATGTTGAAGCATATGGGCTTGTTCTGGCTTGTGTTTTTTGTAAGGAAATTGGAATAAGGCAATTCGGTTTGGAGGGAGATTCAAAACAGGTCGTGGACCAAGTGATCCAAGGCTGTTCTAACTGGAGCTTAGGTGGTTGCCTCATATCAGATGCCAAAGCTGCTCTAATCCCAGCTGCCGATTGGTCTATCTCTCATGTGTATCGGGAGGCTAACATGGCAGCTCACAAGCTTGCCCAAGCGGCCCTTGAATGCACTGAAGATCTTTATGACATTGAAACATGCCCCCCTTGTATTCTTCAGGTGGTTACTGAAGAAATGAGGCATTGATCATGTCTTTCCCACTTGTAATACTGCTTCATCTTGTATGTGGTTGGTTTGATTAATGAGATCAGTTTATTATAAAAAAAAAAAAAAAAAACTTTTTGTGAAAAAAAAAAAAAAAAAAAAAGTAGTGATCTTTTGCAATTTAGAACTCTAAATATAATTTTTCTAAGGTTTGGCTTTGTTTTATAAATCTATCAATATTTTTTAAAGGAAATTATCATCATCCATTTATTAAAAAAATTTATATTCATAACTGGATACATTTTGGACTGTCCCCATATCAAACATGGTATCTAATCAAAATAATACATTTTGAACTCTATTAGTACACTATTTTTTTTTTTTGTGATTGGTCTGGTCTTCACTATTACTGATACTCTCTAGAAACAAAAGTTTAAGAGATAATACTCTCTGCCTAAACAGAAACTCAACCTCACTTTTCATAGAAAGAGATGACTCAACCTCTACAGACAAACGTCCGAGAGACTAATTCTTTTTTTATTTTAATAAATAATAAGGAAAGCAGTAAGATAGATGCGAAAAATGACGAATTACAGTTTGGACCAACTCTAATAGATTTCAAAATCTGTGATAGCTGGTGAAGACAACACACTTGTCCATTTTCAGCCATAAAGGTCAGACTTGAAAGGTCTAATGGTGGCGAGTCCGATGATCTGGAGCGTGTGTCAAGAAAAATTGCTGGAATGGGTGGCGTGTGAGGACCACGTGCAGATGTGGGCAGGGCGTGAGAACCACGCACGGTGATTTTTGCAAAACCACCACTTTCAACCTGTGAATCTGCTTGTGTTGCGTGCGTCCCTTGGAAGTTACCGAAAAGTTATAGATCTATCTTTTTCAACCTTCAAGAAAATAAAATAAAACTAAACAAAAGAAATCATGATAGACAAAGTGGGTGAATGGGTGATAGACAAAGTGGGTGAATGGATGATAGACAAAATTTTGACTTTGTTTCATAAAAATACCAATTATTATTGTATGATTTATTTATTTTTATATTATTGTACGATTTATTCTCTCACTGAGGATTTTATGATTTAAAAGAAAACATTTTATATATGAGACCGTGTAGAAAACTTATGCTCCACATGTTTAATATGATAAAACTTTGATTTGCAAATCTTATAATGTCACCACCTTCTCCAAAATGAATAATTTTTTAATTCATTATTATTTCAGAAATTTTGCTTTTCTAATAATGGGCGAAACAAAATAAAAGTCGTAATTATTAAAGATTACTACTTATAAAAAAGATTTCAATATATATTAACAATTATGTAACAGAGAACAAGTAAAATGTAACAAAGAACGAGTAAATGCGCATCTTCTTATCTTCGAGAGATCAAACTCCTTCAAAAGAAAGACTTTATTGATTTTTCTTCCACAACCTTTACCAGGAAAACTTCTGTATTTATACAATTCAGCAGCTTTTATTCTAGTTACAAATGAAAGGGTATTCTTATAATCTACACTAAGTAAGTAAGGCTATACTCTAAATCTATTACATCAATGAATCATGTGCCCATCACGTGCCCTTCACTACTTATTAATCTTCAGTTCCTTCCCACCCCTTACGATTCACCCCTTCACTACTACACTGTCTCAAGTCATTGCCATAGCCACAACCACTATACAAGTCATAACAATTATCCCCCCTTCAAAAGACCTTGCCCACAAGGTTAGGGTAATGCATTCTTAGCTGATCAACAAGAATCCAAGTTGAATCTTCCTCAGGAGCCATTTAACCAACAATTCAATGAATGGCTTGTTATTAAAAACAGTCATTCTCCTCTGCAGTATACTTTTTGGCTCTGTCCTGAATTCACCATGGGAATCTAGTGAGGGTAATGTAGGTGAAATACTATGCATTGGTCCAACATGCTTCTTCAACCTGGACACATGAAAAACTGGATGCACAGATAAATTCTATGGTAATTCCAGTTTATATGCCACTTCTCCTATGCACTCCATCACTTTAAAGGGACCACAATACCTTGCTGCCAACTTAGGACTAGCAATAGGACCCAAGCTCTATTGTTTATACTTCTGTAATTTCAAATAAACCAAATCACCAACTTGTAACTGTCTCTGAATATGGTGTTTATCATACTGCTGCTTCATATTGGATTGAGCAGCCAAAAGGTTTTCCTCAACAAAACCAAGATCTCCTCCCTAAACTTCAACTCAGAATCCACTGCTCCATTCCATGTTGTGCCTACTACATACTCCAACAATGTAGGAGGTGGAACATCATACAAGGCCTCCAATGGTGTAACCTTTGTGGAGGAATGCAGTGATGTGTTATACCACCACTCTGCCCAAGGAATCCAATGAATCCACTGCTTAGGTCTATCACAAACAAAGCATCTAAGGTACTGTTGGACATACTTATTAACTATTTCAGTCTGCCTATTTGATTGAGGGTGATAAGCATAACTGAAATGTAGCTTAATGCCATGCAATTTGATCAGCTCCTTCCAAAAACTACTCGTGAAAGTGACATCCCTATCTGTTACAATAGTTGTTGGCATACCATGCAACTTAAAGGTCTGTGAAATAAATAGCTTGGCCACTAAAATTGCAGTGTAATGATGAGATAATGGCAAAAAATGAGCATATTTTGTAAATCGATCAACCACCACAAAAATAACAGAAAATCCCTTTGAAACAAGAAGAACATCAATAAAATCCATGAAGATATCACTCCATGATTTAGTGGGAATTGGTAATGGCTGTAACAAGCCAGTTGGTTGTAAATTCTCCACCTTGCATTTTTGATAGACTACACATTCTCTTATATAGTTCTTAATATCCCTTTTCAAGCCATTCCAAATAAAATCAGCTTAATATTTCTCCAAAAGCACTAATGTGTATGAGTTGCAACACCTGCTGCTTTAAAGGGGATAGAGTCGACAAAAATAATCTTCCTTTCTTGAACAACAGTCGATTTTTCACTACAAAGGGTTGATCTGTAAGTGACCCTTGTTGTAACTTCTTGCAAATCTTAGAAACCTCTTCATCTTGCAAATAAGAAGCCTTTAACTGCTCTAACCACACTGGATCCAAAACTGTAATAGAAGACAATACTGCTTCTCCTTCTACAATTTCATCCCTTCTTGAAAGAGCATATGCAGCCACATTTTCTCTGCCCTTCTTATAGTCAATAGTAAAATCATACCCAGATAACTTGCTTATCCACTTTTGATGTGATGGGCTCCCTATCTTTTTTTTCCAACAAGAATTTTAAACCATGGTTGTCAGTGTAATAATAGAGGTAGCCCCAACAGATAAGGTCTCCACTTCTAGACAGCCAACACCAATGCTAACAATTCATTCTCGTATGTGGATAAATCCAAAGCTTTGCCCTTCAATGTTTGACTAAAGCATGCCAAAGGTCTTCCATTTTGCATCAATAAAACCTCAATTCCCCTTACCTGGGGCATCACACTCAATCAAACAAGGCCTTGAAAAATCAAGCAAGGCTAAAACAGGTGGAGTAGAAACAATATGCTTAAGTGCCTCAAAAGCCTATGTAGCTAAAACTTGAAAAAAATGTGTGTTTTGCTAAAACTTGAAAATCAAGCAAGGCCTTGAAAAAATGTGTGTTTTGCTAAAACTTTCAACACCAATGATAAATGTTGTACATGTTCCTCTTTGTTCTTATTGTATACCAAAATATCATCAAAGAAAGCTATTACAAATTTCCTTAAAAATGGTTGAAATACCTCATTCATCAAGGACTGAAAAAGTGGCAGGAGCATTGGTTAAGCCAAAAGGTATAACCAAAAACTCATAATGGCCTTGGTGTGTTCGAAATGCAGTCTTCTTAATATCAGCTTCTCTCACTTGAATCTTATGGTAACCAGACCTAAGGTCTAGCTTGAAAAAATTTGTTGCTCCTCAAAACTCATCCGACAATCCATCCACCATTGGATTCATAAACTTGTCTTTCATTGTTTTCCTATTCAGTGCCCTGTAATCAATGCACATGCGCCAAGACCCATCAACCTTCCTCACTAAAAGTACAATTGAGGAAAATGGAGACTAACTACTTTTGATCACTCCTGCTGCCAGCAATTCCTTCACTATCTTTTCAATCTCAGATTTTTAAACAAAAAATACCTGTATGGCCTGACAGAAACAGGCAATGTACCCTTTTTGAGATTGATTTTGTGATCTTGACTCCTAATAGGTGGCAACTCATTAGGTTCTTCAAAAATTCAAGCATACTTAGTGAATACAACCACGAGACTAGAATCAGGTTCCTCTGCACTGCCAACTTGTTCTTGCTATTCAATTCGTAGCAACATGTCCTTCCTCTCAATAGTGGTCAATTGACAAATCTAGACACCCTCCACCAATTCAGACTTACTGGAATTCATACCTCTTATACTGACATATTTCCTATTATGCTCAAAAGCCACAGTTAAGACCATTAAAGTCCCACAAAACAAGACGCAAAGTCCTTAACCATTGCATCTCCACCACTACATCACTGCCTCCTAGTGGAAGTAAAAAACAATTAGTGAGAAACTAATTGCCTTGCATCTGAAATTGAACCCTCTCTATTACTCCCGCACTCTTTATCCTTTACCTATTTGCCACCCTAACTTCAATCTGTTCTTTAGAATTTACTGTTAATCCCACTATTCTAGCTACCATAGGATCAAGAAAATTATGGGCATTGTCTGTGTCTACAAGAATAAATGCAGAGTAGTTTTGAACTTTACCATTAATTCTCATGGTTCTTGGGCTTAAAGTGTAACGTCCCGATTCCGAAAGTCCGGAGAGTTAGCTCGTATACTTAATATCAACTTCAATATCACAACTATAAAATCCAGAAAACTCTATAAAATATTAATTCATTTACTCAACCCAAATATCCATGTTCCTTCATAGGGACGATAAAGAAATTCTCAATAATATAAATTAAAATTTCCCCAAAGACTCGAAAATACCATTAACTTATCAAATCAAAATAACTGAAAATAAATCAATTTACTAACTACGACTATCAAATAAACATTTATATCATCAGGCACTTATTCCACTACAATCATCACACCTTACTAAAACTTCATACTCTTGTTCTCCAGCTAAACCATCAAAATTATTTGAAAAATATTTGGAGATAAGGGGTGAGTTATAAACAACTCAGTAAGCATGAGATATTTACTAGTGTGAAAATATGAGCATTTACAGAGTTCAGAATGCAGAACAAAATACTTTCATTCAGAATACAGAATCAGAATATTTGTTTTCAGAATACAGAGTCTGATGGGCACCAAAATGAACCTAGTCTTAAAAATCATTTGCAAGTTCCAAATAGGTCAATTACATGGTTAAGAGCAAAGAAGATCAAGGAGGCAATGCAAGAATTGATACAATCCACTTGGGATGAAGCTAGTAAGACTCCGACACTCAAGATGGACTTGAAAGATGAAGATCCTGTTTTGATTCATTTGATAAGTTATGGAAGAGGGCAACAACATGACTTAAAGACTTTGGGCCCTTGAAGACTTTCAACTTGTTTAATTCATTTAAATGACTTATTTTATTAGTTTAGAATTATTGGGTTTAATTATGAGAAGGACTTAAGGGGGGCCTATTCAAGGGCATGTTGAGAAATTTATTATTTTTGTTGAACTAGAGTTTCAAGAAGTACTGTAGCGAACTAGGGTTTCAAAAGTACTGTAGCACCATACTGTAGCAGCGACATTGTTCATCTAGGGGCATTTTTGAAAGATGGGGATTTATTTTGGCTAGGGTTTGATTAGGTTTTGCTTTAAATATTCTTTGTTACCTCATGTTAAGAAGTTTATGAAAATTTAATGAATTTATTCATCGTGAGTTGAGTTTATCTTCTCTTGTTCTTGATTGAACTTTTGAACTTTTGAACTTATCAAAGGTAAATCATAACCTTTGTGGCGTTCCTCCTTATAATCTGGGTTCTTGAGACGGGTTCTTCAACGGGTCTAGATTTTAATATAATCTAGGTTCTTGAAACGAGAGTCTACATTCTCTATCCATTGACTTGATTTTGACTTTCTTGGGGAGATTTCAAATTGATTGTGGGTTCAAGAGATTATATTCCCACAGGTTCATATCAGAGTCAGAACATGTTATCAAAAATATTAGAGTGAAAGTTCGAAAATATTCATAATCAAAATCCTTTTGACATAGCATAAACTGAAACATCACATCTTATCTTATCATATCAGAATAGAGACCATATTTAACCCCTGTGGTAGGCTTGTGCAAACCCCGGTGGTCAACCGAACAAAAACAGAATGTGAATCTTCCCCCTATTACTCTCAGAGCACCGAGTGTGCACACAAGAAAGACCATACAGAAAACCACTTTGCTTCCAAAGTGGGTGCACTGGAAACAGAAAAGTTGGTACCAACCTGAACAGAGGCCATAGTTTTACACTCGTGGTAAGGTTAAAACAAAACAGAAATAGAAAAAGAATGTTATGCCAGAGGTTTTCAAAAATCACATCATATCATATCAAAGTATTGAACATTTTCAGAACATAACATAATCAGATCACAAAAACATAATTTATGCATAAAATTTTATATTTGCTCTCTTTTGCAGAGTTCAGAAACAAAATGTCAAAATAACTCATGTCTACACCAGTCATGCCAAAAAATACTTTATTCTTAAATAAAAGCTCATGAGTAATGTAGAACAAATAACTGAGGTAGTTCAAATTTCTTTTTAGAACAAAACATGCATATTTTCCAAAAACCAATCTCAACTAATTTTATTTTAATGCAAAGTCTAGTATAGGAATCTCGTTTACCTAGACTTCTTAGTTTATCAAAATTTTTCAACATCAGTACTAAACGAAAATCAATCGTCATCTATAAAATTGTCATGTAACTCCCATAAGTTTCAATTGAACATGTATTTCGATATTTAAGCTTAAGTTTCTAAAATAATTTATTTTAATTCCTCAAAATCTAAAATTCTTATAACCTCAAAATATATCATCTCTTTCTAAAATAATCAATGTCCATCTAATAACTTCAACTAAAACATTAAAAAAAATCTAACTTATTTACTATTGTAATCAAACTATAAATTTAATACTAGATCATATAACTATACCAGAATATTTTAAATTAAACAACTATTATTTAATGAACTAGATCATATCTAAAGTGTAGAAATAAAAAAGGGTCTCGAGCCCCTTCTAGTTTGCTTTCCTTCCTTTTGTAACCGGGCTCTCATGTAAAAGTTGACTTCAAATTTGAAAAATTTGAATTATTTTTTGTGTTTTATTCGGAAATTTGAAAAAGTTGTAATGATTAGGTAATGATTAGATGAAAAAATTAAAAATTAAAAATTGAAAAATACTTATATTTGAATGTGTTTTTTATGTTAAGATGAAATCAGATAAAATGAGATGAGTTGAAACTATTGTTTGTTAAATATTATCTTTTATCTCATTACTATTTACAAATTTTTCATCTCATTTCATTTCATTTGTGTAACCAAATGAGGCCTAACTATTCATTGTCTTATATGAGAGTGTCACGTTAGTTATAAATCTCATGAACTAGTTTGTATTCCTAGAACGAGAATTACAATGAGTAGGAAAACCTATGTTGTAACTTTTTTATATTATGTTTGGATTCAAAAAGTATCTCAGCTCATCTTATTTAATCATTATAATTTTTCTATACTTTCAAACAAAATATATTAAATAATTTAACTTTTTCAAATCCCAAAATAAAAATAATATTATAATAATATTTTATTTAATTTTTAATTTTATCTCATATTTTCTCAGCTCACTATCCTAACATCTCTTAAATATATAGCGTAGTGCACAAAAATCAAGGAGAAGCATAAAAAAGGTTCAATGATATTTTTTTCTCAATACAAGAAGATAAAGTTACTATTTATATACAATTTAGGCATTTACAAATTACTTTTTTTTTTTTAAATCATTTTAATGTGTTTGAATTAAAATGAAAAATTATTAGTATATTAATACACATTGTGTACAAATTATAACCGTATTATTGTTCTTAATAAATGCAGGAAGTGGAAAGTATTTGCCAACCCAAAAGTAAGAAGCTTTTAAACCCTTAGGCTTCGTTTGGTTACTGAACTAACTTAGTTCAGCTGAGTTAAGTTTAATTTTAAGCTGAGTCTAATATCCAAACACTCAACTCTCAAATTACTAAACTCATCCCAATTCAAAACCTTCTTACACATGGGACCCACAACCTTTTTCAACTTAAAACATCTTTATATGTGGGACTCATTGTGACGCCCCCAAATTCCGCTTAGGATCGAACAGACATTTGAAGCGTCGAGACATGCAATACAAAGTTACACGCACCCGTTCATGACATATAAGATGCAATATTCTTAACATGCATCTAGTATTATGCAATATTCGCAGCAGATGATTTTTTTCTTCAGCAATACTATGCACCAAACCGAAATATCCCAAATACTTAAAAACATACTTCATACATAATGACGTACTAAACAACTGAGATCACAATAATAGTTCATATGGTTGTGATCAAAAGAGTGCTGGAGATTGAACTCCACAAATACAAGTAGTAACCTGAGGTAACTACTGTACTACCATCTACGTCGCACCATCGCTTAGTCGATCGTTTCTAGTTGGTCGATTCTCGATTCTCCTTCAGATCCTATAATAAGATCTACCATTCGGGGGGAATGGTAGTTGGGATTACCACAGTGAGATTTGATTACAAATCTCAACAAGTTAACAGGAAACTTCCACACAGGTTAATGATGCATGCATGGCAGTAAAATCATAAATGTATAATCAAATCATAAGTAATCATAGCATAAATTGACATACAATATAACATAACTGGCATAGCTTAAATTGAAACTGAAACTTAGCATGAACGTGACTTGAAACATAACATGGACTTGAAACATAGCATGAACGTGAACTTGAAACATAACATGGACTTGAAACATAACATGAACGTGAACATATATAATTTAAACATGAACTTGAACATAACTTGAACCTGAGCATGACATAACATAAATGTGAACTTGGAACATAACGTGAACGTGAACATAACATAACATGAACTTGAAACATATTATTGTCTCATGGGATTACCATGATTGCGTGAACGTAAACTTGAACATAACATAACGTGAAACATGACTTGAACTTGGAATCTTATTCAATAGACTTAATCATTAAAGTGACCATATGGGTGCTACACAGGTCCCCTTGAGCCGTGTGTCCCTGCCGATTACCGCATCACATCACAGGTTTCTATACCAGCTGTGAGTGCGTTAATACGTACTCCACAGTTGTTGTGGCCCCACGTATTCTACGTGTCACAATTGTTGTGTCTCACGTAGTGTATGCTCCACAGTTGTTGTGGTCTCATACTTCATGCTCCACAGTTGTTGTGGTCCCATGACTTATTTGTTTGTGCCACACTTACTGTGGACACACGTAACATAATGTGTGGCACCATCGGCGTTAGTGCCTGGCGCGCTCTGGACCAGCTAATTAGGCCTCATTCGCAACCTGTTGACTGTACTTCGTCAACCAAGGCATTTCATACCTATTTAGACACTCCAGCATGAACAAAGGAGTTCCACTAGGATATTACCCCATCCTAGCGCTTAGGGTCATGATTGACATGAATAACTTAACTGCCATACATGACATTTCGTAACGTGACGTAACATGAACATGACATAAAAGACAGAAGTCCTGACGTAGCGTAACGTGACATAAACTAAGACGACAAACATGACATACCTCAAGACATAAATGTAACAGAGAACATTTCATAACATGGCATACTTGTAACATGCAACATTTCGTAACATGGCATAGCATATAACAGACAACATTTCTTAACATAGCGTAACCTGTGACAGTGAATATTACGTGACATGAAATACATGTAACATATGGCATACTTAGCATGACATATTTGCAATGTATAGCAATACGTGACATAATATCTTGTGTAACAGATGAATAATTCATGACAGAATAAATTCTGTGTAACAGATAAATATGTAATGACTTGGCATGACACATATGATAACATGTATACATACACTTTAGTTCCCTTACTTATCACTCATACACATTAAACTGATAGTAAGTTAAAAGCTAACTTATCTCGATCTTCATGCTTCGAGACAAAACTCAATGCGATCACGAGAAACTGAAAGTAGTGATTTTTTAAAAATTAGAACTTAATCACTAACAATTAGGAATATGGGTAAATATCAACTTAGAGGAAAATGACCATTTTACCCTCTACATGTGGGAAAATGACCATTTTATCCATAACTTAAGGATTTTGCATCCTAACTCCAAAAATCACCACAATTTACATACCTTATGTAAATTTTGTCCTAAGCTCAAATATCAATTCAGAAAAATTTAAAACTAAACACAACCATTAAAACTCTATAGGGCCGAAACTTATAAAGACTATTTCCTTTGATTTTTGTTGTAATTCTTTCAAATCTCAAAACTCATGATTAAACCAAACTTTTTCTTCTACTATACTCATAACATATTCCTAAGAATAATCATGTTTTGAATCATGAACAAAAGTCATAAAAATCACTAAAACCATATTTGAACTTTTTGGTTTTTCTTCTAAGTTCAAAACAGAAATTTGTTTCTAACTTGTTTTGATCAACCTCTTGATCCATGACTTATAAAGAAGTTATCTTCAAACCAAAGCATCACATGGTTTACAAAGGTGTCTTAAAACAGATCCAAGCTTCAAACTCAAGATCACATGGTTAAATATCACCCAAAACATAAATTTGGCCAAGAACATCATCACTTTGGCCTAACCAAATATCTCAATGTATAAAATTTCATATCTTCGAAGCTAACATAAAATATTTTCAAAATAACATTCTAACATGTATATAAGATTTTTAGGATCTTCCAATAAAAATATCAAAGCCATTGGAATAAGATTAAACCATAAAAGATTTAAACTTTCTCAAAACAGAAACTGTTTTTCTTCTTCCAGTTTCTAAGTTTCTAGACCTAAGAAAATATTTCACCAAAACTTTTAATCATGCAACAAATCCTCAACCAATAATCATATACATATGTTAACAGTACTCCATAAAAATTTCGGACCAAGATCTATTCATTAACTTGGTCAAAAACTCCAAAATATAACACACTCTACAGTTTATCGCCCAGAATGACCTTTCTGGGGTCTAAATAACTTTTTACCAATCAAATTATCTCCAAATGGAACACATAAGATATCCACGTAAACTAAACTCCAAAAGAAACAACTTTCATGAAGGAAAATTTACGAGAAAACACTTACAAAAGCTTCGAAACAGGCTTTCAAAAGAGGTAAGAAAAACTGTCCAAGAGTGTCTTTTGTGTTCTATGGAGGAAAAGTGTAAAGGAGAGTTGCTTTTCATGGGAAGTGGACTGGAGAGCCTCTTACACAAGTTATGGAAAGTGATAGGACTGGAGGAAAGGTTGAGTGTTGGCCTTTTCTTCTCATAAAAATCAATCCAAGATCTTTTCTCAAGGTAGAGTGTAAGAGTGAAAGAGTGAGGTGGGCTTTAGCTTTGTACTTCAAAAACCTTCTAGGCCCTTCTTGTAAAGATCTGACCAGCCAAGTGGGGGTACAAAACTTAGCCATGAAGCAATGCTAATGTGGTCAATTTCGTGGGCCTTAATGGGCCTAAATCGAATGGGCCTAAATTTTGGGGTTTAAAGAGGGTTTGGGTTGCTATCAAGCCCAAATCCAATATCACTTGGCCCAATCAATTTTTCAAGGTTAACAAGGTTGGATAATGATGTTCTAACACAAATTTGAAGGATTAATAGCATGTGGAAGTGATTTAATCAAGTGATTAAATACAATGCTAGAATCGGATTAGAAAAGGTTTAGAGGCCAACTTTAGGGTTTGGGAAAACCGTTTAGAGTTCCGATTTCAACCATGTTTTTGGGCTTTCAATTGGATTTCCACCATTTAGGGTTTTACTAGGATGGAAACCCACTTTGGTCTGGCACAATTTGGTTGAGCAGATGGAACAAAGTTTTGCTTAAGTGGCATGATTTCATAGCTTGATTCCTTCAAATCCATCAATCGCTCCTCATGGTGCCAAGTGTCTAATATTATTCACTAAGTGTGGCTAAGATCTTGCCAAGTGTCCAAATAAAATTTCTCTAATCTAATTTGGACATTCCACACTGTGATTTTGAAACACTGCAATTAGTGCGCTTACCGAGGTTACTATTTACTCCGAAAAAGTGAATCTTAAACTTCGTACTAAAAATTTCTAAATATTCTTATTAACCTACAGTGAAAATCTTTTACCAAAATTCAACCTCGAAGTGCCTCTAAAAATAAATTCACAATTTCCAACAGACGTTTCGTCTGAAATTATGAAAATATGCTATTGCACCATAAAATCCTAAATAATCCACTGAGTCTAATGGCGTGGACCATAATGCATTCTGACACTTCTAACCACCTCAAATAAATAAAACTCATATTTCTAGCACCACAGTGAGTGATAACACTAACTATGTTGACAGACTAAAACCTATGTGATTGGTTGATTCGTAAAAAATTATGGGGTTTTTACGAGATTCCTAAAATCAATAAAAATAACACCAATGAATTTTTAGCGGGCTGTTACACTCATAACCTTTTTCAATTTCCCATAAAAAGTACTAAATTCATCTTAACATCCAAACACACTTTAAATTCAATTTAGCTAGGTCCCACATAATTCTCTTTACTACTCAATTCAACTGAACTCAGTTCAATATCCAAACGCAGCCTAAATGATTAAGTCCCAAACAAGTTTTTAGAATGACCCATCAAAATCCGAGGGAAGAGGGAGAGCGATCGATGCATGAAACAAACAACAACTTCTGGTTTAGTGGCTGACACTCTAATTGTTACTATTATGTTTACAGCAGCATTTACTTATCCAGGTGGCAGTGATGACGAAACATGCTTGCTTATCCTCCTAAAGGATACATAGTTTAAGAATTTTATAGTAACTATTTTCTTGTCGCTCTTTTCTTCCTCAATTTCAGTATTAATGTTTCTGAAAATCCTCACATCACGTTACATGAAAGAAGACTTTCTTATATTATTATCCTGAAGAGTAATTCTACATACAATCATGAAGTGCGTAAATATCATGCAGTCGCTTCAAGAAAGAGTGAGGTCCACTATTAATTTTTTTTATGTGGGTCCCTTATTTATTCACTTTTTTCAAATTGATTACGCAGCACTTGCACGCTCGCGACTACGACTATCATTTCTCTTTTAGCAAACTTATGTTGCATATTTTGTCATTTTTCCTATTTTAGATTGATGTTCATTCGGGTTATCTTATTTTATCGTTCTTTGTTTTATATAATTTAGATGGTTATATACTTTGGCAAAGGAAAAACAATTGAATTTCCCCTGAGATCTTATCCAAACTCTAGGAAAAGAGAGATGAATGAAACATGTCTCAATTTTTCTAGTAGTGTACTTAAAGTCAACAAATATTACAAAATAAACTTTATCTGTCTTCTTCTACTCTAAAAATGCAAACCCAAGAATATAATATGTCCAAATGCAATAATTACTCTGGGAGTACTTTAAATTGTTCTAGAAGACTGGAACTATGTGTGTATGCATCTAGGATGGATTCGATTGGGGTCTTTTTGGTAACAAGAAATTCTCAAAAAGTCTTTCTTTTATGCTTCTTTTGTGCATAAAAAATTTAAAAATAAAATAAAATCTTTTATACATATTAGGCCACTCTTAGGAGCAGAACGTCCCACATTGTGGTCAGCTTCGTTTGGTTACATAGATGAAAATGTTGAAATGTTTATTATATTTTGTATGAGAGTTTAAGAAAGTTGTAATAATTATACACTACAACAAATTTTACTTTTAGAGACGAAATTTATTAGGGACGAAACTAATTATCTGGGATGAGGTTCTCAAAGCGTTCAAACGAATAAATATCCATTCAAACTATATTTTCTGTGACGAAATATATCATCTCAAAATTAGAAATATGTTCGAACGGGTAAGGTGAAAGAACACTGAAAGACACTTGGTTTACACTCTCTTGCACACTAAAGGGAGAAGAGTTCTCAAGAACTCAAGAGGAGCTTCGAGAAGAGGTGTGGAGGAAGTGAGGGAGTGGATGGGGTTTTATAGTACTCAAGAGGGGAGGGGATGCCAGCCATGATTCAAGGTGATTGGGTGAAGTGGGCGGTGGGTAATGAGTGCCACTAAGCCGGTAGTGTGTGTCATCCATGTGTAGTGAATAGTGCTCTAAAATCACCATGATCACATCAAGTCAAGTGCTTCAAGGAGGCTAGGGGGTGCAGGGCTACCGTGGTGTAGAAAGGAAAGAAGGGAAAAAGAAAAAAAACCAAGGCATGATGCCATGCCATGATGTGCCGGGTAGGGGTTTAAAAACAACTAGGCAGTTTTTACTATTACCTTGTCTCATCTTCTTGGATTTGTTTTGCAAGTCAAAATTCTATAGTTTGATGGCTTTTCAGGTGAAGGAGTGATGCTTGGTTGGCTACAAAGTGATCATGAAGTGGCAGCTCAAAGAAGGGGGTGAAATGGAGGTGGTTGTTTTGCATAAAAGGCCAATCAGTTTGGCTCTATTTGGGGTGGCTTGGAGTCAAAGTTCACCATGGTGACTGGAGAGGCTCTTGGGGATTGGAGGAGAATGGAGGTGGTGTGTAGTGGTGGCTGAGCCATGAGCAGAAGTGCAACCAAAAATCAAGCCATTCGGTTTCCATCCAACTAGTGTTTAGGTGCATTCAGTTTGGAGTTTTTGGTTTGGTTCTTGGAACCAATTTCATCCACCACTAGGTCTGCCTTGAGAAGGGTATTTGAGGTGCTAAAAGACAATAATGCCCCTTGAGAAAAAAGGCATAAAAAGTTTGGACTAGGGGATGTTTAGTCAATTGCACACAAGGGCACACATGGGTGCCGATTGGTGTGGATTTAGGGTTTTGACATGTCATTACCCTTAATGCCGTGTGGAGATTTATCTAGGTTTCTAATATGATTTAAGAATGATAAAATTGAATAATAAACAATAAATTTTAGATAAAAAAGGTGAGAAATAATTAAAAAGCAAATTAAGCTTAAAACATGATTTTAAAGATCACTAATCTTTCGAACAGATAATTATCTCTTTGAACTATAGGTTATGGGATGAAACATAGTGTCCCAAAAGGGAAACACGTTCGAACGTAAGGTAATCAGTTCGAAATTGACAATTAAACAAAAAAATTGTTAAATTTTGTCAACTTTCCAATCATAAGGGTGTGACCATTGGGAACGTCATAAAGGCCGCGATAAATGAGTGGGGTTGGAGAGGGTTGTGAAACTAACAGTTGACAATGCATCTTCTAACGATACTGCTTTGGTATATCTTAAAAATAAGTTTAAAGAGGACAATAAGGCAATTATGGGTGGTGATTGTCTATATGTGAGATGTGTTGCACATTCTAAATCTTATTGTGACCGACAGTTATGTCAGGTGAAAGAACAATCAGATGAAATGTGTGGGAGTGACCAAACACGGCTGCAGGAAATGGCAATGAGCATGAGGGTTAAGTATGACAAGAATTGGGAGGGTTTGAGTAGGTTAAATATATTCATATATGTGACTATTATTCTTGACCCCCAGTACAAAATTGATGGCATTGTGTATGGATTGACCTTGGTGAATGGGAAGGCATGGGCGGATCATATTGCAGTAAGGGTTAGGAAAACCCTTAAAAAATTGTTTGATGAGTTTGCCGCACTCAATGGTGGTAATGTTTCGACACCTACACCTACAACATCGCTTGCTCTCGATGTCGGGATGGAAAAGAAACATAGGTTAGGGTGGGGTGAGAGATTGGGTCAGGTTGCGAAGCTTCATCAGCCTTCAGACCCATAGTCGGAGTTGGATAAGTACTTGGCTGCAGAGATACACCCATTCACGCAGGGGTTTGATATATTGTCTTGGTGGAAAGTCAACGTCGTCAAGTATCCCATTCTTGAGACACATCCCACAATATTTTAGCTATCCCTATTACCACATTAGCCTCAGAGTCAGTCTTTAGCACTGGATGACGCATATTGGATCCATTCAGGAGTTCACTATCTCCTACCACTGTGGAGACATTGATTTGCACTCAAAATTGGATCTAAAGGAAGCCAATTCATATTCTGGATGTGGTAGATTTTGTGGAGACTGAGAAGGGAATGGGTGGTTCACAGCTTGCAACCGGTAAGAGCCTCTTACCTTTGATATTTCTATAATATTACTTTTGCTTATATTTTCTTGTGTTGATAATCAAATTTAATTGTTGTAGGGAAAAGTTCTATAAATGCCCCTATGTCTACATCGGCCGCAATATGACTTCTCCGTTTGATCCACCATTACCATTAGTTTCCGTAATGATTCTCTTATTATTCTTATTATATAATAATGTTTATTGTTTGTAAATCTAATTGGGTTTTTTTATATTTTTTTCAGCTTTTATAGTCTCATTGTCACATGCCCATTGCCCAATCCTAATGATCTCATCTTCAATCTCAATCTCATCTTGGTTTGTAATTTTAATTTTGTAACGTTATCACATAACAGTTGATACTGTTTATATTTATGATTTTATTTTCTTATTTTATTTTTCAAGTTTTATAGTCTCACACCCTCACTTAGTCGCTTGCTAAAGTTTCAACCCTAATCCCAAATTCTCAATGATCTATCTGCAATCCTTGATAGTCTTACTTAGTTTGTACTTATAGTTTTGTGTTTTAACTTTTTTACATATGTATATATCATTTTATTGTTTGTAATTCTAATTTGTTTTCCTATTAATATTTCATGTTTTATAATCTCATAGTCTTACTTGCCCACCACCCCCATATTCCAATCTTAGGACTCAAACTCAAAGTCATCTTGTTTGTCAAATTTCCAGATACAATTTCTAATATTGTAATATTATTGATTTTAATTATTTGACAATTTGTAATATTTTTAGATTAATTTGTAATATCTTTAGATTAATTTATATTATTGTAATTGGTTAGAATACTTAGATTTTTATGTTTTATTCTTTAAACAACCTTTGTTTAATTTTATGTTATATGTAAATTGTAAAATATAATTTTTTTTAAGACTTATTCTTTTTAAATCTTGGCAAAAAATGGCCCCGAAAGAGCTTTTGGGGCCATTTATCCTGAATGGGTGGCAATCCGCCCCCAGGGTGCAAGGCTGGATCTTGGGGGGAACCCCACCCCCCACCAGGGCGAGGGTGGGGTGGGGGGGAGGGGGGGGGGGGGCTACAAGCACCCCTATTCCTCAATGGCCGTGTACTCTTGTCGATACCGCATCACATTACAGACATTTGTGCCAGCTGTGAGTAGGTCATGATAATTGAACTGATAAAACTTTTAAATATGTAGTTAGCACTATCGGCATTGGGTGTTTGACTTTGCTCCGGTAATCAATTACATAGGTCTCATTTGAAGCCTATTGACTATACTTCATCAACCTAGGGGATTCCACATCCAATCTAAACACTCCAGTGTGGACGAATAAGTTCTACTAGGATAATTCTCAATCCTAGAACTTGGGGGTCGTGATAATATAAAACACTCATGCATGACTTAGACGTATTTCATGAGATACTCATGTAACAGATGACGACATTCGTGGCATGTAACATAATAACATGTAACAGATGGTATGACATTCGTGGCATGTGACAATGACATGGCATTATTGTAACAGATAAACGTGAAATAGATAATCGTGTAACAGTAATAGATGACATGACATTCATGTAATAGATAAATGTATAATAGATAACGGATGACATGACATGGTATATTATAACAATTACAATAAGCATAAGTGACATGAATATAAACAGTATAACTCTTACTAATGTACATACATAAATATACCAATAGTAAGTTAGAAGTGAACTTGTAGTGTAACATAAAGTGAAGCATAAAAAGGCGTGAACTGAAATGACATATTTTCTAAAGTTAGAATATATCACTTAAAGCTCATAAAAATAAAACTTACTAACTGAGGGCTAAGTTTTCAAAGTTACCAAAATTTGCCCCTGAAATAAAGATTTTGCAAATGAACTCCAAAACTTACCAAAATTTATATTTCTCATGTAAATCTCATCCTAAATCCAAATATCAAATCAGAAAAATTTAAAACTAATCACAACTATGCCAACTCTCTCTTGGCCGATTCACCATTAGGCAAAAACTATGATTTTGTTGCTTCTTAACCATCCCACATACTAACATGTTTAAACCGAATTTAGCAACTCTCAAAAATTTCATACTTAGTTCTAAAATCATACTAAGACACCAATTTACACATTTCATAAAATCGTAAAGTCACGACATCATAAAAAAAAATGCAAAAACAATAAGATAAGGTCAAACAGAACCAACTATTGATATTATTGGTCTAATACTTTCAAATCAAATCCAAGTACTCCAAAAGTCCATAACTACTCTCCTAACATGTTCATAATTCAAATGTAAGTGATATCATGCTTAACTAAACAACCAAAAATCACAAAATACAACTTAGAACAATCATTTTGCATAAAAACCATGAAACCAAGTATAGCATGCTTTGGACTTGAAACAAAGTGACTAGATCGTTGATTTTATCCAATACATCTTCAAATAACATAACCATATACCTCATACTCAAGTTATAACCTGATCTAAGCATTAACTCTTTCATGTCATGGCAAATTTTCATCAAAATATATGATCAAACTCGAGAGCCTCAAGATTGAGTTTAAAACAAACTTTTGCATGTTTATTTTCATTTTAACAAAGATCTAAACCATAGCTCCTCAAAAATTTATTCTAAACCCATAGATTAAAGCCTCAAGAAAAAAATTTATAGAAATCAAAGCCATATGATCAAGTTCCTAGAACCAAAATTACAACTACACCATTCAAAACTCTGTTTTGAGCCAATCGGCTTCTACCTCTATAAAACCATACAAAACTCTTTTATAAATATCCTAACATACTTGAATCATACCATCAACGTGCATATCATCATGTTAACACTTCATCATAGCAAGATCTACCCAAAGTTTCACCAAAAATTTCATAAAACATCCAAAGTTCATCACAAGCACCAAAACTGTCAACACCAAACCTTTTAACCAAAAACACTAACTTTCATCAATCAAATCTCCAAGAAAAATTCATAAATGCTAACCCAAGTATTCTAGGCTCAATAATAAATAAAATAAAAGAGCTTATAGCCATAGGAAGTAACTTACAAACCTCATAATGAAGAGGACAAAAACTGCCCAGAAAAACCTCTCTAGCTCTCTCTCGGTTTCCTCTTTGGAAATTGAATGAGATGTGCTTAGTGTGGAGGCAAAAGCAAGGGGAATGGGATATAAGGAAGAGATGCAATGGGTGGTTGAGTGAATGAGTAATGGATGGGATTTTTCCTTGTAAAATAAGTGTAGAAATGGCTAAAGGAAGGGGCTATCTTGCTACTATTGTTGTTTGCCGAGTGGATGGGATGTGATGGGTGGCTTTTTTACTTGCCATCAAGGCACTATTGGGACTAGTCATGAGGTGTAATGACAGCCATGGTATGGCCTTGTAAGGAGGAGGAAGATTGCTCAAGAAGGTTGGGCTAAGTGGTGGTTTTAGTGAGACCAAAGTGGGCTAACCGAATTGCATCTAGTTTGGGGTTTAGTTAGGTTTTCGGCTAGGGTTAAGTCCAAAGACAATTTTTTTTTGTCAAATGTAATTAAAAAGATGTAAGAGAGTGGTTAAGGGTGTAAGCTTGTGTAATTTAGTGGTTAATTGCATGTCGAAGTAACTAAACCAAGTGAGTAGACATTTAGTTACAAACCGTGGTTAGGGTTTAGAAACCAATTTGGGGTTTAAGGTTTAAGGTTTAAGGTTTTGGTTGGCTTCCAATGGTTTGGAGGTTCACTAGGGTTAAAATCCTATTTTTATTGACCAAATAGTGTTTGGTTAGATGTAATAGTATTTGGTGTAAGAGGCATAATGACAAGCTTGAACCACACTCCATTTTTTCACACTTTGTTCTTCCCTTGACATGTGTCCTGGGGTTTCCACTAGGATGGCTAGGATTGTGCCATGTATCCAACTAAAAAGTTTTCTAATGATCCTAAGTGTATTTGGACATCCTACATGATGATTTGATAGCTATTTGAACTAGTTGCCACGTGGCGCTCTCCCAAAAGGTTACTTTTCATCCGAAAAACTCAAAACTCTTTACTGGACTATAAAATTCTAAATATTCCAATGAGTTTAATGGTGCAATTCGTTTCGTAAAGTTATACTCCTAAGTACCTTAATTAAATAAAAAAGTAATTTCATCACCATAGTGGATCAAGATCCAACTACGCTGATAGGCTAAGACCTAAGCGATTGCTCGATTCTAAATTCTAAAGAAATTCATCTATTGAATTTCCTTCGGATCATTACAAGGTTGGTGAACTCAGATGAGACAAAAGTTACCCGCACAAGGTGAGATAGGATTACTCGCCCGGGATGTGCAATGGTCAAGGATAGACCAACCCAGACATGGAAACTTTTCGAGATAACATGGAAGGGCTAAAAATGGTGAAAGTGCCATACGTAAAAGCCCACACTCCATCTAAAGGGTCACATTCGGAGTGGCTCTGCAATGAAAGGGGAAGGCTTGACAAATCACGTCGTCTGAGAACTCAAGGCACGCTCCAGGAAAGTTAGAGGACCAAGTGTGCAGACCATGCTTGGAAACCTGTCACTGTCATCCTACATTATGACAGAGAAGGATTAAAGAAAATCCTTACCCCAGATCTAGAGTCAGAGATAAGTCAGAAATGACATTTGACAATCCCACCCTATTTAAATGACATAGACATGGGACGAGATCTCACTTTTGAGACTTGATTCACCAAGAGTTTTTGAAGTCAACTGCTTTGGAAAGAAAGGAGCAAAGAGGCGACGAAAGAACTTCCTACGTAAGAATGTAGGTTAGCTTCTAAGGTAGTTATGGGTAATGTGGGATGAATGTTGTCAGTAAGAGGCATTGCATTATCTCCATAACTTCTCTCCCCCATTTTACAAGCATGAATAAATATTTCAATCATTATGTTTATACTTAATATTTACGTACAAATTTCCAATGTTTTGAATGTTTGAATGTTTTAACTGTTTTCAATACATGACTTTTAATCCTTGTGTGGGAACCCAATATTCCTGTGTGAGAATGTCTTTCTCAGTGTGAGAAGTTGGTATCGTGAATTTGTATTCATGGGATAGGACAGAGAATCCCCGAACCATTCCATGAAATGTTGCAACATTCGTAACACGAGAATGAGAATGCCTCGTGGGGATTAGGGTGGAACGGTGTCAAGTTTGGCAACACCTAATAGTTAGGATGTGGAGATGCCCTAGCGTATCATGTGACGGTGTCCTCGAGTTGGTTGGTTGGGTATAAGCATCCCTGGTGCAACAAGTATCTCTGAGTGAGAAGTTTGTGTGACGAATATCTACCTGTGTGGCAAATACTTGAATGTGTGGTGAATATCTATGTGATAAGCACATGTTTGGTGGAAGAATGTTATTAGAGCTGAAACAAGCCAAATATTGGTTTTTAGAGGTTTTATACTTATATTGGAGATAAATCATTCCTCGCCATACTATTACTAATGTGTTTCCATATTTTGCATAAAGAAAAGGCAACGTCCCGAGAGGATGATTCCTTTTATTTTTTTTATTTTTCGAAACAACAAAAAATGATCTCATTAATTAAGGAACCAAAGGAAAAATACAAGGAGGTCCCCCCCTCCAATTGAATAACCTCTTTAGTGAGGAGTAACGCATTACGGGCTAGAACATGAGCCACATTGTTTAAGTTCCTTAGTACATACATAATAGAACTGTGAGGCACTTTCCCTAGAATAATTAATGTCCCTAATCAGTGACCTTGCAGAGGACCAATTCTCTTGGGGAATTTTGACAACATTGACCACCACTTGAGCATCCCCTTCGAAAAACACTTTAGTCAGCCCCATTTTAATACACAGCGGAGCAACCTTAAGTAGAGCAAGTGATTCACCAAGTTGAGGGTCAAGGAAAAGGTCACGGACATATCTAAGAGAAGCAACCACTTTGCCTTCACAGTTCTTGGTCACAACCCCAATTCCAACCTAACAATTGACCTTGTCAATGACAGCATCCCAATTGACCTTAAAATATCCCTGAGGAGAGCTATCCACTGCTGGACTGAGGTGTTGTCCTCCCTTGGTAGAGTCCTTGCATCCTGATTAGCAGCTTGGAATTCAGAAAGAAGAAGGATGCCTTGAGATATCAAGGTTCCTAGAGAGAAGAACACTTTTTCAAAAATAAAACCATTCTTTCTTTCCCAAAGATGGTGAGCTGTCACAACAAAGAATTCAAGGTCCTTCCATTGCAAAGATGAGAACATATACATGAGGAGGTCCAGGAAGGAGAGTACCTCAGCAGGACTTTTTTGCAACTTTATGGAACACTAGCCCCACACATCCTAGGCTGCCATGCAATTCCATGGAGTATGAGCAGCTGATTCAGGTTCTCCAAAGCAGATGGGACAGTTGGGAGACTCTACTACTCTCCTCTTGAATAAGTTCAAATTGGTAGGGAGGGCCTCGTGGCTAACTCTCCATAGGAAAATCTTGACTGCATTGGGGACCTTTAGTTTCCATAACTTGGACCAAAGGTCTGCAAGAGAGGAAATGCTCAAGGATTGGCCCTTTATGCTCTCCATGAGGTCCACTTGCAGGTGATAGGCACTCTTTACAGTGAATTTACCATCATAAGTACACCTCCATGTAAGCTTGTCTGAGTTATTGATTAGACTAAGGGGCATTTTGCTGATCATCTCATATTCAAAATCAGTGAAGAGCTCTTTTAATAAGGCATGATTCCATTACTTAGAATCGACATCTATAAGATCCTTAACCAAAGCCTCCTCATCTAGTAGACTTACAGGAGATTGAATACTGAATGAAAATGCCTTTGGTATCCATCTATGCTTCCAAATCTTGATTGACTCCCCATTACCTATTTTCCAGATCAGACCCTCACTCAAAAGCTGCTTAGCTGCCAAGAAACTTTTCCAGAGGAAAGAGCCATTGTATCCAACTTTTGCCTTTAAGAATTCAGACTGAGGGAAATATTTAGCCTTCAAAACTCTTACTGCTAGGGAATGGGGATTCTGAAGTAGTCTCCAACCTTGTTTGGCCAGTAGTGCCAAGTTAAATTTTTCTAGGTCCCAGAAGCCATATCCCCCAACATCCTTGGCTTCTCCTAGCTGCTACCACCTGAGCCAGTGAATTGTGGATCTGTCATCTTTAAGGCCCCACCAAAAATTTTGCATGACTTTGGTAATTTCTTTAAGCAAAGATTTTGGGACTTTGAATAGGCCCATGTTGTAGGTGGGGATAGTTTGGATTACTGACTTTAGGAGTATCTCTTTTCCTGCCTTAGACAAGAACTTTAGCTTCCAATTGCTCACCTTTCTTCTAATCTTGTCAAGGATAGAGTTGAAAACCTTGGCCTTGTGTCTGCCCACATATGATGGCAAGCCCTAATAGGTCTCATAAGGATTAAAGGCCCTCACTCCAGTGGTAGCCAAGAGAATTTCTTTGACTTCTGGTATGGTGCTGCTGCTAAAGAAGATGGAGGTTTTCTCTCTATTTAACCCCTAACCAAAGGCTTGCTCGTAGGTTTCAAGAAGCTTGTGAAGCCTGCTCCATTCCAATGAGTTAGCTTTGCAGAAAAGGAGGCTGTCATCTGCAAAAAATAAGTGGTTAATACTCTAAGTGAGCCTCGAGCCATTGGAATGCCTGAAATGTAACCAAGAGATTCAGCATGATTGAGAATTGAGTTGAGAGCTTCTGCACATAGAAGGAAAAGATAGGGGGAGAGGGGATCCCCTTGTCTAATTCCTCTAGAGGGTTGGAACTTCGGTTGTGGGACAGCATAACTAACTGAGGAAATGCACTACCTGATCAGAGCAACCCATCTACTATTAAACCCCTTTTGCTGCATGATAGCTTCCAAGAAATCCCAGTCAACTTGATCATATGCCTTGCTCATGTCCAATTTAAGAGCCATATAGCCATCCTTCCTCCTATGCATTCTAGTCCTCATGGTATGTAAAGCCTCATAAGCCACAATGACATTATCCGAGATGAGTCTATCAGGGATGAAGGCACTTTGAGTTGGGGAAATGATCATAGGTAGGATCCTTTTTAGCCTATTTGCTAGAACTTTTGCAATGACCTTATAAGACACATTGCATAGGCCAATGGGACGGAAATCAGTGACAAGTTTGAGATTCTATTTTTTAGGGATGAGGGTAATATAAGTTTCATTCAACACTTCAAGTCCTGACCTGGAAGACAAAATATCCTTCGCTGCATTCACAAGATCATTTCCAACAGTGTCCCAATGGTCTTGATAAAAGATAGTTGGGGAATCCATCAGGCCCTGGGGAGTTGAGAGGATTCATTTCAAAAACTGCCACTTTGATCTCTTTAGTTGTGAATTCAGAGAGCAACTGGTCATTCCTCTTAGCAGTAACAACTTTCCTCATGTGAACTAGGTTGCCTCTAGTCCTTTGAGGTTGGGATGTGGTAAAAAGGCCCATGCAAAACACCTGAAACAAATCACTAACTTCCTTAGGCTTTGAAGCAAGAACTCCTTCCTTATTAGAGATGCTTAGAATAGAGTTGGACTTCTTCCTTTGGTTTGCACAGGAGTGGTAGAATTTAGTATTCCTGTCACCATCTTTTAACCACCTTTGCTTTGCCCTTTGATGCCATTTGAGGTCCTCATCTTCAAGAATATCATTCACTTCAGTCTACAATACTTTAATTTCCTCTGAAAGGTCCCCTTGGTTCAGGTCTTGCAGCTCTTTTATCTTCTCTCTATTCTTAGCAATGACCTTTCTAGAGTCCCAAAGAAGAGTCTTGCTCCATTTTATCAAGTGTTGCTGGCACCTACCCAATCCCTTCTTAATGAAAGCAGTTCTGCTAGGGAGAGAAGGAGTACCAAGCCGTGCGTGTCTAATGATCCCAGAGCATTCTTCCTTCCTAGACCAAGAGGCCTTATACCTGAAGGTTCTTTTTTTGTGCCTGATAAGGTTGAGAGGGTTGGTATAGTATGTAAGCAAGGGTTTGTTTTTAGAGCACTGATCTGGGAGAATAAAGACCTTAGTATGAGCATGAAGAGAACTCCAAGCTCAATTGCCAACCACTCTATCTAACCTTTCTTTAGTGAATGCAATGTTTTCTCTACCATTACACCAAGTAAACTTAGAGCCCTCGTAGCCCAAATCACTCAATCCACAGTCCTCTAGAGTTTCCTTGAAATGTTCCATTTGTCTTTCACCAATTGGTGAAGCTCATGAACTGTACAAGGGTTCCCAAGCCCTGGCAATTCCAACATAGGATATTCATTAATTTTGGCAGGGCTGCACAACAGCCTCTACCAACCCTTTCTTACTATTCTTCCCAACTATTTTTTGTTGTTTAGATTTCAAAAATTGTCCCAGGTGATCCTTTATGTCACAAATAGCTATTTTCCTAGCACATTTTAAAGGGGACTTAGCATTCACCTGCTCCTTCAAGACCTTGGCTCTTCTCTTCCATGTGGACATGGTCTTGGTGCAGCCTCTTGGTTTGGAAGTCTTAGGAAATGAATACATGGTAGTGCACCCCAAGGAGTCCTCTTGTGTGACCTTCACCTTGCCTGCTGATTTGTTGGCCTCAAAAGTCTTTTTTACCCTTCCCATATTTATGGAATGGGAGCATCCCTCCTTTTCCCTCGAGGCTGTAAAGGTGATAGCATTCCCTGTAGAGGAAAGGCCCTGATGTGTCAGGTTAACTTGCATGCTTTCTGACATAGCCTCCTCATGTTCTATAAGAGGGTCTATTAGCTTGGTATGATCCAAAGGGCCAGGGGTTTGCCTGCCTTCATTCATGTCTATACCAGCTGCTGGTTCCTTTCCTTTTTTGGAAGTGTTCTCCTGGTATACCCTAGTAGCATCCATCTTCCCTCCCCTAGTGTTTGGAGTTGGACCAGTCCCTTCCATGGCATGTTTGAATGAGGTGGTTTTGGATGGGGGGTTTACCCTCAACCATGGGCCATACTGCTCTTGCAAGCCATCCCCCATCCCCCATGCACCTATGATCTCCCCTCTTTTGTCACCTCTGGTTCAGATGATGGATAAGACCACACTAGAAGTAAAAGTTAGGAAGTCTCTCATACTTGAGAGGAATCCATAGCCTTTTCTCCCCCATCATTAGAAACCTCCCTCAAGCCAATGGTTTGGACAGCTCTATCATAATTTTCACTCGTAGGAACTTGCCTCAGCCTGCAACACTCCCTTTTGTATCAACCAACAAGACCTTTCCTATCGTAGCTCCAAGTTGTTCCCCCACCTTCTTGGTCATGCCTACAAAAGGAATGTCATGAAACTGTATCCAAAAAGGTTCAGTAGAGAACTCGATGTCTCTAGGAGGTATCAAGCCATCACACTCTTGGAGGCAGATTAAGAACTTATCAAAAGACCAAGATCTGCCCTGTAATGCAGAGTCCTTGTCTCCTTGTCTTCCTTCGACTTAAACGCAACCAAAGCCTGTTCCACCCAATCTCTCTGAGCAGGATATGTCCCTTTGCATGCCACAGTTTTAGCGTAGTGGCACGAAAAGCTCCTTTGTTAATCTCTCTATTTGAAACCACCAGAGCCACTATACATCTCTTGACTCTCTCAGAAGATAGGAACATGTCTTCCTCAGCTACAAACACTTCTTGCCTTTCCTCCTCAGTGAGTGTTAGGCATTCACACAATTTGGAAATCTCTTCATCCCTACTCCTTCCCTCTACAGACATGGTGTCCGAGAGACTAAGCTCTAAGTTCCCTAAGGAATTAGAGAGAAAAAACCTCACCCTCTAAAGGATAAGACCCCTTAAAGCGCTACTTGGATCACTCGAGAGGATGATTCCTTGTCATGCCTATATATGTACATGTATTAACTGAGAGGACAATTCCTCATCGTGTTTGAGGATGCACATAACTGTAAGAGTGAGGATGATTCCTCGCCACACATATATGTATTTGTCCAGTATTTTCATGAAAAGTGTTCATAGCATCTTCAATCGCATTATCTCATTAGTAGTCTTATCATAGCTGCCTAATCTACCTATGGTTTCGTTCTTGAGGCCTTAGATTTTGATGCAGGATCAAACCCTGGCATAACGTCTGAGGAAGAGGAGTCAGTCCCCTCGAGTCCTGAGTATTGAGACTAATACTTGCGTTAGTGCCAGTACTTGTTGTAGCTACCTTGTGCCTTTTGTTAGGATATATAGTATTAAGTCTAGTGACTACTTGTAATTAGTCTGTCACCTTATGACGACTAACCTTATATAATTTTGGATGATGCAATATTTGAGATATAATGAAGGGTGATAAGCCCCTTTTTGTCATGAAGTTTAGTACTCTGGCACTTAACAGTTAAAGATGTTACCACAACGCATTATGATCTCCGTTGTGATGTCATAGACAAATGCCTTACAGATGTACATTCCTCTGGAAAACTACACACCTATTTCATTTCCCTCTTGGGTGTTAATTGTTGGCTAGCATCATTAGCACCACGGATCCTCGCCTAGACATTAATGAGGAACTGGGCGCCACAGGGAATAACTATTGATCGCAAAGATCTCTAACCCTAACACACGAAGGTTAATAGTGTATAACAGAGAAGGGATGAACAAAATCCCCCAACTTATCTTAATGAGTGGAAATGAATGAATAACTAGTCCTTGACCATATGAGGTTAAGGATGGTACCATGGGGTTGGGACGGATGACAACATCAGAATGCATCACTGGCGATGCAGGGATGACCCATTCTTGAGGTTTCGATTCTTAAGCCGGTCGCTTTGGGAAGAACTATTGATTGCAAAGATCTCCAACCCTAACACACAATGGTTATTAGTGTGTAATAGAGAAGGGATGAACAAAATCCCCCAAACTTATCTTAATGATTGGAAATGAATGAATTGCTCGTTTGTGGCCATATGAGGTTAAGGATGGTACCATGATGTTAGTATAGATAACAATGTCGGAATGCATCACTGGTGGTGTACCTAGTAATGACTCATTCTTGAGGTTTTGATTATTAAATTGATCGCTTCAGGAAGAACTATTGATAGCAAATAACACGAGAGTTAACAATATGGAAGAAAGAAGGGATGAACAAAATCCCCCAGCTTATCTTAATGATTGGAAATGGTTGAATTGCTAGTCCCCAAAAAAAAAAAAAAGAAAAATAACCAAGATAAAAGCTAGGAGCTATTATGTGATTTTGCCAAGCTGAGCCTCTATTATTAGGGGTGGGCAAAACCCTCTCCTACATTTTGTTAACATAGTAATATATAGACTTGTTAATCCAAATGCGAATTCGGATACTTGACTATACCTGTATCCACTTTCGAGTTTGCATATACACTCCGGGTACCAAGTAGTTTAGTTTTAGGCTTAGGTGGATACTCGGTCTTACCCAATCACCGAGTTTAGTTACGACAGGCTATTTTATGGTTTTTTGGGGTTAAATTTGATGTTTTTGCCTAGAAGTATGAGTTTCTATAATAGAAGACGAATGGAATTGTCGAGCTCAGTTTGTATATACTTCTTCCCACGAGAGTAAATTGGTTATTGGTTATTTAAATTAAGAGGATTTCAGAAATTTCTTTAGCATTGCTACTGGAAAGTACATCCTCGTTCGAACATGGACTTGCAATGTACGCTTGTTGGTGCTATTCTTCCTTGAGTTCTTCTGTTTCCTGGCTTTGTTCTCTCTGAAAAAGGTATACGGAGGGTTCTAGATTTTGACGTCTCTCTCGGTTGCTCAACAATGTAAAGTGTCTAGGTGATCCTGGCCTTTGTTTAAGTAAGCATGTAAGTCTGAACAGGAAATATATAAAGCTCAGCCTAGCTGAAGTATTTGCCTCATAATAATAATAATAATAATAAAAACCTAGATCCGGGCCCACTTGATCTTGTTCGGCAAATTAACTAATTGGTCTATTTTTCTATCACATTACAATGATTGAAGAATATGAAAATAGTGTAAATAGTTTTTCCTGCTTAATGATACTACGAGGAAATTTATTTTTTACTTTTAAAATCCAAAATGATGTCGTTTCATGCATAAAGTAAATTTCCTTTTAAAATAAAAACTGGGTTGCGGTTATCAGGTTTTAAAATCTGATACCCGCATTCCTTACCCATACCCGCCCCCTGGTATGGGCGGGTAGGGAATCTGGTCATCAGTCTGGACAAAATCCGAGGAGATGACTGTCTGTGAACCAGGTTATCCAGGCTCTAGACCGAACCGAGAAAAAACCCAGCCTAGATGAAGTGTCACAACAACAAAAACATATCATTCCTAACCTGAATAGAAGTCCAATGCCAAGACCATGTGGATGCAAGCTTAAACATAGTATTTTCTCTTTCCAAGTTACGGAAGAAATGGAGAACAGCGGCCAAATATACATCACAAATATCATTGTGATAAATTTTATTCCATATGTTGACAAAGGGTTGCAAACTAAAAAAGCAGCAGCAAAAAATGAGTCTCATACTTGTTTCCGAACAACCAGTTTCAGTTAACTTCAAATCAATACCGGTGAAAAAGATTGGAGCATCCATGTCTGAACAGTTTCAAAGCTCCTGCATGAAATTAGCAGTGTTATGCAGGAAAAAAGAATGTGGTAAACCCCTAGAAGAAGGGGAAAAAGCAAACCAAAACAGTAGACAGCCAGAAGAATGGTTAACAGTATTTAGGTGCAAGGAAATGAATTAGTCAAGAAACAGCTTCACCGTTTTCCTTTTACTTTGCTCTATGCCGAGACAATTAGAAAAATGGGAACGTAAAAAGATGGGTTCGATAGAGTGAGGGAGAAGTCTCTTCTTCGCGCATTCAAAAAAGTTAATAATTAAAACAATCATTGTTAATGTAATAGCATCGAGCTAGGAAAATTAAATTTTGGAGTACACAAAAAATGGTAGTATGCCTCCACGTGCATTTTTTTTTGGGGGTAGTTTTTAGGCAAGATAATATTACCAATAAAACCAAAAAATACACCCGAAGGAGATTTGGGCTCCAATGAACACTCCGAACATAAATTATATGTTGAAAAGAAAAACAGTATATGGCATAGATGAAATGTAAAATCTGAGTAAAATTAGATTCTGACTGACAAATGTCTAATTAGTAGCCTAACAGAACATATCAAACACAGAGAAAAGCATTGTGTCTAATTGTCACCCCCAAGCATTGGATTCAAAGTTTGACCTTCAACTATAACCCATGGTCAGATTTGTCGTATTTGATTAAATTTCTATGATTTGATTTTTATATATTGCTATTGCTTGATTTTATAGATATTTGGGTTTTTTATTATGCATAATATTGAATGTGTTGGGTTAGTTAGCTTGCTGTCCAGCCCACTGGACAGCTTGTGCCACCAGCTTGGTGCCCAGTTAATTGTGAATACTTGACACATATTTATGGAATTTCCCCAGCTCAAAATGTCAAATTTTGTACATATTTACAGGGCTGCTAACAGCCCTAAACTCTCAGACTTTTCTTACATAAATAAGGAAGGTATTATGTGATTTATTGCTAGAAATAGAACCTGGGGAGTTTCCAAATCTGTTGGGCAAGGATTTCGAATTTCCTAAAAGCATTAGGCAAGATTATTTTCTTATTAGCATAGGAATAAATTAGAGAAGAGGCTACCAAGCTTTTAGGACTAACTAGGAAGGAAGTTGGCTCTTGAAAGCTATCCAGCCAGCAATTAAAAGCTCCAGCAATCAATCCCCACCCATTATAGCAAGTATAGGAGATCTTTCCTTATTCAACTCACATGGAAATTTCTAGAACTGAGGGATCGGCAGCCACATTAGAAACCCAATGTTACTCGATCAAAATTCGTAACAAGGGAAAGCCAAGATCATACCAATATCCCCTATGCCCATACCTCAACCCTTAGGTCTAGAAACCCTAAATCATTTTCTACCTAAGCAAAACCCTAACCCTAGCAGCCTCCTAAGCCTATTAGCAAACAAGAGGCAGCCCCATGCACACACTTGTGCTGCCCCTCTTCCTTAGAGTAAACTCTAGACACTCCACTATGTTTCACATCATCAAAGTGTTAAAAGGATTCTCAAGGCTGCTAGCGCCATTGCATCGCCACTCTCTACCACCCTAAGCTGCTAGAATCAGGAATATGCAATTAAGCCTATCAAATAGGCACGATGATAGCAATTTCAAGTGAGTAAGAATCTCATTAGGTAATTCGAATCCTAAGCTCTCTCTCATAGTATATTGCCTATCCACAGCCCAATTTCTCAAGTTCTCTACACCAAAACACTTGGAGAGAATCTTCTAAACTCTGCTGCAATATAGGTAAGGACTCCTCTTCCATACATCAAAACTTCCATGTCCTAAGCATTAGAAATTTCCCTATGTTATATTATGGAAGTTTGGACTTAGAACTCACACCTTAGTGGCATTGCAGGGACATAGCCACTAATGCGGCAGCCAAGTGTTTCCTCCAACTCCATGTCGGGTTGGAAAGGTGTGAAACCACCCAACTTCTAGAAGCACTAAACCTAGACGGCACCTAGAACCCTACCCCTACCCTAGTATTGCATGTAGAAGGGGCTTATAAGCATGCATAACGAATTCCTATACATGCAATGTGACACCATGGGCAGGACACAAACAAAACACATGCTGTCAGGAGCCTTACAGCATCACAGCAACATCACACAGCTAGTAAAGTCATGGATTTTCATGTTCCACTTGTCTAGAGATTAAGGGGATACACTTAGCACATGCATACACCCTCTCACAGCAGTGAAGTGTTTTTAGGTATGTGTTGTAGCGCATAAATCAGACTTTTTAAAAAGGTAGAAATTTTAGCATATAGAGCATAAGCATGAACAAGCATTCATCAAGCCATGATTCCTTGCATATCTGACAAATTGCATTTAATTTTTAGTCACTGTTATATGATGCACAGCATGAAGAGACCAGAGAAGGGAATTTTTTAAAAACCATATGGCATAGGGCTGCACACAAACCGGCCGGACCGACTGCCGCCGACTCAAACCGACCACCGGATTCAGGAACCGGCCGAAACCGGCAGAGAACCGGTCGGCCGGTTCGGTCTACGGTTCAATCCCAATCTAAACCGACGAACCGGCCGACGTCTTATATATATTTTTTAAAAATATATTTCTTATATAAAACGACGCTGTTTCACTTAAATAAGTGAAACGGCGTCGATTTTCCCTTGAAACTTAAAAAAAAAAACATATGGAATGGCGCCGTTTGGCTTAAAAGCACAACGGCGTCGTTTCAAAATAGATTTAAGGAATGATTGGCCCCTCTTCTTCTTCTTCCCCGCGTCTTCTTCCTTCCTCCATTTCACCTGCAACTCTTCTACTCTCTCATGGTAAACGGCGGCACATCCCTCCTCTGTCACAGAGACGCCGACGGCAGACCGAGGAACCGAACCACACCGCGCCGAGACCGATAATATCAGTTTTCTCTCCCAATCGATCGGTTTCGGCCGGCTTTTTCATCTCATGGCAGACATCGGTTCGGCGTTGGTTTGGCGCCGAAACCATGCCGAACCCATCGGTTTTCAGCCCTAATATGGCATACCAAAATATGGCATGCATGATTTTTTAAAGTTTGTCAAAATCTCTCTAAAGCTTTAAAAAAGGGGTTGCTGAACAAACCCCAATGACTCTAGAAGCCACATTCGAGCATGTTAGCATCTGGTTTCATCTATTATAACAATGGGTTTCAAAAGGTGCCATCTAGAATGGAACTAAACTCATCTTTTAAGGATCCCTAGGATATCCTGTCAAACAACTAGTATCTTGTCTTTTGCATCCTTTTTTTTTTTTTTTTTTTTCCTCGATTGGTAAACAAAATTTCATTGATCATAAGAATAGTCAAGTATACGGAACATATACAAGAGCAACACCTAAGCGTGCTAGTTTATGATACAAGAAATTCATGAAAAATCATGCAACGAAAAACAATTACAATTAACCAATGGAGTAAATTATTGGAAAAGAAGTTTCTAAGCTCATCCATTGATTGTTCTTAATCTTCAAAACTTCTTTCATTCCTCTCCATCCAAATGCATCACCATAAACATATTGGAACCATCTTCCATATTGTTGCAATTTGAGAGTGCCCCGAATGCCTCTCCAAGAAGCTAGGAGGTCATGGCATCTACCAAGCTAATCCTGTCAGAGCAAAGACTTCATTCCACAGAGTCATGGCTGTAACACCCCGTATTTTAGTGTATTTTTACTAAAGGATTATTTTTATTTATTCAAAAATTTATCCTCTTATTTTAAAATTGGTTGGATTTTTAGTGAGTTTATTTCTATGATTTTAATTTGTTAATTCGGTGAAAATTATTTTTATGTGCTTTCTTAATATTTATTTAATGTTGTGCATTTAAATTGCTTTTAATATTTAAATTAATTACTGTGAGATTTAATTATTTTAATTTGACTTTACCATTACGTTTAAATTATTTTATTTAACTTATGGTTTTAAAATCGTTTCCGTTGGATCATTTTCGTGACCCAAGTTATGAGGACTGGACCTCATTTCTTTCCCTCTATTTTTCTCTTTCCTCTCTTTCTTCTTTTCTTTCTCTTTTTCTTTCCTTTTTCTTTCTTTCCCGCTGCATTTCCCCCGTGCGCGAGCCCCTCCCTCTCTCTCTCCCCGTGCGACTTCGGCCTCCACCCAGCCCGCCGCCGTGAGCCGGCGGTGACTCTCACCGCCCATCCCCTCGTGTTCCCCTGCCGCCGATGACCTCACCCTACCAACCTCACTTCCATCCGAGCCACCGTTAGCCTTCACGCACGGCTTGAAGCCGCGGCCTTCACCTCCTTCGCGCGCCACCATTGGCCACCATCTTCCTACCACTTCATCCTCGACCTCTTGGCAACCCTTTGGACCCAACCCCAACTCCGATCCGTCACCGGTGAAGCCCCACCAAGTCCATTTCCGATTTGTACATTTTTGGCCTTAAACCACCATTCGCGCCGTCATCCACGGCAAACCACCACCACCATTGGCTTCACCGACCTCTCTAGGCCCTACCCTATCATTTTGGGGTCTTCGTTTGTCTCCGTTAAAAAGTGAGTATTTGTGACCCACGGCCACAGTGTATTTTACACTGTGGTGTTGCTCAGACGTCGCCTTTTTCAGCTTCGTGATCCTCCGGAAATTATCATATAGCGCTGTAAGTATTTCTCCAAAGTATTCTCATGAATTTTATGTATTTTTGCACTAACGCATTTCACTGTATTTTTTGGCATGCCGGACTGAGTCCGAGGAGTACGGGGGTCGGATGGATTTGTGATTGGAGTTGTTGGTTTGATTGGATTGGATTGGTTATTGGTTATTGGATTGATGGGTTTTGGATTGGTTGGTTCATGTACATTTCATGGTTCCATGCATGATCATGTTTGTAAAGGAAAACTGGGTTTTCGTGTATTGCATTCATGTTCATGTGTTTATGAAAACTGGGTTTTCATGTGAATGATTTGTTGGGTGCGTGTGCATCACGAACCCCAAGCCGAGATGGGGCATTATCTCGGTGGAGCTCCTCTGGTTACTCGGGAGCGGAATAAACTGAGTAACGTCCCCTGGATTGTCGCTGGGCGACAATGGGATCGGACGAGAGATTCGTGCCGACTCCGTGGTCCTTCTGCTGGCGGGGACTAGAGGATGTCTGGCCATGTACGCGCTGGGCGCGGAACTGGGCATCGCTCGTTGCGTAGTGGGTGCTTGGCCTACGTACGCGCTGGGCGCGGAACTGGGCATCGCTACGAAGCCAGGACGTGCGGATGGTCCCTAGGGGAGGCCATGGTGCATAGGGTATTGACGGATTAAATGGACTATTTTCTGGGAAAATAGTGTGAGTTGGATTTTGTGTAAATCATTTTCTGGGAAAATGTTTTACGGATTATTTTTGGGCCAAATGGGATTTTTGGCGTGTGTTGGAAAATTATCATTTTCGGGAAAAATGATGTTTTGAGGAAAAATGCATATTTCATCATATGCATGCATGTTAGTTGTATTAAATGCATTTTATTCCTGAGATTATTTTTGGGTTATACTTACCTGCGGTACCATTCTGTGGTAACGCAGATTTTGATGCAGATGAGGAGGAGGAGGGTGAGCCTGAGGAGACGGCTCCGCCCGAGGAGTGATCTGGGATCACTAGCTTGTTATTTATTTTACCCTTTGTATTTTTGGGACATGTGTTAACTTTATTTTGGATGACTGTATAACTACTTTTAAAACTTTACTGATGTTTACTTGTATTTAAATTCTGGTACTTAGTTGACTAATCCGCTGCGTTGTTGTTGTACACCGTTGCATGTACACACACTTGGCACTTTCGTTGGGATGTGTGACCGTGTTGTCATCATCCCGGCGTCTCGATTCTCGTGTTTTCCTTACATGGGGGTCGGGGGCGCCAAAGGTGGTATCAGAGCAGTTCGGCTCTGGGTAAAACCACATGTCCCATAGGTGCAGTACCAGAAAGTTTTAAAAGTTGTGATTTGAAAATTATTTAATTTAAAGTTTGTGGTTTTATTGGTTTTATTTAGTTATTGTATATTACTTGTTTGTTTATTTATTTTATTGATTTATTTTATGGTATGTTATTTTATTGTTTTAATCATTTTATTGTGAGCTACTTCATTGATTTTATGCATTTTGTCGTATGCTATTTTATGTATGAAATTTTATTTGATATGATTTGATTTTGTTTTGTTTTGTTTTGTTCGAAATTGAAAGGCGGGTTAAGGATTATGCTACGACAGGAGATGGTACGACTGAGAAGGCCATTGTTAGGCTTGAACATTTGGTGTAATAGGTTTGAACTCTTGGTGATTGGTTTGTTTTAATATCGAGGTTCGAACATCATGGTCAGAGTGAACTTTTTTGGAGTAGGAATTCGAATTGCTGCTAAGGAGGGGAATAATTTTAAATTGCTTAGGATAATTAAGGTTTTAGGTTCCGTAGAATTTATGTAATGAGTTTTTGGGGTAGGAGGTTGTAAGTTCAAATTTCAAGGTTAGATTTATGATAAGTTCATCTGAGGTTTGAGGCTTCATAGTTTTTAGGAAATAAGTTATGAGATTTAAGGCGGTAAGTTCAACAAGCAATTAAAGGATTACTTAGATTAGAAGTTTTCGATCTTGCCGACCTTGATAAGCAATTTGATAACATTTGGAGTTTTAGAATTTACAAGTTATATAGGGTGAATGTTTTAGATTTGAGGTCATCGATTTTAAGGATTTCAGAAAATGATTTTATTTTGTTTAAGGTTTTAGAATTACAAAGTTGAAGGACTAAATTAAAATAGGATTGATGAGAGTTGAGTTACTGATATGTGAATTTTTTTTAGGATAATTTCTTTGGAGACTGAAGGGAATTATCTAGTTCGTGTATTTTCTGAGGATTGAGGATGTTGATCTAATTCGAAAGATTATTGCTTTTAGCTCGATGTTTCAGTGATAGGTTGAGGATTTAATCTGTATCAATTTTAAGGATAAGAGATGGTGCAGATTTAGGAAATGATTCTTGTTGATTTCGAGGATATAGGTCTAGTGATGGAAATGGTAATGATGATCATCTGCACGTTTGGAGGATTATTGGTTTTGGCTAAGGGTGCGTGACATTGATGTATAGTAGTGGTGAGTGGTTATGGATTTCGGAGAGTATAAGTCCTAGTCTCATTTTGGTTTGGAGGAAGAGACTTTGGTAGGTGTTGAAGAGGAGTCGACACAATAGTGGTAATTTAAGAGACCTTGGCTTGGAGTTTTTGGTGAGTTGATCGAAGTGTGCAGTTGAAGTGGGTTACTCAATGAAGCATGGTTGGGAATAGTTATTATGATTATCTTCAGGAATTAATTGTGACTTGAGGTCACCTAGGAATTTAAATTTTTGAGGTTATACTTTCTTTTGGAAATTGAGCATCCAGTTGGTTGAATTAAGGACATTGTTATTTAACTGGAAGAGAGATTGTTGGGACATCATGTATGGTGTATGATAAGATCTTCGAAGTTGAACCTTAGGTATCAACAGTGGATAAGATGATCAAGTATGCGGTTAATAAAGCATTAGGATCCTTGGGTGCTTTGCAATGACTTTTGGTGGATTGAAGATTTGAGCAGTATGGTTTGCCTTGAGGTTTAATAGTGAGGTACTATTGAAGGAACTAGTTGTGTTAATGCTAGCTTGTAGGAGTAGAGATAAGTGGGTGAGTTACCAAGAAGGTTTTGATAATGTTTTGGTGTAGTCTATGGTGGTTCGTAGTGAGTTTAGTCACCGCTAGATTAGATGTTGTTCAGAATGTAAGTGATGAGCTTTTGGGTTTAGATTGTCAGGTAGAAGTTTATAGGCGCTCTTATTGGTTGGTTGGGTTGGAAATCGAGCCTTTTAAGGTATGTTCCTTATCGTAGATGAGGTGGATGTGTTTTGGGTTGAGATTGCTTATTTTCAATTTGGGAAGCTGAGGTTGTTTGAGTTTGGGTTTCTGTCAATGATCATGGATGTATTTTATGGTATTGATTTTGATGAAGGTTGCGAGAGTTAATTGAGGAATTTGAGTTATAATTCGTGTTTTTTGGAAAGGGAGTATTTTTCTACCAAGATGTGATAAGAGTTTTTGGTCAATAGGAATGGAGCCACCTTGTACTCGATGGTGTTAGTTTCATGAGAACATAAGTTTTATGCATGTGGCGAATATCAGAGTGCGCAGCAGAAGCGTGGCATTTTTGGTTGTAGTCAGGAGTTCAGATTGTGCTGATTTTGGGGAATTAGTGGTGACTTGAATTTTGACAAGATACTTGTAATTGGAGATTAATCATTTAGTTGTGCAATTTGTTATTGATGGTTAACTTTGGAAGTGGCTATTAGGTTACCAAAAGTAGAATTCGATGGAGGTTTAGAAGTTGTAGCATAGGAGTTGATTGAGGTTGGCACATAGTATTGTAAGGGCTATTGATCATTGGAATTTTCTAGATGTGGTATTAAGGTTCTCGAGGAAATGAGATTTTGGATAGTATAGTCACCCTGGGAATACTGGTTGTGATGTGCCACTGGGAGACTAATACGAGTATGTTAGATATCACTTTGTTTATTGAGAAATGTGACACGTGTCGTCGAGTGAAGGCTGAGCATCAAAGACCTGCTGGTAAACTTCAACCTCTCCCTATTCCAAAGTGGAAGTGGGATGATATTTCTGTGGATGTTGTAGTGGGTTTGCCGAGGAACCGTAGTGGAAAGAATTCAATTTGGGTGATTGTTGATCGGTTGACCAAGAGTGTCAATTTCTGCCTATTAATAATACTGACTCTTTGGGTAAGTTGACTCGGTTGTATGTCTTGGAGATAGTGCGTTTGCATGGAGTACCCAAGAGCATTGTGTCGGATCGGGACCCGCAGTTTATGTCCCATTTTTGGAAGAGTTTGCAGGCAGCTTTAGGCACTAAGTTGAAGTTTAGTTCTACGTATCACTCTCAAACAGACAGTCAATCAGAGCGTACTATTCAGACTCTGGAGGATATGTTGCGGTCTTGTGTCATGGAATTTTTGGGGAGTTGGGAGAATCATATGCCGCTAATTGAGTTCTCTTATAATAACAGTTTTCATTCCTCCATTCAGATGGTCCCGTATGAAACTTTGTATGGAAGGAAGTGTAGATCGCCCTTGTGTTGGGATGAAGTTGGCGAGAGAAAATTGTTTGGGCCTAAGATAATTCAAGAAATGAAGGATCAAGTTCAGTTTATAAGGACTAAAATGGCAGAAGCGCAAAGTCGCCAGAAGAGTTACGCAGATACAAGAAGAAGAGACTTATCCTTTGAAGAAGGTGATTGGGTTTATCTTAAAGTCTCTCCTATGAAAGGCGTTAAGCGCTTTGGTAAGAAAGGAAAGTTTAGTCCAAGATATGTTGGCCCTTTTCAGATCGTAGAGAAAGTCGGGCTTGTTGCTTATAGAGTTGCCTTGCCGGATTATTTTGGGTATGTTCATGATGTGTTTCATGTGTCTTCGTTGAAGAAGAGTTTTGGACAGCAAGAGCCACGTTTTGTTGACCCTGAACGCATTCAACTTCAGCCTAACCTTGCTTATGAAGTTGCCCCGACGCAGATTGTAGATTGGAAAGATCAAAGATTAAGGTCCAAGACAATACCTATGGTGAAAGTGTCATGGGGTGATCCGTTGGCTCAAGATTTCTCTTGGGAAAGAGAAGCCGACATGAGAGAGCATTATCCTTACTTGTTTGTTTGATTTTGACAGTATGTTCTAAGTATGCTCTCGGTTGAATCTTGTTCCTGTCTTAGTTTAATGTTTGACCTTGCTAATTTCGAGGACGAAATTTTTTTTTAAGGGGGGGAGGATGTAACACCCCGTATTTTAGTGTATTTTTACTGAAGGATTATTTTTATTTATTCAAAAATTTATCCTCTTATTTTAAAATTGGTTGGATTTTTAGTGAGTTTATTTCTATGATTTTAATTTGTTAATTTGGTGAAAATTATTTTTATGTGCTTTCTTAATATTTATTTAATGTTGTGCATTTAAATTGCTTTTAATATTTAAATTAATTACTGTGAGATTTAATTATTTTAATTTGACTTTACCATTACGTTTAAATTATTTTATTTAACTTATGGTTTTAAAATCGTTTCCGTTGGATCATTTTCGTGACCCAAGTTATGAGGACTGGACCTCATTTCTTTCCCTCTATTTTTCTCTTTCCTCTCTTTCTTCTTTTCTTTCTCTTTTTCTTTCCTTTTTCTTTCTTTCCCGCTGCATTTCCCCCGTGCGCGAGCCCCCTCCCTCTCTCTCTCCCCGTGCGACTTCGGCCTCCACCCAGCCGTCGCCGCCGTGGTCGACACCGCCCCCCCAGTGTTCCCCTGCCGCCGGCGACCTCACCCTACCAACCTCACTTCCATCCGAGCCACCGTTAGCCCCACGCACCTTGAAGCCGCGGCCTTCACCTCCTTCGCGCGCCGCCGTCGCGCCACCATTGGCCACCATCTTCCTACCACTTCATCCCGACCTCTTGGCAACCCTTTGGACCCAACCCCAGCTCCGATCCGTCACCGGTGAAGCCCCACCAAGTCCATTTCTGATTTGTACATTTTTGGCCTTAAACCACCATTTGCGCCGTCATCCACGGCAAACCACCACCACCATTGGCTTCACCGACCTCTCTAGGCCCTACCCTATCATTTTGGGGTCTTCGTTTGTCTCCGTTGAAAAGTGGGTATTTGTGACCCACGGCCACAGTGTATTTTACACTGTGGTGTTGCTCAGACGTCGCCTTTTTCAGCTTCGTGATCCTCCGGAAATTATCATATAGCGCTGTAAGTATTTCTCCAAAGTATTCTCATGAATTTTATGTATTTTTGCACTAACGCATTTCACTGTATTTTTTTGGCATGCCGGACTGAGTCCGAGGAGTACGGGGGTCGGATGGATTTGTGATTGGAGTTGTTGGTTTAATTGGATTGGATTGGATTGGATTGGTTATTGGTTATTGGTTATTGGTTATTGATGGATTTTGGATTGGTTGGTTCATGTACATTTCATGGTTCCATGCATGATCATGTTTGTAAAGGAAAACTGGGTTTTCGTGTATTGCATTCATGTTCATGTGTTTATGAAAACTGAGTTTTCATGTGAATGATTTGTTGGGTGCGTGTGTATCACGAACCCCAAGCCGAGATGGGGCATTATCTCGGTGGAGCTCCTCTGGTTACTCGGGAGCGGAATAAACTGAGTAACGTCCCCTGGATTGTCGCTGGGCGACAATGGGATCGGACGAGAGATTCGTGCCGACTCCGTGGTCCTTCTGCTGGCGGGGACTAGAGGATGTCTGGCCATGTACGCGCTGGGCGCGGAACTGGGCATCGCTCGTTGCGTAGTGGGTGCTCGGCCATGTACGCGCTGGGCGCGGAACTGGGCATCGCTACGAAGCCAGGACATGCGGATGGTCCCTAGGGGAGGCCATGGTGCATAGGGTATTGACGGATTAAATGGACTATTTTCTGGGAAAATAGTGTGAGTTGGATTTTGTGTAAATCATTTTCTGGGAAAATGTTTTACGGATTATTTTTGGGCCAAATGGGATTTTGGCGTGTGTTGGAAAATTATCATTTTCGGGGAAAATGATGTTTTGAGAAAAATGCATATTTCATCATATGCATGCATGTTAGTTGTATTAAATGCATTTTATTCCTGAGATTATTTTTGGGTTATACTTACCTGCGGTACCATTCTGTGGTAACGCAGATTTTGATGCAGATGAGGAGTAGGGTGAGCCTGAGGAGACGGCTCCGCCCGAGGAGTGATCTGGGATCACTAGCTTGTTATTTTATTTTACCCTTCTGTATTTTCGGGACATGTGTTAACTTTATTTTGGATGACTGTATAACTACTTTTAAAACTTTACTGATGTTTACTTGTATTTAAATTCTGGTACTTAGTTGACTAATCCGCTGCGTTGTTGTTGTACACCGTTGCATGTACACACACTTGGCACTTTCATTGGGATGTGTGACCGTATTGTCATCATCCCGGCGTCTCGATTCTCGTGTTTTCCTTACATGGGGGTCGGGGGCGCCAAAATGGCAAACCCCTCCGCACTTTTTGCACATACAACACCAATCCATGACTATAATTTGGCATTTCTATAAGTTGTCTAGTGCGAGGATCTTCCCCAATGAATCCATCCATACAAGAAATATGGACTTAGGGGTTCCTTTGTCTTCCAAATACTCTTCCATGAGAATGTGTTCATATTGTGCATTGTCATGCCTTGATAGAAAGTGTGCATTGTGAACTTCCCTTTCTTAGAAGGGCACAAAAAAATCTTATCTTCTACTCCCCCCCATCAAATGGGTAAAGTACACTAGGTCATAGAAATCCGTAGCGTCAACTTCCCAATCTTGTGATCTATGAGGAATGTAACATTCCATTGGGGAGTATCCTTGGATAGGCTTAAAAGGTCTGCAATTGAGACTTCTTTCATTCTTGCTACACCCAAGGGGAGGCCTAAATATTTCATAGGAAGCAAAGACATCTTGCATCTCCAAATGGAAGCCATGCTCTCTACATTAGGAACGCCCCCCACCAAAACTACTGCTTTAGCCAAGTTCACCTTCAACCCAAAGCAACTTCAAAGCATAAAAGGAGAGCCCTCGAAGCAAGAATTTGATCATGGCTAGCCCCACAAGAGATTAGGGTATCATCGGCAAAAAAATAGATTAGATATGTTGAGAGTGCTAGTATTTGCCTCCCCACTGCGAATTTGGACCATTAGGCCCAAACCCACTAGGCCCATGTAAACATGAGCAAGCCCAAGTATTATCCTTGCCAAGCCTATAGATAGCCCATGAAAGTGAGCCCACATAGGTTATACCCGAAACCTACTTGCACTACACTTCTAGCCGAAAGCACAAGTCTAGTTCTACTCCAACTACAAGTCATCTATTCCTACTCCAACCGCAGCTCCTAAGGCAAGCACAACTCCTAAGGCAACCACAACAACTAGGGCAACTATGACTCCAAATCACATTCAAACTCTCCACTAAACCCACAACAATAGGACTACCACACCCCTTGGACTCTACACCCCCAAATTCTATTTATAGACCCCATATGAGAGCCTACCTACCATTAAATGAGCCCTAAGCATGGCCCCTCCAAGGCCACGAAATTCTCTTAAATTTTGTGGTAAAAACCAAAAACCCCATAGCCCTTGCTACAACATTCAACCCCTAAGCAAGAAGATCAAGATCCAAACCACATAGCCAAGCCGTGTACTCTAACCCAACCTTTGGATCAATCTCTTCCCTTGGGTAACTCTCTCCCTCTCTCCTTTTCTCTTTTATGAAAGGTATGTTAGATAAATGCCATGAGATCGTACGAAATTAGTGAAAATCGGATTTCATAAAGGGTTAACAAATACACATGCTAGAGTAAGGTTTTATGGGATTAGAATGCATCTATGTACACAGGATTGGACAAACATACATATAGGATGATTATTTGAATGAAATCATGCATATTTGAAGACTTAGACCCACGATTTTGATGGTTCAAACATAGGGACAGATCTTACAAAGAGAGATCATGAGCAATTTGGGTGACATGTAGCATAGGCTTGAACGTTAATAGCATGAATAGTCATAGGTTCACTAGACAAGATAACGCTTGAAGATCTCAAGTACATAGGTATGAATTAAAAAGAAGGATGATTGACTAAAATGAATAAAGTGGTCTACCAAACCCCAAAGGGTTGGCCTAATTGGTCAAAGCCTTGGTTTTGGGGTCACACCCCCTGGTGAAAAGCTAGCGATTTAACCAGTTCCGTGTAGGGAAACTTCCAAGGGAGCGGTGCAAGGGACCGAGGTTTACTCTGCAGGGGTGAGTCCGAAGGACCCTGCCTTGGAGAGGTTCTCCAACATCAAAAAAAAAAAAAAAAGGAATAAAGTGGTCTCCCAAAAGTTAAGGGCTAATTGAATGGGGTATTTAGGCAATCCAACTAGAGATGCTTTAGGCCTTGTTTGTTTTCACAGTTCATCTCAACTCATCTCATCTAATCATTACAACTTTCTCAAATTTTTACATAAAATATAATAAATAATTCAATTTTTTCATATCCTAAAATAATAATAATATTAAAAAAAAATATTCTAACAATATTTTATTCAACTTTGAACTTTAATCTCAATTCATCTCATCTCAAAAGACAAATTAGACTTTAGTCTTGGAAGTGATGACATACGAGAGATTATAAATTAACGTGATTACATATTTATTGAATAGTTGAATATCGATGCACTAACTGATGTCCAGAGTTGCAAGGTAAGTAATATGATCATGCCCTTCATTATCACACATGCTTTCTAAGTTATGTAAGTAATAAGATCAGCTATTTGGACACCCATATTTTATAAAGCCATGCTAGCATTTATGATCATGTTTTTTAAAGAGAAATGCTTTAACCATAAAGAAATCCCACAAAAGTAAACCCACAAATTGACGTGGCTTAATATGATACATTAGATTGTAAAGCTACTTTTATTGTAGAATAAATCTAATGTATCATATAAAATCATATCAGTTTGTAGCTTTACTTCTGTAGGATGTTTTTGTGGCTGTCGCACTTATCTTTTTGAAAGCAATTATGAACATATTTTATAAACGAAAAGCTCATTGCTCATGTCATGGTTGTAAAGGAATACTATATGTAAAGCCTATTCATTGAAGCCCATTTTTATGTACCCAAGTCATGATATTCTAAATGCCATGATTTTATACATAAGTTTCATGTTAGTTGTATGATACATGTATTAAAATATTTATGAAAGGTCATGATTTTATGTGATGAGTTATGCATTAAAATATTTATAAAAAAGTATGATTTTATGTAAAGAAACATGTATCACAACATTTTATGAAAAGTTACGATTTCATTTGAAATCTATGATATGATAAGGTATAATAACGCAAGTTATGGCAAGAAAGTATGCATGTATGATTATGATGTGGTATGTTAAAATACATAATGGCCTATGTTATGATAGTGATGACGGTACCATAAGGTTAAGGGGCATATTGCATTGCCAAGATGTACATGTTGGTGGTGCACTTAGTGTTGTCATTCTTATGTATGGATTCCCAACCTGTGGCCAAAGGTGGAATCAGAATCTTCGAGATTTGCTAACCCTAATCATGGGAGTCAACAATGGGTACCGACCTATGACAAGTGAAAGACAAGTTAAAGACATTTCATGCACAGTTCAGATTCATGTCCATGTTATTTACGTATGTAACTATAAGTATGCATGTTTTTCAAGAAAACCCTATGTTTATATTATTTTTACTGCGTTATGTATAAGTGTACATATAATTGATTATTATCTATTAATATTCTTGAATTTAATTATATAAGTTCTAGACTTTTTGTATGGGTGTATATGATCAATATATAAATATTACATATTTTTATTAAAGATGGAGTTGGAGGTCAAAGTCGGATTCGGAATCGGTGTCAAAGCGGAGTCGGTCAGACAATAAATCCGACTTCATGCAAAAAAAAACTCCAACTCCGACTCCGTTTTATCGAAACTCCGACTCTGATGATGCAGAGTCAGAATCAAAATCAGATTTTCGGATTTTTGCACAACCCTATCCATAGCCATCTTCTTCCAACCTTTGCCTTCCACTTCTTCAGGGATGATGATAAGACTCTTCCTTCCATGAGCTATTAGAGCATTGGCATTGGATTAGCCAAATACCTTTTCATATTCAAATTTAGCAAACATCATCCATATTTGCTCCACATTGAATTAGCTAAATTGTTTTCATCCAAACTATAAGCTACAGTAAATCCATTCTTCTTTTCAAATATGAAAAGAACTATAGCAAGTCTAAAAGTATTTTTTAAGATTATTATATTATAGATATGATATTTTTATTCATATGAGATTTTACTATCTATATATATAATATTATTATATTATAGATTGTTAGATTGTAAAAATAAAAATGAATATGATTTGTTGAAGGTTATTAAAGATTATGAAAATAAAATAAAAATTAATAAAAAAATATAAATAATAAAAAATAATAATATTTTATTATTATAAAGAGTGTGATGACTAATCCAATGTAGACTTCAAGTTTTGAATGATTAGCTAAAGGTGAAAAAGTTACATATTAGTCAAAATTTGAAGAATAGGATAGCCAATCCAATGCTAATGCTCTTAAGATTTTTTTTTTTTAAATTATTGGATTTTATGGGCCATATTGGATTTTTTTTAGTTAGGCCCAAAAATTTTATTTTAAAGTTGTTAAGATTAGTTGAAAATTTTAGAAGAAATTAATGGACCGATAATTTAGAAACCCAAACCCGTTAGGCCCAATGGAATTCTCTCCCAACAAGATTACAACTCTACAAGTCATCTTCATGTTAAAACTCTTTAACTGATTGCCTTCAATAGAACTCGAAGACATGCACGTCTCAAACTTCCACTAGAACTCACTCAATAGAGCTCTCTCAATAGGGTTACAATTCCACAGTCATCTTCAGGTTAAAAGTCTTAGAACTAAGAGTACAAAAGTCCCTCTTTTGTTCGTAAAACTCACCTATAAAACCTTAAGCAACTGCACCTCACATTCCTCACATTACAGCCACGACCAAAACACCAAGCAAACTGGAAACCACGCACCATCCCTTCCTTCCTCACAACTCACAACCTCCACTTAGTTGCTGCTACCTCCTTATAAAAACCACCACCACTACTGTCCATAACCCAGACCCTCTACATCGCCCCTGCACAACAACGCCATAAGAAACCAAAGCCACCACTCCTTGCTTGTAACAGTTCCTTTCTCACATTACTCCCTTTCACGACAAACACCAAAAGAAAAAAAAAAAAAACCCACTACACGCAGTGAGCCTCCTATGGAAACCAAACCCACGCACCCACACGGCACCACCCACCACCCGTTCCTCTCCACGCCACAACCCAAGCACGATAGCAGTGATTTTTTCCTCCATCGTGAACGCAGACCACAAAAGTTCAGCGTTCATACAATCAACTGCAAGCTAACGCAAGTACCATCGCCAACAGAAACAAAGCTGCCGAACAGCAGCCCCACCGTGCATCCTTGTGGCCTCCCCAACGCTGGACCGAAGTCCAACCGTAGTTACACCATGGAAGCCCGTGGAGACGCTTGTCAGCCGCTACCGTTGCCGTTCCTGCACCGCCCAACCCCAAGTTGTCTCTCGGTAGTCTCTCTCTACTCTTCCCGACATTAGATCCCTCTCCCCTCTCTTCCTCTATCTTAAGTCTCTCGGTAAGGCCCTCTCTCCCTCCCAACATCAATCTCTCGCTCTCTCTCTATGTTTATCCTCTCGGTATCATATATAGATCATTCAAGATCTTTAAGCCAAATTACTTACATGCTCCATGTTTTAGTCACATATGGTTGAATAAATATTTGAGTTATGTAAGTGAAAATTCAGGTCGTGAAGTAAGTTTTACAGCCTAGAATAATTAGGTTATGGGTTATACAATGTTAAATGGGCCTAGACTTATGTTTTATGGATTTAAGGGGAATATCTATTTGTGATAACTTCGGACTCGCAAAAAGTTAGATTATTTTTAAGGTAATTGATAGAATGTCAGGAATTAAAGTTGGACACATGAACATTATATTTATGGCTTTAATGTCAATATTATGGAGTTAATATGATTTCAGGAATTAGTCGTGAAATTATTTGGAGAAATTATATGAAAATCAAAGTACTTGGCGAGTGACGATATTTTAGGGTTTTAAGGTTTTTAGGCTTTAGGAAAATATAGATTATTTCAATATCTCAAGTTTTTATTACAAAGTATGTGATAATTTAGAAATATAAGTAGGTTATGTGTATTTTATAGGTAATCAATCGTGCTATGGAGATATTGGATTAGCGCTACAAGGTAAGTAGCATGAACAGTAAACGACATTTTTTTATAAAAGTATTATGCATGTACATCCTCCATTAGAAGCCCCTTTTTATGTACCAAGTCATGATTAATTTGTAAATATCATGATTTTATGCATAAGTTTCGTGTCGTGTTAGTTGCAAAACATGCATCAAATCTTTTATGAAAACCCATGATTTATATGAAGATTTATGCATTAAAATATTTATGAAAATTCATAATTTTATGAAAGGAGTTATGCTTCGAAAGATTTGTGAAAAATTATGATTTTATGTGAGGAAACATGTATCACAACATTTTATGAAAGAATGCGATTTCAATTAAAATCTATGATATGACAAGTATGCAAGTATGATTATGATGAAGTATAAATGATAAGATACATAACGGCTTATGTTATGATATGAAGACAATACCATATGTTATGGGCATCATATTGCATTGCCAGGTTGTACGTGTTGGTAGTGCACCTAGTGTATCTTCCTTATGTATGGATTCCACAACCCACAGCTACAGGCAAAATCGGAATCTACTTAGATTCGCTAACCCTAACTCGCGAGGGTCAACAATGGGTATCGGCCTATGACAAGTGACAGACAAGTTAATGCATTTCATGTACAGATCAAGTTCTTGTTCATTTTAGTTATGTATGTATTTATAAGTGTGTATATTTTTCAAGAAACCTTATGTTTATTACATTTACTGTATGATGTGTTGCTTATTGAGTATTCAACTCATTTTTGTATGTTTTCATGTTTAACCACCCCAGGTGATGATTTTTATGAGGATGAGACTATAGGATAGTACTTGACCCAGGGAGGCGAGGTAGAAGCTTAGAAAGTTTATGTCATGCTCAATTTTTATGATTTAAAGTTTAATAAGTTATTTTGATAAGCACATGAGACTTATTAAGATTGGCTTTTAATAAATATTGGCTTCTTTATTTATGTAATCTTTCGTATATAGTGCTTCGTTAAGAAGAAAAATTTTAAGTCAAAGTTTAGTAGCACACCAGTTCCTTAAAGTGACTTTATTGGGGAGCGAGGTGTTGCAGAGAGAGAGTGAGAGAGACCCAAGGGTTGCTAAAGGTGTGCATAGGTGCCTTCAAGTAAAGAGCATTGCAGATAAAAATGTTTCTTACCTATAAAGGACATAGTTTTTTTTTTTATGAAAACATGTAACGGACATGTAACCGAGTGCATCTAAAACACGAAAAGTCCACGCTTTTTTACAAAGCGCCAAGTATTGAAATGCACCATTTAAATAACGAAACTCCTTTCGTAATTGCTCAACGTGCTGAGCACCAGAGGAAAAATGCTTCCTAGCCATGAAGCAAAGCACCTGTAGTTAAGTCGACTTAAAGCACAAGGTTGTCTATAGCATGCTAAGCACAAAGATCCTTGTGAGCTTTTGTGAAATAATGCTTTGGGTTTTCTCATAGAATTATCTAGAACCCTAAAATCCAGTCTCAATTTCCCTACCAGAATTGCAGAAGTTCCATCATTTACAGTTTCAGATTACCTTGTCCATACCATGTCCAAATGCAATTCAAAAACCTTCAAACTGAGATAGGGTTGGGGTGTTAGAAGGCCAATTTGATGATGATCTAAACTCTCCTTGAAACCACAAAATAAATTTCAAAGTTGTACATGGACTTAGTAAGAAAAACAAACTCGCTATCTACTACCATGAAACATTGACCTTTCAATATAAAATGATCCTCAAATTGGGTCATTAACAATGGCATCATGTTATCAAATGGCATTAACCATGAATTATGAATGTTAGAATTCGTGGATGATGGAATCGCAAAAATATGAAATCATGCAAAACTTATCAAATGGCACTACCCATGGATTACAAAAATTAGAATTCATGGACGATGAAATAACATAAATGAGAATTGTAAGACCAAGATATAGAAACTCAATCCCCATTGACATAACTTATGCCCAAATGGGGGCATGCTTTTGTATGGCATCACTAAACACTATTTTTGACAATATGATATCATACCACCTAACATCTCCTACCCAAACATGCTCCGCCCTGACGTTTCTCCAGCAAGCTAATAGAAAGAGTGGTAGCACCACTAGCACTTTCTACCCTATACAACCGTGATCTGACAAACAACAAAAATAATGGCTAGAGATATAAAGGGCGGTTTTTGTAAGAATACCAAGTCGACCTGCCCCTAATTGTGTACTTACACAAAGTGGAGGAAGATTTTAGTGCTAGAGGTAGGTGGGTTGGGGCTGGGTCTTCAAAGATGGGAGGGGATGGGCCATCCATTTTGACCAAAAAATGAGATTGATGTCGTGATTCTTTCCTAAAGAGAAACATTCAGCATTTGTTCCTTCTAAGGTACCCTTGTTTTCCACAATAATAACCCATTTCTGTGGCAGAATATTTGGCAGACAGGTTCTCTTGAGAGCAGACTTCTTTGCTTCAACGGCCGCTTTAGCAAAGATTCTAACTATGGAAAATTTAAAGAAGAGACATCATGTTGATTGTTTGGAGCTATATGTGTAACAAAAGTGGGTATTCCATCAATCTTTTGCTTCATTGTGTGACTGCAACTGCAATGTGGAATAACTTTTTAAGGCAGATTGGTTTGACTTGGGTCACACCTAGAACAATTGTGGATCTATTTTATGCCTAAAGAGGGTTAAGTGGCAGCCTCCAGACAGCAATTGTGTGGAAGATGGTTCCTACATGCGTGATACGCCATATGATATGGATAAGGGTAGGTGGTGTATGAGATCTCATATTGCTTGGGAATGAGAAGTTATTGCTCTTTATAAGGTTCCAATGAAGCTTTAATTGCATCATTGACTGAAGTATAGACCATGTGGTTTGGGCCTTCTATTAGGGTGTTACAAATGATATCAGAGCCTATCCCAACCAGAAATGTGGGACTTGAGCCATGCCACCTATAATGAATAGACCCGATGAGGACGTCAGGAATTTAAGGGGGTAGATTGTGATGCCCCATATGATATGGATAAGGGTAGGTGGTGTATAGGATCCCATATTGCTTAGGAATGAGAAGTTCTTGCTCTTTATAAGGTTCCAATTGAGCTTCAATTGCATCATTAACTAGTCATTTTGGAGTATAGGCCATGTGGTTTGGGTCTTCCATTGGGGTGTTACAACATGCCTCATTTGGTGCACTTGTGGATCTATTTCATGGCCTAAATCTAAACAAACTTTCTTGTTTCGTTTTCTTCTTCTAGATATGTCGCTTTTGTATACTTCCTATGTGCTTGTTTTGCACACATTAATGAAGAATTATTTTTTTTTATAAGTAATGAAGAATTATCATTTACAATAAATCCTTCCTAAAACGAGGTTAATCTTCAGTCCAGCAAGTTTGGACAGTTTTTTAAACAGAACAGACTTTGGGGGATGGCCAGCCATTCAGGTAGCAGTTGAACCAGGCCATTCTGGTGTTTGGAACCAGCTGAAACCATCAACAAAAGTACAAACTTTTAGGCCAATTAATCAATTCCTTAATTCAAAAATAAGATTATTCGTATTTCTAAAGAACAAAGAGATCTGAGGCAACATAAGCTGAACTTAATGAGCTACACCCTCAATACAATAAAAACAACCCAAGTTCAAGCTTGGAATATTATAGATTTTTTGTTAGAGATTAACGAGGAATATTTTTTTTTTTTTTTTTTTGATAAGTAATAAGGTATTTTTTTTTTTTTTTTTATAAGTGATTAATGAGGAATAGTCTCGTTCAAATAAATTTTTTTATTTTACAGACCATAGATGCAGTATACCTAGTAGAGGGGCTGCCAACTATCCAATGCAACCTTTTTGATAGGCAATAAATCTTTTGTCAACCAATGCAAAAAAGTTCATCAAAGTACACAAGGTATATACAAAAGAGTCACCTATATAGAAGTAGAAAAATAGACAAGAGTTAGTCCATTATAGTCTATAGAGGCTGTCTAGAGGAAAAGAGTACTAAAAAGGTAAAATTTTGAGCTCCTCCAGCATCTATTCAGAATCCTCAAATTTTTTGTGGTTCCTTTCTCCCTAAAGAAACCATGCTAGACAAGTGTGAACCATCTTCCACACCATGCTCATGCCATATGACTGCCAACTATTCAATCCAGTGCCCTCCATTAGATCCCCCATTCAAAGTAGAAATGCTTAATGGGAAAAACTCATAGACCTATCTTTTGATAGCATTCCAAATGCAAAAAACACAAGAACCCACCAAACAATTACAAAAAAATATTTTGCATTTAAACATTGATCATGTGCAATTTTCATACACTTCTAATTAAATATTAATGGAGGAGCTACAAGGGCTTAATGCTGCCAGTGAAAATAGAGCATTAAATGAATGTGGTAGGTGAAAAAGTTGTCTCACTCAACTCTTAAGTCCGAGAGGATTATCCTCATGCAGGAGGTGAGCCGAAGACATAAGTAAGTAAAGAGGAATGCCTTATTAAAAGACTGGTGTTGTATGTATAAGTGGGGCCTTTACAGCAAGGTGGTTAAGGATATTTGGCAATCGATAATTCAAATATTTGGACTTAAGTAGATCATGCCAGGTGGTGGACTTAATGGCTTGTTGGTACAAGTTCTTTAAAAACCATAGAAATTTAGAGGTTTGGAGTATGGTCCCAGTGTGTTTGATCTGATGTATTTATTAGAAATGTAAGATTCGTACCTTCGAAGACTATGAGAGGATGGTGTCAAAATTAGAGTAATTATTTTTAACTCCATATATTTTTGGATGGTGGTGCACAATATGTTCAACTCTAGTTTTAATCAAGGAACTATGTTCTTTTTCATTATCACCTAATGTACTTGGGCTGCATCCTTAGTGCTTTGTTAAATACTCAACCATTGATCCAAAATTCCTAGGAATGTTGGATATTAATTTGGTTAAACTTTTAACCCTCAAGATCATAACATTCCACCAAGCTTCCAAATTTGACGTCCACGGCGGCCCACTCTATCGACATTGACCTAGTGGTAGCCCTTTCCCTTTTGGCGGCTTCACTCATTTATCAGTATTCAATGACTTAACACTATACTCATACATAGCACCAAGACATTTTAATCCAACCTACAGGTTGCCTCCGTGACTTAAACTCGTGACTTGATTCTTGCTTTGATACCAATTGTTGAAGACTCAATCATAAATCCAAAAGCCCTAGGATTGTTGGATATTAATTTGGTTAAACCTTTAACCCTCGGGATCATAACAACTTTGAATAATATTACCTTAATTATCAAAACAAAAAATTAACACACTAGACTAAACACGAATCACCATTAAGAACACGACAGCATAAACATCAAAATCTTAATCAATCAATCAATCGGTTTCTCACAAAAGATAACAACAGAATCGAACAATAAACCACCCACAACAACTCCATATATAAGCCAAAAACCCATTAATTAGTAGACTCCATATACAAAAACACCTGAATTTCCACAACCAAACCCTAGAGCAAAATCCACAGCATGGAACAAAACAAAACAAACCTATGGATTGAAAATGTGAAAAAAGACATATGGAGAAGACAACAAAGTATTGTAGGATTCAGATTTACTAACCCATTTCGGATATACTAGTCTAAGAAGCCTGGGCAGTTTTGGGAATGAGAGGAAACGGCTGCTTCTTCGTCTGCTGTTGCTTCAACTTGGCCTCTTCTTCACGGATCTTTTGCATCTTGAGCATCCGCTCCATGACGAGTTCGTACTCGCACTTCTCGTAGGAGTGGCGCTCGGTCTCGCACTTCCAGGGTAGGTATAACTCGGACTGCCTGCACTTGTTGAGAGGGATCAGAAGGTGGGCGCATTGGTCTCTGTATGGAAGCGGGACCTTCGCCTCCACCATTTCAGCCTGCGTTGCGATCATTTTCTTCGAAGATCCCTCCACTTCCATGGCTTTGCTAAATTGTTTCTGTTTGTTTGGAGTGTTCTGGGAATTGTTACTTCGCAGTTCGCTGTATGCTTCGGCTACGCCTGTTCGAGGCTTTTCTACCGAATGGGCGCTTCGCTGGTGTCCTTTGGGCTTGTTTTGGGCTTCGGCTTTTGGTAAATATGCCTTTTATTACCATATATTTGTTTCAATTATTCTGTTTTTACTATTTGGGAAAAAAAAAAAATTTATTTGGAAGTTCATGTAAAAAATATATGCTTCCCTTCTCATATTTTACACTTCTTTGCTGAAAAAGCGCCTTAATCGTATCAAATACAAGAAGTATTCATTGTTTGCAGACTCTATACTATTTTGTGGGATGTGGATGAGTTTTCATCTTCATAATTGTATGTACAATGTTATCCCAGGTTGCATTTTGGCACGGGGGTTTTGCAACGGATAATAATCTTCATAGTTAGCTAACTTTGTCACTTTGAATATTGCGTATGCAAAGAAGATCCAACAACCTTAGGTTTGTCTTACAATGTATAATGATTGGGGTGCATTCGTTGTTGCATGCTATGATTGATAAAGATTGTCAGGCTAAAAGATCCACTAGGGCTAAGTAAAAATTTGAAAATCTTATTCCGAATCCAATTCCATTCTAACTCTGACATAATGTAATTGGAGTTGGAGTCGGAGTCGGAGTTGTTGTTTGGCTGACTCTGACTCTGATCTGATCTGACTTTATGCTCCAACTCCAACTCCGACTTTGCCATCTAACTTCGACTCCGACATATTGTACATATATTATAAAAATATATAATTATCTATACATTTATCATATATACTATTATAGTTATATAGTTATATAATTAGATTTTATATAGTTAAATTCAATAATATGCTAGTATGAGCTAATTATTATAAAATAATATATTTATACTATAAAAAATAGACTAATAATAATTTAGTATATATAAACATCATAGTATTACAACCATACATAATCAAGTATATAAATAAGTTAGACACTAATATTGAAATAAGTCTAATATACTAAGTTAATAATAAATAATACTAATTTACTAAAGTCTAATCACATGTAATTAGACACTATAAATAAGTTTAGTATAAAAATAAGTTATAAATAAGTTAGATACTCGTATAATATAATAACATGTAATATTATAGTATAGAAATAAGTCTAATATAATAAGTTAATAACACATAATACTATAGTATAATAACATGTATTTAGACACTAGAAATAATATGTAATACTATAGTATGATAACGTGTAATTAGAACTATAGTACCATAAGTCTAATACAAAAATAAGTTAGATATTAGTATAGAACTAAATCAGCCATAAATGATTTAGTTTTAGTTTTTAATTTTTTAAAAAATTAAAATTTGAAAGCTAATAAAAAATTCCTTTTTAAAAATGAGATAAATATGAAGCTAAAAACAAATCTTAAAAAATTTCAAATCCGACTCTACTTTGACTCTGTTTCGACACGTCGGAATCGGATCAGAGTCTACACAAATTGGAGTCGGAGTTAAGATTTGAACTCTGACTAAGTCGATGCTCACCCTTAAGATCCACCATGAGATAAGGGCTCTTGTGGCATTGACAAGGAAATATTAATAAGTTTCTCTAATGTAAAATTGAATTCTAAATAATGAACCTGTTTTGCACCGCTGCTAACCGACTCAGTCAACCTGTACTACAAGAAACGTAAGGGCTCAGTGGGTAGTGTAACAACCCGATCCTAAATTAGGCCATAAAATTATTTTTATGTATTTTCATATTATTTTAATAATTATATTATTGTTATTATTATACTATTATCGTTTTATCAAATTATATGTCTTTAATAAGTTGCTCATTTTTAATCTAGATTATTATTACTATTATGATTATTATTATTTATTTATATGATAAATGTAGTTAAATGCTTTAAACTGTTGTCATGTTCTCCATCTCTTCTCTGATCCATAACCGACTCCAACTAAGCACGTTGATCACCCTCTCTCATCTTTAAATCTCATATTCTCCCTCGATAGCACTATCCATGCAACAACCTTCATGAAACTGCCCAACAACCAAACCGACAATGCTACAACAACCAACCCGCAAACCACCACCTCACAGTGCCGAGCCCTCTCGTTCACCACAAAAACCACCACACATGGCATTTCCCATGAACCTAGCTTCTCCCTTGTCGATGGAAGACATCATGTAACAGCCCGCAAGAAATTCATTGGTGGAATTTTTATTGACTTTAGGAATCTTGTGAAAACCCCATAAGTTTTTACGAATCGACCAATCGCATAGGTTTTAGTCTGTCAACATAGTCAGTGTTATCACTCACTATGCTGCTAGAAATATGAGTTTTATTTATTTGAGGTGGTTAGAAGTGTCAGAATGCATTAACGTCCACGCCATTAGACTCAGTGGATTATTTAGAATTTTATGACGCAATATCCTATTTTCATAATTCCGGATGAAACGTCTGTTGGAAATTATGAAATTATTTTTAGGGACACTTCGAGGTTGAATTTTGATAAACGATTTTCACTGTTGGTTAATATGAATATTTAGGAATTTTTAGTGTTAAGTTTATGATTCACTTTTTTGGAGTGAATAGTAACCTTGGTAAGCGCACCAATTGCAGTGTTTCAAAATCACAGTATGGAATGTCCAAATTAGATTAGAGAAGTTTTATTTGAAAACTTGGCAAGATCTTAGCCATACTTAGTGAATAATATTACACACTTGGCACCATGAGGAACATTTGTTGGATTTGAAGGAATGAAGGTGTGAGATCATGTCACTTAAGCAAAACTTTGCTTCATCTGCTCAGCCAAATGGTGGCAGACCAAAAGAAGGTTTCAATCCTAGTGAAACCCTAAATGGTGGGAATCCAATTGAAAGCCTAAAAGCTTGGTTGAAACCGAAACCCTAAACGGTTTCCCCAAACCCTAAAGTTGGCCTCTAAACCCTTTCTAATCCGATTTCTAGCATTGTGTTTAATCACTTGATTAAATCACTTTCACATGCTATTAATCATTCAAATTTGTGTTTGAACATCATTATCCAACCTTGCTAATCTTGAAAAATTGATTGGACCAAGTGATATTGGATTTGGGCTTGATAGCAACCCAAACCCTCTTTAAACCCCAAATTTTAGGCCCATTAAGGCCCACGAATTTGGTCACTATAGGATTGCTTCATGGCTAAGTTTTGTACCCCCACTTGGCTGGCCAGACCTTTACAAGAAGGGCCTAGAAGGTTCTTGAAAGACAAAGCTAAAGGGCCACCTCACTCTTTCACTCTCACACTCTACCTTGAGAAAAGATCTTGGTCTGATTTTTATGAGAAGAAAAGGCCAACACTCAACCATTCCTTCAGTCCTATCACTTTACATAGCTTGTGTAAGAAGCTCTCCAGTCCACTTCCCACGAAAAGCAGCTCTCCTTTATACTTTTCCTTCATAGAACACAAAAGACACTCTCGGATAGTTTTTCTTACCTCTTTTGAATGCCTGTTTCGAAGTTTTTGTAAGTGTTTTCTCGCAAAGTTTCCTTCATGAAAGTTCTTTCTTTTGGAGTCTAGTTTACGTGGATACCTTATTAGTTCCATTTGGAGATCATTTGATCGGTCAAAAGTTGTTTAGACCCCAAAAAGGTCATTCTGGGCGATAAACTGGAGAGTGTGTTATATTTTGGAGTTTTTGACCAAGCTAATGAATAGATCTTGGTCCGAAATTTTTATGGAGTACTGTTAACATGTGTATATGATTATTGGTTGAGGATTTGTTGCATGATTAAAAGTTTTGGTAAAATATTTTCTTAGGTCTAGAAACTTAGAAACTGGAAGAGGAAAAACAATTTCTGTTTTGAGAAAGTTTAAATCTTTTATGTTTTAATTTTATTCCAATGGCTTTGATATTTTTATTGGAAGATCCTAAGCATCTTATATACATGTTAGAATGTTATTTTGAAGATATTTGATGTTAGTTTCAAACATATGAAATTTTGTGCAAGGAGATATTCGGTTAGGCCAAAGTGATGATGTTCTTGGCTAAATTTATGTTTTGGTTGATGTTTACCCATGTGATCTTGAGTTTGAAGCTTGGATCTGTTTTAGAACATCATTTTAAACCATGTGATGTTTTGGTTTGAAGATCACATTTTATAAGTCATGGATCAAGAGGTTGATCAAAACAAGTTGGAAACAAATTCTGTTTTGAACTTAGAAGAAAAACCAAAAAGTTCCAAGTATGGTTTTAGTGATTTTGATGACTTTTGTTCATGATTCAAAACATGATTATTCTTAAGAATATGTTATGAGTGTAGTAGAAGAAAAATTTTGGTTTAATCATGAGTTTTGAGATTTGAAAGAATTACAACAAAAAGCAAAGGAAATAGCCTTTGTAAGTTTCGGCCATATAGAGTTTTGATGGTTGTGTTTAGTTTTAAATTTTTATGAATTGATATTTGAGTTTAGGAAAAAATTTACATAAGGTATGTAAATTTTGGTGATTTTTGAAGTTATGATGCAAAATCCTTAAGTTAGGGGTAAAATGGTCATTTTCCCACATGTAGAGGGTAAAATGGTAATTTTACTCTAAGTTGATATTTTTCCATATTCCTAATTGTTAGTGATTAAGTTCTAATTTTTAGAAATCACTACTTTCAGTTTCTCGTGATCGCACTTGAGTTTTGTCTCGAAGCGCAAAGATCGAGGTAAGTTAGCTTTTAACTTACTATCAGTTTAATGTGTATGAGTGATAAGTAAGGGAACTAAAGTGTATGTATGCATGTTATCATATGTGTCATGCCAAGTCATTACATATTTATCTGTTACACAGAATTTATTCTGTCATGAATTATTCATCTGTTACACAAGATATTATGTCACGTATTGCTATACATTGCAAGTATGTCATGTTAAGTATGCCATATGTTACATGTATTTCATGTCACGTAATATTCACTGTCACATGTTACGCCATGTTAAGAAATGTTGTCTATTATATGGTATGCCATGTTACGAAATGTTGCATGTTACAAGTATGCCATATTATGAAATGTTCTCTGTTACATTTATGTCTCGAGGTATGTCATGTCTGTCGTCTTAGTTCATGTCACGTTATGCTACGTCAGGACTTCTGTCTTTTATGTCACGTTCATGTTACGTCACGTTACGAAATGTCATGTATGCCAGTTAAGTTATTCATGTCAATCACGACCCTAAGCGCTAGGATGGGGTAATATCCTAGTGGAACTCCTTTGTTCACGCTGGAGTGTCTAAATAGGTGTGAAATTCTCTGGGTTGACGAAGTACAGTCAACAGGTTGCGAATGGGGCCTAATTAGCTGGTCACCGGAGCGCGCCAGGCACTAACGCCGATGGTGCCATACATTATGTTACGTGTGTCCACAGCAAGTGTGGCACAAACAGATAAGTCATGGGGCCACAACAACTGTGGAGCATGAAGTATGGGGCCACAACAACTGTGGAGTACGTATTAACGCACTCACAGTTGGTATAGACACCTGTGATGTGATGCGGTAATCGGCAGGGACACACGGCTCAAGGGAACCTGTGTAGCATCCATATGGTCACTTTAATGATTAAGTCTATTGAATAAGATTCCAAGTTCAAGTCATGTTTCACGTTATGTTATGTTCAAGTTTACATTCACGCAATCATGGTAATCCCATGAGACAAGAATATGTTTCAAGTTCATGTTATGTTATGTTCACGTTCACGTTATGTTCCAAGTTCACATTTATGTTATGTCATGCTCAAGTTCAAGTTCAAATTATGCATGTTCACGTTCATGCTATGTTTCAAGTCCATGTTATGTTCCAAGTTCACGTTCATGCTATGTTTCAAATCCATGTTATGTTTCAAGTCACATTCATGCTAAGCTTCAGTTTCAGTTTAAGTTATGCCAGTTATGTTATGTTGTATGTCAAGTTATGCTATGATTACTTATTATTTGATTATGCATTCATGCTTTTACTGCCATGCATGCATCATTAACCTGTGTGGAAGTTTCTTGTTAACTTACTGAGATTTGTAATCAAATCTCACTGTGGTAGTCCCAACTACCATTCCCCCCGAATGGTAGATCTTATTACAGGATCTGAAGGAGAATCAAGAATCGACCATCTGGAAACGATCGATTAAGCGATGGTGCGACGTAGATGGTAGTACAGTAGTTACCTCAGATTACTACTTGTATTTGTGGTGTTCAATCTCCAACACTCTTTTGATCACAACGATATGGACTATTACTGTGATCTCAGTTGTTTAGTACGTCATTATGAATGAAGTATGTTTTAAGTATTTGGGATATTTCGGTTTGGTGCATAATATTGTTAAAAAGAAAAATTATCCGCTGCGAATATTGCATAATGCTAGATGCATGTTAGGAATATTGCATCTTATATGTCATGAACGGGGGCAGGTAACCTTGTGTTGCATGTCTCGAAGCTTCAAATGTCCGTCCGATCCCAAGCGGAATTTGGGGGCGTCACACATCAACACTACAAACCAAGTTACACGACAACAACCAGTTGGACGTGCAACCCAGCAGAGTGACCAAGAACTTAATCGACTACCTGACACGGCCCCTCCACCTCCTCGAACTACCCAACATCATTGCACCCACTCCAAATCAACATCTCCCATAATAGATCTCAATCGCCGTCACACTAACGGCTCCACATGGATGTGAAGCCTGAAGTCGAGTTTAGCCAGCCCCATGGCTACGTCTAGCTTGCTACAAACCTCCCGCCGCCACACAACCACCGTGAACCTCCCTTACACCCACATCACAACGATGCCAAACATCATGGAAACCACCCCCAAAAACCACTCTCAGAGCCCTATTTATCCACCCAAAAACAGAGCAAGCAGCTCGTCCTCCTCCATGCCACAAAGGAAGCCGAATAGCTCCTAATTCTCGATGCCGAGCACCATACCCGTCATCTGTCCTACCACCATGCCACAGAGGATGTCGATAGCCGGTCGCTGTAATCCTCAACTCAGCCACTTGGGCTTCGTCACTTTATACCCCTCTCTTGGTAAGCCACGCCAATCTCTCTCTCCTTCCTCCACCAATTTTCTAGGCCTAATAGGTCACTTTGCTACTCAAAAATTTGTTGGTGCCGTAGATCTCGGTCCGACCACTCAGATCCACTATCGTATGGTGTCCATTTCTTCCTCGATGAGTCACGCACCCCTATGTTGCACAACCCTCTCCTCCAATGAATTCTCTATTGTTCTTAGAAGCTTTGGTTGACTTTTTATTTGGTCTTCCCGTATTATAAATTTATAACCATAGGAGTAGTGTTATTAATGAATATGCCATTACAGCCTTTATCCTTTTTAAATGATTTTAAGTTATTGCCCGTAGTATGTAAGTCATGAAAAAATACATTTTGGCTTGGGTTGGGCTTGACTTTTAATTAGGCTTATGTTTTGAATTGGGTTGGGCTTGATTATGCTTTTACAGAAAATCATTGCATATTGTTTTACATGGGCTTGATTTTACTTGGAAAAATCATTATGTTATCAAGTGTTAATTTATACAACCAAATTACAATAGTAATTCATAAAAGTTTAATTATATTTTAACAATAAGATTATGATTAAGCCTATTTACGAAATGAGTTTTCCATTATTATTTAATAGATTTAGATAAAATATAGTTTCCATTAAATTATATAAAGGTAAAGATGTGTTATTATTATTTATATAATATTAGTATTTATTAAATTTTAGTTTATGATAGAATATTTATTAAATTATTCTCTCTAGTATGAATTTAATTAAGTAGAATATTATGACACGTTTTTCTAACAAGCTAGTAACGATTTGTACTTCGTATAGGTTATGAACTACAAAGTAAAATTCAGGAAGCAACGCAGCGAAGTAAGTACCTTGATCATAAATTAAGATTAACACATGTTAGTTAGTTTAGATAGATTATTATTAAAGTCACTTTGTTGGAAGCCACTTTTTATATACCACGCATGTCATGATTTATACAAGCATGTCATTCATCATATTACATGATCATGTTAACTTGATACAATGTTTAGTCATGGTATGTATGTCATGTACGTATTATGTATGTCATGCATCTCACGTCGCATAAGACACGAAAGATTTCTTATGTTCAAGTACAAGACTAGTTAATAAGATGGTTTTAGATATATGGTACTAATGTGATTCATGTGTGAATGTGTAAACCACAGACTTAAGCGTGGTCCACTACAGTATGCCAGATGTAATAGCCAGTAAAACATTCAATGGATGAATTTCATTAGACCTTAGTAACGTCACGAAATCCCGAAAAGATTTTATGAATCAAGCGACTGATTTGGTTTTAGTCCGTTAGCATAGTCGTATCCCGATCTACTATGGTGACAAAGTTTCATTTTTATTTATTGAAGGCACTTAGGAGTATATGTTGGTGAAACAAATTGCACCATTAGTATCAAATTAATATTTAGGATTTTATGGTGCAATAGTACGCTTCCTGCTTTCCAGATGAATAGTATTCGAGAGTGCCTTTTGATTTAATCAAGGCACTTAGGAGTCAAATTTTACGAAATAAATTGCACTAGTAGACTCATATGATTATTTTGGATTTTATGGTTGTGACTAACCACTCATTTTCTCTCGATTGGTCATGAGTCTTGCATTTGTGTTTTAAATCCTGAAGTTGTGTTTTAAATTGGTAGATGATTTTTAAGTGGAGCCCAGTATTTTAAAGTCTTCGAAATATTTTAAATGTCCAAAATCATTTTAAATGGGGTAAATTTTAGTATTATTGAACCAAACCAGATTTTCAAGCAAGCATCTTTATATTTTGGAGCCATGAAAATAATATAGTTTTTAAAAAATCATTTTATTTAAGTGATTTTAGTTCTTTAAGAGTATTATTTAATATTCATTATTTTATTTTATGTTAAAAACTCTATTTATCTAGATGATTTTATTTCTCTTAAAAATATTTAGTAAACTTCTTTTTTTTATTTTATGATGAAAAATATTATTTTGGGATTAAGAAAACAAAGTTGGATTTTAAATTTAGTTCCATTGTATTTCTATTTCTTTTTCTATTATTTAGTTAGTTTATTGTCCATGTTTAATCTCCACTATTGGATCTAGGTTAGAAACCCTAGGATGTAGGGCCCACTCTCTCTCTCTCTCTCTCTCTCTCTCTCTCTCTCTCTCTCTCTCTCCCCCCCTCCAACTAACACCCCCTAGTCCTTTCCCTTCTCTCTCGGCTCCTCATCTCACAGCACACGCCCGTTGCCGCCACCGTGATCTCTAGCGACAACCTGGTCGTCTCTAGTCGACTGGCCTCTCCTATCCTCCCTCTCTTCCCCTTGGCTTCTCACCCTGTAGATCCCCCCTCCCTCCATCTCCCAATCACTCTTCTCCCCTCCCAGCCCCTTCTCACGGCAAGAGCATCAATGGCTCTCTCCTTCAATTTCTCTTTGTTCTCCCATTTCCACTCCTCCCATGTCTCACGGCTAGCCACCTGAAATCGAGGTTGATGGGCACCAACATGGACCTAGTCTTAAAGATCATTTGCAACTTCCAAATAGACCAATTACAAGGTCCGCGGGTTCATATCAGAGGTCTACCCCTGCAGCCCAACGCCTCCTCTTGGTTAGTCCCACAGAACCCCATCTTAGCCAATAACGGGAGCAAGCCCATCAACCCATGCTCGAGCTCCATCTCTCAGCCACTCAGTTTTGGTATACCACTTCTCTTTGTTTAAATTAAGTTATGTTATTAGTTGTGATTCAGGATTAAGTATGGATATGTATGGTGTTGTGTTGAGTACTTGGGCAGATTTATATTTAATTTATGTATCGAATGTGTTGGATGTGGTAGACTGAGGAGAAGTAAGATATGGTTTGCGAAGTTGTAAAATTGTGTGAAGTGTTGGAAGCAAGTGTGTACTTATGTTAAAGGTGTTGGTTGAGTAGATTAATTTATGCATATTGAATGTAACATGAAGTTTTTATGATTATTTGGTTGTGTGATTGATTTGTGTTGAGCTCAAGTGATTGATGGATGGAGTATGTGTATCCTTGTGTCGATTGAATATATGGACAGATTTTAAGTTTAGTCTTTAGTTTCACTTATATTGGATGTGTGAGCACATAAGTGATTTCTAAATGCATGATTATGTTTGAGTTGGACTATGTTTATAATTGGATTGTATTGAGATGCTTGGGGTGAATATATGAAGTTGGATGGATTGTCTTGAAGTGTTGGGATGAGATGATGGAATTGTAGTGGAGTTGAAAAGCATGATGATGATGTTGGTTGTTAAATGGACCTATTTGTTTATATTAAATGTATTGAGTATAGATGGAGCTTGTTAAAATAAATTAGTGATTTAAATCGATTGTATATTGATCTTAGGTGATAAAAAGGGTAGGGAATTGATTGGTTTCATATATTGGACATATTTGTATACTTTGAATGTATTATGTATGGATGACATTTGTGAGAACAAGTGGATATTTAGATGGATTATATGTTGATCTTAGGTGATAAAGGGGTATGACACATGTATGTTTGGTGGATTGTATTGGTATGCTTAGTTGGCTTGTGTTATGCATTTGGATATGAGGAAGTGAATTGGGATTTGGGTTAATGTGTATTAGTTTAGGTATGGGGGAAGGGTATTGTTTAAGAACTGGTATTGTGACTACGGTTGGGTTTTATGGTGAAGTGAGATTAAGTTGTAGGCTCATCAATAATGGTTGGAGATTAAAAAGAAGCATGAAAGCTCACTTTATTAGTTAGAAAATGAAGTCGGGATTTCAGATTTGTAGATATGCTTAAGATGTATGGCAAAGGTTATTTTTCAAGGATTGGATGATGACATGTGTAAGTGAAATGAGATGGATATTTTGAATACCTAGAGGTGTAAGTTTGTACAATTAGGAATCTTATGGAGGGGTATGCAAGTAAATAGATAATGGAGGTTATTTGGACAATGACTAGTCTAAGAGGGAGAAGTCTAAGTAAAAAACCAATTGGAGGTTAAAGCCATGAGGGAGAGAATGGACTAAGAGTTATGGATAGTTTTATTATGTAAGTTCTACGTTTAGTGTTCTTGTAAATGAAAAGGAAATGATGAAAGGTTGTGAATGCATGTAGGTTACTATCTGACACGTACATGAATGGACTGGATGAAATGTGCATAGCATGGAGTCCAGGTAAGTATTACGTTCATGCTCTTCTAGAGTTTTCTAATGATATGAAAATGAAAATGAAATGTTTTAGTTATGAAGAGGAAATAAATGCGTTTATGAGAAAATTGTTCTTTTATGAAATGAAAGAAAAGAAATGTTTCTTAGAATGGAAATGCTTTATGAATCTATGCTAAGGTATTAAGGTTTCAGCATGCGTATGTAATGACATTCTTTGACAGCCCCTTTTTATGCATCCCAAGAATAGTTGTATGCATGTGAATGGATGTTACATATAGTATGTATTGTATGTATGTTCTATGAAATGAGTGATGAGGTTTTATGCTTTATGATTATGAAAAGTTGTTTTATGAAATTAAATGAATTGATGAAAAGGAAAGGAATGAATGAAAGGAAAGAAAATGACTGAAAAGAAATGAATATTTTAATGTATGAAACTACGTAACAGCCATGATTGATGGATGAATGATGGTACCAATGGACTAGGTAGATTGTAATGTCGAGTAAGTAGTACTGGTAGTGCACCCAATGCTACCCTCTGACTGAGAGATTCCCAACCCGTGACCATGGGCAGAATTGGGTCCAAAGACCACTAATCCCAATACACAGGACGTAACAGTGTGTATCGGCCAGAGAAAAGTGATAAGAATAATTGTATTTATGAAACGTTTTAATTTTTATGAAGGAATGCACAAGGTGGGAAATGTTTTGAGGAATGAAGATTTTTTAAAAGAAAAACCTCACCTTGTAATGTTTTCAAGGAAAAGAACATATTTTATGTAAAGTATGTATACGAATGAGAAATGCATGAATGAAACTTATATGTTAGTATATTTTTACAAGTATGAAGTAATGCTTACTGAGTATTGACTCATTTTGTTTTTACGTGTGCCGCACCTATGAATGAAATGATGACGAAGCATAGGGACATACATGGCCCAAGGAAAATGTGACAAAAGTCGAGGCCTTTTGTGTAATATATGAAATCTTATTTTTGTAAAAGAACTTATATTTTAGTTTAATGATTTCCGCTGCAAAACTATCTCTTAGATTTGTAAATTCAAGTTTTAAATTTTAACTGTCGAATCTTTTATATCCTGGGAAGGGAAGGGAAAAGCTTTAAAAGGTTAATAATTCTCGTCTCGATTTCTAAAACCATTTTCTAAAGTCCCACCATAAGGACGGTCATTAAAATGATGCAATAATAACTTTCACATTTGTTTCGGGAGAATAGCGACATCCAAGATAGCACCACGTGGCACCTCGTACAAACAATTGTTAAATTGCTATGTGGAATTATCAAATCTACTGAGAATCAGTAGGATTAATTTTTGGATGGACACTTGGAACATTTCTAGCCACTCATTGAAATAGTAATAGGAAACTTGTCACTTAGAGAGATGGGTGTGATGGAATGGAGGGCAAATCAAGCCTTGTGATCTTGCCACCTATTCAAAGTGTTCTGACCACCCAAAACACTTTTTGACCAACCAAAAGAGTACTTCAACTCTAATGAAATCCCAAACCATGGGAAGCAAATTGAAACCCTAAACACAAGATGAGGGTTGAAACCCTAAACTTGATTCCAAACCCTAAACCACCTGGTTTTTTATTAAGTGTTTAATCACTTCTACATGCTATTTGTTCTGGACATATTTCGTACCCTCCACTCTCTATCAAACTTGCAACCAAAGAAGTGGAAAGGCCTGAAGGGTTTAGAAACGCCTCCGATGTCTAAGTCAAATGAATTGCTTAACCTTTCTTATGGAATCAAGGGGTAATATTTTTGTACCTAATAGAGGGTCATCGATGGATATATATAAAGTGATGAGGGATCCCATCTTGATCCTTATAACAACCTAATCTCTTATTTAAAATTAAGTTTGGGCTTTATTATTTAAATTTCCCCTGTTATCTCGATCTTATCTGTCCTCAAGAGTTTGTTGGATTGCCTTAGCCGGTATGACCTTGATAAGCCCTTATCCATTGGGCTTATCACAAACCCACAGGCCATAGACTACACGAGACGTTCACTCAGGGCCCATCTACCTAGGCTAGGCCCTTGAGGATACACAATTGGGCCCATCAAGTCAAGTAGGGATTTTAAGCCCTTCCAGTTACCCAGAGAAGTCTCATTCTGCGAGGCGTGATGAGATTCCATTCATTGCGCCGTTTTGTGACCTGAGTAGTTGCCCTTTCGAGTTTTGTGCATCAGATGGTGGGATGTCGCTCCACTTCCAACTATTTTGGACATGTTTTGCACCCTCCACTCTCTATCAAACCTACAACCAAAGAAGTGGAAAGGCCTGAATGGTATAGAAACGCCTTTGATACCTAAGTCAGATGAATTGCTTAATCTTTCTTATGGAATCAAAGGGTAATATTTTCGTACCTGATGGAGGGTCATCGATAGATATATATAGAGTGATGAGGGATCCCCTCTTGAGCATGAGCATTGTAACAACCTAATCTCTTATTTAAAATCAAGTCCGGGTTTTATTATTTGAATTTCCCTCGTTATCTCAATCTTATCTGTCCTCAGGAGTTTGTTGGATTGCCTTAGCCGGTATGACCTTGATAAGCCCTTATCCAGTGGGCTTATCACAGACCCACATGCCATAGCCTACACGAGACATTAGCTTGGGGCCCATCTACCTGGCCCAAGCCCTTGGGGATACGCAGTCTAGCCCATCAATTCAGGTAGGGGATTTAGACCCTTCCACTATTAATCACTCAATTTTTCACTTATATGGCCTTAACCACTCTCCTACATCTTGGTAATCACATTGGGCCATTAGAAATTTGATTTAGACCATTAGAAATTTGATTTAGACTCACCCTTGACTGAAACTCCAAAGGAAGCCCATGGAAATCCCAAATTGAAGCCCATCGATAAAGCCCATGTTTGGCCCACCAAAACCACCATCAAGGGAGGCTTTTTTAGGAAGGTTCTTTCCCCTCCCAAGGCCAAGAAAAGGTGGCTTGATGGCAAGTCAAAAAGGCTACAAAATCACCATCCATCATTCACTTTTGCAGAAGAAAACCATGGGCTGTTTAGCCCAGGTTTCACCACCATTTTGGCTACCAACCTCCCATCAAAGAGGCTTAACTAAGCCCCTAATTTAGCCCCTCTAATAACCCCACATGGCCTTCTCATTTCTTCCCTAATTTGTGCAAACGTTCCTCACTTGTTTAGAGAGAAACAAGAGTGAGAGCTTTAGGTTTTTTTGAACCCTTTGTGAGTCGGTTCTCATGAAAATATCTTCATGCATTTTTTTCCTCATTGAGTCTAGCTTCTATTGTTATGTTTTGGGTAATTTTTTATGTAGTTTGGATTGGTGAAAATCAGATCTAAGCATGCAAAGGTCACACTGAGCAATAATCTAGACGTTTGTGTGAAACTTTGATATTTTGATGAAGTTTTAACATGTTAATATGCAAGTTAGTTTTGGATTTATTGCATGTTAAGAATTTTTATAAAGATTTTTGCATGATTTTGGAAAGTTAGGAATTGGAAGTGTCAAAATAGTTTATGGTTTGGTGAAGTTGTAATCTTTTGTTATGGAAACATGATCCAATATTCTTGATATTCACATATAATGTTCTTAATGCTTTTATTTATGTGTTATGAGTTTATTCATGCAAAGGTTTGCCATGTGATTCTAGATTTAATGCTTAGATCAAGTTAGAACTTGAATATCAGGTATAGGTTTTATTTCTTTAAGGTTTATTTCGTGAAAATTTTGGGATCTAGTGCTTTTGATCTAAGATTAAAAGCATGGTGTACTCAGTTTTATGCTTAAGTGCAAACCCACTTTGAAGCTTGTATTTTTATGATTTTGTTGTTTGATCAACCATGATATCACATAGCTTTGATTTATGAACATGTTAGGAGTGTGATCATAGACGTTTGGAGTCATTGGAATTGATTTGGAAAGCATTAGACCAAGCACATCAAGAGTTGGTCCTAATTGACCTAAACTTGGTGTTTTGGCACTTTTGTTGATGTTGTGAGTTTTGAAATGTATATTTTGATGTCTTACAATGATTTAGAACATAGTATATGATTTTTAAGTGTTGCAAAATTTGGTTAAGCATGTAAGTTTGAATTTTGGATGAATTGCAACAAAAATCAAGTTTTGGCCTATATATGTGAATTGGCCTAAACATAGTTCACATAGTTGTATTGTGTTTTAAATTTTTTTCCTTGGATATTTGGATTTAGGATAAAATTTATATGAAGAATGTAGATTTTGGTAAGGTTTGGAGTTAGTATGCAAAATCCTTAATTTAGGGGCAAAATTGTAATTTCTCACAAGTAGAGGGGTAAATTTACAATTTAGCCTTAAGTCAAAACTTTTTATGTTTCTAAGTATTTAATAGGATATTCTAACCCTTATGAATATCTCGTTTTAGTTCACACTATTTCACGCTACTTTTTTTTTGTCATGCGTAATCAATGTAAGTTAGCCTCTAATTTACTTCCATTGTATTTATGTATGTGCGGTGGTAAGACTCTGTTACATTATTTTCACTCATGATTATTATAAATTGTTATAACTTGTCATGCCACATCATTTATCACAGTTCATACTTAATTATTACATGCCATGATCTGACCTGTCATCTGTTACAAATTCATTGTCACATATCATGAATGCCATATCATCTCTTACAAGTTTATTTGTCACATACCATGAATGTCACATTATCTATTACACATTTACCTTTTACATGTCATGAATGCCATATAGTTTTTACTGTACAAGTTTATCTATTACATGTCATAGTTACATATCATGAGTCACACAAGCTGTGACGCCCCCAATCCCCGCTTGGTATGGAACGAAGACTTAGGACATCGGGACATGCAACACAATGTTACATACCCCCGTTCATGACAGTTAATATGCAATGCATCCTATTATGCAACTAGAAGTAAGCAATAATCGCAGCGGAAATAAAAGGTTAAGGTGAAAATATGCCAGAATAACTAAAACATCCAAACTTCATTAGATAATCATCATGTTCGAAATACTAAAGTAGCATAGATTTATATACAAAGTCATATTATTCTCTTAATGCAATCTATAACATAAAGGACTTGCGTTATGAACTTCAAAATTAAGTCCAGCTTCCTCTCCAGATCCGGCTTCTCCTCAATCATGCAAACCTAGTGCTCCATCAATCTCGTCCTGATCGATTCATGACACAACTTCTATCATTCCGAGTGGAATGATAGTGATCTCATAAAAAGGTGAGATTTACTCAAAATCTCAGTAAGTTAAACAACTAACTGACACAAAGATAAATCAATCATGAAAAATGATAAATATGCATTGCATGAGATGCAGAAAATCAGCATGCATGTCTCCCATTCAGATTCCTCAACATCTCTTAAAAATATGGAGACAAGGATTTTTACTCAGTAAATAATTTTGTCATCATTTTTTTTAAAGACATAATTTCTTCATAAAAATTTCATCATAAACTTTCATTATCATAGACTTACATCATTATTTTAATTAATAACATAACGTGTGGTAGTGTCACAGTTTCCCATATGCACTATGAGTACCTGCTAGTAACCGTAGTAAAACTACGTTGTCTATAGACTCATTCTCAATGCATTGATAAATATAACATAACATCGTAAAATTCATAACATGTACACCCACCCGCGTTAGGTGTCATAACATCTTGACTTCGCTCCGGTGTTCTTTAAAAAGAACCCATTCGAAGCCTATTGACTGTTCTTTGTCAAATTAGGAGTTATCACTCAATTATTAAACACTCCAGAGTAGACAGAGGAGTTCCACTGGGATAATTCCCCATCCCGGCCTTTGGGGTCGTGACAAAATGATTTTCATGCTATGTTTAAAAAAAAATATATTTTTCATGACATGTGCATATAAATGTAATATGCAAAAATGGTGAAAATGTCATAAGTTATGTAAGTATGCACTCAATGTATCGTATAACATGATAATTTATGCTCAAAATGATAATTGAAGAATAAATGAAACATTTATTAATAATTCATAAGAAATTTATCAAGGTGCAAGTTAGAGGCCAACTTACAAACTTTCGGAGAAATTCGAAATTAGTATCGTAGCTGCGTAAATCGTGTGTATACTAAGTTAGGATTAATACTCTTATGGATAGGTTCAAAATCAAAGACTTCAAAAATTAGATATTTACAAAATACCCCTAGACTTTCAAAAATTGCCATTTAGGCCCTAAATTTTCACTAATTGCAAACGAACTCCAAATTTAACCAAATTTTATGGACTTTATATTTTTGTTATTCTAAAACCATCTATGCCATTATATTTTCAAAATTAAAAGTGGAACTTGTCCAATTAATCCCAACTCGTGGCATGCATCTTAGTTGATACCTATGTGCATTTTCAACTATTGATCCTTATGAATGCATGCATATGAGATTTTCTTTAATCATTAATGATCACTAACATCTTTAGGGACATTATGAAGTCTAATCCTTGAGTAATAAAGTTCATCCCAACACTTAATCAAAGCTAAGAAATCCTTAATCACCAATATGCTTAAAACCGATTCATGCTTGATGATCAAAACAAGATAGATTTAAAACCTATCATGACATGCTTCTAATCACAAATTTAACCTTTCATAATCATGATAGAATGTTGATAGATCATATCAAATCATGCTTAGGACATGCCATAGCTAAACTTCCAATTAAAAACATTCAATCATTCAAACCTTCCTTTAATTGACCCGGTTTTGCATTAAGCATCATAACCTTCTAAAAACTCAACCAAATTTTGTACCAATACATGAAAACAAAGCTTGAAATGCTAGCTAATATCAGAAGGAAGAGCCTTCCAAGCTCTTTAGACTGCCTTACACAAGAACACTCGAGAACTCACAAAAACTCACTTGATTTGCACTCTTTTGATCTCTAAGAGGGAAAAATGCTCTCAAAGCTCAAGATGATGCTTGGAGCTGTGGTGTGGGTGAAATGAGAAGGGGAGGGAAGTATTTATAGGTGGCCAAGGGGTGAGGGATGTTGGCTTGGGTGCTTGGTGATTGGGTGAAGTGGGAGGTGCTCAAATCTGGAAAATTTCCAGATTTGCTTGCATGAGCTTAGGTCACTTGTACAGAATCAAATAATGCCCTAAACAACCATTGTTTCCTCTCCACAGTATCTGCAAGGATCCTGTAGATGACTCCAAGTCATGGGCCATCATTTGGATGGCAGAAAATCCCTTAAACCACCCTTGAAAACAGGTGGATAAATGTGGTTTTGTGGTGGCAGCAAATCAGTTTGGTTTTGAATATTTTTGGACCGTAAAAATGAGTCAAAATTCTTCATGATGGCATGGGATTTCTTGGTGATTGGGTGGAGAAGGAGGTGGCATGGGGTGGTGGTGCAAACCATAGTAGGAGGCTGGTTCAAACTCAATCCAATTGGTTCCTACACAAACTAGACCAAGGTGCACCCGGTTTGGTTCTTTGAATTGGTTGATGCAACCAATTTCATCCAAGGCTCAAACTGAGTTTTGTAGGGTCGCATAAGGTGTTTAAGGACCATATTAACCTTGAGGATAAATCACAAAAATATTGGACCCAAGGGCAAAACAGTCCAAGCATTACAAAAGGCAATGCACAAAACCAATTGAAGCATGGTTTGGGCTTGTCATGTCATTTTTCTTAATGACATGTGGAATGGTTTAGCTAGGGTATTAACATATTCCAATCATGGTTCAAGGGAGTATTAATTCAAGAAAATTTGAATTAAAAAGTTTAAGAAAAGATTAAGCATTATTAAGTTTCAAAGCATAGCTTAAAGTGCACTAACCTCAAGTATGATGGTTAATGGCCTTAGCAAATTTTCAAAACTTAATTTGGGTACTATGAGTGTGATTTGGGCTTAAGAAAACCAATGGTTTGGTGTATTGGGCCTATGGTCTTTGAATGGTAAAATGCGTCCAAACATGGCTTTGGGCCATATAGGATTGAAAAGGGCCAAGGGTCCAATCTACATCAAAGGCCTTATGCCTTCCTATACTTGGGCCAAGACTAGACTTCATTTCCTAAGGGCTTGGTTCAAGGTTTTTCTTGGGCTAGGCCATGAATGCACTTGGGTCCTAAAAAGCCTCGCCAAAATTACTAATGGGCTTGCCTCTCTAATCCTTAACTCATTAACACTAAGTACCAATATTAATACTAATCCCACTATCAACCTTCATGAAAGTGATTAACCAAAAATAAAAAATAAAAACCTAATCTGGAGTACTTAAGGGTTAATCAAGAGGTAATTAAGGTTTTTGTTACACAAGTCCATCATGAAATATTCACCAAGTTTAGTCATGTTTGGTCCACGTACAGTCAAGTTGTTTTTTTAAGTCATTATTAATAAGTCATGGTAATTCCATGAGACAAAACTACACTATTATGGTAACCCCAAGAGATAAGAATATTGTGGTAACTCCATGAGATAAGACCATCCTGGCAACTCCATGAGACAAGGACATTATGGTAATCCCATGAGACAAGAATACATATTCATGTTAATTCAGTATGAGTCATGTTATCTTTCAAGTCAGATAATGTCACATCATTTTGCAAGTCAGATCATGTCATGTCATTTTTCACGTCAAGCACGAGTCATGCTATTTTCCAATATATGTGATCCATATTCATGTTCATGTCATGATGTATCCACACTATTTTACTATCATGCATGCATATGTATACTGTTGGTAGTTTGGTAGTTTACTTCTTTTATAAATCTCACTCAACTACCATTCCTCCCAGAATGGTAGATGATGTGTCAGGATCTCGAGAAACCATGCCTGACAGACTGTACAAGCTGATTCATCCAAAGCGGGATGATGAGAAATTGATAACTACTGTTATTTGCTTTTTTGAATGCGATCTTCGAGATCATAGTTGAACTACTCATGCAACTCAGCAATTTAGTACAATAGATTTTATTTCTAAACTATATTTATGGTGCACTGTCTCTAGTACTTATATTGTTACAAACCTTTTGGACAAGTGTTATAACCTTTTGGAAATCTGTTTTATCATGTAAAATTACGAAGTATGGTTATGTTTTTGGGATATATTATTTATGGTACATAGTATTGCTCAAAGATTTTTTATTTTTATTGCATACTAGTTTCATTTTTTAATTGTTATGAACATGATTATGTAACCTTGTGTTGTATGTCATAATGCTTCAAACTCCATCAAATCGCAAGTGGAATTTGGGGCCATCACACCAGAATATTATCAGCGGCTCCCCTTGTAGCCAAGGGATGTGAGACCGATGCACAACCTTGCACACATAATTAAATGTGTTGGCCAGTCAGATAATTCAAATAAGTCAGATAATTTAAGACAAGTTATGCATATCATGAGCATATATATGAATGATCATGATTTTAAGTTCTCAGCATGAAATATTTTATGAAAAATCCTACATTTATTATGTTTACATGTGATGGGTTTCTTTCAGAGTCTTCGACTCATTTTAGTTTCATTTCATGTTTTTAACCACTCAGGTGAGGAGGATGACGAGTACGAGTATGCGAGCCTGGCTTAGATGGAGCATTTTGATTTAATTCTAGGCTCATTAGATTAATTAATTTATTTTATTAAATTATGAAATATCTTACATGGCTTATTTATAAAACCACGTGACATCCCTAGCCTAAGGAAATGGGGTTTTAAAGGTAGGTAGCACTTTTGATGCCTAAGTTAGTATTTAGATGGTGAAGTATGGATTCAATCGGGTTGTACAGAGTTACCTCAAATCACCAGTTAATGTAAGTTATGTAGGCGATTATCCAATTGATAAGGATTGTATAACCGCATGATATGCTCCGATGATCTCGGGTGTGATGTATATCCAGCTTCAGTTAGGCAATAACCATACAAGGAGACATTGTTACTGACAACAATCTCATATACCTATCCTGATTAGGAAGGCCCATGATTCCCTCAATAGTACTTGATTTGTGGGCCCTTGCGAGGTGGAATGGGCCCAGTCTGATTGGGGAAATATTTGTCCCTCTAGTTACCTCGTAGATTCTTACCATATGAGTATGGTGAGAGTTTTCTTTTCTGCCCCGCAACGCTCTAGTGACCCTTGTTCATTGTTTGCGGTAGTACACGTTCCCATACCTGGGGTAATGTGTGATGGCTAGGCTCCCACATCTCTTCACACAGGGTGTGGCGCCCTCAGCCCTCGCTTGGGATTGGAATGTGACTGAAACGTCGGGACATGTAACACAATGCTACACACCCCTCCTACATGACATATATTATGCTATGCACCTAAGTACACTATCAGTATGCAATAAAGTAGCAGTAGAAAAATAGTAAAGATTGGATAATCTAAGCAAAGCGATAAGCAATTGCAAAGCACATAGCACCGTACTAACATCATATCCCAACATTGTCCAAAATATAAACATGTATCATAAAAATATAGCATCCCAAAAGCATAGAGTATAGTTTAAATCTCCCAAAACACGGGACCTCCTCAAAACATAGTTCCACAAAAGTTGAGATCTAAACCATAAGTCTCTTCTTCTTCTTTTTTCTTTTCCAAAACAACTTAGGTTCCCGTTTTCTTCAAGAGGGTTCGAGCTTCACACGCTTTTCCAAGGTCCTATATTTATCTCGATTGTTACGCCGTCTGAATTCTGCAATGAATTCAAGTATTCCAGAGATCTCTCGGTTGATGGCCTCGAGTCGCTCCAGGATGGAGGGCTCAGGCCGACTTGCAGACATCTTAGGCACGATCCTCTCCAGAGAAGGAGGTGCTGTTCTTTTCCTCTTGGTCATGGGTGTCGTCTACTATACCTATAACAATTTCTACCATTCTGGTTGGGGAATAGTAGTGGAAACTACTACAATTAGATTTCAAGAAATTTCAGCAAGCATACAAGAGGTACATCATGAATGCGTGCATGAATATATACTTGACATATGACTTGACCATTTTCAAAAGACTTGTATAGAAACTTGACTTTTCAGAAAAACTTCTAAACTTCTTATTCACATGATCTTAATTAGAACTTGTCTTATCAGAATATATTACAAGATTTGCATCGAGTGATTCTTATCATATCACAAGATTCACATCAAGTGATTCTTAACACATAAGCTCTTATCTTTGTTCAGAGGGTGGACACAACACGGTTCCCTTTAGCATTACGTGCTCCTGCTAGTTACTGCACCATCAATGGGTCCATACACCGCGATGAATACATCATAAATAGAGATTCATATTAACTCGACCTTACTTCGTCAGGTTACATGCCTTATGCACCCACTAGCGTTAGGCGCTTCCTCACTTCGGCATTCTTTGAAAAGAATTCATTTGAGACTCGTCAACGATACTTTGTCGACCCAGGGGTTACCACTCAATTCTTAAGCACTCCAGAGTGGACAGAGGAGTTCCACCTAAGACATTCCTCCACCTTAGCACTTGGGGTCATGATAAAACCTTTTTTTTTTTAAAAAAAAACCTTTTTCCTTGAAAGCATTTTCCCTCAAATGTATGTGACATGAGACTTATAACATGCGTACTTACATATAACACATGAAATGCCGTGCAAGAAATAACCAAGCATAACATGTTCAATTCATAGCATGATAACATAAATCACATGAGACATCAAAACACATACATGGAACAATGAGAAAGGGGCCTTGGCCCAAACATATGGATGCAAAAACATGAAGAAGCATGACTTGATCATGCTTCTTCTTCCAACATATTTACTTAGAAATCAAAGCATAACAAAATAAAACATAAAATCATGGTATTTGGCCAAGATCCGAAACTTCTAAGACATGGTATAGCCGAATCATCAAGCAACACAAATCAACCACAATATTTTCCTTAAAACTGAAACATGCTTAGAACATTCTTGCCATTTTCATCTTGGATCAAAGCATACCATTCATGTAATGTTCATAATCTAGCAAACAAAGCAAACATAACAATGAAAGGATTCACACAAATATATACAAGTATTAACCAAGAGTAAGTTCAGTGTGTACTTACAGAAATCCACGTAAGGAAATACTAACAAGCTATAAATCCGAATGTGCTTCATTAGAAAGTGCCTAGAAAAATCCTATTTCGTGTTCTCGAGTGTGTGAGGATTTCTAGGGCATCACTTGATCTCAAATCATTTAGCCTTTAAGGTTTTTAGGTCAAAACTCCTTCATTTCACTCATGTAGTAAAACAAGACTTGAAACAAGATGAATACACATATGGTGATCGCAAACATGGAGGATATACATCCCCCACTATTCGACTTCAAGGGTTCCTTGAAAACCCCCTAAAGCCTTTGTCCATAAGAATGGGTAGAAGTGTGCGTATTTCACCATTCTCGAAATCTTCATGAGATTTGAACCCCATTTTGAGTTGAGAAGGTGACTTGTGTGTGCAAGACTGTAACACCTCACTTAATTAACCCTTGATTAATTCTTAGGTACTCTAGATTAGGCTTTTAATTGTAAGTTAATCACTTTCATTAAAGTTGATAGTGGGATTAGCATTAATGTTGGTACTTACTGTTAGTGAGCTAAGGATTAGAGAGACAAGCCCATTAGTAATTTTGGCGAGACTTTTTAGGACCCAAGTACATTCATGGGCCTAGCCTAAGAAAACCTTGAACCAAGCCCTTAGGAAATCAAGGCTAGTTTTGGCCTAAGTATAAGAAGGTATAAGGCCTTTGGTGTAGATTGGACCCTTGGTCCTTTTCAAGCCCCTATGGCCCAAAGCCATGTTTGGCCCTTTTCAAGCCCCTATGTCCTAACAAATGGCCCAATCAGAGGCCACCTGCTGCAAGCCCGTGTTTATGCCATCACCCTTGGTGATATTAGCGAGGAAATCCCCAAGGACGAGGAAACAAAAGTTATCATTGGTATTTTCCTTCAATACCCCTCTTTAGAAATTAGCTTTTTAAATAGTTGCTTAGTACTCAGTAGTTGATTACACCTTAGGAAAAATTGCGTTATACGAGAGGCTTGTGCTTTATTTGACTCCAGCGCCACGAAATCGTTTGTATTCGCGACGTTTGTGCGTATGTGTAACCTGCTGACTTAGACACTACCTCAAGTTGTAGTAATGTCGATTCCGAATGGAAGCATGATCACCTGCACCCGTGTGTTGAAGCAATGTCCTCTGACCCTAAAGGGAAGATTGATGGACGCTGATCTGATCGTCTTCGATCAACTAAGGTTTGATGTTATTCTAGGGATGGACTAGCTGTCCAAACACTGCGCTAGGATAGATTGTCAAAATAAGGAGATAATCTTCAATTCACCTGAGGGTAGACATATTCATCATACATGAAGGATGGTAAAGGCTACCCCCTCTCTAATTTCAGTTTTGCAGGCAAGGAAGTGCATCGCAAATGGTGCCACGGCCTACTTAGCCCTCATAACGGAGTGTTATGGTGATGATAAGGAGATACGAGGGATACCTGTAGTTGACTACCTGGACTACCCCCCGATAGAGAAATCGAGTTCACCATAGAACTAGAACCCACAGCAACCCTTGTCCATAAAACCCCTTATCGTATGGACCCTCTGGAACTGAAGGAGCTAAAAGAGCAAATAGACGAGATACTGGAGAAGGGCTTCATTCAACCTAGTTCATCCATTACCTTGGGGAGCGCCTGTAACAGCCCGCTAGAAATTCATTGGTGGAATTTCTATTGACTTTAGGAATCTCGTGAAAAACCCAAAAGTTTTTACGAATTGACCAATCGCTTAGGTTTTAGTCTGTCATCATAATTAGTGTTATCACTTACTATGATACTAAATTTATGAGTTTAATTATTTGAGATAGTTAGAAGTGTCAGAATGCGTTATGGTCTGTGCCATTAGACTCAGTGGATTATTTAGGATTTTATGGAGCAATAGCCTATTTTCATAATTTCGGACGAAACGTTTGTTGGAAATTGTGAAATTTATTTTTCGGGGCACTTCGGGGTTGAATTTCGGTAAACGATTTTCACTATAGGTTAATATGAATATTTATAATTTTTCAATACTAAGTTTATTATGTATTTTTTTTGGAGTGAATAGTAACCTCGATAAGCGTACCAAATGCAGTGTTTTCAAAATCACAGTGTGAAATGTCTAAATTAGGTTGGAGGAGTTTTATTTGGACACTTGGCAAGATCTTAGCCACAAATAGTGAATAGTATTAGACACTTGGCACTATGAGGAACCATTAGATGGATTTGTGAAGGAAGTCAAGGTGTGAGATGATGCCACCTAAGCAAAGCTCTATTTAATTTGATCAACTAAATTGTGCCAGACCAAAGAGGGTTTCAACCCTAAATGGTTGGAATCCAATTGAAACCCCGAAAGCTTGGTTGAAACCAAAACGCTAAACGGTTTTCCCAAACCCTAAAGTTGGCCTCCAAACCCTTTTTTAATCCGATTTCTAGTATTGTGTTTAATCACTTGATTAAATCACTTCCACATGCTATTAATTAATCAAATCCTTGTTATGATATCATTATTCAATCTTTTAAACCTTGGGAATTTGATTGGGCCAAGAAAAATTGGTTTTGGGCTTGATAGCATCTCAAACCCTAACCAAACCTCCATTAAACCCCAAATTGAAGCCCACTTGGTTGGGGCCCACCAAGGCCCACGAAATTGGCCACCTTGGCAAAGCTTCTTGGAGAAGTTTCCTCCCCCACATGGCAGACCATCCACTGCCATTGGCTGCAACCCATTAGTGCCTTGATGTGAAGAGAAGTCCACTCCATCAACCTCCATCTCTCACAGCTGCTACAGGCAGTCCATGCCTCTCTGTATTCTCCACTTTATGTCACATAGCCACCTTCAATCAAGGGTCATTCAAGCCCATAACTTCCCCTTCCAGAAGTCTAAAGTTGTGCAAGACACACTTCTCTCCATTTTATCACTTCTTTCCCCCTTTCTTAGAGAGAAACCCAAAAGAGCTCTCTCGGGCAGATTTCTAGGTCTTTTTGCGTGGCCATTTTTTATCCTTTGTAAGTATTATCTCACGATTACTCCTTCATAGAAGTTGTTTGTATTTGAATTTAGTTTCTGTGGATATCTTATTAGTCTCATTCCATACTCATTTGTTTGGTCAAAAGTATTTTTAACCATGGAAAGGTCATTCTAGGCGTGAAAGTGGAGAGTATGATATGTTTTGGAATTTTTGACCAAGCTAATGGACATATCTTGGTCCGAAAATTTTATGGAGTATTTTTAGAATGTGTTTGTAAATTTTCATTGAGATTTTGTTGCATGAATAAAGCTTTTGATGATAGATTTCCTTAGATTTAGAAACTTGAAAACTGGAAGTGGAAAAATAGTTTTTGTTTTATGAAGGTTTGAATATTTCGTGGTTTAATCTTATTCCTAAGACTTTGATATTTTTATATGATGATCCTAAGCCTCTTATATACATGTTAGGATGGTATTTTGAAGATATTTAATATTATTTTTAAAGATATAATTTTCTATGCAAGAGGATTTCGGTTTTTGCCTAAGATATGATGTTTTTGGGTTAGATCCATGTTTTATTGAGTTTTAGCCATGTGATTTTAAATTTGATAGCTTGATCTTCTTTAGGACACATTTTTTAAACCATGAGATGTTTTAGTTTGAAGATCACATGTGTATAAGCCATGGATCAAGAATTTGATCAAAGTTAGTGGAGAGAAAAGTTTCTGTTTTGGACTAAGTTCAAAACCAAATGGACTATTATTTTGATCTTAGTTGTTTAGTATGTCGTTAAGTATGAAGTATGTTTTAAGTATTTTGGATATTTCAGTTTGGTGCATAGGATTGCTTTAAAGAAAAAAATTTATTATCCGCTGTGAATATTGCATAATGGTAGATGTATGTTAGGAACATTGCATCTTATATGTCATGAACGGGGGCAAGTAACCTTGTGTTGCATGTCTCAACGCTTCAGATGTCCTTCTAATCCCAAGCGGAATCTGTGGGCGTCACAGCGCCAGTTCTATTTGTTAAGAAGAAGGGTGTATCATTGAGGATGTGCATTGACTATAAGGAATTGAACAAAGTAATGGTGAAGAACAAGTACCCGTTACCACGTATCGATGACCTACTAGATCAATTGCAAGGACTATTGGTGTTCTCTAAGATAGACTTAAGGTCTGGTTATCATCAACTCATGATTAGGGAGAAGGATGTCCACAAGACGGCGTTTCGAACCAAATAAGGACATTACGAATTCTTAGTAATGTCCATTGGTCTAACCAATGCCCCGACCGCCTTCATGGATATGATGAACAGAGTATTTAGACCATATCTGGATAGCTTTGTTGTTGTATTCATCGATGATATATTGATTTATTCGAGCAGCGAAGAAGATCACAAGCAGCATCTCCGTTTAGCATTGGAAAAGCTTAAGGAAAACCATCTGTATGCCAAATTCAGTAAGTGTGAGTTTTGGCTTAAGGAAGTAAAATTTTTAGGGCATGTGATTTCAAGTTAAGGAGTATCAATCGAGCCTAGTAAAACTGAAGCTATAGTAAGCTGGAAATGACCAGCGAATGTGCACAAAATTTGGAGTTTTTTGGGATTAGCTGGTTACTATCGATGATTCGTGGAGGGATTTTCTAAGTTGTCAGGACCCCTCACTGCCCTAACTAAGAAGAATGCTAGTTATGTTTGGACGGAGAAGTGTGAGTAGAGTTTTGTGAAACTCAAGGAAAGGCTCACAACTACGCCGACACTAGCCCTACCTGAACCTCATAAACACTATGTAGTATTTAATGATGCATCCAAATCAGGACTTAGGTGTGTGCTCATGCAAGAGGAATGAGTTGTTGCCTACGCTTCACGATAACTGAAGAACCATGAGCAGAACTACCCCACCCATGACCTGGAGTTAGCCGCCGTAGTTTTCGCCTTAAAGATATGGAGGCATTATTTATATGCTGTAAAGTGTGAAATCTAGACCAATCACCAAAGCCTCAAGTACTTGTTTAGTCAGCAGAATTTGAATATGAGGCAGAGAAGGTGGTAAGAAACTATTAGTGACTACCAGTGTGAGATTAAGTATCACCTTGGCATGGCTAATATAGTGGCGGATGCGCTAAGTCAAAAGACGCGAAGGGATAATTCTACAGGTCTTGCCTCGGAAGTAGAGTCCCTTCTGCATAGTATGAGAAGGTTGTTGATCAAGGATCTTCCTGCCGAAGTATCCTTAACCGTAGTACAAGAAATTGTACCAATGAAATGGGAAGAAGTGAAGAAGCGTCAGATGGAGGATCCCAAATGGGTGGAAATTCGATGGAATATAGAGAAGAAGGAAGGAACCGAAGGTTTCACCCTAAAAATTGATGGGATGCTATACTACAAAGATCGGAAAGTTATCTCAACTGATCAAGAGATTAGGGATAAGATACTTAGGGAAGCACATCAGACTCCATACACAACCCAGTCAGGGAGCACCAAAATGTATCAAGATTTGAAGCAACACTTTTGGTGGGAAGGATTAAAACATGACTTGGTGGATTTTGTTAATAGATGCTCGATTTGTAGAACGGTCAAGGCAGAACATCAAAGACTTATTGGAGATTTACAGCCACTCAATCCCCGAATGGAAATGGGAGGACATATCCATGGATTTTGTAATTGGATTACCAATGACCTCAAAGGGAACAACTCTATTTGGGTTGTGGTCGATCATTTGACAAAAAGTGCCCACTTTTTGGTAGTTAAGAATACCAACTCCATGGAGAAGTTGACTCAGCTGCTTGTTGTTGAAATAGTATGGTTACATGGAGTCCCAAGGATGATTGTATTTGATAGGGATACACATTTCACTTCTCATTTTTGGCAAAGCCTTCAGGACGTTCTAGGCACAAAGTTGAAGTTTAGTAGTGCCTACCACCCTCAGACTGATGGATAGATTGAACGGAAGATTTAGATCCTAGAGGACATGCTAAGAGCTTGTGTTTTGCAAGAGCAGGACGAATGGGAGAAGCTCTTGCCACTAATAGAATTTGCCTACAATAATAGCTTCCAAGCCACCATCCAAATGGCACCTTACGAAGCGTTATGCAAAAGGAAGTGTAGATCTCCCTTATACTGGGACAAAGTAGGAGAATGAAGGATCTATGGTGTGGAGATTCTTCAAGAGATGAAGGATCAAATCCGCCAAATAAGGGAAAGGATGAAGGCTGCACAGGATAGGCAAAAGAGCTATGCTAATCATCGAAGAAGGACCCTCGAGTTTGAAGTTGGCGACTGGGTCTATCTTAAAGTATCGCCCAAGAAAGGAGTCTTTCAGAAAGGGAAGTTAAGTCCAAGATACATAGGACCATATGAGATTCTAGAGAAAGTAGGAGCAGTTGCTTACAGGCTAGATCTTCCCACTAAATTCCAAGGAATCCACAATGTTTTCCATGTATCTTCTCTCAAGAAGAGTTTCGAAAAGCAAATTCCAACCGTTGTTGACACGAGGGATATTTCACTTTAGCCCAACCTAACCTATGAAGAAGTTCCAATTTAGATCACTGATTGGAAGGATAAGTAACTACGGAATTGTAAAATCCCCTTAGTTAAGGTTTTGTGGCGAAATCATGATGTTGAAGAGGCCACATGGGAAAAAGAAGCTGACATGAGAAGCAAATACCCTTATTTGTTTGGCATGTGACTTGTCTGGCATTTGCATTCATGCATGGCATCCCTAGCATTTCACCTATATGATCCATATCATTTCATGTCATTTTCAGTTGTGACATGGTCGGTGACGACAAGACCACCGTCAGATGTATATGACTTGCAGCCAACTTTAGAGGTTGAGAGCAGAGTAGAGATGGAGATGCTTAGACCGCATGGTTGACACGTTCTGGGCTCAGCAGGAGAGGTTAGAGCATTACATGACTCATCCTCGACTATGATAGGAGAGGACACATCCATTTGAGGAGAGCACGGCTACATGAAGAGCGTCAGCCTTATGACCCCATTCGTTGGATGGGAGAGACTAGGGCTAGATGGCTTAGATGATGTATGAGATTGGCTCTCTTAGTAGCTGTAGACCAGCCAGAGTCGAGTAGGGTGGCAGAGCAGCAACAATATGAGTAGGAGTCACTCATTCCTGACCCTACTCCCCTCGACACATCAGATGCATCTGACTCTTCTCCGAGTCGCACTCGCTTTCGAGAGGAGGGAGACCCCTGGCTTGAGGACAACGAGTTTAGGTAGTGGAGACAACACCAAGAGAGGGTTAACACCTTTTATGATTCAGAGGAGGATGAATACTACTGCCACACCCAGGACGAGGTGTCTGAGGATAGCAATGGGAGACCTCCATCGATCCCCGAGCTATAGCGCGATTGGTGAGTCAACACTCAAACTCTTACCCATTGCATGTTTTATTTGACCCCGATTTGAAGGATGAAATCTTGTTTTAAGGGGGGAGGATGTAACACCCTACTTAATTAACCCATGATTAACCCTTAAGTACTCTAGATTAGGCTTTTAATTATAGGTTAATCACTTTCATTAAGGTTGATAGTGAGATTAGCATTAATGTTGGTATTTAGTGTTAATGAGCTAAGAATTAGAGAGGCAAGCCCATTAATAATTTTGGTGAGGCTTTTTAGGACCCAAGTACATTCATGGGCTTAGCCCAAGAAAACCCTGAACCAAGCCCTTAGGAAATCATGGCTAGTTTTGGCCTAGGTATAGGAAGGTATAAGGCCTTTGGTGTAGATCGGACCCCTGGCCCTTTCAAGCCCCTATGATCCAAAGCTATGTTTGGACTCATTTCACCATTGAACGACCAAAGGTCCAATACACCATAACATTGGTTTCCTTAAACCCAAATCACACTCAAAATACCCAAAGTAAGTTTTGAAAATTGGCCAAGGCCATTAACCATCATACTCGAGGTTAGTGCATTTTAAGCCATGCTTTGAAACTTAATCATGCTTAATCTTTTCTTAAACTTTTTAATTCATATTTTCTTGAATTAATACTACCTTAAACCATGATTAGACCATGTTAATACCCTAGCTAAATCATCCCACATGTCATTAAGAAAAATGACATAACAAGCTCAAACCATGCTTCAATTGGTTTTGTGCATTGCCCTTTGTAATGCTTGGACTGTTTTGCAATTGGGCCCAATATTTTTGTTGTTTGTTCTTAAGGGTAATATGATCTTTAAACACCTCATGAGACCCTCCAAAACTCAATTTGAGCCTTGGACAACATTGGTTGCATCAACCAACTCAAAGAACCAAACCAGGTGCACCTTGGTCTAGTTTGTGTAGGAACCATTTTGATTGAATTTGAACCAACATCCTGCCATGGTTTGCAGCACCACCCCATGCCACCTCCTACTCCACCCAATCAAAAAGAAGTCCCATGACCATCATGAAGGATTTTGACTCATTTTGGCTGCCCAAAAAATCCAAAACCGAACTAATTTTTTGCTACCACAAAACCACCTCCATCCACCTATTCTTAAGGGTGGTTTGAGGGATCTTCTGCCACCCAAATGATGTCCCACGACCTGGAGTCAACTACAGGACCCTTGCAGCTACTATGAAGAGGAAATGATGGTGGTTTAGGGAACTATTTCATTCTGCACAAGTGACCTAAGCTCATGCAAGTAAATCTGAAATTTTTCTAGATTTGAGCACCTCCCGCTTCACCCAATTACCAAGCACCCAAGACAACGTCCCTCACCCCTTACCCACCTATAAATACTTCCCTTCCCTTCTCATTTCACCCACACCAGAGCTCCAAGCATCCTCTTGAGCCTTGAGAGCATTTTCCCCTCTTAGAGATCAAAAGAGTGCAAACCGAGTGAGTTTTGGTAAGTTCTTGAGTGTTCTTATGTAAGGCAGTCTAGAGAGCTTGGAAGACCACACAATTTTGTAATTGCTCTTCCTTTTGATCTTACCTAGCATGTCAAGGTTTGTTTCCAAGTGTTGGTACGAAATGTGGTTGAGTTTTGAGAAGGTTATGATGCTTAATGCAAAATTGGGTCAATTAAAAGATGGTTTGAATGATTGAATGTTTTTAATTGGAAATTTAGCTATGGCATGTCTTAAGCATGATTTGATATGATCTAACATTGTCCTAACATGATTATGGAAGGTTAAATCTGTGATTAGAAGCATGCCATGATAGGGTTTAAATCTATCTTGTTTTGATTATCAAGCATGACTCGGTTTTAAGGATATTGGTGATTAATGATTTCTTAGCTTTGATTAAGTGTTGGGATGAACTTGATTATTCAAGGATTAGACTTCATAATATCCCTAAAGATGTTAGTGATCATTAATGATTAAAGAAAATCTCATATGCATGTGTAACAGCCCACTAGAAATTCACTGGTGGAATTTCTATTGACTTTAGGAATCTCGTGAAAATCCCATAAGTTTTTACGAATCGACCAATTGCACAGGTTTTAGTCTGTCATCATAATCAGTGTTACCATTCACTATGGTGCTAGATTTATGAGTTTAATTATTTGAGGTAGTTAGAAGTATCAGATTGTGTTTTGGTCTACGCCATTAGACTCAGTTGATTATTTAAGATTTTATGGCACAATAACCATTTTTCATAATTCCGGATGAAACGTCTGTTGGAAATTGTGAAATTATTTTAGGGGCACTTTGGGCCTGAATTTTGGTAAACGATTTTCACTATAGGTTAATATGAATATTGAGAATTTTTCAGTACTAAATTTATTATGCATTTTTTTGGAGTGAATAGTAACCTCGATAAGCGCACACAGTGTAGTATTTTCAAAATCACAGTGTGGAATGTCCAAATTAGGTTAGAGAAGTTTTATTTGGACACTTGACAAGATCTTAACCACACATAGTGAATAATATTAGAGACTTGGCACAAAGGAACCATTAGATGGATTTGTGAAGGAAGTCAAGGTGTGAGATCATGCCACCTAAGCAAATCTTTGTTTCATCTGATACCCCAAATTGTGCCAGACCAAAGAGGGTTTCAACCTTAGCAAAACCCTAAATGGTTGGAATCCAATTGAACCCCAAGAGCTTGGTTGAAACCAAAACCCTAAACGGTTTTCCCAAACCCTAAAGTTGGCCTCCAAACCCTTTTTAATCCGATTTCTAACATTGTGTTTAATCACTTGATTAAATCACTTCCACATGCTATTAATTAATCAAATCCTTGTTATGATATCATTATCCAACCTTTTAAACCTTGAAAATTTGATTGGGCTAAGAAAAATTGGTTTTGGTCTTGATAACATCTCAAACCCTAACCAAACCCCCTTTAAACCCCAAATTGACGTCCACTTGGTTGGGCCCACCATGGCCCACGAAATTGGCCACCTTGGCAAAGCTTCTTGAAGAAGTTTCCTCCCCCACATGGCAGACCATCCACTGCCATTGGCTGCAACCCATTAGTGTCTTGACGTGAAGAGAAGTCCAGTCCATCAACCTCCATCTCTCACAGCTGCTACAGGCAGTCCATGCCTCTCACTATTCTCCATTTTATGTCACATAGCCACCTCCAATCAAGGGTCATTCAAGCCCATAACTTCCCCCTCCAGAAGTCTAAAGTCGTGCAAGACACACTTCTCTCCATTTTATCACTTCTTTCCCCCGTTCTTAGAGAGAAATCCAAAAGAGCTCTCTCAAGCAGATTTCTGGCTCCTTTGACATGGCCATTTTTTATCCTTTGTAGGTATTATCTCACAACGACTCCTTCATAAAAGTTGTTCGTATTTGAGTCTAGTTTTCGTGGATATCTTATTAGTCTCATTCCGTGCTCATTTGTTTGGTCAAAAGTATTTTTAACCAAAGAAAGGTCATTCTGGGCGTGAAACTGGAGAGTATGATATGTTTTGGAATTTTTTTACCAAGCTAATGAACATATCTTGGTTCAAAAATTTTATGGATTGTTTTTAGCATGTGTTTGTAAATGTTCATTGAGGTTTTGTTGCATGAATAAAGCTTTGATGATTGATTTCCTTAGATTTAGAAACTTGAAAACTGGGAGTGGAAAAACCGTTTTTGTTTTGTGAAGGTTTGAATATTTCATGGTTTAATCTTATTCCAAAGGCTTTGATATTTTTATATGATGATCCTAAGCATCTTATATACATGTTAAGATATTATTTCGAAGATATTTAGTATTAGTTTTAAAGATATGATTTTCTATGCAAGATGATTTTGGTTTTTGCCTAAGATATGATGTTTTTGGGTTAGATCCATGTTTTATTGTGTTTTAGCCATGTGATTTTAAGTTTGATGGCTGGATCTTCTTTAGGACACATTTTTAAACCATGAGATGTTTTAGTTTGGAGATCACATGTGTATAAGCCAAGGATCAAGAGATTGATCAAAGTTAGTGGAGAGAAAAGTTTCTGTTTTGGACTAAGTTCAAAACCAAAAACTCCTAGTGTTGTTTTGTGATTTTTGGTGGCTTTTGTTTGATGATTTCAAGCATGGTTGATCTTAGGAAGATTTTATGAATATGTTAGAAATAAGATTTGATTTTTTGGAATTCTTGGAGATTTTTTTTTATTAAGATCAAAACTTGTGATTTAAGGGTTTACTTTTTGTTAAAAAGTTTGGGTCTTTTTACAAAAAGTTTGGTGTTCATGATTAGCTTTTCTTAATGGATATTTTAAGTGTATTTTGAAACTTAGGATAGGAAGATCCTTGTTACAAAATTTTGGTTTAATCATGGGTTTTGAAGATGGAAGAAATTTCAACCAAAATCAAAAGAAATGGCCTATGTATGTTTCGGCCATTGTGAGTTTTCTATAGTTGTGATTGGTTTTAAATTTTTCTGAGTTGTTATTTGAGTCTAGGACAAAATTTACATGAGGAATGTAAATTTTGGTATTTTTTGGAATTAGGATGTGAAATCTTTAAGTTATGGGTAAAATGGTCATTATCCCACATATAGAGGGTAAAATGGTAATTTTACTGTAAGTTATCTCTTTTCACATTTCTAATTGTTAGTAATTAATTTCTAACTTGTAGAATACCCTCTTACAGTTCCTCGTATTTTGTACTTTACACTCGTAGGATGTGACGATCGAGGTAAAATAGCTTTTAACTTACTATCAGTTTAATGTGTATAAGTGATAAGTAAGGGAACTAAATTGTATGTATGCATGTTATCATATATGTCATGCCAAGTCATTACATATTTATCTATTACACAGAATTTATTCTATCATGAATTATTCATCTGTTACACAAGATATTCTGTCACGTATTGCTATATATTGCAAGTATGTCATGTTAAGTTAAGTATGCCGCAAGCATAATATTTCTTGTCACGTAATATTCACTGTCACATGTTACGCCATGTTAAGAAATGTTGTCTGTTATATGATATGCCATGTTATGAAATGTTGCATGTTATATGTATGCCATGTTATGAAATGTTTTCTATTACATTTATGTCTTGAAGTATGTCAAGTCTGTCCTCTTACGTTCATGTCACGTTATGCTACGTCAGGACTTCTATCTTTTATGTCACGTTCATGTTATGTCACGTTACGAAATGTCATATATGCTAGTTAAGTCATTCATGTCAATCACGACCCTAAGCGCTAGGATATGGTAATATCCTAGTGGAACTCCTTTGTTCACCTTGGAGTGTCTAAATAGGTGTGAAATTCCCTAGGTTGACGAAGTACAGTCAACAGGTTGCGAATGGAGCCTAATTAGCTGGTCACAGGAGCGCGCTAGGCACTAACGCCGATGGAGCCAAACTTTATTTTACGTGTGTCCACAGCAATTGTGGTACGAACAAATAAGTCATGGGGCCACAACAACTGTGGAGCATGAAGTATGGGGCCACAACAACTGTGGAGTATACACTACGTGAGACACAATAATTGTGACACGTAGAATACGTGGGACTACAACAACTGTGGAGTACGTATTAACGCACTCACGGTTGGTATAGACACCTGTGATGTGATGCGGTAATCGATAGGGACACACGGCTCAAGGGGACCCGTGTAGCACCCATATGGTTACTTTATTAATTAAGTCCATTGAATAAGATTCAAAGTTCATGTATTTCACGTTCAAGTCATATTTCACGTTATGTTATGTTCAAGTTTACGTTCACGCAATCATGGTAATCCCATGAGATAAGACTACTCTATCATGGTGACCCTATAAGACAAGAATATGTTTCAAGTTCATGTTATGTTATGTTCCCGTTCACGTTCACGTTATGTTCCAAGTTCACATTTATGTTTTGTCATGCTCCGGTTCATGTTATGTTCAAGTTCATGTTCAAATTATGCATGTTCACGTTCATGCTATGTTTTAAGTCCATGCTATGTTTCAAGGTCACGCTCTTGCTATGTTTCAAGTCCATGTTATGTTTCAAGTTCACGTTCATGCTAAGTTTCAGTTTCAATTTACGTTATGCTAGTTTTGTTATGTTGTATGTCAAGTTATGCTATGATTACTTATGATTTGATTATGCATTCATGTTTTTACTGCCATGCATGCATTATTAACTTGTGTGAAGGGTTTTTGTTAACTTACTGAGATTTGTAATCAAATCTCACTGTGGTAGTCCCAACTACCATTTCTCCCTAAATGGTAGATCCTGTTACAGGATCTGAAAGAGAAATGAGAATCGACCAACTAGAAACGGTCGACTAAGCGATGGTGCGACGTAGATGGTAGTACAGTAGTTACCTCATTACTACTTGTATTTGAGGAGTTCAATCTCCAACACTCTTTTGATCACAACCATATGGACTATTGTTGTGATCTTAGTTGTTTAGCTTGTCATTAAGTATGAAGTATATTTTAAGTATTTTGCATATTTCAATTTGGTGCATAGTACTGCTAAAGAAAAAAAAAATTATCCGCTGCGAATATTGCATAATGCTAGATGCATGTTAGGAATATTGCATCTTATATGTCATGAACGGGGGCTGCTAACCTTGTGTTGCATGTCTCGACACTTCAAATGTTCGTCCGATCCTAAGCGAAATTTGGGGACGTCTCAGTATGCATTCATAGGGATCAATAGTTGGAAATACACATAGGCATCAACTAGGATGCATGCCACGGGTTGGGACTAATTGAACAAGTTCCACTTTGAATTTTTAAAATCCAAGGGCATAGATGGTTTTAGAATGTGAAAAATATGAAGTCCATGAAATTTGGTTAAATTTGGAGTTCATTTGCAATTAGTGAAAATTTAAGGCCTAAATGACAAATTTTGAAAGTCTAGGGGTATTTTTGTAAATATCCAAATTTTGAAGCCTTTGATTTTGAACCTATCCATAAGAGTATTGACCCTAACTTAGTATACACACGATTTACGCAGCTACGACGCTAATTTTGAATTTTCCTGGAAGTTTGTAAGTTGGCCTCTAACTTACACCTTGATAAATTTCTTATGAATTATTGATAAATACTTCATTTATTCTTCAATTATCATTTTGGGCATAATTTATCATGTTATATGACACATTAAGTGCATACTTATATAACATATGACATTTTCATCATTTTTGCATATTACATCTATAAAAGTCATTTTTTTTGTATGAAATTTACTACATTTGCACGTCATGAAAAATATTTTTTTTTAAAGCATAGCATGAAAATCATTTTTTCATGACCCCAAAGGCTAGGATGGGAAATTATCTTGGTGGAACTCCTATGTCCACTATGGAGTGTTTAATAATGGAGTAGTAATCCCTGGGTTGATGAAGAACAATCAACATGCTTACAATGAGTTCTTTTTAAAGAACGACGGAGAGTAGTCAACATGTTATAACACCTAACGCTGGTGGGTGTACACGTTATAACTTTTATGATGCTATTTTATTTACCAATGCATTGAGAATGAGTCTATAGAAAACGTAGTTTCAATATAAGTTATACTACAGTCACCGGCAGGTACTTACAGTGCATATGGGGAACTGTGACATTACCATACATTATGTTATTAATTAAGATAATGACATAAGTCTATGATGATGAAAGTTTATGATGAAATTTTTATGAAGAAGTTATGTCTTTTAAAAAATGATGACGAAATTACTTATTGAGTAAAAACCTGTGTCTCCATATTTTAAGAGATGTTAAGGAATTTGGATGGGAGACATGCATACTGATTTTTCGCATCTCATGCACTGCATATTTGTCATTTTTCCATGATTGATTTATCTTCTTTTTTTTTTTTTCAGTCAGTTGTTTAACTTACTGAGATTTCGATAAAATCTCACCCTTTTATAGAACCACTATCATTCCGCTTAGAATGATAGAAGTTGTGATAGGGATCAACCAGAATGAGATTAATGGAGCATTGGATTCGCATGATTGAGGAGGAGCCAGATCTGGAGAGGAAGTTAGACTTAATTTTGATGTTCATAACAAATGTCTTTTATGATTTAGATCGCATGAAGAGAATGATATGACTTTGTATATAAGTCTATGCTACTTTAGTATTTTGAACATGCTGATTATCTAATGAAGTTGAGATGTTTTAGTTATTCTAACATATTTTTCACCTTAACTTTTTATTTCCACTGCGATTATTGCACACTGCTAGTTGTATAATAGGATGCATTGCATATTAATTGTCATGAATGGGGATATGTAACCTTGTGTTGCTTTTCTCGACACTCAAAGTCTTCGTTTCATCCCGAGCGGGGATTGGAGGCATCACAAAGACAAGCGAAAACCGATCCTTACCTTGTCTATTCTTGATGGTGGCGAAATCCTCTCTTGAAAAAGAATCTCCCTTGTTTGGTTGGAAAGAAAGTGCGAGAAAGTGTAAGAATCTTCAACTGAAGGTGTGAGAAGAATGAATAGAAGTTGAGAACATGTGCAGAACTCGAAAATACCAAGAAGAAAGTCTTGAGCGTGTGGCTCTCTTCCCTTTTTATAGAACTTTCCTCAATCCCTCATTGGTTGCTTGAAGTCTATTGCATGTAAGACAAGTGGCATTTCCCTCTTCCTTTCTCTCTAGCCGAAATGACCCTTGGTGTTCCCCACCTTTGGATTGCATTGGGAAGGCAAACAAACTTGGGTGGCGTGTGGGTCTTCCCTTTAGTCAAAATCATCCTCTTCCTTCTATGCCCCTACCAATTCCCAACTAAGTGCATTGCACATTAGGGCAAGGAGGTAAAATCACTCCATGTCTATTCCTTTTCCCAACTAAGTGCATTGCTTTATCATTCAAGGAAAATGGAAACAACTTTAGTCTAAGAATCTCCTCAGTGTAGGTTTGATCAATAAATGTACAACAAACATTTTCAAGCTCTTTGATATGAAGGTAAGGATTCTCAGATTCCATGCCATGAAAAAGTGGAATCAATGGGATCATTCTAGGTTTGAAATTAAAGTTGTTTGCATTCACAAGTTGGATTATGCATGAGGGTGTGCTAGGTCTGACAGGTTGTAAATAATCTTTACATGTCATGTCCTGATTTACCATGTCCCTATCATGATGCTAATTTTCAGTCATATCGCTATGAGTGTTAGATGATAATTCAAGAGAAAGGGATGCAGAGTTAAAGGATGTTAGTGATTCTATCCTAACCAACTGAGATGTTTGGTCTCTAGTCCAACCAGTCATAGAAAATAGAAGAGAATGAAAGATAAACAGAAAAAAATAAAAGAAAATAAAAGAAATTAGATGTCACCCAAACTGTGAAGAGGTTCACAACATTAACCAAAAAGAATGTTTCTTAAAATGCCAATTGTCCCCGACAATGACTTCAAAAACTTGATCAGCTTATAATTTCGACTTCCAAGCGTAGAAACTGTCAAAGTAATACCAAAGTAAATCCCAAGATAAAATTCACAGGGACAATGGGAATTAAGCAAACATTTCATAATCACAAGATAACATATTACTGTTTATGGTGACAAGAAATTTCGAAAAAATAAGAAAGCATTAAACTTAAAGATCTAGCAATGAACAAAAAAAAAAGCATGAAATAAGAAATAAATTTCAAAGGTCGTCAACTAACTATATCGACACCAAAATGGAGGCCAACAAAATGTGGGCTATTTATTAAGGAAGTGTGGACTGAATTAAGAGTAAAATTATTGGTTGTTTTGGAAGTTCATGCACAAGTAAAACTGAAAATAAATGGGAATCTATATTTCTAAAATTACCAAGAACCAAGAGATTTAGGGGAAATGTATAGAAATTGAATTGAATTTGTAAGAAAACAATAAAATAAACACTTGGGATGCAATTCTCGCCCACTGGTTTGTTGATGGATTTACTTCTCTTTTCATCTTCTCTAAACCATTCTTTCATTCTTAGAAATCATGGTCGGATAATATAGCAATGAACCAAAATTTTTAGCCTAATAAAACTACTTGACAGATTATATAACAACTGTAAAATAGTGAAAGAAAACCATCAAAGTCTTGTTACTTGTTCATGTATCAATTGTGCCTTTACGTCTACAACTGAGCTAAATCAAGAACAAAGAACTTCAATCCTATCTAGATGCAAATTGAAATATAATCCAACAAGTTAATCATCAAAATCACATAACATTAAAGAAAATCCAACCCAAAACAGTCATGGGTTACTCCTTGAATCCCAAGCTAAAAGTCTAGGCTATCATCTCTAGATTAGCAAAATGCCCAAATAGGATAAACCCTAACATCTGAAGTTGCTATCTAAACAAAATTGCAGAAGAAAAATAAAGTTATGAACCAAGCCCAAAAATGATGGAAAGAAAAGAAAACTAGAGCTTCCCAAAAAATGCAATCGCCCCCTCCTGGAATGTGAACCGATCCATAGAAAAAGAGGCCTCTCCCTCTTGATTCTACTACTGGTCTCGTGAGACCACGTCCTACGCACTTCACATGGTTTCCATAGCTCCAAGAGTTGCTGGGTGGTTCACGTCCTCTACCATTTCTTTGCACACTCCAACGCACTTCACATGGGACCACCGAAGGGGCATCTCACCAAGGGTTAGGAAATAATTGTTGCATGGCTCTATATTTTTTCTTTCCAAAAATGCCCTGCACATATAAGTATGATATAAGTGTTTAATTATTTTAGAGGCAAATGTGAAACTTGTGTGCAAAATATTGATTTGGAGTTCGGTACTAAAATTTGATGTGTAATTAAGTTGCTTAACTCTTATTTGATGAAACATATGATTCACTTAAACAACTTAATTATGCATTTCCAACACTTTATCAGTTTCCCATGCATATTTTCTAGAGAAACTTCCTTCCTCTTCCCTGCGCTTCACTTTCCAAGAAATCTACCTTGGAACTCGAAATAAGGAAAAAGAAGGTTCTAGGCGTGTGGAAAAATGGGTTGGCCGAAAATCCTTTAGTCTTCCTAGTTTCCTTTTGTCCCATGATTCTTCTAGAAGGTTTCTAGCATGTTGACATGTGGCAAATCCTCTAGGGTAGGCGTGCAAGCCACCTTTTGATGTTTCCCTACACTTCTCTCTCCCCCTTAGCCCACTATCAAGACCAGATTCATAGTGCAACATATGCATGGCACATGGCACTAGTAACTAAGGTTTGGGTCATGGGCCTTAAGCCATTGGGCCTAAAGCCATTGGGCCTGGGTTTCTAAATAGGGCCGAAATTACTAAATCAAAGACTCTAAGGCCTTCCAAAAGTAACTAAGGCTCTTAAAATGTCATGGCAACCAAGAATGAATTCTATGGGCCATGTTTAGACTCAGGTCATCACACAGGGGATCGTGGGATTTGCCTCTAACATTTCCTCTTTGCTGACACTTGTCACTTTCCTACTAAGAGACATCCAATCGGCACTTTCCTCCTATTTAAACCCCAAATCCTGACTTTTATCAATTCTTTCATGTTGCTCTCTACTCTTTCTTGCCACTTCTTTGAAAATCCTAACTTTTCTTTCTCCAATCTTTCCTTTTGTTGCTATTGGCGCCAAATAACACTTCCCATTTATCGTCCCAAGGCTCGCGTTAGTCATGTCCCTAGGGGTATCCCAGAAACCCTAGGGCCTCTAGCCAGAACAACCCTTAGTATTTTGACGGGTACCATTGGTCTGCAACCACCACCTTGGCAGACCTGGACGAGGTGGAGTTCTTACAGAGTGCTTGACTCTGTCGTCTAGAGCTCGTCATGGTGCCGTTGACCCAGAGGGATATGTAGAAAATGTCGTGTTTTATCCTTCTATATTTTTGAACAGATTGCAGCTTCCACTTTTCCATCCCATTCGGGATGTTCTGGATTATCTCGTGTTGGCCCCTTCGTAGCTCCATCCTAACGAATGGAGGATTCTCCTGTTGTGCTGCATTGTTTGGTGTCTGGTCCTTGGAGTTGACGATCAAAAGTACCCTGATGGAGCCTTTTGCCTCCTGTTGCCAGAAGAGGCCTTCTAGCACACCAATGGTGGGGAAAGGGAAGAAACATCACACTAAGGACGATGTGGTCCATGAGTCAACCAGAGTTTGCAATCCCTCAGGGTTTGGGCGGGGAGTTCCCCTTCCATTTAGTGGCCCTGGCCACATTTTGCTGGCTTCATCATCATTAGGGCTAGTGGATCAATTTGGCCTGAGCCACCCAGCTTGAACAACATTGATAATATCCTAGAATAGGCGGAGGTCAATTTTGCGATGGTGATGGGTTTTGAATGTCCTTCACCCAATCCGTGCTCTGCTCTGTCACCCTAATTGGTTCTACATTCTACCCCGCCAGGTCATCGAGAGCTTGTTGAGGACTTTAGTCAGGATGAGGAAGAACTTGAGATGGCCTTTTTCTCAACCTTCCTTGAACCTGTTTTGAGAGTTTTGGGTGTGCCATTTGAAGACGTTGCGGAGGTGCCCGCTTCGCTATATGATGACATCAGGGCATGTACAACCACCTCTTGGGTACTCTCTGGCTCAGTTGTGGATGCATCACTGGGTGGTGTTAATAGTGGTACCCACACTCCTTGCTCTATGCCCTTCACAGTTTCTAGTGGTGAGATGCCAACGCTTCCCTTTAAACCTTGGGCTTTGTCCTAAGACAATCCCATGATCTTGGATCCGAGTGAGGATAAGGTCTCGATACCTTCATCCCTTTTCAACACCTCCTCAGAGTTGGGGGTTGCTTTCTCGGTGGTAGTGGAGGAAACTGTGACATCAACTCATCCCGTGGGTGATGTAAAAGTTTCGAGTGAGCAGATGAAGGACGTGGGTCTTCCACCCTTCCTTCTCCCCCTCCCTTTTACCAACTTGGGCAGTTGGGAGACTTGAGGTTGGCCTCTCCGAGAGAAAGGCATGGCTCCTTAGGATTGCCCCAACCTTTCAAATCTAGTCCTTCTGGGTCTGCTTTAGGCATCAATAACACCAGAGTTGAGTATGTTTGCGACATAGCTGACAAGTTTAGAAGATTCCTGACCTCAATAAGCTTTATCACTGCTTGTCTTTGGTTTGTTTTCTTTTATCACCCTTCCATTAATCGATTCGTGCTGGTTCGTTAGGGAGTTGACTCATTAAAAGCTTAAATTGTCAATGAGAGGTGCAAGCTGTAACAGCCCGCTAGAAATTCATTGGTGGAATTTCTATTGACTTTAGGAATCTCGTAAAAACCCCATAAGTTTTTACAAATTGACAATCGCATAGGTTTTAGTCTGTCAACATAGTCAGTGTTATCACTCACTATGCTGCTGAAATATGAGTTTTATTTATTTAAGGTGGTTAGAAGTGTCAGAATGCATTATGGTCTACGCTATTAGACTTAGTGGATTATTTAGGATTTTATGGCGCAATATCCTATTTTCATAATTCTGGATGAAACGTCTGTTGGAAATTGTGAAATTATTTTTAGGGGCACTTCGAGGTTGAATTTTGGTAAAAGATTTTCACTGTAGGTTAATATGAATATTTAGGAATTTTTAGTCCTAAGTTTATAATTCACTTTTTTTAAGTGAATAGTAACCTCGATAAGCGCACCAATTGCAGTGTTTCAAAACTACAGTGTGGAATGTCCAAATTAGATTAGAGAACTTTTATGTGGACACTTGGCAAGATATTAACCATAGTTAGTGAATAATATTAGATACTTGGTACCATGAGGAACGTTTGATGGATTTGAAAGAATCAAGCTGTGAAATCATGTCACTTAAGCAAAACTTTATTTCATCTGCTCAACCAAATTGTGCCAGATCAAAGAGATATTCAATCCTAGTGAAACCCTAAAGGGTGGGAATCCAATTGAAAGCCCTAAAACATTGTTGAAATCGGAACCCTAAACCGTTTCCCCAAAACCCTAAAGTTGGCCTCTAAACATGTTCTAATCCGATTTCTAGCATTGTGTTTAATCACTTGATTAAATCACTTCCACATGCTATTAATCCTTCAAATTTGTGTTAGAACATCATCATCCAACCTTTTTAACCTTGAAAAATTGATTGGACCAAGTGATATTGGATTTGGGCTTGATAGCAACCCAAACCCTCTTTAAACCCCAAAATTTAGGCCCATTTGGTTTAGGCCCATTAAGGCCCACGAATTTGGTCATCATAGGATTGCTTCATGGCTAAGTTTTGTACCCCCACTTGACTGGCCAGATCTTTACAAGAAGGGCCTAGAAGGATCTTGAAATACAAAGCTAAAGGGCCACCTCACTCTTTCACTCTTACACTCCACTTTGAGAAAAGATCTTGGACTGATTTTTATGAGAAGAAAAGGCCAACACTCAACCTTTACTTCAGTCCTATCACTTTCCATAACTTGTGTAAGAGGCTCTCCAGTCCACTTCTCACAAAAAACAACTCTCCTTTACACTTTTCCCTCATAGAACATAGAAGACACTCTCGGACAGTTTTTCGTACCTCTTTTGAACGCCTGTTTCGAAGCTTTTGTAAGTTTTTTCTCACAAAGTTTACTCATTAAAGTTGTTTATCTTGGTGTCTAGTTTATGTGGATATCTTATTCGTTCCATTTGGAGATCATTTTATTGGTAAAAAGTTGTTTAGACCCCAGAAAGGTCATTCTGGGCGATAAACTGGAGAGTGTATTATATTTTGGAGTTTTTGACCAAGCTAATGAATTGATCTTGGTCCGAAATTTTTATGGAGTACTGTTAGCATGTGTATATGATTATTGGTTGAGGATTTGTTGCTTGATTAAAAGTTTTGGTGAAATATTTTCTTAGGTCTAGAAACTTAGAAACTGGAAGAGGAAAAACAGTTTCTGTTTTGAGAAAGTTTAAATCTTTTATGGTTTAATATTATTCCAATGGCTTTGATATTTTTATTGGAAGATCCTAAGCATCTTATATACATGTTAGAATGTTATTTTGAAGATATTTGATGTTAGTTTCGAAGAAATGAAATTTTATGCAAGGAGGTATTCAGTTAGGCCAAAGTGATGATGTTCTTGGCTAAATTTATGTTTTGGTTGATGTTTAACCATGTGATCTTGAGTTTGATGCTTGGATCTATTTTAGAACATCTTTTTAAACCATCTGATGTTTGGGTTTGAAGATCACATTTTTATAAGTCATGGATCAAGAGGTTGATCAAAACAAGTTAGAAACAA